>NC_135481.1:79619822-80301072 GCF_052094955.1 Ictidomys tridecemlineatus
GTGTATATATACAGGTGTGAGGAAGGACCTGGTTAATGCCTATATTATAGCCTGATATCTTTACAGAAAGTAACTCACTGAAGTCAGGACTTAATTAGAAATAACAAAATAAAGAGTCAAATGTTATGAGATTTTATCCCTCTGATTATATGTCAGAGTGAAATCAGGTAGTAGATATTGATTAAATTGCTAAAACACTAGAAAGTGATTAAGAATTTTATATACTTTTATAACCATGGAACTGCTTTCAGACTTTAGGATCTTCACTTTCAAGTTCTTATTTTGGTAAAATATTATATATTTTGCAGATCTATATTGGTTAATTTGAAAAGGAACTGCTCTTTTCATTTATCCTCCAAGATTAAATTTAGCAAGATTACCATTATTTTTTTCTAAACAAATGAGAAAATTTTCAAGAGGGTTTCCTGCCATTCATAATACAATATGTACAGATCTTTGGAGAAAGATTATAATTGTAAAGTTTGTATTTACATTAATTCTATTACCTTATATATACCAGCAATTGCTAGTTATTTAGGGTTCAGACAAGACTAAGCAAGGAGGAAAACACTCCACTAATTAAATGATGTCAGGCTGAGTTTGTAAGCATCTTTTTTACATTGAAGAAATAGTACTATCTCAGCCCATTTGTGTTGCTGTAACAACATACCTGTGACTAGGTAGTTTATAAAGAACAGAAATTTATCCAGGCATGGTGGTGCACACCTTCAATCCCAGTGACTCAGGAGGCTGAGGCAGGAGGATGTGAGTACAAACCTAGCCTCAGCAACTTAGTGAGGCCCAGTGAGACCCTGTCTCTAATAAAATATATAAAAGGGCTGGGGATGTGGCTTGGTAGTTAAGCACCCCTGGGTTCAATCCCTGGTACCAAAAAAAAAAAAAAAAAAAACCCCAGAAGTTTATATTTACTCAAAAGTATGGAGGCTGGAAAGTTCAAGATCAAAGTAGCAGAAGGTTCAGTGTCGGTAAGGGCCTCAATTTCTACTTCCAAGATAAAGAACTGCATGCTGTCTCCTCACATAGTAGAAGGCACAGAAGGGCAAAAGGAGATATACTCACTTACTCAAGCCCATAAGGTTGCTAATGATGCTATGAGGGCAAAGTCTTCAAGGCCTAATCACTTCCTAAAAGTGCCACCCTAAATACTGCTGCATTGGTGATTAAAGTTTCAACATGAAGTTTGGAGGGGAAACAAACATTCCAACTATAGTAAGTGCCCACTATAATTATTTAACAAATATAACCTCTCTTTAGTATCTCTTCAAAGCACTTTCTACTCACCAGGGATATTAGGTAGATATGATTTTTTTTATCAGCCTTTAAAAAAAACTGCAATGAAATTATAAATTTTTAAAATATGGTCCAGCACTGCTGTGGATTACTACAGATCTGAAGCAAAAAATAAGTTTATTCATTTTCCAAAAGGATCAACCAGCAGAATTCCTGCTACCAAATCTTCTAATTTCACAGCATGAGTTATTGAGGCCTGTTCAGCACCTTCAGAGGCTTCTATCATTATCATATGACACTTTTTTTCTCCCATTACTGGCTAGTGAATCCTGGGGCATGCTATCACTGAGCTACATCCCTAATTCTTTTTAAATTTTGAGACAGGATAGTGCTAAGTTGCCCAGTGAGCCTCAAAATTGTGATCCTCCTATCTCAGTTTCCTGAATGGGTAGGATTACAGGTATGTGCCACCATGTCTGCCACTTCATATACCATTCTTCTCACCCCTTTTCTGCCAATTTGTATACAATCCATTCATTTGGTTCTAATGAGAATGTTGTGAATAGCATTTAGAATACCCACATGACCCCATATCAAGGAGAGAATCCTTTGGTTTCAATATGAAGAATAATTAAATTTCCTTGAAGAATTTGTTCCTATTTAATTCTATGAATTATACGAATTTTACAAATTATTGTCTTATAGTGAAAATAGGTCCTTTGAAAGTTATACCAGAATTGGGTGTAAATTTCCCTACTTTCTAAGGTTCTGTTCACCTTATCTCCTCTCCCTATTCCCAGCCTACCTCCTTTGAAAATTTCTTAGGTCAAAAGAGATATTTATAATGGAAGTATGGGATGTTTATGAATTATGTGCAAGTTTGTTGACTAAATTTAAACCAAATTAAAAGATCCCTTCATGTATGTATCTTGTGTACCAACCTCAAACCCTCTTCTCCTAAGCCCATTTTCCCTTTGTACCTTTTCTTTCTTTTTTTCTTTTAACTTCTTTTAAATTTGTTTTATCTTTTGGTTTGGAATACATTATTTAAACTATGATATCTTTTCTAGAACAAAATGGGGTAGAAATGATCTATATATATGAAATAATCACTTTGGAAAGGAATAAATACTATAAGGAATCATAATTCTTCCTAAAATTATCCATTAAAAAAAGTCTAAATTACTAAAAAAAAAAAAAAAACCCCAAACCATACAATTTGAATTGATTTTACATCAACAGATCTTAAATGTATTCAACTGTAAGAAAAATCAGCCTTTATAATAGTGAAAAGCGTGAAATGGATACTATTTTATTTTATTTATTCTTTTTTGGTGGTACTGGGATTGAACAGGGCCTCATGCATAGTAGGCAAGTGCTCTACCACTGAGTTCTACATCTAGAAACTTAAAAGGAAAAAAAAATGCTGTTTCAAAACAAGTGTTACCTCAAAATTAATGATTAATAAAATGTTAGTACAGTAATAACCAGGTAAGAATAATTTACACAGCTTCAAAAAAAAAAAGTAAATTTACTACTTGCTTTTGAGTCACTGCTTACCTTACTGATTTAACAAATATTTTAAAACTTTTTGTCACTGTTAAAGTAGATATTACATTTTCATAAATGGCCTTTGCCTACCACATTCCTGAGGAGGGTGTTTTAAAAATATTGCCATAGAAGCAAGATACACACAATAATGATTCACAGAGAATCTTACCACACCCCAAATAATTATCACACAGACATTATCAGTGACACATTAAGACAGGAAATCAATTTGCCATTAAGATTTTGCCAGAGTGACATTAGAAACAGGAGCTTGGCAACATGTTTCCTTAACAAGGCTATTCTAATACACCTGATTACTTGAATAATAAAAAGGGGTAATCTATTTCAAACATAAGGCAAAATGTACCTTTCTGGTACATTTGGAATGAAAGGAATATGAAGCCCAATTCATTATAGAAACTTTTCCTGGATTCATTCATCTATTGATGCCCTTGATCATACATCACTAAAAACCCACCTGACTGCTGATCATTCACTTCATGAGAAGTTTGATATTTTTGAGAATAATTCTGAGCAGTACAGACTATTGTAGCAATCACATGACAACACAGAACTCTTACATGTTGTATCGAGCAGGAGTGGGTGGAGTGGCACATGATAGAGGGAAATAGTTAGCCTGAAATTGTGTGACTTAGGACAATGTAACTTAACTCTGAGTTACCATGCCATGAAAGATGAATAGTGAGTAAAAAAGCAAAAAACAATTGTTTGCATTCCTCAGTGGCATACACTAATGTCCATTTATTGCCTCAAGTCACTTATATTACCCCTGACTAGCTAGATGTAATTATTTTCTAAAATGCAAAGATTAGATATGATTTCCCCCTGTGTTATAAGCTTACAGATTAAAGAATTTTATAAGCCCTTCCTAAACCCTAATGAAGTAGAATTCAAATGCTGTTACCAGATTAGCTGTTTTAAGATACATATTTCAAGTTCATCATTTCATTGATTTATTTACTTTTTACATATTTTAGTTCCATGAATCCATACTAACATATTTATATGGGTAACATTTCAGATTCCTTAGGAAGAAAACCACAATTTCACTGCTTTGATATTCTATTTAATAACTTTTAGCCTCAAGTTTTCCCCATTAATATTTTCCCTTTGTTCTACTTAACTTTTTAAAATCATACTTTCAATAACTTACACCATCATAACGCTAATATAACACCTTGAAAACATAGCTATGGGTTATGGAAACAACAAACTTCTGTTTTGAAAATGAAATAAGTATATCACTCCTAGAACCAAGTTCCCTAAAATGAGTTTCATATACTTAGTTAAAAAACAAACAAACAATATCAAAAAACAGATTTCCATTCTAAGAATCATTAAAAAGATTAATTTCACTTCTTTTTGGTATGGGGGATTGAACCCAGGGGCACTTAACCATTGAGCAACACCCCTAACCCCCTTTAATATTTTATTTAGGGACTCACTGAATTGCTTAGGGCTTCACTAAGTTGCTGAGGCTGGCTTTGAACTTACAATCCTCTTGCCTCAGCCTCTAGAGCTGCTGGATTATAGGCATGCACCAAGGCACCCAGCCCAATCTGACTTCTAAAATGACTTGTTTTTTGTAAAGTTAGTAAGGTAAACCTCTGAGAAACCAGTTTTACATAATAGTTGATTCCAAAAATGTGGTCTCAAACCTGCAGCATCAGCATTATCTGGAACCCTTTTAGAAATGCAAATTATTGGCCTCACTCCAGACCTTCTGAATCAGAGCTCTGGGTGTGGGACCAGCAGTCTCATTTCACAACTTGTCCAGGTGATTTTGATGCATAAATTTGAGAATCAATATTCTACTGTATAGCAGAAACATTAATGTTTAAATTTACACCACTAAAGATTTCAAGTATCTTATCTTTAAATACATGTGAGCCCTTGTGTTCAATCCCTAGTACCAAAACAAACAAAAAAATCTTCTAAAGATACACAATTGTAATTTAATGTGTCTGAGGACTTGGGTTTAATCCCCAGCACCACCACCAAATAAACTATGTATAATTTTCTAAAACGTAAAGTTCCTTTTTTTTTCCCAACCAAAGCTAACTATAAATCAGTATAGAATTTTTATTTCCAGACTTTTTCTGCTAGACATATACACAGTAATTTAAAAAAAATTTTTTTTTGAACCAAATGTCTTTTGACTTTTGGTTTTGGTACTGGAGATTGAACCAGGAGCAGTTTACCACTAAGCTACATTTCTAGTCCCCTTTTTAATTTTATTTTGAGACAAGGTCTCACTAAGTTGCTATGGCCTGCCTCAAACTTGTGATCCTTCTGACTCAGCTTCCTGAGTCATTGAGATTACAGGTGTAGGCCATCATGTCCATTCCATCCCATTTTGCTTTCAATTTCCTTTTTCAATGTAAATTTCCCTCTAGTAGTCAATTTGCTTTCATATCATCTTTATTTTTGCTATTACAAAGATGCAATGAAAATGTGCATTTATGCATATTTATACATTTATACAACTTTATCTGCAAGATAGATTTCCAGAAGTAGACCTGCCATATCAGTGTATATTCTGATATAGTACCAAACTGACTCAATAAGGCTGAACTAACTTATATTACTACTTATAAAACAGTGTTTGTGGGGTTGGGGCTGTGGCTCAGTGGTAGAGCACTCGCCTGGCATGTGTGAGGCACTGGGTTCGATCCTCAGCACCACATAAAAATAAATACATAAAATAAAGGTATTGTGTTCATCTACAACTTTAAAAATTTTTTTTAAAAACAGTGTTTATGTCTTCTAATAAGAATGGCATCTTTTCTATAACAGAATAAATGGGTCTGCTTCATTTATATGAACACTTTTCAGATGTTTTATATTAATGAATTTCTACATAAGCAATAAAACCTTTAAAAATCACATGTACTATTCATGAGGCTTAGAGCCCCGTTAAGGTTGCCCAAACTGGCCTTGAATTTATGATCCTCCTGCCTCAGCCTCTTAAAATGCTGGGATTGCCAGTGTACACAATTGCACCAAGCACCTGATTCTAAATGCAATGTAAATAGCCTGGTACATTGCAGATACTCAATAACTGGTTAATTCTACAATTATGATGTTATTATTACTAATACTTTATTATCATCATGAGTTTTGTGGCATTGATTTTTGACTCTTCTCAGGCCATTTTGCTTTTAACTTCTTGGCTATGTTTCATATGGCTCAGACTGCCTAGAAGTTGGCTCTCTATAAATAGAGTGTACCTTCTTTTCATTTTTATTATTTTTTTTCTTTTTTAGTTGTTGATGGACCTCTTTACTTTATTCATTTATTTATGTGCAGTGCTGAGAATCAAACCCAGTGCCTCAAACATGCTAGGAAAGTGCTCAACCACTGAGCCATAATCCCAGCCCTATTTTATTTTCTTTATGGTTACTATATTATTAAAATTTTTAAAACTCCTTAGTTAACTTTTGAAGAATAGAAAAAATAACATCCCCCAAGAAAAGGAGAATGACAGCCTATAGGGAGAAAAAAAAAAAGATGTGTGATGCAGGAGGAGAGAAGGGGAAGGCAAACAATGGGCCCTGGGCTCTGGGCTTTCATCCTTTCCCAGTGACAATGGGTCCCGGGTAGAGAAGACAAATAACAGGATCTAGGCTCTGAACTTTCATCCCAGTATCAATGGGTTTTGTGCTTTTACAGCTGTTTTCCTTAGTTAGATTTTTAACTTGCACAACTAGTTTCCTGACTGCCCAGCCAGCAGGTCCTCAGTCTCTAATGATTAAATCACACTAAACATGATTAACTCTCATTAAGACCTATAAAACACAGAATTCTCTTGTAACCAGTCACCGTTTTCTCCCCTGAAAATGTGCTATTCCACCCCTGCTTAAAAAATACAGCTTGCTGATCTGTTTGAAGTCTGCTTCCATTTTCAGTTATCTTTGCTTACAACTTTGTTAGCCAAACAAAAACCATTTTTTAAATTCATTGAAAAATTAGTTTTTATTTATTTTTTGTTGTTGTTGTTATTTTTGGTGGTACTGGGGATTGAACCCAGAGGCACTCTACCACTGAGCTACATCCCCAGTCTTTTTAAATTTTATTTTATGTTTTTGAGACAATGTCAACACTAAACATTTGAGGCTGGCCTCAAACTTGTGATTCTCCTTCATCTCCCAAGTTGCTGGGATTATAGGCATGTGCCACCAAGCCTGCTTAAAAAAATAGATTTTAAAAAAGATAGAGACAAATTTCCCTGTTAAAACAGATGACCAGCCAACATCAAATGTTTTATTGGGTAAAAGTATACTGAATCTATTTTTTAAAGTCATTAATGTCAGATGTTCAAATAATAGAAAACAATTCTTGTACTCTTATCTATTCTCAAATTTTCTATAATAAGCATTTTTACTTTGATAATCAGGAAAAATACTCCACTGAAAATAAAAGTAAAAACTATGAAAGCGCTAAGCCCTCACTAGATATTTACTCTGTAGGAGAATTATTTGGTCTGGGCATAAACTGAGGGAATAATCAGGATTTCATTTTTCTAGTATCCAATGTATATCCTACATTTAAAAAGTTTATATCTGTATGAATACAAGTGTTAATTTTCTTTAATGTGATTTAATACTATGTACCTGAAAGATAACATAAATCTGGTCAAAATAAATTTTGTGAAGTATACACAAATTGACAACTAAAAGTACTCAAAACTTCAGCAAAGCAACAGAATTCTCAAATATTATAAGCCTTAAACTTGGATAGAGTGAATTTCATAAGCAAATAATTAGTGGATTCAAAGTCAATTAGATATTGCTCTAGCTGGGTGTGGTGGCAGATGCCTTTAATCCTAGTGATTTGGGTGGCTGAGGCAGGAGGATTACAAATTCAAGGCCAGACTGCAATTTAATAAAATCTTATCTCAAAATAAAAAATAAAAAGGACTGGGGATACAGATTAGTGGTAAAGCAATCCTAGGTTCAATCTCCAATACTGATTGGAAAAAGAAAAAAAGAAATGAGAAGTACTGCCCTTATACATTAATGCAACAGCACTCAGACTGCATGAAGATACTTTATGTTCAACCTTGTTTTATAATATTTTTACAATGTTTTTTATGTCATCAGTTAGAAAATAAATCAAATTTAAATTTTAACAATTAAAAAAGAATTGACATAATATGACATCAGATAAAACACCAATATCTAGGATATATAAAGATCTCAAAAATCTTAACACCAAAAAAACCAAATAACCCAATCAATAAATGGGCCAAGGAACCCAATCAGACACAACCAATCAACAAATATATGAAAAAATGTTCAACATCACTAGCAATTAGAGAAATGCAAATAAAAACTACTAAGATTTCCTTTCACTCCAGTCAGAATGGCAGCTATTAAGAATACAAACAACAATAAGTGTTGGCGAAGATGTGGGGAAATAGGCACACTCATACATTGCTGGTGGGACTGTAAATTGGTGCAGCCAATATGGAAAGCAATATGGAGATTCCTTGGAAAACTGAGAATGGAACCACCATTTGACCTAGCTATCCCACTCCTTGGTCTATACCCAAAGGACTTTAAAACAGCATACTACATGGACACAGTCACATCATTGTTTATAGCAACACAATTCACAATAGCTAAACTGTGTAACCAACCTAGATGCCCTTCAGTAGATGAATAGACAATGAAAATGTGGAAAATATACACAATGGAATACTATTCAGCATTAAAAGAAAAGAAAATCATGGCATTTACAGGTAAATGGATGGAGTTGGAGAATATAATGCTAAGTGGAGTTAGCCAATCCAAAAAAACAAAATGCCGTATATTTTCTCTGACATAAGGATGCTGATTCATAATGGGGTAGACGGGGAGCATGGGAGAATTAGATGAAATCTAGATAGAGCAAAGGGGAGGTTTACGGGGGTAGAAAAGACGGTGGTGGAATGAGATAGACATTATTACCCTAAGTACATTTATGAAGACACGAATAGTATGATTCTACTTTGTATACAACCAGAGATATGAAAAACTGTGCTCTATGTGTGTAACATGAATTGTAATGCATTGTGCTGTCATACATAACAAATTAAAATATAAATTTTAAAATTTTAGGAACAAACCTATGTAAGGTTTCTGTGTTTGAGATTGAGGTCTCTGAAAGCTTCAAGACTGTGGCATGCTTGGTGGCTAGGAAGTTTCTGTGCAAAGACACAGAATGCCTGACTGCTATAGCAATGTCCTTCATGAGGAGGCTCTGTGTTAGAGTCTCAGGCACACAGCTCCTGGGAATAAGGAATTCTCTTGTTAGACAACCACAATGTTTCACTGAGCCTAAACCTGCCCCACATAACAATAACTTTATACAACGAACTTTCTTGAGACAAAGCTCCTAATATTGCATATTACAACTTAGTATGTAAGCTGAGGAAAAAGCTGCATAATGTCCTAAGTCTGTAACCTGCCTAGTAATACAATGAACAATATGTACTAATGACGCCTATGACCTAAAGTAATCTATTGATATAAATAAAGCTAGCAGCTCAGGTGAGCACCTTTTGCTTTTGCCTCTGCACTTTGCTTCTGTCTCCTTTTATTTTCCTTACAAACATAAGATATAGGAATGGCACAACATGCTAGATCTCTTTCTAATTTATCTTTATTTAAGCACATCTTGGGAGCAAACCAGATATAAATTCTTTTCCATTTGTTCTATTGCTCACAATCAACCAAAAAATATATATGAAACCAAAATGTGATGAAGAACAGTAAATTACTAATTCAATACTAATTTAAACTGCAAAACACTCAAATTAAGAAGTAAACTTGGTTCAGATGAATTGTGCCTATGAGTAGCTGACTAGAGTGAACTCTTAAGTACTAGACAAAATTGTCAACTGCACTCCACATATGATTTAATCTCATATTTGGCCTCACACCAGAAGAAAAATGTAATTAGTATATTGTTCAAAGCTTATGACACAAAATTACATGTTCAAAATTTGTATCATTTGGATTTAATTTAAACCAAAGAGATTTAAATTCATACACAGCCAATCCTTTGTATCCATGGGTTCTATAATCTTGAATTCTACGAACCATGAATCAAAAATATTTTTAGGAGTTGGGGTTGTGGCTCAGCAGTAGAGTGCTCACTAGCATGTGTGAGGCCCTGGTTCGATCCTCAGTACCACATGAAAATAAATAAATAAAATAAAGGTATTATGTCCAACTACAACTAAAAAATAAATATTAAAAAAATTTTTTAAAAAGTTGTGTCTGTACTGAATAGGTACAGACTTTTTCCCTTGTTGTTAATCCCTGAACAATACAGTATAACAACTATTTCCATAATATTTACATTCTATTAAGTATTATAGAATAAACTAGAGATGATTTAAAGAATATGGGAGAATATGTATAGGTTAAATACAAATACTATGCCACCATTTTATATAAGGAGCTTGAGCATCAGTGGATTTGGTATTATGGAAGGTCCTGGAACCAATCTCCAAGGCTTTTGAACCCTTGTGACCTACCTTGTGACTACCCAACAAGAGGCAACTTATTTTGGTGCAAGGTTCCAGGGTTTCAGTACATGGTTGGCTGAGTCCATTTCTCTGGGCCCAAGGTGAAGCAGCACATCATGGCAGAAGCATATGGTGGAGGAGCACTGTTCCATTCATGGCAGCCAGAAAGAGAGAGGTAGGGAAAAAAGGGCCACCAGGGCACACCCCTAGTGCCCTACCTACTTTCAGTTATACTCAGTCCCTTCAAACTAGGATGGACCTGGTCAGCTCTCAACAATCCAATTACCTCCAAACATACCTGCATTAACACAGGAGTTTTGGGGGGCCACCTCATATCCAAACCACAACAACAACTATATGTAAATTTTTAAAAAATTATTTAAAGTTTTCACAATGCAAAAAAAGGCGGGGTTACTTTTTTTTTTAATTGAAGCAGTCTGGGTAACAGCTAGACCACTGGTTATGTAGTTTTAAGACACCCTGCACATAAATCCTGGTTCTATCTCTTTCTGGTTGTAAGCTTCTAATAAATTATTTAATCTTTGGTTCTCAGAATTTCTTCATCTGCAAACTGAAGAGAATAATGACTTTCTACAGGATTAAATGACATAATTTATGTAAAGCATACTGGAAGTTATACACTAAGTGCTTAATATATGTCAATGATGATGATAAATGCATTTAAATGCTATCATTTGTTTTTAAACTCTCATTAGGCCACCTTTTGAGGCAAAATAGAAATGGTGGTGGTTTTTCACTTTAAGTAAAGATTTCTAAGTCAAATAATTATGAAGTTACTCAAAGGTAAATTGCCTAGTATTACACAGTAATATCAAATCAGCTGGGCGAGTTCCATAAAAGGAAACATTTCTATTTAACATTTATTTCTCTAATTCTATCTCTATGTGCTTACCACATATTAATGCTCAATACAGGCTTAAAGAACTTAGTCAGTAGAGTTCAGCAAAGAATATGGGTCAATTAAGAACCTGACCATCTTCATTTTCTATTTTTAGACATTTTGAGTACATTTATAAACTGAAGACTTTCTGTAGGAGGCAGCTTGATACGGGGTAAACATTAGCCTTGAAACAGAAAATGTAAGTAAAGCAGGGCACAGTGGTACACACCTTCAATCCCAGCAATTTGGGAGGCTGAGGCAGGAGAATCACAAGTTGGAGGCCAGTCTTAGCAATTTAGGAAGTCCCTAAGCAACTCAGATCCTGTCTCAAAAAGGGGGTGGGAGGCAAGGAATGTAGTTCAGTGTTAAAGCATCCCCAGTATTTAAAAAAAAAAACAAGAAAGAAAGAAAGAAAGGAAAGAAGGAAGGAAGGAAGGAAGGAAGGAAGGAAGGAAGGAAGGAAGGAAGGAAGGAAGGAAGGAAAGAAAAGAAAGGAAATATTGGTAAAAATTAGGCTGGTCCTGAATGAGTCAGGTGAACTTTCTGGATGAAGCATTTAATTCAGAAATAATTAAAACTGGTTAACTGCTAGCCTTAAAAATACTGTTAAAACACTCTTTTGAATTCCATTGGAATAAAACTATTGATAACCAGCTAACCAAAATTTAAAAATATTTAGAAGTATCTGGGTGTGGCTGCACACACCAGTATAATCCCAGCAACATGGGAGGCTGAGGCAGGAGGCTTGCAAGTTCAAGGTGAGTCTCAGCAATTTAGCAAGACCCAGTCTTAAAAAAACAAAAAATGTCCAGGCGATGTAGCTCAGGGTTCACTATTCAGTACAAGAAAGAAGTTTACAAATGATTTCCAATTGCCTATTATTTAAAGTCATTACTAATAAACCAAACTTCAAATGAAAGTAAATTGGGAAAAATGACAAGTTTTTAATGCTAGATTTCAATAAAAAATTATTCAAATAGCTTTACAGAGCAGACATGGTAACAGTATGTTCCTCAAAGGCAAAAGTAGCTGCATGATAGCCAAGTTTTGGGACCCAAGGAATAAGACATTCCACCTCTAAAGCCATCCTTAAGAAACAGTATTTAAGCAGGAGTAACAATTATAAGGACAAGAGTATTTACAAGTTGGAGACATAATAAAAATTTCATTTCAATATTTAACATTTACTGTTGTAAACAAGATAAGGTATTTATATGAATTTCTTACTTTCAAATTATTGAAACATAATTTTAAGCATAGCTGATGACAAACTCTATAACATTTCTACAGTTTGGACATTAAAATATGCCCAGATTAATATACACACAAAAACACCAAGCATATTTTATTGTATCTTAGGTGCTCTATGGTACTGAAATTTATAAGAGGTTATGTAAATCATCAGAGAGAAATAAAATAACTTGAGTGGCAGAAAAAAAATGAGACCTCACTTCCAAGTAAACACTAGCAAATGACCTTTAATGGCTAATATCCTTGTCACCATTTTTCTCTCACTGTAGCAAAACCAACTAAGAGATGGCAATCAAAACAAATTCTTCAGTGTTCCTACTAAACTACTTTCTATTCAATGTCCCAAGCCTGCTGTAAGAATGAAAGCATTCAGTGCTGATGTCTGGCCATAATTCTTTTAAAATTACATTATAACTTTTCATTCTGCTGAAGCCATTTTAACCAATTCTCAGTTATCTACAGAAATAGGAAGCAGAGTTTTTAACAGCTAGCAAGATTAACTAAAATGATGTACTTTCCTGCCCACATACCCTCTATTAGAGGAGCAAATGAACATTGAAAACCCAAATTTCAGGCTGAAAAAGGAATAAGAACAACAGCATTAAGACTGAATTTGGGGCAAGTGTGTGAGGTTGGGAAGATAATGAGATAAAAGCAGCTCTATAAGAAGCTTTCTGCTTTATATCCTTTTGTTTTCTAAGCGAAAGTTAGCATGTTGTTCCCGTCCCCTCACGACAATCTCACATCACCAATTATTCATGATGACTTGGTAAGTGAAAAGAAAAACTAATTTCTTAAAATGAAAGTTGGTAAAGTATGAGACATGGAGGTTTTTAATTCCCTCCCTGATCATTATAGGAAAAATAAGCAACAAATTCAACTCTTTATACATAAAACTACTGAGAAGGACCTTAATTTTGAAAAAAATAATCTAAATAAAGGCACTTTGCATTGTTATATTGAAACTCATTTCTAGCTCTAAGGCTTGGCAATCATTAACAAGCAAGCCATGACCAATCTCAGTATAGTAGCCATTAGCTATGTCAGTTGTGGTAGCTATTCAAAAATACTCCTCCTCTTTTCCTCTGGGCACATTTTAAGACCTTCTTCCCAATCATATTGAACTCAGGTCTGGCGAAGTATCTTGCATTAGCTGCTAACAAAATATGAGCAGAAGGGGCATCATATCAAAGCAAAAGTTTTTCAAGCCACTACATTCTTCATCACATTCCTTTTTCCCTTGTCACAGTGACTAACAATATTTCAGAGAATTATTCTGGCCCCTGGAATGAGAATAACAATGACTCAGATGACCTCAACTGGGCATCTAGCAAAACCAAGAAAATAATTTGTTTTAAGCCATGAATTTTTTCAGTGGTTTATTACTGCGGCATAACTTGGCCTATGCTGACTAATACAACCAATCTTTATTTTCTGTAGACTGTCCATATAATTTTTCATTTAGTTATTTGACAGAAAAGTTGCCCATTTATTTGGTGACTAAAGTTTAAATTCTAAGCACCAGTTCAAAACGAATGAAGACTACTTCATAAAAACTAATAAAACCAAGAGACTGTCAGTTGTTTAAATCAGGAGACTAAACACATCTTTACAAACTACCAAGTTTTTGTTTCTGCACTGTTTTGACCATGGACAATAAATATGCTTATAAAGTTTTGGTTTTTTGCTTTTAAACTTATTGGACTGTGGGCTGGACACTACAATAATTTTTTTTTTCACACTACTATTGAGCTACATCTGTAGCCCTTCTAATTTTAATTTTTTTATTAGCTACACATGACATTACAATGATCTTGGCAATTAATACATTTGAATCAACTGGGGTATAATTTCTCATTTTTCTGATTGTACAGATTGCAGAATCACATTAGTCATCACCACAATAATTTTTAAGAATTAAATTATTTTCACATAGGCACCAGGAGGTTATACAACAGCTAAGGTCACATAGGTAACAAAGGAAGTAAGGTGCAAGAGCAAAATTCAAGTAGTTTTTCACAGTTAAGTCTGAAAAGCAAATGTTAACTCTAATTAGTTGGATCATTTACTGTATATTCATCTGTTCATTATTTCACCCAGTATATACTGAACATTCATTATATACAAGGCCCTTTTCTGACCATCAAGGATTTTACAAGAAGCAAGACATACAAAGTTTCTTAATATCAGGATTTAAATACTAATTTAAATGTTTATTAGGAAACAGAAAAACAAAGAAAGGCATAAGTAACTGCAGATACTTATGAAAGAGCTAAATTAGTTATCTATTTCTGTGTAATAAAATACTTCAAAAACTTAGGTTAAAAATGACCATTTTTGAGCTGGGGATGTAGCCTAGTAGTAGAGTGCTTGCCTATCAAGGGCAAGGCCCTAGGATCAATTCCCAGCACCACAAAAACAAACAAACAAAAACACCTCAAAACATTTATTTTCTCATAATACTTGGGGTTGACAATTTGGGCTGGGCTTGGCTGAATTGTTCTTCTGTATCACATATTATTGGCTGGGCTCATTCATGTGTTCACAATTAGTTGGCAGCTTGCCTGGAGGTGATCTAGTCCCACGTGAGCTCACATGTCTGGGGCTTCAGTTGAAAGTCTCTTCCTATCCTTCTCTTCTTCCCTCCCTCCTTCAAGAAAACTAGTCTGGTTTTGTTTACAAGGTGGTAGTTCCTAGAGTTAGTATAAGCTGCACAACCTCTTCAATCCTTGCTTGGAATTCCCACAATGTCATTTCTGTAACATTCTACTGGTCAAAAAAAGTCATTCAGCAAACTCAGATTCAAGAGGTGAGGAAACAGACTCCCTCTTCTAATGAGAGGAGCTGCAAAGAATCTGTGAACATTTCTAATCTACCGCATAAGTGAATGAGGTTAATTTAAGAGAAAACAGGCAGCTGGACACAGTGAGAGGATCCCTACAAGCTTGAAGCCAGCCTTAACAACTTAGTGAGGCTTTAAGCAACTTAGCAAGACACTCTCAAAAATAAACAGGGCTGGGGTTGTGGTTCAGAGGTAGAGAGCTCCCCTGGCACACGTGAGGCACTGGGTTCAATCCTCAGAACCACATAAAAAAATAAAGTACTGTGTTAACCTACAACTAAGAAATAAATACTTTAAAAATACCAAACAAACAAACAACAACAAAAAGCTGGGGATATAGCTCAGTGGTAAAGTGTTCCTGGGTTTAATCCCCAGTATAAAAAACCCCATAAAACACAGGCGGATAAACAGAGCAGAATGGGGTTACATTAGAAGAATCAGAAATGGTCTGTGAGGTGCAGCTATCTGAAGAAGGAAGAACATTAAAGGTTGAAGGAACAGCATGTATAAAGATGTTGAAGCGGGAGTAGTAGATCAGTATGTTGGAAGGACAGGAAAAATTCAAGTGTTACTATAATTCAGTGAAAGACAAAGAGGAAAAACCACTGACAAGGCTAAAAGAGAGGTGAAGATCAGATAATGAAAGTTACTATAATTCATGATAAGGAGTAGTACTTTTATTCTAAGTATAATGGGAAGTTATTGAGGAAAGGGTAGAAAAAGCAAGGAGTTCACTTAAAAGAGTTTTTGTGAGAGGTAATACCAATGGAGATAGAAGAGAAGTAATTAAATTATGGGATATATTTGGGGATTATTACCAATAAAACTAGTCAGTCAACTGAATATGGGGCTAGTGAAAAAAAATAGTAATTGAGGAAGGAATCCTGGGTTTGGGGCTTGAACAGTTTGGAGGATGGTGGTGTCAATTACCCATCCATTTAAACCTTAAAAAGTAAAAATAAAAAATTTTCTACCTCTTCTTGTGTATGAAATATTTTTATTCAAGAGTATTTTTTATTATTATTAGTTGTTCAAAACATTACAAAACTCTTGACATATCATATTTCATACATTTGATTCAAGTGGATTATGAACTCCCATTTTTATCCCGTATACAGATTGCAGAATCACATCGGTTACACATCCACTTTTTATTCAAGAGTATTTGAAAAAGTCTACATAAAATGTTTCTGGGGGCTGGGGCTATGGCTCAGAGGTAGAGTGCTCACCTAGCATGCATGCTGCACTGGATTCAACCCTCAGCACCACATAAAAATAAAATAAAGAGATTGTGTCCACCTACAACTAAAAAATAAAATATTAAAAAAAAAGTTTCTGTGAAATGTGGGCTCATAAAAAAAAAATTCACAGTCTGGATAGCATAGTGACAGAGTGCGTGCCTAGGATGTATGAAGCCCTAGGTTTGATCCCCTATACCACAATAAATAAAGAAAGAAATTCATGAACCTAAAACTACTCTAAAAACTTAAGTTTCCTAAATTAAAAGAGAAACCCAATCAAAGAAAATCTAGAACACCATATTTTGTATAGATAGTGATGAAAAGACATGCTAAATAATATAAAGGAGATCATAATTAACACTTTTTAATTTAGTCATAATTTCTCCCAAATTATAACATATTCTGGAGAACTAAATGTTATTAAACCATTTTTCAATACTTTTAAAAAGAAATTCTAATACCATGTATTTTAGGCAAATATTATTCTCCATTCTGATAGCCCAAGAAATCTTAAAGAAAAAAAGTTATGTAAGAACATAAGAATCACTGTTAACAGACAATAGGATTCAAAATATATATTTTTTGTTTAGATAACATAACCATAGGCCTAATGGTTTCTAGCATTCCCATTACTGGTCTGTAGTCATATTATCAAAGCTTAAAATAATATGTGGCATGGCATATGTGCTCAATAAACAATAAACAAATCAACATATTTCCCTATCAATATACTATAAATGTCCTTTTCAAAATGGAGGCTATATGATTAATCTGTCAATCACTCAGAACCCTTTCATCTTCTTAAAAAACCACAGAACAACAAACTAGAGCCTTCCTTCTCCTAAAAATTTAAAACCAAATAAAAAAATACATATTTTAAGCAGACACACTTTGCATTTGAAAAACATCTACAAGACAAGAAGCATGTCTTCTTCTGCCCAGGTTAAACAAAAGAATTAGAAAGGGCCAACACTGGGTTGGGGATGTGATTCCAGCAGTGAAAAAAAAAAAAAAAAAAGAAAAGGAAGGGCCAAAGCTAGTTCTTTCAAAACTCACTATATTCTCTAAATTACGTTGGGCTTATTATTTACCCAAGATAAGACTGCTTCTCTACAAATAAGGACACAGTGTCAGGTATTGTTGTGTATACCTGTAATCCCAGTGATTCCAGGCCTCAATAAGGCATAGGCAGGAGGATCTCAATTTTGAGGGTAGTCTTAGCAATTCTGAGACCCTAAATTGGTCTGCCTCAAAATTTAAAAAAAAAAATTTATATATATATATATATATATATATATATATATATGAAAAAAGAGCTGGGAATGTAACCCAGTGCTAAAGCAACCCTGGGTTCAATTTGTACAATATCATGCTTTTTATGGAATGACAGCATTATATATGATTTTCTTTTTGTGACTCTCAAGTTTTCTATATCAAACACATATTACTTTTATAATTAGAAAAAAATACAATTTTTAGCTGGGCAAAGTAATGCACACCTGTAATCCCAGAGAGTTGGAAGTCTGAGGCAGGAAGATAATGAATTCAAGGCCAGCCTAAGCAAATTAGCAAGATCCCAAGCAACTCAGCAAGACCCACACATATATATAAACAAGTAACTTCTCAACTGTTGAGAGCCACAGCCAAAGGGGCCCCAGCAAACTTCCAGCTGCCGGCTGATGATTGGCTCACAGCAGCCCCAGCAACAACTAGCTGATTGGCTCCTCTGCGGAGCTGCTCATTGGGGGACTTCTTTGGCTCCGCCCACGCAACCCAGCCAATCGGCCTCAAGAGCAGGAGGATTGTGGGAGGTGGAGAGGCTGGTTTGGGGGTGAGAGGCTTGTGGGAAGCCGGTGGTGGCAGTTGGGCTCTGAGACTTTTTTCCTGAGGAGCAGTTTTGTTTGGCGTTTGTAGTTCTAAAAATAAAGTTAGTTTCTTTTGACAAGTGGCTCCTGAATTGTGCCCAGCCAGCCTGCGGACTGCTCGCCCCTGAGGGCAGGGCGAGAGGATGGGTAGCCATTCTAAGTTTCCTCTTTTGTTTTGCTTCATTTTTGTTTTAAGTTGCCTGTCCCTGGAGATGAGTGAGACGGAAGAAAAACCGCTCACATCTGAGGAAAAACTATTTGTGTCTGAGGAACAGATAGGGAGAAAGGACGGATGCACATGTCAGGAGGATAGAAAGGCTATAATGAATTTTTGTTGTTCCATTTTTATTGCATTCTGTCTCGGTTTTGTTTGGCGTCATCTTGTTGGGTTGTATTATAGTAGAAATACGGGATCAGAAATTAGTAAAAAACAAACTGAAAGACTGTTAAGTAAATTGTTAGAGGAAGGAGGCATCTCAGTAAAATCAAGAACAGTCAGGGCATACGTTGATACAATACAAAAATGTAGCCCATGGCTTTTAAAGGAGGAGTTGTTAAATATATCACAGTGGGACCATCATGGTGAAGATTTAAAAAGAATAGAAAAGAACAACCCAGGGACTCTGCCAGTTGGCACATTGCCATTGTGGACGTTGGTATCTGGTTTGCTTAGTCCAAAGCCTTCAGTTCAGACAAAGGTAGAGAAAGGAGAAGACATATTGATTCAAGTAAAAGAGAAGGTCTCTCAAATTAGTCAGAAAGAGGAAAAGATTCAAGTAAAAGAGAAGGTCTTTTGAGCTAGTGAGACAGAGGAAGGAAGTTTAGAGCAGAAAAAGCCATCAGGGGAAAAGTTACAACAGGAGACTGCTAATAACACCTTTCTATCAGAGAGCGTAAGTGTCCAACCAACAGCACCACCTCTATAGGAGACTGCTACTAACAGCATTCTATCACCAGAGGGCATAAGTGTCCAATCAACAGCACCACCTCCATATGCTAGGAGACTCCCAACCCCCGCAGTTGATAGTTGGGATCCTGAGACAGGATCTCAAGTATGCCCTGTATTTGAGGTAGGAGGGCAGCGAATTTACCAGGGTTTAAATTTCAAATCAGTGAAGGAGCTAAAAGAGGCTGTAACAACCTATGGTCCTCAAGCACTCTTCACTGTAAGCTTGGTCGAATCCATTACCAACGTAAACATGACGCCAGCAGATTGGGCTAATATTTGTAAAGCTGTGCTAAATGGAGGACAATACCTGTTATGGAAGGTTGCCAATGAGGAATTTTGCAAGAAGACGGCTAGGCGAAATGCAGCAGCTGGTTATCCTCAGAGAAATCTAGATATGTTGTTAGGAAAGGGACCTTACGAGGATCGGCAGCAACAAATTGCATATGATCCTGGTGTATATTTACAAATTGCTGTAGATGCAGTTAAGGCATGGAAGACTTTACAAGGACCTGGAGGTTTACAAGGTCAATTATCTAAGATAATACAAGGAGCTAATGAACCTTATGCTGAATTTATAGATAGGCTTATTCAAACAGCTACCAAAATTTTCGGGAATACAGAACAAGCAATGCCATTAATAAAACAACTGGCTTATGACCAAGCAAATCGTTGGTGCAGAGATATCATTAGACCATGGAAACAGGAAGATTTAAACACATATATTAAATTATGTAGAGACATTAATGAACAAGAGCAAGTCATGGCAGCTGCAGTAAAACAGGCTTTAGATGGCAGAGACATTAATGAACAAGGGCAAATTGTGGCAGCTGCAGTAAAACAGGCTTTAGATGCCAGAGACATTAATGAACAAGGGCAAATTGTGGCAGCTGCAGTAAAACAGGCTTTATATGCCAGGCCAAGAACATGCTACAATTGTCAACAAACAGGACATTTTAAAAGGAATTGCCCCATAGGAGGAGGGTTTAACAAAACTAGGTATCAAACGAGTAGAATACCGGGTATTTGCCCACGATGCCATAGAGGGAGACATTGAGCTAATGAATGCCATTCTCAAACCACCATAGAGGGTACTCCATTACACTGGGCTAATGAATGCCGTTCTCAAACCACCAAAGAGGGTACTCCATTATCAAAAAACGAACAAGGACAAGGTGTTTATCCACAATATCATGGACAAAGGCATGGGGCTCTGTTGCCAAAAAATGGACAGGGGGCCCCAAACCACAAATATACGGAGCACTGGAGGAACCCAGCAACCCCAGCAACCCCATCAGGGTAGTGACCAGGACATCAGATCCCTCATCAGACAATCCAGAGGGAGCGCAGGGTTGGACATCTGCGCCTCCGCCAAATCAGTACTAACTCCAGAGACGGGAGTTCAAATCATTCCCACAGGGGTGAAAGAACCTCTTCCCAAAGGAACAGTAGGCTTATTATTGGGACGCAGCTCTTCTACTCTAAAAGGACTTTTGATAAGTCCTGGGGTAATTGATCCCGATTATGAAGGTGAAATAAAAATTATAGCCAGTTCTCCAAAGGGTATATCAGTAATTTCACCAGGAGATAGAATAGCACAGTTACTAATAATACCAAGCCTTCATGATAAATTTTCCAGTCATGCTATAGAAAGAGGTTCCAAGGGATTAGGCTCCACAGGTGTAGATTGGGCTATGCTTTCTTTAAATTTAGATTCTCGCCCCATGCTAAAACTAAATATTCAAGGATATGAATTTAATGGGCTACTGGATACAGGTGCAGACCTTAGCATCATCTCTCGTCAAGAATGGCCAAAACATTGGCCATTACAACAAGCCACTCAAACACTTCGAGGCCTAGGAGTGGCGACTAATCCCGATAGAAGTGCAATGGTATTAGATTGGAAGGATCCTGAAGGATGTGAAGGAACTATACAGCCATATGTATTGGATCATCTTCCCGTAAATTTATGGGGACAAGATGTCTTAGATCAATTAGGTTTGACATTAACAAATAATATCATTCAAAATGCACCCACTATTATGGCTAGACAAGGTTTTAGGAAAGGAAAATGATTAGAAAAACAAGAACAAGGTATAGCAGCACCAATACAAATAGATCAAGGAACAGACAGACATGGGTTGGATTTTCACAAAGGGCCACTGAGACAATAAAAATTACATGGAAATCAGAAAGACCAGTATGGGTTCCTCAGTGGCCCTTGACTAAAGAAAAGACACAAGTAGCCCATGATCTGGTCAAACAACAATTAGCGGAAGGACATATACAACCTTCTGTATCTCCCCATAATACTCCCATTTTTGTCATCAAAAAGAAATCTGGTAAATGGAGATTATTGCAAGATTTAAGAGCCATTAATAATGAAATGGTCATTATGGGACCTGCTCAATCGGGGATTCCTCAATTGTCTGCTTTGCCAAAAACTTGGTATGTTTTAGTTATAGATATTAAAGATTGTTTTTTTTTCAATTCCACTTCATCCTGAGGATAGTCCACGTTCTGCATTTACTATCACTGCACTAAATCATGAAGGTCCTGATCAGAGATATGAATGGAAAGTACTCCCTCAAGGGATGGCTAACAGCCCAACTATGTGTCACATTTATGTTAACAAAGTAATCCAGCCACTTAGAAATCAAAATCCTGAGCTACAAGTATTTCATTATATGGATGATGTATTATTAGCACACAAAGCTAAAAACACATTGCTAGAATGTTATGCCACACTTACAAATTTATTAAAAAATTATAATCTAGAGATAGCAATAGATAAAGTACAATTAAATTTTCCAATTAATTATTTAGGAGTTCTATTATCCTCAACCATGGTCCGTCCACCGAAAATTCAAATACAAGTAGATCAACTCAAATCACTTAACGACTTTCAAAAGTTATTAGGAGACATAAATTGGATGAGGCCTTATCTAGGTATTCCAACAGGAGAATTGGGACCTTTATTTGATATCCTAAAAGGTCCATCAGATCCAAATTCACCCCGAATGTTAACGCCTGAAGCAAGAAAGGCATTAAAAATCATTGAAACATATATGGAAAATATGCATTTGGATAGAATTGATATAATTTTGCCTTTATTATTTATTGTACTACCAACAAAAAATATTCCTACAGGAGTATTTTGGCAAGAAGGTCCATTATTATGGATACATTTATCTTATTCTCCTAACACTATTCTTACTAGGTATCCTGAGGCTGTAGGACAATTAATACTCAAAGGAATAAAAACAGCAAAGGCAGTGTTTGGAATTTCTCCTAATAAAATTATTACTCCATATACTATGAATCAAATTGATGAATTAGCTAATGAGTTAAATACTTGGGCAATAATCATGTGCAAATCTAATGTTTCATTTGATAACCACTTAACATCTAATCCTTTATTGTCTTTTTGGTCATTGCATCCTGTAATTTTTCCAAAAATGACAAGAAAAACACCTATCATGAATGCTCCAAATATATTCACTGAGGGGTCAAATAATGGTACAGCAGCAATAGTTACACCTGATCAAACTTTTACATTTTTAGTACCCAAACAATCAGCTCAAAAGGTAGAGCTTAATGCAGTATTACAAACTTTTGTGATGTTTAAAAATTCTATATTTAATTTATTTTCCGATAGTCAGTATATAGTTAATGCTATAGTATCCCTTGAAGATGCTGGTAGGATTTCCCCTTCTTCTACTGTTTTCTCTTTGTTTTCCACTATACAAAGTTTAATCTGGGACAGAAAAGATCCATTCTTTATAGGACATATCAGGGAACATACAGGATTGCCTGGAGCACTTAGTTTGGGCAATGATTTAGCAGATAAAACTACACATGACATACATATTTTCTCTACACTAGAAGAAGCTATAAATTTTCATAAAAGGTTCCATGTCAATGCTAATACTTTACAAAAGCGTTTTAAAATAACTAAGGATCAAGCTAGACAAATAATAAAACAATGTCAAAATTGTGTGACCTTTTTACCACAAGTTAATCTTGGAGTCAATCCTAGAGGATTGATACCTAACCATATTTGGCAGATGGACGTCACACACTTGCCAGAATTTGGAAAATTAAAATATTTGCATGTTACAGTTGATACTTCTTCTGGATTTTTGATGGGCTCCCTTCATGCCGGAGAAAAAACTAAAGATGTTATAGCTCATTGCTTACAAAATTTTGCCACTGTGGGCATTCCAAAACAGTTAAAAACAGATAATGCCCCTGGTTATACTTCTACCTCTTTTAAACAATTTTGCTCATCATTTGGCATTACTCATCTAACAGAAATCCCATACAATCCACAGGGACAAGGCATAGTTGAAAGAGCTCATCAAACTATTAAAATGTACTTATTAAAGCAAAAAGATGGAATTGGGAAGGGGTATATATTCCCCAAAGATAAACTTAAAATAACCCTTTTTACTCTAAACTTTTTAAATTTGGATTCATCAGGACTTAGTGCTACAGAAAGGCATATGTGTCCAAAAAATGTACATAAGCCCAAGGTACTTTGGAAAGATATTCTAACAGGACAATGGAAAGGTCCTGACCCAGAAATTGTCTGGAGTCGGGGGCCTGTTTGTGTGTTTCCACAGGGAGAACAGCAGCCGATTTGGATTCCAGAGAGATTAACTAAAGCGATTTCTACAGACCAAAAAGAAGATGATTTGGCTCAAATCCATAACAGCTGATATCCAAAACTCCAATTTGGCTATCCTTACATCTGCGACAGAACCAGGATGCTTTTTTCAATATCTGTTTTATTATTGCCCTTTCCCATATCATGAAGTTCTATTTTGTTTTTTGAGCTCATACAGACCTAGGTTAATCTTTTGCTGATCAGTTCTATTTTTTTTTTTTTTTACTATAGAGTTTTTAAACATTGCAATGGAGATTTAACCTGTAAAAAGTTATAAGGCCTTTACTATTATGTTATGTGTTGTATATATTATATTATGTGTGCACACTTGTGTTTTGTGTTATATGTTTGAATGTACGTATGTCCATATATCATATATGATGAGCGCTCATGAAAAAATGGATCCAAATATATTTTTTTTTATTCACGTGATTTAAATGGTTTAATTTAAATTGGGTAAATAACTGTTAAGAATTGTTTTAATATGTAAACAAAAAAGGAGGTTAACAGATCTGTTTGTTTACTTTCACCTTTCCTTTTCATTATATTTAATAATTCTCTTCAAGATAATGTAAATTGTTAAGAAAATTGTTTTCTTTTAGTGCCTTCTGGAATGTTACACAATTTTTTCTTTAACCATTATTGCCAGAATTCCTATCTTCATCCCAGTGCCGGTGAAGATAATGTAAATTGTTAAGAAAATTGTTTTCTTTTAGTGCCTTCTGGAATGTTACACAATTTTTTCTTTAGCCATTATTGCCAGAATTCCTATCTTCATCCCAGTGCCAGTGAAGACAATGTAAATTGTTAAGAAAACTGTTTTCTTTTAGTGCCTTCTGGAATGTTACATAATTTTTTCTTTAGCCATTATTGCCAGAATTCCTATCTTCATCCCTGTACCGGTGAAGACAAAGATAAAACTAATCTATAGTTTCTGCAATAGCCATCACTGAACTGCTTACAGAACTTGCCTAAACTATGTGTCACTTGTATGCATTGTGAACTATCTGTTGGTGCAGCGACTTGTGATAGTGTCGGGGTATTTTTGCTGATGATGTCATCGGTGGTACAATTTTTCCAACAAGAGCTGTCAATTGGCTTGGTGTATCTTCCCCCCTTCTGCTTGTCATGATCATTCAGCTAAAATTTGGGGGCCAACAGAGGTGAGGCAAAGAACCTCACCCCCCTGCTGGTACAAAGACCTCTCCACAGGTATGGCTGTATACTGGAGCAGTAGTCAATGACGGGTAAGATCCAATTACAATGGTACCAACCTAAGACAGGAGGCTGACGCCCTGAGGTCAGCTTATCCGAAGACGGGTAAGGACCATATGTAGTATTGGACAACCTAAGGCAGGCACAGTCCCTAAGCCACATGCTTGTTGTTTAAACAGAGAGGGGGAGATGTTGAGAGCCACAGCCAAAGGGGCCCCATATATATAAACAAGTAACTTCTCAACACCATCATATTTATATGTTTTCTTATGCTTTTGGTAGTACTGGCCTCAATTTTCAATTATTATTTGCATATCTGATCTACACTGAGTTTAACATTAAGGCAGAAATATATATCTTTTTTCTTTGTGGTACTGGAAATTGAATCCAGGGTCTCACACTTGCTAGGCAAGCACTCCACCACTGAGCTATATTTCTAGCCCTTTTTACCTTTTTATCTATTTTGAGACAGAGCCTCACCCTCACTAAATTGGCCAGGTTGGCCTCAAACTTGTGATCATTCTGCTTCAGCCTGCTGAGTAACTGGGATTACAGGTTTGTGCCTTTGTGCCTGTCTATATTTTCTTTTAACTCTTTTATCATGAATTAGATGACCGGAGAATATTTTAAACTACCAGATAAGGGTCTACAAAATATAAGAATTATTGTTGCATTTGGGAAATTCATTTGAATGGTTATTACAAGAATTGCAACAGTATAATGTGTCAAGTGCTTACACATATTAACTCATCAATTCTTCACAACATCTTATGAGAAAGGTACTATCTTATCACCTCTTAAAAGAATGAGAAATTATGTCATAGGGTTTTAATAAAGACTAAAGCACAGAGGAACTGTCTCCAGATTAGCCATTCTTAATATCTGAACTAGAATGCTATTTAAAGGATGAACAGAAAAAGTGGGAACAGAAAAAATAACAACCCAAAAAGTGATAAAGTGAAGAATGAGATCAAGTCACAAATGGACTTACAAGAAGATTTAGGCAAAAAATTTAAAAAGATGGGCACATGGGAAATACAATATATCTTTATTTATTTTTATAAATCTCTAGCTTCAAAAGAAAAAAAATTTCCTCTTTCCTTATTTAGGTGCTATCTCTAAAGCTGAGTCTCTTAGCTAAGGTTTCTCAGCTGTTAACACCTATGCACTGCCACAAGGTAACAGTGCTCTGAAGAGCAGGTAATAATAAATAATTGTCACATAAACTGTTGCTAACATTAAATTCTTTTAAGAGTAAAAGCCAAAAGTAGTAGCAGAGGCCTATGATTTCACTGGTTGATCTTTTGTTCTTTGTCTTTCTGTGCAAATAGTCTAAAATCTTTCAAATTATCTATATTTCTCTTACAACATGTCTACTACATATCTTCAATATTTTACTTTTCCCAAAAAACTTAGTCCAATTTGGGTGACAACATGGCTCTGGGAAGTTAATTTTTAGTGCTTTGTGCAAAGCTGAAAGTCAAACAAAAGGTAAGCTCTATTCCTCACAGATTAGAAGGGAACTTTCCAGAATGAGCTCATCTGATCCTAAGCTTTACCCACCATAAAGTAATGAGAATTTCATCTTTCCTTCTCTGGCTTGCATTGGTGATACCATTGCCTCAAAGGCTCTCCTATATACATAAGATAGAAAAAATATTTTCAATTTCTGATTTTTTAAAAAATACCTTTATTTTAAAAGTATATACTCATAAGAGTGTAGGCTCAGGTTGGAGTTGTGGCTCAGTGGTGGAGCACTTGCCTAGAATGTGTGAGGCACTGAGTTTAATCCTCAGCACCATATAAAAATAAATAATTTTTTTTCCAGAAATTTTTAATTGATTTTATTATTATTTTTTTAAATACATGATAACAGTGGAATGCATTACAATTCTTATTACACATACAGAGCACAATTTTTCATATCTCTGTATATAAAGTATGTTCATGCCAATTTACATATATAAACATACTTCTGTAAATCAAAATCGTCCTTTGTTCATATTTGTAAGCTTTTCTGAGTATAAACAGCCAAACTGAACTAGTAGCATCTCCGAGAAAAAGCATTTTTTTTAAGAAATAATACAGTTCAACTACAGATTGCCAATGTTAAGACCCACAAGCCTAAAATCCAAAAGCTCTCTACAATTTAATTTTGATATTATGACTGTTTTCTAAGGATTTATTATACAAAATTAGCCTCAATTTTCTAGTCTATAAAATATGAATTAAAGTAACCACTGCTATGAAAAATCATGACATTCTTATTAGATACTGCTGAGGCATTTATAAATTGCTAAAAAATTGTTACCTTATGATAGAAAGACTGCTTAACCTATGAACATACTTGTTTAGAAAACAAACTTAAGTAATGAGTGACTGCTCTCTCTAGATATTTTATTCTAATATAGTGATCATTTTCAAGTAGAGGGATGTGATGTAACCCACAGAGAAATGATAGGGTAGCACCAAAGAGAGTAGAGAAGGTATAGCTAAAGGTTATACAAAAATGGCAGATCTTAGCCTCTGTTACATGTCTTTCTTTTTTGATTCCTCACTCTGTTGATTTCTTAGACTTTTTTTTTTTTTAATCACCAATGTGAACAATGTGAGATTGATGACACTAGCTTTGTGTAGTTTTACTCTCTACTTGGAAAATTTTACAAATTTAAAGGAATATATATATTCATTTTCTTATTTTTTTCAGAAGTTCAATTTTAAAAAGAGTAATAATATTTTAAAATTTTAAAACATATAACAGTCTCACTTATTTTCTAATTTGTCAGTGACACATTGGTGCTAGATGCTCTGAATAGGACAGGAGAGGAAATTCTTACAGTTAAGTATTTGAAAAACTAAGAGAAATAATGTATACTATTACTTAACTGTAAAAAAACTGATGTTTCAGTATAACCTTGTGATGATAAATTCTAGGTATAATTAATGAGAGGAAAATTAATAAAATTTTCTAGTTACTTTAAATCCATTTATAGTAATATCAATTTTAAATCCTGAAAGCTAAATATACACATTCAGAACAACTAGAAAAAAAAAATACATGCCTTGTAAAAACAATGACATTTCCAAAAAAAGAAGTTAGTCAAAAGCAAGAGCAAAATTACATGATTATACGAGGCTAAATTTATAAAATATACTAAGTAAACATCAAAAAAGTAAAATAAACATACAACTCTTTATCCCCTCATCAAATTATTCTAAAAATACTAATATTGCCACTCCAAAAAATTAAGGCATAAAAATCTCTTTTTAATTTCTTTTTTTAAAATGATTTTATTTATTAATTTTGCATTATAATTCTTAATGCACCATTCACCATTATACAATAATTTATCATATCTCTGATTATATATAAGGTAAGTTGACACCAAATTCACATCTTCATACATGTATTTTGTATAATTTTGTATATTTCACCATCCATGCTATTCCCCTTCTCCCTTCCTTTCCCTCCCACCCCTATTCCCTTGCTCTCCCTCCCAACCCCATTTTGAGTCACCCCCCCTTTATATCAGAGAAGACATTTGGCATTTGTTTTTTGGGGATTGGATAACACTTAACATAATCTGCTCTAATATCATCCATTTCCCTGAAAATGCCATGATTTTATTATTTTTTATTTCTGAGTAATATTCCATTGTGTATAAATGCCACATTTTTTTTATCCATTCTCCACTGAAGGACATCTAGGTTGGTTCCACAGTTTAGCTATTGTGAATTGTGCTGCTATGAACATTGATGTGGCTGTGTCCCTGTAATATGCTGTTTTTAGGTCCTTTGGGTATAGTCAGAGAAGAGGAATAGCTGGGTCAAATGGTGATTCCATTCCTAGTTTTCCCAAGGAATCTCCATACTGCTTTTCAAATTGGCTGCACCAATTTATGACATTGCTTCAATTCAATCCTTTAACTCTTCCCCTCTAACATTTACTTTTAGCTCCTATGGCAACTTCTTTGTTGGCTCAAATCTCTAAAAAAGTCTAAAAAATAAGGCTTTTTATGAGAGGCCACTGATTATTGATGTTCTTTAGTCTTATAAAAGAAAACTTGTATATATTATTAAAACTGGATGGCATGTGGTATATGGTATATTAGTCTTCCACATGTACTGAAGTTCATTAAAAAAGGCTTACAAATCAGATTATTTTATTATTTAAAGTATAATAATGATCTTATCTTATGAAGAATACAAAATAAAATCTATTATCACAAAATGGTTTGTTCTAGTTCTTTTTACTCTTTTATCCTTTTCTTCCTATATTAAGTTGTAAGTTCTTGACAATTTACTAAACACTGAACTTATCAATGTATTTATAAAGGTATGATTTGAATTGAAATATAAAATAGTACAGGAATTTAAATGGTAAAAAAAAGCTCAAAGGAAATTTCCCTGCAGAGGAACTGAATTCTTTTTTATGTCACGTTTGTCTTGTAGATGCTTACATAGTTCATTTCTCTATCTCACTCACTCCATAAAGCTTATTACATTGGCTTATACATGTTCCCTGAGCTTGTCTGAACCATAGAATACCATCAATAACTTCCTTACTTTTGGCCTTTGAATCATTTACTTGAAGATCACAAATAGGTGCAAAAAAATATTTCTGGAGATGGAGAAAAACAAAATAAAAACTTGTACTTACAACTTGAGATTCACGAGCTTTAGGAAACATTTTGGCAACATTGAGGCCATCAATGACTATATCAAAAGGAGGACAGGATTTTACAAAGTTCTCAAACCTCTTCAGTTCCTAAAAAAGAAGTCAGACAAAACATTAACAAGAACTTAATTACAAATAAAGTGACTTTCTTATTATTTTGATAATTCAAAATATTCTTCCCTTAAAAATACATACATATATAAATATACTCTCAAAATGAAATCTGAAAAAGTCAGCCTAATGGATGCAAATGCATATAATTAACTTATATAGTTTTATAATCTCATAATGCTTTAATTTCACAGAGTATCTTCATCTGCAATTTCATTTGACCTGTACCCACCCTATGTAGCTGCTAAATTGATTCACACAATAAGCAAAAAGACAAACAAAATGTCAAAATTCCTAAGTCCTGTCTTGTAATTGAACCTCAGAAATGCCAGCCTACCAGTACAACTGTGCTAAAAGAACAAGGCTCTAAAATTTTTACCTCTTCTTTTATCATTAATAGTTTTTTATTTATATATGGCTATTTGAAGAAGTGGAGATCATTAATTCAACAAATACTTGGGGGTTTCTGTTTGTATTTGAGATGGTATCTATGTTGACCAAGCTGGGCCTGAATTCAAGATCCTTCTGACTTAGCCTCCTGAGTTGCTGGGGTTACATGTATGCATCACTGTGCCCTGCTCTAACAAATATTTGCTTAGCCCTTTAGCAAGAAAGACAACAATTCCTAATTTAATGGAGACCTGTGGGAAGGCATACAAAATAAGTCAAATTAATGTTATATTATATATTAAATGTGATGAGTGCTATGGGGAATAAAAAGAAAGGGAAGGGTTCTGACATCTGGAAGTGATAAAATAGTTTGTGCTGGACTACCAGATAATAATAGAAATTCTAGATTAAAACCCAAAACTACATTTGAAGGTACTAAAGAATGACCAAAAGCAGGCAGAAACTGAAAGGGACATGATATTTGGAAGGTTTGGTAGTTTTAAAACATTGAATAGTGCTCATGCATTCAATTCACTAGTAACAGAAAAAACAAAATACCACAGGTCTGAAATTTCTTTAACACTTCTCCCACCTCAAAAGGTGGCTGGGATTGTGGTTCAGCTATAGAGCCTAGCATGTGCGAAGCCCTGGGTTTGATCCTCAGCACCACATAAAAATAAATGAATAAAATAAAGGTATTGTGTCCCACTACAACTAAAAAATAACTATTTCTTTAAAAGGTAGAGTAATTATAATTCACTCTTCTTGAATATCCTTTGTAGTGAATGAAGGAGATCAGAAGTGAGGCTCTATGACTTCTGAGGATAGGAAATAAAAGACACTATACCTTTAAATGCTTACATAAAAACAAGAAAGACCTGCAATTATTTTATGTAATTTTTCACTTTAAGAAGCTAGAAAAAAAAGGAGTATATCAAATTTCAAAGAAAGTAGAATAATAAAAAGCAGAAATAACAAGGTAAAAGTTGAAAAAAATTTAACATCAATCTCTATTTCATCTCATATACAAAACCTTTTTCTACATGGATCATAAACCTAAACCTAAAAGCCCAAACTATGAAGTTTCTGAATGAAAATTGGAGAATTCTTTGCAATACCAGATAGGCAAAAACTTCTTGAGCAGCAAATAGAGTCATCATTAATATTCATGTAGTGAGCTCCTTGATACAAAACCCCTCTAATGAACAGAACATAATTTTTGTAGTATTCTGGCCAAAAATTCATTCAGAAAATTTAATCATAAGGAAATATCAGATAAATCTAAATGGAGAGGCATTCTAAAAAACAATAGACCTATTTTTTTTTAAGTTGCGGTGAAAGACAGACAAAACTAAAATTTTCCCTACTCGCTTTAAACTCAGTTTAAAATAAAACATGACAACTAAATGCAATGTGTGATACTGAACTGAATTTAGGGAAAAGAAAAGCATATAAAGGACATTATTGGGACAGTGACAAAAACTATGAACCATGGATTTAAGATGAAAAACTCTCTTTGGACCAATATTGACTCATTAGGGAAATATTTACAGTAAGAAACTATTATACATCCACTAGAATGGCTGAAATTAAGAAGTCTGACTATAATAAGTATATGGAGCAACTGGAATGATTAGACATTGCTGGCAGAAATGCAGAATGACACAACAACTTTGGAAAATAATTTGGCAATTTCTTTTTAAAAATTTATTTTTATTAGCTATTCATGATATTACAATAATCTTGGCGATTCATACATTTGAATCATTGGGGTATAATTTCTCATTTTTCTAATTGTACAGATTGCAGAATCACACTGGTCATAGAGTCACCTATATACATACTGTCAATTTCTTATAAATTTAAGCATATACTTATACTGTAACAGTGGTCCACTTTACCTTTTTTAAATTTGGCTAACTTCACTTAGCATTATCTTCTCTAACTCCATCCATTTACCTGCAAATGCCATAATTTTATTCTTTTATTGCTGAGTAATATTCCATTGTGTATATATGCCACATTTTTTAAAAATCCATTCATCTATTGAAGGGCATCTAGGTTGGTTCCACAGTTTTGCTATTGTGAATTGTGCTGCTATAAACATTGATGTGGCTGTGTCCCTGTAGTATGCTGTTTTTAAGTCCTTTAGGTATAGAACAAGGAGTGGGATAGCTAGGTCAAATGGTGGTTCCATTTCCAATTTTCCAAGAAATATTCATACTGCTTTCCATATTGGCTGCACAATTTGCAGTCCCACCATCAGTGTATGAGTGTACCATTGTCTCCACATCCTCGCCAACATTTATGGTTGTTTGTATTCTTAATAGCTGCCATTCTGAATGGAGTGAGATGAAATCTTAGTAGTTTTGATTTGCATTTCTCTAATTGCTAATGATGATCATCAGTGTTTCATGTATTTGTTGACTGACTGTACATCATCTTCTGAGAAATGTCTCTTCAGGTTCTTGGCCCATTTGTTGATTGGATTATCTTTTGGTGTTTAGCTTTTTGAGTTCTTTATATACCCTAGTGATTAGTGCACTATCTGATATATGAGGGGTAAAGATTTGCTCCCAAGATGTAAACTCTCTATTCATCTCACAGATTGTTTCTTTTGCTGAGAAGAAGTTTTTTATTTCGATTCCATCTCATTTATTGATTCTTGATTTTAATTCTTGTGCCACAGGAGTCTTATTAGGGAAGCAGGGGCCTAATCCCACATGATGGAGAATAGGGCCTACTTTTTCTTCTATTAGATGCAGGGTCTCTGATTGTATTCCTAAGTCCTTGATCCATTTTGAGTTGAGTTTTGTGCATGGTGAGAGATGGAGGTTTAATCTCATTTTGTTGCATATGGACTTCCAGTTTTCCCAGCACCATTTGTTGAAGAGGCTATCTTTTCTCCAATGCAAGTTCTTGGCACTTCTGTCTTTTGAATATAGCCCTTGCTGCTTATTTTATTTTTTTTAAATGTTTATTTTTAATTATAGCAATATCTTTATTTTATTTTTATGTGGTGCTGAGAATCAAACCCAGTGCCTTAAGCATGGTAGGCTGAGCCACAAGCCCAGCCTGATGCTTATTTTAAAGGGACATGTTTATTTGTTTGTTTGTTTTTTCCATTTCCTCTTCTCCCTCTCCCCTTCTCTAACCTAGAAGTGGGGAAATAAGATTACCTTGAGTTATCTGTTCTCCACAGAAAGATGTCACCAGAAGAACTAGGAAGAACTATCTCCCAAACTAACAAATGAATTTCAACACACCGTCAGGCTACATCTGGGACTCCTTGGCCAGGGCACACTTGGAATGTAGCCTGAACAGCTTCTTTAAAAGCCCTCTGTTTTCCCTGATGGGTAGATCCACAGCCTCTAGGACTAGAGTCCCCTGTGTTTCTCCTTTGCTAGCAAAGCAATAAGACTTTTTCCTTTTACTCAAAATCCTGTCCTCATTAAATTGGCATGAACTGGCACTGGGGACAAGGACTGAGCTTTTGGTAACAACTGAGCAATTCCATTCTAGATATATGTACAAGAAGAATGAAAACAAACACCTGTACAAAGACTTACAAGTGGATGTTGATAGGAGCTTTATGCCTAATTGCCAAAATTAGGAACAATTCACATGTAATTTTTTGTTTCTATGCTGGGGATGGAACCTAGGGTCTCATGCATGCTAGGCAAGTGCTCTACCACTGAGCTACATCCCTAACCCCAAATTGGAAACAATTCAAATTAGTGAATAAATGAAAAAAAAAAGTGGCATATCTAGACAATGAAATACTATTCAGCTATTACAAGAAACTGCTGCCAGCACATTGTGGTGCATGCCTATAATCCCAGTGGATCCCAAGTTCAAAGCCAGCCTCAGCAACTTAGAGAGACCCTGTATCAGAAAAAAAAGGGTGGGGGGCTGGGGATGTACTCAGTGGTTAAGTACCCTTGGGTTTAATCCCGAGTACCAAAAAACAAAACAAAAAAGCTACTGCTGATACACACAAACGTGTCGGTGCACACCTGTAGTTCCAACAACTCAGGTTGCTGAGGCATGAGACCCAAAGTTCCAGGCCAGCCTCAGCAACTTAGCAAGGCCCTAAGAAATTTAGCAAGACTCTGTCTCAAAATTTAAAAGAGGGCTAGGAATGTGCTGAGAGGTTAAAATCAGTGAGTTCAATCCCCAGTACCACCAAAACCAACAGTAACAAGAAGACAAAAAAGCTTTATAGCATAAAAATCAAGTGATCTTAACATATGTCCAACATATTACTAGATAACATTTTCTAAACATTGTTAAGAAAGTGACTATTAAATTAACTGATTTTAGGCATAGTAGAAGTGGAAAAATAGGGGAATACCAGCTGTTTGGCTTGGAAGCATTGTTCTTAATAAGTGAGTATCAGTTAAAAAAAAAAAACCAGCATATCTATATCAAATGGCCAAATGAATCATGTGATTTCTTTAAACCACTGGATCCAACTAAATCCTAAGTAAAAAGAACACTAATATGACTATTTTAGTGTAGATAGTCTGTGTGTGCCACTGTAACTTGACAATTAATATGGAGACTAGAAAACTTTTAAATATTTCTCAAATCTTGTCAAAATAAACAGTTCAAAAGTTTACACTTTTTTTTTTTTTTTTTTGGTGTGGTGCTAGGGATTGAACCCAGGGCTTTGTACATGCAAGGCAAGCACTCTATCAACTGAGTTGTATCCCCAGTCCTTTTACACTCATTTAATAATAAGTTATAACTCTTATTTTTAATTTACTATTTATAGCTATTTCATTAACTACAATTACTACAGTATGTTATTTAAAATATTTGTATCTTATTTGAGTTTTCTGATTCCAATAAAATGAAAAAGCAAACAAACAAAACTTCCTGCTATAAATATATTAAAAATCTGGGGGCTGGGGTTGTAGCTCAGAGGTAGGCGCTTGCCTAGCATATAAGAGGCACAGGGTTCGATCCTCAGCAACACATAAAAATAAAATAATGGTACTGTGTTCACCTGTGGGGAGCCATCTCTGAGCTATTTGAATGTCTTCACTAGGGCTTGAGCCAAGGAAATTGTGGCTTGGCATTACAAGCTATCTTGTGGCTCCTCCCATTTAATGGATTGCACAATGCATGTGACCTCTGTCTTTGCTGGGCTAGGAAGACTGATCTCATAGATCTGGAGTTAGGTGTGACCCATTGGGAACTGAACAGCTCACCTCCTACCTTATTTGGCAAAGATAATTCTGTAGAAAGCCTCTGAAGGTCCCCCATATAAATAAAGCATATAAGGACCCTCACTTTCTCTTTCCAGTTTAGAAGCTCAACCCCTAAGGTCGGACAGCAGTCCTGCCCTCACTTTCAAAATTACTTTCTGTGTCCTGTGGTTTTTTTTGCCACCTTCTTTTCTTAGCTTTATTTTGCAGCCAGCTCAGACCATGCAGAGAAACCCCAAATTCCACTGCCCGCACGGGACATGGGCGAGATCCACCTATTAACTAAAAAATAAATATTTAAAAAATTCTGGAAAAAAATGCAACAAAAATACTTTTAATGAATGGTTGAACTTGCAAGTATAAAAAAGAAATCAGTTTCCAGATGCTAAAGATGAGGTATGACCTTTGAAAACCAGAAATGGTAAGTATAAGCGTTGATGTTAATGTTGTGCAGGAGAAAAGTATAGATGAAATGAGATAGGCTTGCCTTTCAATACTCCCATGGGAAAGGAAACCTACCAAAACATGGGCTCAAATGAGGGGAGAAATCAGAAGCAAACTCTTGGATAAAGCAGAAATCTTTAAAAATGACACACTAATTAATAAAAATAATATGCAAGCTATCACCACCAGCTATGTAAGTAAGAAAAAAAAAATCCCTAAGGTGGGGGGTTGGGGGGGTGGGGTGTGAAACCCTCCAGGCTTGTGTCCTAAAAGTTCAAATTTAGACAAACAATATGTGTGATTAAAAAAAAAAACCCATCATCATGCTCTCACCCAAGAATTAACACAAAAACTGGACCCCATCCAGGAATACCTCTGAGTGATGTGACATGACAAAAGCAAACACAAAATCTCTTTGGAGTGACACTATCAACAATCCAGGTCACATAGGAATTTTCTCAATCTTTAAAAAGAACAAATTACTCTAAGGATGAATTCACTAGTTCAAAATCACAAAACACAAGGGGAAACAATCTACCATATGTGAGAATCCTTTGTCACAAAAGATTAGAATCCAAAGAACTCAGGATGGAGGACAATAGAAAAATCTAAGATAATAAAAAATAATTTTGTAAAAATAATCAAAACACAAAAGAAAAATTAAATCATAAGAAAAGACAGATTGTGAAAAAAGGAAAAGCAAATTTGGAAGACAGGTTCTAAAATTAAAACTGTAAAACAACTAAAACTAAGTGGATAGGGGGAAAAACCCCAAAGTCCATCAACTGGTAAACATACAAACTGAGTAAATTCATAGGCTAGAATACTATTCAGCAATAAAAAGGAACCATTGGGATTGGAAGATGGCAGACTAGAGGGAAACAGTTTTTCTTGAAGCTTGGTGACCCGTATTAGAAATTTTGGGGTATACTAAACAAGGAAAGAGACGTCAATAGAGCCCGGTTGCTGGCGGGAGTAGCCCAATTGGCACACAAGTACCGAAAAAGTTGAGAAATACAATGGACAGTCTTAGTGTGGAAAATCCTAAAATCGGAGGGGCAGCCTGCCTTAGGCCGATCCATACGTGATTGTACAAAATAAATTGGTATATGAATTAAACCCCATGAATAACAATTGTCCACAGACATTTGAGGTAGGAGCCATTTTGAGCCTACAGCACTGCAGAGGCCAGTGAATACAGGAACTGAGAATGCAAATTTGGGAAAAAAGGGGCTGGCTCTAATATACAATACAGACAAGCACCAGCCACATGACCTAATCTGAGCGGGGCAAAATCCAGAGATAATCTGGCACAAAGAGTATATTGTGGGGGGAATATAGGTTGGAGAGGTTGAGGAGAATCCAGTTCCCTCCCCACTTTGAGTCCAGGGCATGCAGGTCCAGTTCTGTGGACTGGGAAATGGGTGGGTATTTGCTCTTGGAAACTGACCGTGAGAGGCTCAAGAATCTGAATGGGTGGGTGTGCCACATTAGGAGACCCACCCTAGGAGGCAGAAAAGAGTGTAGGATCACCTACAGTGGATCAGAAACCTAAATTGGCAGGTACGATTGCGCTTTGGGGAAGACTCCAAAAAGCCGTGAAGGGTGGTACCCTTAAGCAACAGAAACAGAGTGAGGCTGGCTTCCCCATCTTATGAATGGATCCCTGAGGAGACTCCTGGGGTACAGTCTCCCAGCATTGTATGGCATCTGACAGGCTCTAAAGGTGCGTTCATTTAATATCTTCAGGTAACTAGCTTCTTAATAAAATACCTGGGACCTCACTAGACCTAAGCTGCCCTGGCCCCAATAGTTCCTCCTACACGAAACTGCTCTCAGAGAAGTGAAGCAGCTTCACCCTGGAGAGGAGCTGACAGCATTGCCCATTGAAACTTTTTCTTACCTCAAAGAAGGAAAGGAGAGGTTTTTAAACTCCAACTGGCATCTCGGTGAGCAACACACAAAAAAGAAAGGAGTCAACAACTGGCATCCCCTAATCTTGCACCCAATATATAACTCAAGAAGAAATAGAAATGGAAAGAAAGACATTTGGGCACAGATAATGAACGAAATATATTGCCATTGATTATTTTGTTCACTGCAGTGGAAATAACTCCTTACGTTTTTTTGATCAAGATTCTTTTTTTTCTTAATTTTTTTCTAGTGCTGAAAGATCCATAGACATTTACACATGTACACATTTGTTTCTGTTTTTCTCATTTCTAGCATTTTTTGAAGGTAACTATTTTTCCTTGCTCTATCTATGAAGTGTTAGGAGTTTTGTTTAGTATAGTTTTATATAGAGATTTTGTTTTGTATCCTCTTCAATATTCTGTTCTCCTTGTTTCCCTTTTCACTAGCTAACAACCAAATTCTATTATTCTTTCATTCTTCCTTTAATTTTTTTCTTTTATTTTTCTCCTCCCTGCTCATAACTAACCTACTTGCTTTTGCATTTCCCATATTCACTTATTGAAATTGCAAACCTCTTTCTACCATCCTTCCTCTTCTTTCCTCTTAATTAACTCTGTTCTTAAAATCTCTTAGCACTAATTAGTTTATATAATGTCAGACCCCCACCACCAATACTATAGTAATAATTAATACTAAGGAAGTAAAAGATAATAGCTATTGTTTGATTTTATGCCAGACATAATACATGGTCACTTATTGTTTTACTGTTGGCAATTGCTGATTCTACCAAATGTATTTATTGTGCCAATTAATACTATAGATGTTATAAAATGAACCAAGCACTTCATTTATTGATATATATTGTATAACATAGGTCATTGACATTATTTGGCTTCCCCTAAACTATGAGGTACTAGAAACCAACAAGGACACTATAAATTCATACAAGTAGAAACACTGCTGTTCAGATCCATTCGGATAGATGGGTAGACACAAACAATATGAAAAAGCAGGGAACAAACTGTCCCAAACAATCTGGAATGCCTCAACAACAGATTCCATGGGCAACTCATTGGAAGAAATGTCAGTGAAAGAATTTAGAAGGATCATCGTTAATCTGATCTTGAGGTAAAAGATGATGTAAGGAGTGAAATCAGAGAGAAAATACAAGGAGATGGAGATCCTGAAGAATCAATCAGAAATCCCTGAAATGAAGGAATCAATAAACAAATTAAAAACTCAAAAGAAAGGGCTGGGGTTGTGGCTCAGAGGTAAAGTGCTTGCCTAGCATGTGTAAGGCCCTGGGTTCGATTCTCAGCATCACATAAAAATAATTAAATAAAGGTATTATGTCCAACTACAACTAAAAAATTTTAAAAAAACCCTCAATTGAAAGTATCACCAATAGACTAGATCACTTGGAAGACAGTTTTAGGCAGTGAATACAAAGTATATAATCTTAAAAATAAAGGTGATCATTGAGAAAAGATGTTAAGAGACCATGAAAAGAATTTTCAAGAAATATAGCATGGGGCTGGAGATGTGGCTCAAGCAGTAGTACGCTCGCCTGGCATGCATGTGGCCCAGGTTCGATCCTTAGCACCACATACAAACAAAGATGTTGTGTCCGCCGAATACTAAAAAATAATATTAAAAAATTCTCTCTCTCTCTCTCTAAAAAAAAAAAAAAGAAATATAGCATAACATTAAGGTCAAATTTAAGATTCAAAGGGCTAAATAAAGGCTCTGAAGGAAAACTAAAGGAATATTTTCAATTAAATAATATCAGAAAATTTCCTAAAACTTAAGAATGAAATGGAAAATCAAATATAGGAAGCATAGAAGACTCCAAATATACAAAGACACATTAAAAAGATAGTGCACTCACCATGATCAAAAGGTTTCATCCCAGGGATACAAGGTTGGTTCAACAAACAGAAATCAATAAACATAATTCATTACATAAATAGACTTAAAGACAATAATCATATAAATTTCTCAATAGATGCAGAAAAAGCATTGAACAAAATACAGCATCCATTCATGTTTAAAATTCCAGAAAAAAACAGGGACACAAGGAATATACCTAAATATTGTAAAAACTACATATGACAAACCCAATGGCAACATCATTCTAAGTGGAGAAAAACTGTAGCCAAAGCATGTCTATGAGTGGGAAATTCAAGAGATATGAATAGGAAAAGAAGAAATCAATCTGTCTGCTGATGACATGCTTCTATATGTAGAATAACCAAAAAACAAAACAAACAAAAAAAAAAACAGAAAACTTCTAGAACTCATAAATGAATTCAGAAAAGGAGCAGGATACAAAATTACGAACCATATATCAATTGTGTTCCTATACTCCAATGACAAATCAGCTGAAAGAGAAATTAGGAAAACCATCCATTCACAATAAGCCTCAAAATAAAATATTTGGGAATGAACCTAACAAAAAAGGTGAAAGACCTCTACAATGAATACTACAAAACACTAAAGAAACTGAGGAAGACCTTGGAAGATGGAAAGAATTCCCACCACCACCACCATGTTCTTAGGCAGAATTAATAATGTCAAATTAGCCATATTAACAAAAGGACTATAGAGATTCAATGCAATTCCCATCAAAATTCCAATGGTGTTCTTCACAGAAACAGAAAAAGCAGTCATGAAATTCATCTGGAAAAATAAAAGGCCCAGAATAGGCAAAGCAATCCCCCCAACTTTTGGGGGCATTGAATTCAGGGGCACTAAACCACTGAGCCAAATTTCCAGCCCTTTTTTGTATTTTATTTAGAACAGGGTCTCACTGAGTTGTTTATAGCTGAGGCTGCCTTTGAACTCGCCATCTTCCTGCCTCAGCCTGACGAGCCATTGGGATTACAGGCATGCTCCACCACACCTAGCCAAAACAATCCTTAATGAGAAAAGTGAAATGAGAGTCATCACTATAGGACCTTAAATTATACATCAGAGCTATGGTGGTGGGGGGAGGCCACAATATTGGCACCAAAAGAGGCAAGAAGACCAATGGAATAGAACAGAATATCCATTCATCTATTGAAGGGCATCTAGGTTGGTTCTATACACAATGGAGTATTACGCAGCACTAAAAAATGACAAAATCATAGAATTTGCAGGGAAATGGATGGCATTAGAGCAGATTATGCTAAGCAAAGCTAGCCAATCCTTAAAAAACAAATGCCAAATGTCTTCTTTGATATAAAGAGAGCAACTAAGAACAGAACAGGGAGGAAGAGCATGAGGAAAAGATTAACATTAACAGAGATGAGTTGGGGGAGAGAGAAGGGAAAGCATATGGAAATGGTAGGAGACCCTCAATGTTACATAAAATTACATATAAGAGGTTGTGAGGGGAAAGGTCGGGGGAAACAAGGGAGAGAATTGAACAACAGCAGATGAGGTAGAGAGGGAAGATGGGAGGGGAGGGGAGGGGGGATAGTAGGGGATAGGAAAGGTAGCAGAATACAACAGTCACTAATATGCCATTATGTAAAAATGTGAGTGTGTAACCAATGTGATTCTGCAATTTGTATTTGGGATAAGATGGGAGTTCATAACCCAAATGAGTAAAATGTATGAAAGATGATATATCATGAGCTTTGTAATGTTTTGAACAACCTATAAAAAATAATAATAAAAAAAGAACAGAATATAAAAGAGACAAACCCACAAAAATACAGTTATCTCATATTAGATAAAGGTGCCGAAAAATATACAAAAGATAGCCTCTTCAACAAATGGTGCTGGGAAAGCTGGAAATCCATATATAGTAGATGAAATTTAAATCCTCAAGTCCTGCACAAAACTCAAAGTGGATCAAGGACCTAGGAATTAACCAGAAATACTGGACATACTAGAAGAAAATGTAGTCCCAACAGTCCAACATATTGGCTCCCGAACTGACTTCCTTAACAAGACTCCTAAAGCACAAAAAGTAAAATAAAAAAATCAATAAATTGGAGCTGGGGTTGTTGCTCAGTGGTAGAGTGCTCTCCTAACATGCATGAGTCACTGGGTTCAATCCTCAGAACCACATAAAAATAAAGATATTGTGTCCACCTAAAACTAAAACTAAATATTTTTTAAAAATCAATAAATGGGAAGGCATCAAACTAAAAAGCTTCTTTGCAGCAAAGGAAACAATCAAGCTTGTGAAGAGATAGCCTACAGAATGGGAGAAAATTTTTGCCACCTGCACCTCAGATAAAGTGTTAATCTCAGATATACAAAGAACTCAAAAGACTTAGCACCAAAAAAAACAACCCAATCAATAAATGGGCAAAGGAACTGAACAGACACTGCTAAGAAGAAGAAATATAAATGGTCAACAAATATATGGAAAAATTTTCAACATCCCTAGTGACTGCAGAAATGCATATCAAAAGTAAACTAAGATTTCATCTCACTCCAGTCAGAATAGCAATTATCAAGAATACAAGTAACAATCTTGGCAAGGATGCAGCAGAAAAGGTACTCTCATACATTGCTGGTGGGACTGCAAATTGATGCAATCACTCTGGAAAGCAGCATGGTGATTCCTCAAAAAAACGAGGGCTGGGGATATAGCTCAGTTGGTAGAGTGCATGCACAGGCCTTGGGTTCAATCCCTAGCAACATCACCAAAAAAAAAAAAAAAAGAAAAGAAAAAAAAAAGTGAGGCACTAAGCAACTTAGTGAGACCCTCTCTAAAAAAAAATACAAAATAGGGGGTGTGGCTTAGTGGTCGAGTGCCCTTGAGTTCAATTCCTGGTACACACACACACACACACACACACACACCCAAAACAACAAGAATAACAACAACAACAACAAATAAATTAGAAAGAAACAAATCAGACAAAAGAAAGGCAATAATAAGACCTGGATACTACAAACTTCCAAATGCTGTTAACCACATTTTGTTTTGTTTTTTAAATTCTGCTTTCAGTTCAAGGAGTTCATACATTGCTTACACATCCTGGAAATCCCCTAAGCTACACAAGCAACCAGGAAGCTATGCTAAAGGAACTACATAATGCCTACCTTCTCTCCTTCCTCAGGAGGAAACTTAATATTCTAAAGTCCTTTTATTATGCAGTCCCCAAACAAAACAAAATTAAAATATTGCAAAACAAGACTCACTGAAACTCTTTTCAAAAAGAAATCAGAACATAAACACTTCTTTTTTCAAATAAGAGTAAGAAATGGCCTAAAGAAAAATTGAGCACTATACAGAGAAATATAACACACACACACACACACACACACATTTATATGTACAGTTGAGTACTACATAGATAGAACTATTCATGGCACTATTGCACTATGCAAAGAGATCCTATTCATAGACCACCACTCAAAAAGAATTCCCAAAGAAAAGCAATCACAGAGGGTTTCCCAGAACTCTTTTTAAAACTCTTTATAGGTTTTTTCATTCTTCATTCTGAAAAACTGACCAAACTGAAAATGTTTCCTTTCACAATAACTTTGTATTTCATATCATTACTGTTCTGCTCATGCGTAAGCCATCAGTAGAGCTATGAGGATACTAAAGAAGTCTATACTAGCCATAAGCCCATGTGGGTCTGCCTTCTCTCCTATCCATTAACTTACATGACCAAGTTAAAGGCTATCCATTAACTTGTATGACCTGAGTCAAGTCATCTCACTTTTTTGGCCTTTGGGTATAAAATGGGACTATTAATATCTACTCAGAGGACTAGTGTAAAAACTCAATAAAATTAAATAATTTGGCCAGATGCGGTCGTGTACACCTATAATCCCAGCAGACTGGGAGGCTGAGGCAGGAGGATCATGAGTTCAAAGCCAGCCTCAGCAATGGCAAGGCACTAAGCAACTCAGTGAGACCCTGTCTCTAAATAAAATACAAAAATGTGTCTCTGTGGTCGAGTGCCCCTGAGTTCAACTCCCAGTACCAATAAATAAATAAATAATTGACTACAAAAAGTCTACATTACAAAAAAACCCCTATATTTGCTTTTAAGTTAGTGAAAACAGAAATTTTACCAATTGTTTGCCACCATTTATAATTCTTTGGATTTTAACACAGGATATCAGGAAAACAACTTTCCCTGCTTCCTGTTCCTGACAAATACATTTCCTGTCTTCATAACTGCCTCCCTATGTGTAAGAGAAGCATGTCTACATCTCAGTAAGAAAAGCATGTCTACATTACCAGGTGTTCTGTTTCAGGAGTCAAAGAGACCATTCAATCTGTCCCTTTCAGAGAGCTCTATTGAGACTAGATCCATTACCCTTATAGTACACAAGTATACATGGTTCCTAAATCAAGTATGGGGACTGTCTGTACTGCATCTTGAGAGATTACTTTCTGCTTTACAATGTACATATGTTTTTTGAATCATCCTCAAAATGATCCTGTGAGAAAACTAAGATGCAGAGGGAAAGAAGATCAAGTTAGTAACTACATAAGTAGAATCTCTATTTCCAATTTCTAGTTTACTCATGACTTCACTGAAGTAAATGAGCTATTTTTTTAATAAAGCAAAAACAATATACCAGTCATAATTGCAAAAGCCATCAAAGTTTTAAACATGCTTATAGAAATGAAGTGGAACTTACCATTTTCTGTATTCAATTATAATGCTGATTTTTTTTTAAGAGAGAGAGAGAGAGAGAATTTTTTTAATATTTATTTTTTAATTATTGGCGGACACAACATCTTTGTTTGTATGTGGTGCTGAGGATCGAACCCGAGCCGCACACGTGCCAGGCGAGCGCGCTACCGCTTGAGCCACATCCCCAGCCCATATAATGCTGATTTTAAAAGAAAAGAAAATGGTTTGGGTTTTTGTCCACTTTAAATTAAATAAATAAAAACAGAAATAGGCACAGAGAAGGGAGAATAAAAAAGGGAAGATTTTCATGGAATTTCTTATGCCTACATTCAATAAAACTAAATCTGACTCTTGTGAAATAAACATATAATAAATCTTTGTGTACCTTCAGAGTAAGAAAGTAGGCTCTGAAAGTTGTCCATGTGGAAATCAAAAAGGAAATAGGAACTGATTTTACTCTTAAAACCAAAAATAGAGAGAAAAAGCAGTTAATAGAAGAGACAAGAATACTCGGTCGGGCTGGGGTTGTGGCTCAGTGGCAGAGCACTTGCCTAGCATGTGTAAAGCACTGGGTTCGATTCTCAGCACTGCATATCAATAAATAAAATAAAGTTCCATTGACAACTTAAAAATATTAAAAAAAGATTATTAAAAAAAAGAATACTCAGGTAGAGATCTTGGAGATATCCTGGGGACACTCATTAGCTCAAATGACGTAGTTTTCCCTCCCATGTCTAACTTATACAAATAACTGAATAACTCAAGAGCAACTCACAACTTGAAGATGAGTCATTCTGCCAGTAATCAAAAAGATTAAGGGAAATTCTATGTGAACTTTGACACAATTTACAAATATTTCATTATTCCTGCTAGCAATTACTACTAATCCACATTTGCACATCTTTTCTTCTGCTACTATAGTTAAATAAGTAACAGCAAGTGAAGTATTAATTATACATCAATCTAATGAGAAGCAGAATTACAGGTACAGACTTAACAGTATATGTTACTATGTCCAACGATCTGGGTTTGAATCCTAGCTTCCATCACTTAAGTTGTATAGTTTTGGCAAGTTATTAAGCTTCTCTGAGCCTCACTTTCCTCATATGTAAGGTAGGAAAAAAAAAACTCCTTCCCCCACTAATTTATTATAAATATCAGGTGAAACAATTGAATAATGATAGCTATGACATTATAAGTGCCAACATTTGACTATCTGCTGTATAAATAACAATATTTATTGCACATTTACTGGATGCCAAGCACTGTAGAAAATTCAAAAAAGTGTGTTCTGTTCCTCAAAGAGTTTCTCTAATGTATTTGAATCAAAAATAGATACTGATGTGAAAAACTAAACACTACAAGAACACATATTATAGAATTATTAGTCAATTGCGTGCCAAGATTAATAAATGCTACAAGTTGAAAAGAAGAAAAGATAAATGAAGACTACAGAAGCCACAGAAAATGTACTTGAGATAATCTTGATGGAAAAACATGATCGGGAGGTAGAAGTACTTTTTTTTGGAGGGGGGGGTAGTTGTAGATGGACAGCATGCCTTTATTCTATTTGTTTTTTATTTTTATGTGGTGCTGAGGATTGAACCCAGTGCCTCACACATGCTAGGCAAGCACTATGCCACTGAGCTATAGCCCCAGCCTTTAAAGTACATTTTTGATGAAAGGAAAAAAATAGAAAGCAGTTCAGACCTGGTAAGTAGCTAGTGCTGCCTGGAGCAAGTGTTTGTGGAGGAAAGTACTAAGAGAGGGGGACTGAAAGATCCTGGCCAAACTGAGAAGTTACTTTCAGGGTAGGAATGAGGAAACATGAAGATTTTGGGGCAGGGAAGTAAAATAATTAAATCAGTGTTTTGAAAACATTGACTTGGCAATAATGTGGGGAAAAGGACAAGTGGAGTGTGTACATAAAGAAACCTGTTAGGAATAATCTGGTAACTGAGGGTGAGATACTAAAGGCCTAGACAAGATGGAATTAGTGGAAATGGAACAGCAGAGACAGACATGAGAAATTCAGCACAATAGGATTAGTGACGATTAGATATCAAGGTTAAGGATTAGAGAGACAAAATCAGCTTTAATCTTTTCAGTCTGGATGGCAGAGAAGGAAGACTCAATGGTAGTACTGGGAGCTATAAAAGAAGAAGCATTTACGAAGCTTTTTGATATACTGAATTTGAGTTCATAATGGTGTATTAGAAATGTCTCATAAGCAATTGGCTACACAGTTATGGCATTTAAAGAGTAGCCAGGATGAAAGAAAACAATTTGGGAATCACTGGGACAAGACAGTAGAACTAAGGTTGAAGGAAAAAATCCCATTAGGATCACTGATAAAGGTTCGTCTTCACCCAGAAAAATATAAGCTCTTACTGGAGGAAGATAGGTTTCCTGACAGTTTTCCTTCCTCCTAGTAAGGAGAGAACATGAAGTTTGGCTTAAAAAACTAGGAGCCTGCTATTGAAAAAAATCCTCTTAAACGGGGCTTGCAAATTATAGTGTTTGTGAACAGAGAGGTGTAAGCCTAAATATAAAAGGTCTGTGATGCTGTGTGAGTTAAGGTACAGAAATCCCACCTTGGGTATTCAATGTCATTGGCAGCTGCTCAGCCCCATTAGGAATTCTGGGGGCCTAAAGAAAATAAAATATATATGCTAAAATATACTGCACCTGTTTCTTCTGAAGCTGGCCATTTTCTGCTAAATTTCAATGTCCTCAGTTAAGTCACCTAATTTTACCTTGGATGTATGTGTGATGGATTCATAATTCACCTGAAACATTGCACCCATATTTATACAAACTTTCACAAAATTTCTGTAGGTTCAGAATCCAATGTAATAAAACCTGAAACTGCCAGGGGTTGAATCACAAGGTAAGTTAACAAAGAGTTACAGTCCCCTCAAAATCCATTATCATTCCTTTACTAATAGCAGTACTCTACTTAAAAGTTTTATTCCAATATAATGAAAGTAAATTTAATTCCAGTGACTTGAGAGGCGGAGGCAGTAGGATTGCAAGTTCAAGGCCAGCCTCAGCAACTTGGCAAGACCCCATCTCAAAATAAAAAATAAAAAGGTCTGGGAATATAGCTCAATAATAAAGCACCTCTGGGTTCAATCCTCAGTGCCAATTAAAAAAATAAAAAAGTAAACTTACATTTGGACTTAAATACTGGTTTAAAAGCCAATGCAATGGTGCACGCCTGTAATCACAGAGGCTCAGGAGGCTCAGGCAGGAGGATAGTGAGTTCAAGCTAGCTTCTGCAACTTAGCGAGGCCCTAAGCAACTCAGCAAGCAGCAAGATCCTGTCTCTAAATAAAATATTAAAAAGGACTGAGGATGTGGCTAAGTAGTTAAGCACCTCTTTTTCATTCTCCCTTCCGGTATAAAAAAATACTAGTTTAGCTTCACTGATCCCATAGCTGACGGGAATAATGAATACTATGCCTTGGATATGATCATTCAGTTCTGCTAATTCTGAAAGTGATCTGTCAGGTATTTCGATATTTAATAATAACCAGTTCTTATTTTTTAATAGCCATATGAAGTTTCTCTAACTACAGGTGTTGTAGAAGCCTTACATCATAAACACAATGGTGAGTGACTTGGGAAGAAATCACACCAAAAATTTCTGTCTCCAAGATCTGGCCCATGATTAAATATAGTACAGGCCCCTAAAAATATATATATATATATATTTTTGGCGGGGGTGGGGGGAAGAACCACAGTTAACTGACATGGGATACTGACTGTAAGTACAAGAAAGGTATTAATTTATGTTAAGATCTTTCACCTAAAGTCTAATAATGGCTCCTGACATCTACTCTACTAATAAGTTTTCTTCATTTCCCACTGATATTGTACCTGGGCACAGTATTTGATAGGGTCTTATTATGTTTTCCTGAAAAATATCCTCTGGCCACTTCTCTCATTTTAGATAATTTTGCAGAGTAAGTCATCAGTTCAACCAAAAAAATAAGCATTTATACAGTATGAACCTGCAAAGGAACTACAGTGTTTTTATTAACATGACAGAATATAATTTTACCATTCTTGTCTTTTTCCAAACTCCTTGCAAAGAATCATACTATTATTTAAAGAAGTGGTCCATTAAGAGAGATACTTGTTTTTGAGACAACCTAAGTTACTTGCTAATTCAAATCATCTGAGCAAATCCACTGTCATTACAAATACAGTAAACCAATTAGAGAAAAACAAAACAAACCTAGTGTTTAAAAAAGGCCTACAAGTAACTCAATCCATGCACATTCCACTCTTCCAATTATTAGTCTCCAAAATAAAAGCTGGCACTTCTGAATGAAGGAAATCACATTTTACTTCCCTGCAGTTGCTTCACAGCTGAGGAAAATGGAAAAACAGAGAGGAAATGTGCCTGGAGATCCTTTTTAACAAAGAGTGGAAATCCCCTTACTGCACAACTCCCAATTAGCACTATTGAGGACAGAAGCTCTCAGGTTCAAATTTCCCTTCATGGAAGGCCTTGCCAAACCAGAATCAATCTGCAGTTGCCACCTGCGCTAAAAGCAGGGGTAGCTACATATTGGAACATTCCAGACTGCCACAATTGCTACAGTATTTTCACTATACAATAGATTAATAAGTATAGGACTTTTTCTCTAATTCCAGAGCAAATATTAATAATTCTTTTGCAAAGCAATAGCAATGCAGTATAGTAGGAAAAATCTCTATAGAGTTGACTCTGAATCTAAATGAGCTGTTCTACTCTAATAAGAAATTTCATCTCTTGTGCATTTCAAAAATGGAAAAAGAAACAATTACCATGTGCAAATGTCATAACAATTTTCAGTTATCTTGAAAATATTCCTTGCTTAAAGACTTTCATTCTGCAGTGATATTTCTTAACTGTTTTCTTCTTTTATAATAAATATATACTTACTACAGTTAGCTGAGAAAATGTACTATAAAAAGATGTTGCCTCTGCATGACAACCACTAAGGATGCACTGTTTTATAATCTCCCTCTTCATAACTTTTATTCTGAAAATGTATGTTTTAATTTGAAAATGTTTTAATATCAGTTTTTTAAAAAATATTTTATATGAAAATCTCAAACATACAAAAGAAAACAGAATAACATGATAAATCTCCATGAACCTATAAAATTTTATTAACTCATGTCAATCTTATTTCATATGTAACCCCATCTATTCTATTTCCTAGTTCCCGCTTTTATTTTTTGTACTGAGAATGAACCCAGGGGCACTTAGCCATAGAACCACATTCACGGCCCTTTTTATTTTTTATTTTCAGACAGAGTTTGACTAAATTGCTGAGGCTAGCCTTGAACTTGCAATCCTCCTGCCTCAGCCTCCCAAGTTGCTGGAATTACAGGAGTGCCTCCCCATTTTCTCACTAATTTTTGAAGCATATCTCAAGACATCACATCATTTCACCCATAAACATTTTAGTGTTTAGCTCTGAAATATAAAGAGTTTTAACTCACTAACATTAGTACCTCTAAGTAAAAATCAACAATAACTTCTCAATAGTTCCAAATAACTGGTATTCAGAGTTTTTGACTGATTTTTCAAATCAGGAACTGTGAACTCAATTTGGTCTAGATAGTACAGATAGTTGCTACATCTCAAATTTCAATCTATAGGTTCTTGAACGCTTCTCTTTTTCTTGCAATTGATTTACTGGAAGAAACTGGGTTGTTTATCTTGTAGTTTCCCAGAATGGATTTGGTAATTATCCTTTTTTTATACTGGGGATTGAACTCAGGCGCACTCGATAACTGAGCCAATCCCCAGCCCTATTTTGTATTTTATTTAGAGCCAGGGTCTGAGTTGCTTAGCGCCCCACAATTGCTGAGGCTGGCTTTGAACTCGGAATCCTCCTGTCTCAATCTCCCAAGTTGCTAAGATCACAGGTGTGTGCCACCATATCTGGCTGATTGTACTCTTGAGGTATATAATTTAACATATTTCTCTGTTCCTTTATTTTCTTTCAATTAGTAGTTCACTCTAGTTGGTTGATCTGATTCAATTTTGATAATGTCATGTACCAAATTCTTAATTCCTCTATTTTCTGTTTCTTTTAAATCCTGAAGAACAATCACTAGTCAAAGAAGCTTAAGGGAGGGGTTGGGGTTGTGGCTCAGGGTAGAGTGCTCCCATAGCACATTCGAAGCACTGGATTCAATCCTAAGCACCATATAAAAATAAATAAATAAAATAAAACTATTGTGTCTGACTATAAAAAACTAAAAAAAAAACCATTTTTTTTAAAAAAAGCTTAAGGGGCTCGGTTGTGGCTCAGTGGTAGCATGATTGCCAAGCAAGCATGAGGCACTGGGTTCCATCCCCAGCACCACATTAAAAAAAATAATACTAAATAAGCAAAATAAAGGTATTGTGTCTGTCTACAACTAAAAATATTAAAAAAAAAAAAACTTAAGAAATCAGCTTGTGGGGCTGAGTTTGTGGCTCAGTGGTAGCGTTATCGCCAAGCACATGTGAAGCCCTGGATTCAATCGTCACAACCACATAAAAATAAATAAATAAAACAAAGGTATTTAAAAAATAATAATTTCCATCTAAAAAAAGAAATCAGATTGTTTGCTAAAAAGTATGCTGGTTAATAAAGAGGAATCATGTGCTCTGCTCAACATGCAAAAACTTGGAATCTCTCCCTTCAGAAATTAAGGAAAAGTTGAGAGGTTATCAAAAGAGCTTCACACCAGGCAGTGGAAGAGGGAATTGGGTATCATAAAGGAGACATCAGTGGAGTAGAAGTAGAACAAGAGGGAAGAAGGCAAAATGGGAAGATAAATGGAATGAATTTAACAAAATCATGTTATATGCATGTATAAAGATACCAAAGGGAATTTCACTTATATGTATATGTAGAAGAAAAGAAGTTTAATAGAGGAGGGAGAATTGGAGAAAGGAGGAAAGGGGGAAGAGGGGCTTGAAATCAAATTCCTTGCATGTATGATTTTGTCAAAATGAACCTAATTATTATGCATAGTTATGATGCTCTAATAAAAAAATTCTTTACAAAAAGAGCTTCATACCACTGAAACCACAATAATGATTTGATGTCCCTTTTCCTTTCAAACTGACACTGTAGGCTCTGAACTTTCATTCACCTAAATCACAACTTCTGTTCTACTCTGTTGTCTTCAGGACTCCACTCATCTCTGCTTCCATTACAAAATCCAATCTTATGTTACTTTTGTTAACAGATAATTAAGTTGCCTGGCAACAGTTAGGAAGTCAAAATCACAGAGCCAGAAGACATGCTGGACATTTGGTCCAATCTTCTCTGACAGAATAGTCTTTTCTATCTTTATTTGGGGTAATGATGTGTTCTATATATAAGTAGGTTCTCCAGATAACTGAAGCATGCTCTTTTCATTTTAATCTTTTAAAGTAAAGATAATCCATGATGGAAATTGCCAGAAATATAGTACATATCTTTCTTTATCAAACAAATAACATTAAACAATAGGTATCTTGCTAAATTTCTTAAATGGCCCAATATTTTCATTTTGAATATAGGAGCTTAATGAACAGAACTCATATTTGTGAATCAGACAGATTTGGGTTCTAGTATTTCTGCTACTTACAAATTTTGCTTGACAATTCACTGAAACACTTTGAGGTCTAACAAAAAAGGGATGCTGCCTTCTTAAAGGATTGTCATAACAATTAGAGAAAACTTATGCAAAGATCTTAGTACAGTGCCTGGCACAAAGTAAAATGGTAACTACTATTCATTTTATCAGCAAATTGAGCATCTTTATGTCATAGTTACCATTAACTTGGGGGATACAGCAGAATTCAAAATAGACAAAATTCCATGCCATGGAGAAACATACAGCAAGTACAGAAGACAGGGAATGCTAGGTGGGGGTGAGGGTATACATGCAATTATAAATAGTATGATCAGGAAAAGCCATCTAAGACCACAACATCTAAGAAAAGACTTGAAGGAGAGAGATGAATAATTATGCTAATATCTGAATGAAGCAGAAACAATAAGTGCAAAAGTCCTAGGGCAGAAGCATATCTGAAAGATCAAGAAACACTAAAGAGTCCAATATGGCTGGAACAGGATATGATCTGAGAGGCTAACAGAGGCCAGATTGTGAAGGGGTCATTATAAAGACTCTGAGTTAGATGGAAAGCTACTAAGGAGTTTTAAACAGAAGAGTGACATGGCCTGACATGGATTTAAAGGCCCATGCTGGCCAGTACAGTGCCACATGCCTATAATCCAGAAACTTAGGAGGCTGAGGCAGGAGGATCCTAAATTCAAGGAGAGCTTAGGCAATTTAGCAAGACTCTGTCTCAAAACAAAAATAAAGAGTGCTGAGAATGTAGCTCAGCAGTAGAATGCCCCTGAATTCAATCCCTAGTACCTCAAAAAAAAAAAAAAAAAAAAAAAGGGCTGGGGCCGTAGCTCAGTAGTAGAGCGCTTGCCTTCCACATGAGTTCGATCCTCAGCTTCACATAAAAATTAATAAAGATATTGTATCTATCTACAACTTAAAAAAAATGATGGAGTGATGCTGATGTACTGAAAACATACATGGGCACTGGTTGTCTATTTTGATTGCATTTTTTTTGTGGGGAGGTACAGTGTTGGGGATCAAACCCAGGGCCTTATGCATGCTAAGCAAACACTCTACCACTAAGCTACATCCCTAGCTCCTACTGAAGTTTTTTTGTAGTTTTAAATATATATATCTTTATAAAGAGAAAAAAACCTACCTCTACTTTGGAAGTGAAAAATCATGATGAAATAGTAAGTCTCAATAAAAAATAACAGAAGAAATGAATTGGAAGATATGCTGAGTAGTGAATTCATTGCCTTTGTTTAGTCTGAATCTCTTTTGTTCAAATAAACAATATAACTTCAACTAAAACAATATGCTATAACAAACTGAACACATAAGTGGATACAAAAAATCCAGCTGTTGATCCTTTTCATTGAGATGCTCAAAACGCAGTAGGAAACCCTGCTCCTCACAGCCAAATAAAAAGTTATGGCTTTGAAGTCTAAGAAGCAATGTTAAAAAGCATCTGCTGTTACACACACAAAAGATATGGCCATCACCTATATTCCAGCAGCCCAAGATATTTTAGCTCCCAAGGCAGCATAAATATACTTAAAGAGCACCCCCAGGATAATCAAGCTCGACCACTATGCCATCAAGTTCCCCCTCACCTGAGTTGGTCATGAAGAAGAACCCCAAACTACATTTGTGTTCACTGGCCAACAACCAGATCAAACAGGCTGAAAAGAAGCTCTATGACACTTACATGGACAAGATTAACATCCTGATCAAGACTGATGTATAAAAGAAAGTCTATGTTCATCTGTCTGATCTATGTTGCCAACAAATGGGATCATCTGAGTGCAGTTGGCTAATTCTAAATATAAGATCTTGCACTGTAAAAAGAAAAAAAAAATCTGCCTTCTTTTAAGTCATGTAATAAAGGAGAGACTTGCAAAAAATAAGACAATGCCAATCTTCTCATTCACACCATTTTGTTTTGAACATAATTATTTTTCATAAAAAGAAATAACATTTAGGTTAACAGGTGGTAGTTTTTATATTTTAAAATGCATTAGTATGTATTTTTAAAGGTTCTCAGAGTATATTTTTAAATCAGAAATTATCGATAGATATAAACTTATATAAACCAAAAGCACTCTGGAGTTCTCAGGAAGTTTTAAGAATATAAAAGGGTCTATACCAAGGATTGAACCCTGAGGTGCTTTACCGCTGAGTCAAACCCTCAGCCATTTTTATTTATTTATTTTTACTTTGAGACAGGGTCTCACTAAGTTTCTGAGGCTGGTCTTAAACTTGCAAACCTCCTTCCTCAGTCTCCTAAGTTGCTAGGATTACAGGTATGTGCTGTAGAGCTTGGCATAAGAACTGAGAAGCTGAATATAGGGGGAAAAACGTTGTAATTTAATATTAAGAATAAAGGATAATAAGAGGGAAAAAAACCTGATTAATATTAAACTCACACTATCCCCCTAGCTTCAAATCAACTTTTTGATCTTCATTGATGTCATTTCATATAGTTAAATTAGTGGACACAAATTATTTGGAGTTCTGCTTTGTTCACTTAAAATTCACATCTATAGCTTTCATCTTTACCTACTACCACTAACCTAATTTAAACAAAAATGACATTAGATACCTTTCAGTTTAAAAGAAATTCATCAATCCTTTAATCTATTTGACTAGGCCATAACCTAATATAATTTTTATATGTTACCCTATTGCCATCTGCTGGCTGTGTTGTCTAAGTGCACTAAACAACTGTAAATATTTACTTTCTGTATCTGAGCTTTCTCCCTGAAATATCTCACAGAAAAGAAGCTGTTTCTTTAAAATCTCACAATATAAGGAGTTGTTCTTGGCTATAGTTTTAAATCACCTGGGAGCTTTTGAAAATCCTAATGTCAAGATCTCTCCAAGCCAGCATCAAATCAAAATCTTTAAAGTTATTAAAATAAAAGGCAAACATAGACTGAAATGTTTACAAAATGTTTATCTGACAGAGAACTTGTATCTAAAATACATAAACTTTTTTTTTTCCCCAATGCTAGGGATCAAACCTAGAACCTTGTGCAAGCTAGGCAAGTGCTCTACCACTAAACTGCATTCCCAGTCTTATAAACAACTCTTAAAACTCAGTAAGAAAACCACCCAATTTTTAAGATGGGCAAAAGATCTATCAAACACTTTACCAAGGAAAATACATAGACAGCAATTAGGTATGTAAAAAGATGCTCAACATTAGTCATTAGGAAAATGTAAATTAAAATCATAATGATACCACTTTGCAGCTATTAGAATAGCTTAAGTTAAAGAGACTGACTTTTGGGAGCAGTGAATGAATTATGGTCCTTGGGCTGTCCAGTGGCAGAAGCAATGCCCATCTTGGGAACTCTTGGAACAAAGGCATCAATTTGAGACTGCCCAGCGGCTGTGTGATGCCCTGTTCAAAAGGAGGTAATGTGCCAGCCACAGAAATTATCAGTTCATGACCTAGAAGTTCAGACACCAGATGCCTGGGGGGTAGAGAATTATGGGAGCAAGCTGATAGTTCTAATTGGGCTGTTTATACCCTCACTTCAGTTCTGTTTATCTTGAAGAAACTTTCTCATAATAAATGCTTTTTTTTTTTCCTCACAATGCCTTTACTTATCTTTTTGTGGTGCTGAGGATTGAACTCAGTTCCTCACATGTGCAAGACAAGCACTCTACCACTGAGCTACAACCCCAGCCCTCACAATAAATTCTTTTGATGTTAAAAATTATATAATAAACATGCCAAGCTTGTTCGTGGTCACTATCTCCCTATCAGGGTTGATAGTGAACCGCTGAGGCCTGGCTTTTTCTCTATTTGTGTTTTTGTCCTTTCTTCATCCCCTCACCATCCTATTTGGTTACTTGAATTAATGACCATGTAGGTCGAGGCAACTGACTATACTAAGTATTGGCCATAATATGAAGCTACTGTAATATGCATACACTGCTGGTAGGAATATAAATGTTACAACCACTTTAGAAATCAGGTTGGCAGTTTCTTAAAATATTACACATACCCTTGTCATAGGACCCAAACATTCTGGTCCTTCCTATAGTCACAAAAAAAGCTGTAGTAGATTGAATAGTGAGTATTTCCTCACAATTCATGCCCACTAGAAACCTCAGGAAGCAACCTTATTTGGAGAGAGTCTTTGAAGATGCAATTACTTATAATGAGGTCATAATGGATTAGAGCAAACTATAAATCCAATGGCTAGAGCTCTTATAAAAAGAGATGACAGAGATACGCAAAGAAGGTCATGTGAAGACAGACGAAAAAAATGGATGGTGCAGCTAAAAGCCAAGGAACACCTGCAATGTCCAGGAGCCAAAAGTTTCAGGAGCTAGCAAAAGGGAAGGAGGGGTTCTTTCCTAGTCTTCAGAAGAAGCATGGCCCTAGCAACACCTTAATTCCAGACCTCTATCCTACAGAACAGTGAGAGAATAAACTTCTGTCATTGTAATTCACACGATTTGTGGTAATTTGTTAGGGCAGTCCTGGGAACTAATACAAAAATATAAAGTACAAAAACTTGTATTAGAATATTCTGACCAGCTTCATTCATAATGGCCCCCAAATAAGAGAATGTTCATCAACCAATGAATGGATATATGAATCTTCTTTTTATGTCCACATAATATAATACTATTCTGGGATAAAAATCGAAGAATGTTAAATGGAATTCAAAATGAGACAGATGGGATTTGAGGGTCTGTTACACTGCACTGAACAGTCTGTGTTGCTCTTACTATTCTACTAAATGGAACTACTTTTTGACCTTTTATCCTATGTTGGTTCTCCCCATTCCACACCCATCAAGTTCTGAACCCATTACTCTTCCCACTCTCTTCCTGGATGAACTCAGGCATTCCTATGGTTTAATTTACTGTAGTGATGATGCCCCCTGAAACCTCCAACAGTAGTTCTCTTCTCCAAGCTGGACCCCAAGTCCTTGATCTTCTGCTGGCACTAAAACCCAATATACCAGAAATTAAAGTATTATCTTCACCTCATACCTATTCCTGATAGATGGAACAGGTAATTCCAGAGGGATGAAAGAAAAGGAATAAGGGGGGATAGTAGGGGATAGGAAAGGTAGCAGAATACAACAATTACTAATTGGGCATTATGTAAAATTGTGGATGTGTAACCGACGTGATTCTGCAATCTGCATTTGGGGTAAAATTGGGAGTTCATAACCCACTTCAATCTAATGTATGAAATATGATATGTCAAGAGCTTTGTAATGTTGTGAACAACCAATAAAAAAAAATTAAAAAAAAAAAAAAGGAATAAGGGAGTGTATAGTATATTCAAAGGCATTTAAACCAAATTAATGAAAAGAAAGAAAGCAATCAGATAATTAGACATCCCATAGTCACTATTCAAAATGTGTCCAAAGACCAAAATCACATCAACTGGGAACTTGTTTGAAATAAGATTTCTAGGCCTCATTCCAAACAATGAAATTAGAATTTGCATTTTAACAATTTATGAAGCCCCATACAAGATTAATTGTCCAGACTTCTTTAAAAAGTCTGTCACAGGTTCTGGGTGTGGTAATGATCTTCATGTCTACAACTTGCTTTTTTTAAAAATATATTTGTTTTTTAGTTGTAGACAGACAGAATACCTTTATTTATTGTTTTTATGTGGTGCTGAGGATCAAATCCAGTGCCTCACACATGCAAGAAAATTCTCTACCAATTGAGCCACAACCTCAGCCCCTACAACTTAGTTTTAAATGGTTCATAAACATATACACGCAGAGAAAACCAATGTGGCATAACATTAACAGTTATTTAGATGAAGGTGTCCAAGTATGTAGGTGTCCATTCTGTTAATTTTTTCATTTTTTCTGTGAATTAAAAATGTCATCCAAATAAAAAGATGCAAAATGGGAAGAATATGCACTATTCTACAGCAGAAAGGGTTAAGTTTTTTATAACAACCAGCATGATTTATACAACCATATATTTATCTTAGCATCTAGTTCAAAAGACACACATGGAGTGTTCAATAGATATTTGTCATACTAAAAGGGAATTTGTTGGGCTGAGGCTATAGCTCAGTTGGTAAAGTGCTTGCCTCGCATGCACAAGGCCCTGGGTTCAATCTCAGCACCACACACACACACACACACACACACACACACACACACACACAGGAATTTGTTTAAGTCAGAGATTCCCAAGGTATTAATAGCTCTGACAATCAGCTGGCTGTCAGGTATATATGCATCTATGGACTGTACTGTAAGAGTATGATGGCAAAGGTTTTAGGGTTAGTCAGACCTGGATTTTATTAGCAAGGTACCCTTGGTTTAATTTACTATAGTGATGATGCCCCCTGAAACCTCCAACAGTAGTTCTCTTCTCCAAGTTGGACCCCAAGTCCTGGATCTTCTGCTGGTACTAAAACCCAATGTACCAGAAATTAAAGTATTATGTTCTCCCCATACTTATTCCTGATAGATGGAACAGGTAATTCCAGGGGAATGAAAGAAAAGGACTCCATATGGAAAATAAAAATAAAATAGTTTCTTATAGGATAGTTATAAGGATTAAATGAGATGTAAGATAATTAATGTACTTAACGTTACTTAATAAATGTTAATTGTCATCAACAAAGTTAGATAAAAGGTATTCTATAAAATGGATATGTTGTTTTTGTGGACAAGATTTTGACTTTAAAGGTCTTCATATGACCTAGGGAGATTTTTTTTTTTCTTTCCTACAGATGTATTCCCCAATTCAATCTGGACTGCCACAAAAACAGAAAGTGCAGAGATTTTTCCTTTGTATCCTATCTAGGGATATTTTATAAAAATTAAAATGAAAAGTCAAGGGGAGTGCCAAAACAATTTTTGCTTCTCATTTTTACTTGATAAAAGGAAGAAAAAAAAGAATTTAGAAAGATAATCCCCATGGATTACCAATATAAAAGTATCTTCCCTCTTCAATTTCATCTCAGTACCTATCATAAAGAACTGAAGATTGGCAAGATAAAACTATTATATATGACTTAGCGAATCAAATTCATTGTTAAGAAAATGTGTGAGCAATTTTAATAAGTTACCCCAAACTACCTTGACTAGAAAAGTTGTTTCTATAGGAGTTTACTGAAAAGTTTTCTGGAAGCACTTAGAGAAAGAATAAGCATCTGTCTTTTAAATTTACTTGCACCTATTACACCTACATGTAACAGGACTGACTTCAATAGATGATAGTATAAACCAATTCTTCTATGAAATTCTAAAGTAATCTCTGAAAGGTTGACAACCTGTGGCCACGGGCCAAATCCAGCCTATTGCTAGTTTCTGTGATCAGTTTTAATGGAACACAGCCACATTCATTTGTTTATATTTTGTCGATGCCTATTTTAACTACAACAGCAGAATCAAAAAGCTACAATAGAGATTATATAGCCCAGAAACCATGTAATATTTATTATCTGTTCTTTATAGGGAAAGAATCGCTGGGTCCTGCCCTAGACAAGCAATCCAAGAATATAACAAAGACTGTTAGACTCACCTGAGGTGTTGTCTTTTTATATTGGTCTCCTCCATCTATTACATCCCTTATGATTTTTCTCTTAAGAAATTCATACTCTTCTGGACTCAGATGAATAGACTCCATGGTTTTTCCACAGCACGAACACTGACCACTGTAATTAAAATTTTTTAAGTTAAATAATGCTCTGGAAAAGTACTTTTTCTAAAATTAGTAATTCTAAGGCACAAATAAAGTGAAAGGTAATAGAAAAGAACATGAAAACATTTTTGATCATCACATGCATCTGATTTCTTTTTCCTTCTTTTTTTAGTTATACACGGGTACAACATATTTATTTTGCTTTTTTTATTTTTATGTGGTGCTGAGGGTCAAACCCAATGCTTCACATGCGAGAGGTAAGCATTCTGCCACTGAGCCACAACCCCAGCCTACATCTGATTTCTTGAAAGCCTGAAAATATCACATATTAGTGTGCCAGAAAACCCTCCAAAAAAGTAAACGGTAGGCATTGGATGAAAATTTTTAAGTAGTTCCTAAAACACAACTGTGTCTCAAATCTCCAGGTGCAAACATCTCTAAGGCTTCACAGTGGTTTATGGTACCAACAGGAAGGAAAAACATTTTGAGCACTGTAAAGTCTCCATATGAAAAAAAAAATGGCTCTTTCCTGGGGCACTCTAATTATATACTCTATTTTTTTTTTTTTAGTTGTCAATGGACCTTTGTTTATTTATATGCAGTGCTGAGAATTGAACCCATTGCCTCACACATGTTAGGCAAGCACACAACCACTGAGCTACAACCCCAGCCCTATTACATACTCTTAATTATCTTATTTCCTAAAGGGTTCTTTCATATTTTCAAATCGATAGCAATAAAACTTACTAACCCTGAATCAAACAAGTTAAAAATAAATATTATCCTTTACCTTTTCTGGATTGTGGTGAATTGTCCTTTCCATTGTTTTCCAGGAACACTATTAAAAAAAAAAAAAGGAATCAAATCATGGATTAGATTCCTACTGAATTGAAAGATATTCATTGTATTTAGAAACTCTGTAATAACTGAAGGATCATGATACTTTCCTAGAATGGTTTACAAGAGTGGTTGCTATACTGTGTTGGGGCTAAAGAGCAAATGGTATCCTCCACTGGGTCTCCTCCTTCCTATTGGTTCACCTGTAATCCAATCCTCAACTTCTTCAAGTCTAAATCTGCCTTCACTGGAGCTATATAAAAAGCAGATGATCTTAGTAATACAACCTCTAAATCAAACTCAACTCTAACCTTCTCCATAGTTGCTAAAGTGTGCTCCTACTCAGGATAATTTCTCTCATCTCTCATACTATTCTTATAGATCACTGTTATTTAACAGATCAGGTTTTGTATTCCTAATTAGGTTGAGAATGCCATCATAAAAGATTTCATATCACAAAATACTTATAGTGTCAGACCAGGATGCAAGAAAAGACCACTGACTCCAATTAAAATCAAATTAAAGCAAGCTTATTATTTCGACCGGCCAGGCTGCCTCTCCCACCCAAAACTTCGGGACCAAGAGAGCACCCGCAGCTTTCCTGCAGCCTTTCTGGGTTTATAGTCCAGAAAGTTACACAAAGAGGGTTTACAGATAACAGAACTGTGACAAGCATAACACTAATGGTAGTTTAAATTTTCGCTGGCTCCGACATCAGAATTTATGAAGATCATTAGAGCCTCAGAGAGGGTTGTTATCTGGCCAGGGAAGGCCAAGATTTGTGAGGCATCACTAAAGTCTCAGAGAGGGCTTCTGTCTGGTCAGAGAGCCAGGCATGGGTGAGTTCAAGGCACGGGCAGGCATTCCTAGCAGGTTCAGAATTTGCAGTAATTTATAGTAAAGCCGAAATTAGCTTTTCATGGCTTTGTGGAGAGATGGCTCCCAATTTTAAGAAAAGATCAGGTTGGGTCTATCCATGGTGCCTAGACTAACTGAAGTCTTTCAAAAATTATATGATTTATTTTCTCAATTAACTTTCCTCTTTCATTTTTATTTTATTTTTTTTAATATTTATTTTCTAGTTCTCGGCGGACACAACATCTTTGTTGGTATGTGGTGCTGAGGATCGAACCCGGGCCGCACGCATGCCAGGCAAGCGCACTACCGCCTGAGCCACATCCCCAGCCCCTCCTCTTTCATTTTTACCATCAGTTCTTATTGATTCCAATTCCCTCACTCCCCAGTTCTTAATTCAGGACCTCATCATCTCCCACCCACTAAAATTGCATTTAAACAGGTATTCCTGTTTTCAATATTAATCCTTCTCCATTCTATTCTTCTCATTGTTTTTGCAATAACCTTTCTAAAACTCCACTCCAAAACCAGCATTCTTGATAACAGAATAAAATCTGAAGATTTTCACACTTTGGCTCCTCCTCTGTTGATATTGTCAAGATATTTAAGCATAATTGCTACTTCAAAGCTCTGTAAAACATATGTTATAAAAAGGAAGAGAAAAAAGAGGAAGGAAAGGGCCTGAAGTCCACTAATGATGAAGAAATGAGAACAAAGACTAAACCAATAAATAGATACAAAAACAAAGTGAAAGCAGAGAGCTTTGGAAAGCAGCCAAATCATGAAAGATCCAAACCCAGGAAGATGAAGTTTTAATTTTGATACTTGCATATCAAATTTGATCAGGAATCTCATCCTATTTAACCCATAGAAGTTGATAGAATGCAGAGATTAAACAGAATAAATATAAGTACATTATCCCAGTCATTAGACTTTAAACAGAACTTCTAAAACTACTAATATGGCCTAAGGACAGCTCTAGTCACATATCCTTTTTTTCTTTTTGGCCCTGGGGAATTGAACCCAGAGGCAATTTACCATTGAGCTACATTCCCAGATCTATTTACTTTTTATTTTGAGATAGAATCTCACTAAATTGTTGGCCTCAAACTTGTGAACCTCATGCTTCAGCCTCCAAAGTCGTAGGGATTGTGTGCTACACTATACCTGGCTATCCTTTTGTTTCTATGAACTTGGCCACAAATATTCTTTTTTTTTAATTTTTATTTCTTTTTTTACTTGAGCTCTATTATTATTATTAACATTATAATTCTTATAAATCTTTATACCACAATTTATCATATCTCTGTATACAAGATATGTTGACACCAAACTCACATCTTTATACATGTATTTTGTACAACGAATAGGGTCTCTTTCCACCATCCATGCAATTCCCCTTTCCCTCCTTTTCCCTCCCACCCCTCTTCCCTATCTAGAGGTAATCTCTTCCCATGCTCTTCCTCCCTACCCCATTTTGAGTCATCCCCCTTATATCAGAGAAGACATTCAGCATCTGTTTTTTGGGGATTGGCTAACTACACTTAGCATAATCTGTTCAAATGCATCCATTTCTCTGCAAATGCCATGATCTTATTATTTTTTAGTGCTGAGTAATATTCCATTGTGTATAAATGCCACATATTTTTTTAATCCATTCATCCATTGAAGGGCTCCACAGTTTAGCTATTGTGAATTGTGCTGCTATAAACACTGATGTGGCTGTGTCCCTATAGTATGCTGTTTTTAGGTCCTTTGGGTTTAGTCTGAGAAGAGGAATAGCTGGGACAAATGGTCCTTGGGATGCAAGGTTGGTTCAAAATATGGAAATCAAGAAATGTAACTCATCACATCAACAGACTTAAAGATAAGAACCATATGATCATCTCCATAGATGCAGAAAAAGCATTTGACAAAATACAGCTCCGCTTTATGTTCAAAACACTAGAAAAACTAGGGATAACAGGAACTTACCTCAAATTGTAAAGGCTATTACGCTAAGCCTCAGGCCAGCATCATTCTAAACAGAGAAAAACTGAAGGCATTCCCTCTAAAATCTGGAACAAGACAAGGATGCCCTCTCTCACCACTTCTATTCAACATAGTTCTTGAAATACTGGCCAGGGCAATTAGACAGACAAAAGAAATTAAAGGAATAACTATTTGAAAAGAGGAACTTAAACTAGCACTATTTGCTGATGATATGATTCTATACCTAAAAGACCCAAAAAAACTCTACCAAGAAACTTCTAGAACTAGTAAACGAATTCAGCAAAGTGGCAGGATACAAAATCAACACCCATAAATCAAAGGCATTCCTGTATATCAGTGACAAATTCTCTAAAAAGGAAATGAGGAAGATAACCCCATTCACAATATCCTCAAAAAAAAAATAAAATAAAATACTTGGGAATCAACTTAACAAAAGAGATGAAAGATCTATACAATGAAAACTATAGAACCCTAAAGAGAGAAATAGAGGAAGACCTTAGAAGATGGAAAGATCTACCTTGCTCATGGATAGGCAGAATTAATATTATTAAAATGACCATATTACCAAAAGCACTATACAGGTTCAATGCAATTCCAATCAAAATCCCAATGGCATTCCTCATAGAAATAGAAAAAGCAATTATGAAATTCATCTGGAAAAATAAGAGACCCAGAATAGCTAAAGCAATTCTAAGCAGGAAGAGTAAAACAGGTGGTATCATACCAGACCTTAAACAGAGCAATAGTAACAACAACACATGGTACTGGCACCAAAACAGGCTGGTAGACCAATGGTACAGAACAGAGGACACAGAAACTAACCCACAAAATTACAACTACCTTATATTAGACAAAGGTGTCAAAAGCATACAGTGGAGAATGGATAGAATCTTCAACAAATGGTGCTGGGAAAACTAGAAATCCATATGCAACAAACTGAAATTGAATTCCTATCTCTCACCATGCACAAAAGTTAACTCAAAATGGATCAAGGATCTAGGAATCAAACCAGAGACTCTGTGTCTAATAGAAGAAAAAGTAGGTCCTAATCTCCATCACGTGGGGCTAGGCCCCAACTTCCTTATTAAGACTCCTATAGTACAAGAATTAAAACCAAGAATCAACAAATGGGATTGAGTCAAAATAAAAAGTTTTTTCTCAGCAAGAGAAATAATACTTGAGGTGAATAGGGAGCCTACATCCTGGGAACAAATTTTTACCCCTCACACATCAGATAGAGCTCTAATCTCTAGGGTATATAAAGAGCTCAACACAAATACTATTCTTAAGTATGTACATTATACTTGATGTCTCAGAAAACAAAACAAATGATCTTTATAAAAGGAAAAAATGGATAAAACTATAAATGCTCTATAATTTCCTTTTTATATGAATGGTACAGATTAATACAAATTGTTTATGCTACTCCCTTTTTTTGTAGTGCTGAGGAGCAAACCTTGTGCATGCTAGACACTCTATTGAGCTATAACCCCACATCCACATCTCTATTTGTTTTAAAGAGAGAAAACTTTGTCTTAAAGGGAAAACAAATCTTACTTAGAGATGGGAAAAAAAAGCAAAATCTTAATAGACTGATTCTCAGCAACAACAAAAAGGGCTACTTTGGGGTATAACAAAATGAAAACACACATAAAGAAAAATCAAAATTACCTCTCAAACCATGTTTTTATACTGTGTGCAAATGACTCCCCAGGATATAGTTGATTATTTCTTAAATACAAAAGAATGTCAAGTAGTTTGTTGGAATAGTGATCATCCTTTATGTCTTTTCCAAAATCAAAGAAGGCTTTTAAAGTTTCCAACATAGGAATAAGATCATGACCTAGCAATTCCTGATACAAATTCCAGGCTGTGTTCACATCTTGATGAAGGAGAGCCCCTTGGATACAGTCATTATAGTTCTTTATTGAAGGGGTCATGACTTTTTTAATATCTTCTAATAGCATCAAGGCCTCTCTCCATCTGTCTGAATGCGTCAATCCCCGAATGAGAAGACTGTAACCCCCAGATTCTAACGTCTTGTATCTGGCTCTCATGATTTCATAGACATCAATAACTTCTGAAGTCTGCTTATGAAAAACACAGAGATACAAATACCTGACCAGTAAATTATAGCCTACAATACCATTGTTTTTTGCTGCTACCCATGCCAGCAGAGATTTAGCCACATCTATAGGGCTATGGCAGCGAGCCATCTGTGAACTTATCCAATTCTCAAAATTGACCTTTCCTTTAAAGTCTTCCTTAAGTTTATCCCACTCCTTGGAATTCAAAGGTTTTGTTGGGAGTTGAATAGAAATATTCTTCACAGGTGACAAGTCTTGATCATTACTCTGAGGATTCATCTGTGATCTCTTTTTAGCTGCTCCGGCTGCAAAAAGATGAGGAGAATCAGAAGAAACTTGCTTATTTCTGCCTTCATCACCTTTCCTGAGATATCTGGCCTTGGCAATTGATGCGTTCCCAGCTTTGGTACTTTGTGGAGACATGCTTTTGAGAGAAAACCATCTCTGTTGGTTCCTGATGCCACAGTAGTCTGAGAGGAAGAAGCAGCAAGAGTGCCCTGGGCTTAGCCCAAAGCATGGGCTGCACTTCCAAAGCTTAGAAAAGCTTTGAATACCTGACAACAAAAAAGTCATTATGCAGTGAGATCAGCACCTGTGATCAAGATGTTCCCCCAAAACGCCTACTTCCACAACAAAATTAAGGAATTGGGGTTTAGAGTAGTGGGTCAAAGCGCCACTTTTTAAAAAAGGAGACTCCGTTTCTATTACAGTCAAACCAAGGTTCTGCTTTGGAGGCTACCAACAGCAAAAAAAAGCAATGATCAGGCGATATCCAACATCAGTCCTAAGTCCTAAGCCAGGAGACAAAGAAGGGATTTTCTGGTGTCTGTTATATTCCTGTCCGAGAACCTGAAGAAAAAAGCACAAGGAAAACTGTTTGACTCAAGTGATTCACCACTATCCTCAAAAGGGGTTGGATCCCATAGGCGCTGGAAAGGAGGAATTAAACTGAAAACCAAACCAAGAGGCCCCTACCCCAGTCCCACTAGCAGCGACAGCGACGAAAGCCATCTAGTGGCCCCTCTCCCTTGCCTAACAACTCTCCCCAGGCCGCCAAATTCGTCAGGTGGGGGAAGATGAGTCCTGGAGGAGGCGGGGACGGGGGGGGGGTCTGTCGCGCCAACAACTCAGATAAGAAAGCGTGGTCCTCGAAAGGTGCGGACACGACTATGTACGAATCTCTCTTAAGTTCACTTCATTCAACAACTCACCACAGTACTCAGGCTTAACCCAACCTTAGACGCGGCGGAAACTACGGTGTCCACAACGCACCGCGCTACCGAGGGCACGCCGGGGAGTGGCACGCGTTGGGCAAGGCCTGGCGGCAAGAAAAAAGGCAATTTTGAAACGTGTAGTGCCGCAGGCGGGGTGGGATGGAAACGGCCCTACTGAAGCGTCTGTACATTCTAGAGACCGTTAGCGTCTCCAGAAGAATGAAAAAAAAAAATTGTGTAGAAGCCGCGTCTCTCAAGCCGGAAGCACCCGTGAACTCCTGAATCACGTGGTGCATACGCTCCAAAGGCTCACCCTTAAGAAATACGAGGTCTTCCTTATTCTAGCCTTCAAAATCGGTTTTGCATTTTGCATCTCTGCTTCCCCCCAGATACCATAATTGCTGTATCCTCCGTTACACCTACAGTGGCCGTTTTTTTCCTTTAGCCAAGACTTCCGCCCACATCAAAGATGGCGGTTGGGCGGCCTTCTTAATCTCTACGGAGTTTGGCAGAGTCTGACGTCCGAGCTGGTGGGGTGGAGCGGTTAATAAACAGCAAATGCCGGAGCTACTGCGCGGAATTCTGCCATGGACTGGAAAGAAGTGCTTCGCAGGCGATTAACGACGCCCAACACCGATCCAAACAGTGAGTTTGGGAGCCGCCTGCTGGGATAGCCCGGCCCTAAACTAGAGGAGGGGGAAGAAAGGGGAGGAGGAGCAAGTGAAAGCCCTGCTTTTCACTTCTGACGTACTTCTGGACAAAGGAGGCGGAGTGGAGTATGCTTTGGGCTTCCAAAAGGATTGAACCACACTTCTTTAGCCTGAGCTTCTGACTTCCAGGGTCTTGGTCTAGACTTGTGAGAAATAACAGAATAACCCTGGCTCCAACAACTCTTAAACCTCACTGGGACTTATAATTCATTGATCCTGTGGTCTTTTTGCTGTCGAACTTTTCACTTTCCTCCTTCCCCATTTTAGATTTTATATTCCTTTTTTACTTAACCCTTATCCTTCATATTTGGCATATGAACCCACCTGGTTAAATCTTTCCTATTATACGCTCTCACAGGGCTGCTGAAATTGGCTGGGAGAAAAACAACTGTGGTGAATTGTCTCAATCCACCAACCTAAAGTGTTCCTCTAGGCATTCACTATACACTGAATTTCTCCCAAACCTCCAGTTTGTCCTCACCTTCAGTTGATGACCTTGTTTGTTTTTTAAAATATATCTCATTGAGAAAGTAGTAGTCGAAGGAGAACTTCACGTGTTCCCATTTACCATTTCTGTCAGCTGCTGGCCATGGGTGGCCAAACACTTTGTCTCATTTGTCTGAATGAACAGTTCATGCTCCTACTCAAGAGGAGTAATTTCAGTATTGCACTAGATAACATAGATTCCATTCCCTTCCTTTTTTTCCCCCTCCTTCCATGCTGGGAGTCAAACCCAAAGCCTTGTGCAAGTGTTCTACCATTAAGCTAAACCATTAGCTCTACACACATTCACTTTCTTTAACTGATTTCTCTCCATTTTTAACCTTCCTCTCATAATCATCAAAATTTCCTTGTCTTCTGGACCATTTCTTTTTTCTTTCTTCCTTTCTTCCTTCCTTCCCTCCTTCCCTCCTTCCCTCCTTCCCTGAACCCCAGAAGTGCTTCTCCACTGAACTACGTCCCCAGTTGTCTTTTTTTTTTCTTTTCAATTTTGAGACAGTGTCTTGCTAAATTGCTGAGGTTCTTAGTAAGTTGCTGAAGTTGACCTTGAATTTGTAATTCTCCTGCCTTAGCCTCCCCATTTGCTGAGATTACAGGTATAAAACACGATGTCGTTCTATAATATTCCCCACATTAAGAAAAAGTTATTTGAACCCACAATCCCTTTAGCTTCTGCTACATTTCTTTGAACTCTTTTTAGGCCTACTTCTGGCACCAGGGATGTAGCTCAGTGGTAAAGTAAAATCTACAGCATAAACACACAAAAAAGGAATGCCTCTCAAACAAGTTGCCTGTACTTCTACTTTCTTTTCATCATAGTTTTTTTTTTTTAGTTGTAGATGGACACAATACCTTTATTTTGATTATTTTTATATGGTGCCAGGATCGAACCCAGTGCCTATGCATGCTCAGCAAGTGTTACACCACTGAGTCACAACCCCGGCCCCTCACCATAGTTCTTGAACATACTCCATTTTTTAACATATACTTATTACATGCTTATTATGTACCTAGTAATATTCTAGTCTACAGCAGTGAGTAAAACAACAAAAATCCCTTTACTTTTGGGGCATGATGGCATACATCTATAATCCCAACTACTCAGAAGACTGAGGCAAGAGTCAAGTTCCAGGCCAGCCTCAGCAATTTAAGGAAGCCCTGTCTCAAAATAGAAAGGGTTAGGGATGTAGCTTAGTGGTAAAGCATCTCTGGGTTTAATCCCTAGCACTTTTTTTTGGAGCTGGGGAAGGCCCAAACTCCCTGTCCTTGTATAATTTACACTTTAGTGTGGGGAGAGAAGAAAAATAACAAAAATAATAAGCTCTCTAGCACTGTGGCGCAAGCCTGTGATCCCAGTGACTCAGGAGGCTGAGGCAGGAGGATCATGAGTTCAAAGCCAGCCTCAGCAAAAGTGAGACCTTGTCTCTAAATAAAATACAAAATAGGGCTGGGACTGTGGTTCAATGGTCAAGTGTCCTTTAGTTCATTCATTCCCTGGTACCCACCCCCCACCAAAAAAAAAGTTATCTAGGTTGTACAGATAATAGCTCCTTTTTAAGGCCATTTCCGCATCAGTGTATTAGATCCCATCCTTTGTGCTCAATCCCTTTTTTACCTACTCAAAGATGTACCTTTTTTTCCACATTTTTTATTGGTATATTAATAGTTATACATAATGGTGTGATTTGTTGTCACATATTTGTATGTGCACATAATATAACAACATATTTTGGCCAATATCATTCTCCCCAATACTTTCTTCCTCCCTCTCCACCTCTCACCTCTTGGTCCCTTTTATCTACTGATCTTCCTTTGATTTTCATGAGATCTGCTCCCATCTGTCTTTTCTTTTTTCCTCTCTAGTTTCCACATATGAGAGAAAACATATGACCCTTGACCTTCTGAGTTTCTCTTACTTTGCTTAACATAATAGTCTTTAGTTGTATCCATTTTTCTGCAAATGACATAATTTCATTTTTTCTTTATGGCTAAATGGAACTTCATTGTGCATATATACACATTTTCTTTATCTATTCATCCATCGATGGATACTTATTCTGGTTCCATAGTTTGGCTGTTGTGAATGTGCTGCTATAAACATGGGTAGGCATGTATCACTGTAGTATGATGACTTTTCAGGATAAATACTGAGGAGTGGTATACCTGAATCATATGATGGTTCCATTCTAGTTTTTTAAGGAACCTCCATACTGATTTCCATAATGGTTGTACTAATTTACAATCCCACCAACAACGTACTCACATCCTCTCCAGCATTTATTATCATTTGTATTCTTGATTCCTGTCTTTCTGACTGGTGTAAGCTGAAATCTTAGTGTAGTTTTGATTTGAGTTTCTCTAATTGCTAATGATGTTGAATATTTTTTCAATATATTTATTGATCATTTGTATTTCTTATTTTGAGAAGTGTTTATATAATTCCTTTGCCCATTTATTAATTGGATTATTTGTTTTTTATGTAAAATTATTTGAGTTCTTTACATGTTCTAGATATTAATCTTCTGTCAGAAGAGTAGCTAGCAAAGATTTTTCTCCCATTTTGTGGGTTCTCTCTTAACATTCCTGATTGTATCCTTTGTTGTGTAGAAGCTTTTAATGATGCCATCCCATTTATTAACTCTTGGCATTATTTTCTTTAGAGGATCTCATAGTTGTATTCTTTTTTTTTTCTTTTTTAAAGAGAGAGAGAGAGAATTTTTTTTAATATTTATTTTTTAGTTTTCGGCGGACACAACATCTTTGTTTGTATGTGGTGCTGAGGATCGAACCCAGGCTGCACATGCCAGGCGAACACGCTACCGCTTGAGCCACATCCCCAGCCCCCTCATAGTTGTATTCTTAACAATTGCCTTCTTTCCTGCATCAGATTTTCTTAGTCATTCCTATTAGTATATAAAGGAAAATGTATTTTTTTATCTTAAACTTTTAAAAATATTTTTTTTAGTTGTAGATGAACACAATACCTTTCTTTTATTTATTTATTTTTGTGTGGTGCTGAGTATTGAACCCAGTACTTCACACATGCTAAGCAAGCACTCCCACCACTGAGCTACAACCCCATCTCCTTAAATAAACTTTTTTTTTTTTTAAGAGAGAGTGAGAGGAGAGAGAGAGAGAGAGAGAATTTTTTTTTAATATTTATTTTTTTAGTTCTCGGTGGACACAACATCTTTGTTGGTATGTGGTGCTGAGGCTCGAACCCAGGCCGCACGCATGACAGGCGAGCGCGCTACCGCTTGAGCCACATCCCCAGCCCCTTAAATAAACTTTTTTGCATTTATTTCTACCTCTAGATGTGCCTTATTTTTGTTTCTCTTATAACAATACTTCCTAAAAGCCTTTTTGGTTAAATCTCTATTCCTGTTTATCAAGCATCTTTAGTGATTTCCACATTGCTAAATTTGGTGGTAAGATGTGTTCTCATTTATTTGCAAAATTTTGCAGTTTTTTTTCCAATAGCACTGAGCCATATGCATAAAGAAATTGAATTATAGGTTTGTCCAAGGATAAAAATTAACATGAAAGATGCAACAAAAATACTGTCATAAAAGGAGTATAAGGGAACAAGAAGCTTGTTGGAGAAGAGACACAGAAAGACAAAAATAAACTTTTGAGAGAATAGATCATAGATTGAAAATTTCAGTGAAGCCCAAAGAGCAAATATTATGGCTCTGTGGTTTTCAATGACCAGACAAAATGATCTGATATGTATTAGAGTTTTAAGGATTTCAGAAGAGGAGCAGTAAGATCTGTGGTACTATAATGAAACTGAGTGACAGAGTAGAGATGAAAGCCTTTTTAAAGTCTTAGGGATCTCAGTCACTCACATAAATGTTTATTCATCTAAGTAAGGAGGACTGACTGAAAGAGACAGTTATGCACCAACAAGAGGCAGGTTGGAGGGTAATAGAGCCTTGAGGTTTGACTTCAGAAAGAGGTTTTTTTGCATAAGGGAGAGGAACAATGATTATGAAGTTGAAAATTCATGGAGTCAGAGGTTGTTTTATTTACTCCTAGCTCCAGTGTCTATGAAGATGTAGAAGAAGCTATTTTAGTGACAGATAGTGATCCTTAGTATTTCAAGAAAGTTAACATGAAATTCTGCAACTATTTTAATTAGACTATGGTATCTACAATGACTTGAGTAAAAATATTACTTGATTTTTAAGAGAGCTTTTCTCCCCTTAATCCTTTTTGTTATCAGATCAAAAAAGTGAACAAGAATTAAAAGATGAAGAAATGGATTTATTTACCAAATACTACTCAGAATGGAAAGGAGGTAGAAAAAACACAAATGAATTATATAAGACCATTCCTCGGTTTTATTATAGGGTAAGTGATATTTAATCAAATGTCTCTTAAAGTTTATAAATAAAATATAATTTAAAAATGGAATTAGAATTTTATATTTTAAAAAACAGAAGATTAAATTTAAATTTTGTATATTCTTCCATTCTAGTTGATCTTATTACTATTATGAAAATAAGTTGGGTTTTGCCCATTTTTTTTGAACTATGCTTCATTTTTATAGTACATATTAGTGTTAGTATTCTATTGGATTTTTTATGTTGTAGTATACAACACTATGTTATGAGATATAAAAATTTGCTCAAGGCTAAACTGAAAAATAGATGGAGATTGGAAAACTTAAAAATGATTCACTTAATTAATTATATGTTTCCTTGTGCCAAAACTGTAAAGAAGTCTTTGAAGGGGGCATAGACAAAACAGTAAGGCCTTAAGAAAACTATTTATACTGAAAAGTGAAATCTACCAAAAGAATAAGACCTATTTAGTAGTATGTAAAAGGTAACCACTATAGAAAAGTTAACTTTGGAATCTTAGCTGGATGTCTCTTGAACATGATATCTTCTAAATTTATTCATTATAATATTAAACATTATGTTTAACTGGCATTCTTAGGGATTGAAATGTTAATATGAATTATTGAAACATTTCTTCCAGGAAAAAACTTTTAAGAAAAAAGTATTTTTCACCTGGCATGGTGGCACAAGCCTATAATTCCAGGGACTAAGGCAGGAGGATTACAAATTTGAGGCCCGATTTAGTGATTTAATGTGGCCCTAAGCAATTTAGCAAGACCTTGTCTCAAAAAATAAAAAGGAAAAAGGGCTGCGGATGTGGCCCCCATGGTTGAGCACCCCTAGGTTCAATTTTCGGTACCAAAACAAATACAGTTTTTACGTGAATCCTTCTACATATTTCTGTGAGAGAGTATACATGTTCTTTTTTAACAAAAATGAGATCACATCATATATGCTTTTTACTGTTTTTTCTGTTATTAAACAGACAACTAGACAAGTGAATGTTTTAATAACCTATAAGAGATGGAAGGGAATGGATATTTATTGAGTGCCTAATTACTGCAGAAGACTATACTTATTATCTCGTTTAAACTAGATTATCAAATAGTATCTTACTACTCCAGGAATACCCCTTGGGTAGGAATTTTGTGACCTTATTCCTGAGTTCAGGACTGAATTTTCTTGCACTTCCAAGATCAAATTTTGTCTTCCTTTCCTGGTTTCATTTAATTTCATTTCTTTCTTTTTTTTTTTCTTTGGGGGTGTGTGTGTGTGTGTGTGTGTGTGAGATATATATATATATATATATATATAGAGAGAGAGAGAGAGAGAGGGGGGGGGGGGAGGGAGAGAGAGGGAGAGAAACAGACTGGGAATTTAACACAGGATCTCATGCGTGCTTGGCAAGTGTTCTACCACTACATCCCCTGCACTTTAAAAAATTTTTATTTTAAGATAGGGTCTTGCTAAGTTGCCCAGGCTGGCCTGAAACTTATGATCTTCCTACAGCCTGCTGAGTTGCTGGGATTACAAGTATGTGTCACCATTCCTGGTTTTCCCTCCTTTTTTCTTTGACTGAACCCAGGGGCACTTTACCAATGAGCTACATCCTCTAGTCCTTTTTATTTTAAGATAAGGTCTCACTAAGTTGCTGAGGGCCTTGCTGAGTTATTGAGGCTAACCTTGAATTTATAATCCTCCTGGCTCAACCTCCTGGGATCACAGGCATATGCCACTGTACCCAACTCCTCCCCTTTTTTCTTTTTTCTCTCTCTCTCTCTCTCTCTCTCTCTCTCTCTCTCTCTCTCTCTTTCTCTCATTTCTACTTTGCTGGGGGCCAAACTCAGGGCCTTGCACATACTAGACAAGCAGTATACCTCTGAGCTACATTACCAGCCCATCTCCCTTCTGGTTTCCGAAGGAATTCTTTTTCTCCTATCTTCTCTCTCCTCTCTGGGACCATTTCCAGATCCATTATTGTTTCCTGCCTGCAATTGTACATTTGTGAAAAGTTTTCTCTTCTTTCTTTTTCTTCTCCATGGCCTCATCCTTCAAAGAACATATATATAATTTTTAGTCACCATTTTTCTCCTCGTCTGATTAACTGGTTAACTGTCTGTGTCTCTCTCTTGTCCCTAATTCCACCTCCTCCTCCAAATAATTCTTTCTCTATTCTTTTCTACATCCCTTTTGATGAGAAGGATGGCCTCTTTGAGATTTGGAAATGAAAGATGAAAACCACAACATCCAATTTGTACCAAGGGCTACTGAGGTACATTTAATAGAGCAAGGATAATGTAGAAAAGGAGGAAGAAATCCTTAAAACATATTGTTTTAATTGAGGTTGAAATGAGTATTCTGAAGCTCTGTTTATGGAAATTATCTCATTTGGCAAACCCTCTGCCTTGTAAGACAACATAATAGACACTGACTTAACCATCTCTAAGAAGGAAGGTGATCCAGTCTCAACAGGCATGCTTTCCTATGTCTGTCAGTCTTAAACTAGTCCTACTTTAATTCAGTATCAGTCTGAGGTCACAATGGAAACACAATACTTTTTTTTTTTTTTTTTTTTTTTTTTTTTGGGTACTGGGGATTGAACTCAGGGGCACTCAATCACTGAGCCACATCCCCAGCCCTTTTTGTATTTTTTATTAAGAGACAGGGTCTCATTGAGTTGCTTAGCACCTCGCTTTTGCTAAGGCTGGCTTTGAACTCATGATCCTCCTGACTCAGTCTCCCAAGCTGATGGGATTTCAGGCATGCAGCACCAAGCCCATCGGAAACACAATGCTTTAAGAGCTTTAAGAACATAAAATAAGCTAGGTACTGTGGCACATGCCTGTAATCGGAGCAGCTCTGGAGGCTGAACCAGGAGGATTGCAAATTCAAAGCCAGTCTCAGCAGCTGGGAGACACTAAACAACTCAGTGAGACCTTGTCTCTAAATAAAATACAAAATAGGGCTAGGGATGTGGCTCAGTGGTTGAGTGTCCCTGAATTCAATCCTACCACCTGCCAAAAAAGAATATAGAATAAACTTGGACTAGACTATAGCTTTTTCAAGGCAGAGATCTAGCATTGCTGTTCACTAAATTGTTTGTGGATCTCTTTTTGTTAAATGAATGTTAAGCAAAATTAAGGTAAGAATCAAAAAACAAACAGAGGAAGTGCCATGTAGTTATCTCATGAAGTCATGTAATATTTTACATGATTCAATTTACAATTTACCTGTAGAAATTTACAATGTGTTTTTAGTTGCCAGCTGAAGATGAGGTTTTACTACAGAAATTAAGAGAGGAATCCAGAGCTGTTTTTCTCCAAAGGAAAAGCAGAGAACTCTTAGATAATGAAGAATTACAGGTAAGATCAAGTTAGAAGTTAACCATTTCTTATTGTTATCTACTTAAATCATGTAGGATCTCAGGGTGCCTAGTGACTTAGTAGTGCAGAATGGTAATGTATAAGGTGGCCACAAGAATCAGCTGCTGAGCTTGCATGGGCCATTATCCTCTAAGGGTAGTGTTGTTAAGTTTATTTCTTTTTAAGTCCCTGTATGATTCTAATGTCAGGTCAGATTGCAGAGCTTCAAATCCCAGTCCTACTCTGCGACCTTAGACAATGGACTTAATATCTCTGTGATGCAATTCTCAACTGTAAAGTAGGTATAAATACATTACATTATACATAGTTAAGTGGATTAAGGAGAAATTATATTTGAAAAACTTCTGACTTAGTAGGCACTATAAATGTTAGCTATTTTATATCTTTTTAAAAAAATTTTTGTAGTCATAGGAACAGCATGCCTTTATTTTATTTGCTTAATTTTTTTGCAGTGCAAAGGATCTAACCCAATGTTTCACTCATGCTAGACAAGCACTCTGCTGCTAAGCTCCAGCCCCAGCCCCGCTGTTTTATGTCTTAATATTACATCTCTACTATTAGACTATCATTTCAATGGAAATGTTGCATTTGACTACATTTGAAAAAAATTTAACATTTTCATTTCTGTAATTCTTGGTAAGAACTTATGGTTTTTGTTGGACAAACACCAGACACCACCTATGATTGGAGAGGAAGCAATGATCAATTATGAAAATTTTTTGAAGGTTGGCGAAAAGGCTGGACCAAAATGCAAGTAAGAATAATTAACAGAGGCATAGCATTTTAAATACCTTGACTGTTAAGGAAAATTTAAGTCTGTCATATGACATTAAAGACAATTTGAGCTATTAATGAAATTTAATAAAATAATTTATAATCAAGAAAAAGTATATTGTATGAAGATTAAAAGAAATAGTTGACAGTTTAAGATGTCTTTTTTTAGTGTAACTGCCAAATACCAATTTTTAAAATGTTTTTATTAGTGCATTTATAGTTATTTAATAGTTGGGTTCATTCTGACAGAATCATACACGTATGAAATTTAATTTGCTCCCTGATTTCTTGTCTTTCCCTCCCTGTATTCCTTTCCTCTACTCACCTATCTTTATTTACTAATTTATTTATTTTTAATTGGTGTTTTAAAGATATACATAAAGGTGGAATTCACTGTGATATATTTATACATGCACATAGCATGGTTTTGTTAAATGCATTAGGACTTCATTCTTAACACAGGAGAATGTAAAGAAAAAAATGAATGCAATGATAAATGGCTTAATATTTTAAGTTTTTGAACTACATGTTTTCTATACTTATTGCTTTTAATTTTTTCACTTTGATTTTAAATATATAAATTTATGCTGTTTGCTAATTCACTTAGAAATCATTTTTTAATATTATGTTGGCAGAATACTCTAGTCTTTTCTTTCTTTTCTTAGGCAATTTTTCACTGCAAAAGTCTTTGCTAAACTCCTTCATACAGATTCTTATGGAAGAATTTCCATCATGCAATTCTTTAACTATGTCATGCGAAAAGGTAATCAATTTTCTTTGTGCTTGATTGAATTCCTTCCATCTAGAAATCAAGTAAATTTCTAGTCTGCTTCTATAGTATTTCTTCATGTGAAACAACTCTTTTACTTGAATTTGAATAGCAGGATTTCTTGTCTTTTTAACAATACATGATTATGTACATATTATTATAATGACTCTTAGGGAGCTTCCTAAAGCTGGTATTTTATATTTTAAATTTGGGTTCCTTATTATAAAAATAAAATTTCATGTACCCTAAAGATAATAGCTGATTAGAAATACTGAAAGGTGAACCAAGAATTTTAATGTATGGTGATTTGAAATAATTTTAGTTTACTAGTAATTTTATTTCATCAATATGCTACAAGTTGGAGCTGGGGTTGTGGCTCAGTAGCAGAGCTCTCACCTAGCATGGGCAAGGCCTTGGTTTGATCCCCAATACCACATAAAAATAAATAAATAAAGATATTGTGTCCAACTACAACTAAAAAATAAATATTTTAAAAAATGCTATAAGTTGAGTTGTTTTAAAGGATAGTTTCAAATCCTTGATTGTTGCATCAATTTTAAGGAGCCTCTATTAAACAATTTGTAGTTGTTATGATTTCTGTTAAATACCATAATAATCTGTGAAATCTTGTTGTGTACCATCTTTTTCTTGGCTGCTGTAATCAACCTCAGTAGAATGAAAGCAGCTTCATTGAAGATGTAACATTCTGTTAGCTACTCCTATTTGGTGGAACACCAACTTTAATAGGTAAAGAATGATTTCTTCAAGGGTATCAGTTTTATTTTTATTTTTTTAAAATATTTATTTTTTAGTTGTAGTTGGACACAGTACCTTTATTTTACTTATGTATTTTTATGTGGTGCTGAGAATCAAAACCAGGGTCTCGAAAGTGCAAGGCGAGCGCTCAAATGCTGAGCCTCAACCCCAACCCCAAGGATGTCGGTTTTATTGTGGCTTTGGTCATAATAGAAGTGTTGAAATCTGCCATTCAATGGTATGTTTGTTTTGTTTGAAACAATTTTAGGATTAATGATTACTCAGTGTGTATGAGAAGAAATAGGTTTTTAGAGTTAATAGATGGGTTTTTTTATGGATGATAGGTGGCTATAAAGAAAGCTATAAATAGGGTTGTGACTCAGTGGTAAAGTGCTTGCCTAGCACATGTTAGCTTTTTTTGTGTGTGTGTGTGTGGTACTAGGGGTTGAACCCAGGGGCTTTCTAATACTGAGTTATATCACCAGCCCTTTTCATTTTGTGAGACAGAGTCTCACTAAATTGCATAGGCCAGCCTTGAATTTGTGATCCTCCTGCCTCAGGCTCCCACATCTCTGGGATTATAGGCTAAGCGACTGTGTCCAGCTCTAATCTAGCATTTCACCTCTTCTTCCACACACATACATATACACACTAAAGGATAGGTGTTAATAATTGCATTGCATTTTTTTCTTTATTGTCAGTTTGGCTTCATCAAACAAGAATAGGACTCAGTTTATATGATGTTGCTGGTCAAGGGTACCTTCGGGAATCTGTAAGTATTAACTTGCTTTTAATCACTATTATAGACACCAGTATGTTAAACAGTAGTTATCACTGAGTATTGAGATTAAGGTGATTCTTACTACATTTGGTTTCTCAGTTTTTGTGTTTTTCTATTTTATAAGCAATATGTTTACTATAAAGTTTTAAATGCATTTTGACCATTTAGATTCCTTTTTAGATTCTTATACTTCAAGCTTTTTTTAAAAAAGGCCTTCCAAAGGGGAAAATGCAGAGAATGTGATGTTTTAACAGGTTTAAAAATCACTGAAGAAATAGTGAAAACTTTTTCTCTCTCTTGAATGGTATTAATATGTGACTTTTAAGAAGGGCCGGGGATTTATTTATTTTTTTAATCATCAATGGACCTTTATTTTATTTATTCTTATGGGGTGTTGAGAATCAAACCCAGTGCCTCACACATGCTAACAAGTACTCTACCACTGCACTACAACCTCAGGACTGGGCCAGGAATTTTTAAAGAAATATAAGAGATGTGATTGTATTCCCACCTGCAGGTTTAGGGCTATAAGGTCAATTATGAAAGGAATCTTTATTCCTTACTAGATACTAATGTATTTAGGTATAAGTTATCAATAAAGAATTATAAGCTCAAATGAAAAAAATACTAAAAACATCAAAAAAAAAACAATATAAGCTCATGATACAGATGACTATACTTTTTATAAGTATGGGCATCTAAACTACATATACGTTTTCAGCTCAAGTTTTTTCCCCCCAAATATAGAATCTTTTTCTAGTGTTGTAGGAGGTCAGTGAAGGGAATGGGGCATAAGTATGTGCTAGGTTAATTAAATAATATTTGAATGTATGACTTAAATAAATGTAAATTAATTCCTCATTACATTTGTTATAGTTCCTTTTATAATTAATATCTTGAAACTGGCCCTGAACTTGCAATCCTCCTGTCTTAGCCTCCTGAATTACTGGTATAATAATTTCTTGAGGGGCTGGGGATGTGGCTCAAGCGGTACCGCGCTCGCCTGGCATGCGTGCTGCCCGGGTTTGATCCTCAGCACCACATACCAACAAAGATGTTGTGTCCGCCAAAAACTAAAAAATAAATATTAAAATTAAAAAATAATAATAATAATAATTTCTTGAAGTCTGTTTAGCCCAGATTTCTTTAGATAGAATCTTTTAGCTCATTCTAAACACTGGCACTGTACAACCTTTCCAGTGTGTTTTGTCTATTAAAGTTTAGATCAAGGGGAGGGGAGGGGAAGTGGGGATAGCAAGGGCAGCAGAATAAAGTAGACATTATTATTGCTGTATGTATATAGGTGACTGTATGACCAATGTGATTCTGCAACTTGTACAATCAGAAAAATGAGAAATTGTACCCCATTTGATTCATATGTATGAATTGTCAAGATCATTGTACTGTCATGTGTAACTAATAAAAAAAAGTTTAGATTAGCTTGAAAGTCAAAGGCTCTTGCCTCTGTCTACCACTCTGTAGCACGGAAAATATAGTCACTTGTTGATACTTATTCATAGGACAGGTTTTAGAGTACTTACCTAGCTCTGAGAATTGTCCTTAGCACTTAATTTGGTTTACGAAACGTACTCTCCTATTATTGTATGTCTTGCCTCTTTCCATAGATGGAAATAAAAATTGAAAGAGATGAGGACCAGAGAGAAAACACTGTATATCCACAGTTATTATTTTTAAAAGGGAATTTTTTTTTCTTTCTCTCTCAGTGAAAAGAAACACTTCTCTCAAAGAAAAATGTCTTTCTCCCAGCCTTGGTACTTTTCTATTTGAAACCAGGCATTGTATTTTAGGACAGTGACTGCTAGACTAACATTTATAATTTGAGTATTATATGCAAACTTTCATTTACATTTATTAAATAAGTAGTGACAAGTCATATGGGGAAAATAAATTAGGGTACTAGGCAAGAGTATGATAGGGTCAGGAGACTATTTTAGATAGGATGGAAGGGGTACCTCTTTGAAATAGTGATTAAGTTTTAGCCATAGAGGATGAGAAAGAAGTCAGCATAATGAAGATATAGCACAGAAGGAACAGCAAGTATTGTGTCCTCAAGACACAATTAAATCTGACCTGTTCTATGAACAAAAGGAAGCCAAGGTGGCTAAAACATATGATCAAGAGTTAGAACAACAGGGCTGGGGATGTGGCTCAAGTGGTAAGCATGCTCGCCTGGCATGCGTGCGGCCCGGGTTTGATCCTCAGCACCACATACCAACAAAGATGTTGTGTCCGCCGAGAACTAAAAAATAAATATTAAATTAAAAAAAAAAAGAGTTAGAACAACAGGAGATGAAGTCAGAGAAGTAGGCAGGGGGCCACATACAAAGCATTTTAGGCCATGGTATGAAGTTTGGATTCATATTGAGGTTAATGGGAAGCCCTTGGAACTTTAAAAGCTGAGTGTGTCAGAACATGGCTTACATTATTAGTTCTACCATAATTTTTTAAAAATTCTTTTTTGGTGGTACTGGAGATGGAACCTATGACCTTACATGTGTTAGGTAAGTGCTCTACTACTGAGCTACCTCTGAAGCCCATGGTTTACATTTTTAAAGATCACTCTGGATGTTGTGTGGAGATTTGTAAGGAGCCTAGAATGGAAGCGGGATTCATGTACTGCAGTAGTCCAAGTGACATGATAGTGTCGTTGATCAGGATAATAGGTGGCTATAAAGAAAGCTATAAATAGGGTTATGGCTCAGTGGTAGAGCGCTTGCCTAGCACATGTGAGGCACTAGGCTCAATCCTTAGCACCACATAAAAATAAATAAATCAAAGGCATTCTTCCATCTGTAACTACAAAAAAAATTACAAGAAAGCTATAAATAGATTAACCAAGATATATTTTGAACACCCCTGCCCCCGGCATAAAAAAAAAAAAAAAAAAAGCTAGATTAAATATTGCAGGTAAGGAACAGGGACATTGGTAAAGGAAAGATGGGAACCAAAGTTGAGTCTTCAGTTTTTATTTTGAATAACTGTTAGAATAAGGGGGAAGCAGTCAAGGACCAGGATTAGAACCGAAAAGAGAGTCCTATTTTGTACACATCAAGTTTTAGATGCCTTTTATTTTATAAATTTAGATTATAAAATATCTCAGATCTATCAGAAAGATGATACTTAAAATGGTTAAAGCAAAAATAAAGTTGTTTAATTTTAAAAACCAAGAGAGGCTTTCAAGATGTAAAATTGGAATAGGGAAAGTTTTCCTAAATATGGCACAACCAAGAAGACTACAAAAGAGTAAATTCAGTGAACTTAAACAAAAAATGTAAGGCAAAGATCATCATAAACAAAGTTAAAAGAAAACTGGAAAAGATATCTGAAACTCAGTCACAAAGACCAATTACCATAAAATATAAAAAGCTCTTAGAAATTAAAAAGAAATGGTAAGTAGAAAACTGGACAAAGGATATAAATAGTATGTAAAAAATAAAGTGCAAATGCTTCCATTTTTGATGATAGCATTGTAATTATAAATAGTATTTTTTTGACAAACTTATACATATAAGGAATTTTATTTCAATATCTATTTCTCCCACCCCTTTCCCCCCATCTCTTGCCTCCTTTTCTCCCTCATCTACTGATCTTCCTTTTATTTACTTTTTATTGCTACTTTCTGCATATACACAAAAGTGAAATTCCTTTTAGTACATTTATATATGTATATAGATTCATCCCATATTTCTTTCCCTTTCTCTTCCTCCCTCCCTCTCATTCTCCTACATTTTCTCCACTGATCTTTCCTATGTCTTTATGATATCTAATCCCCTCCCCCACCACCTTCTTTCCCTTATTTTGCTCTAGCTTTCACATATGAGAGAGCTGGCTCTCTTGATTTTCTGAGTCAGACATATTTCACTTAGCCTAATGTTCTCCATTTCCATCCATTTATTGGAAAATGCCATTATTTCATTCTTTTTTATAGCTGAGGAAAAGTTTGACCTCTTCTACGAACAAAAGGAAGCCCATCATCTATTGATGGGCACCTGGGTTGATTTCATAATTTGGCTAAACATTATAATGGATGTATCATTATAGTAGGCTGATTTTAGTTCTTTTGGATAAATGCCATGGAGTGGGATAGCTAAGTCGTATGGTAGTTCCATTTCTAGGTTTTGGGTTTTTTTTTTTTGTTTGTTTGTTTTTAGTTGTAGGTGAACACAATACCTTTATTTTATTTATTTATTTTTATGTGGTGTTGAGGATTGAACCCAGGGCCTCACACGTGCCAGACAAGCGCTCTACCACTGAGCTACAACCCTAGCCTTCTAGTCCTAGTTTTTTGAGGAATTTCTACACTGCTTTCCAAAGTGGTTGTACTAATACTAATTTGCAGTCTCACCAGCAGTGTTTGAGTATACCTTTTCCCTCACATCCTTGCCAGCATTTATTATTTAAAAAAAATTAGTTATAGGTGGACACAATGCCTTTATTTTTATTTATTTATTTTATGTTGTGCTGAGGATTAAACCCAATACCTCACTCGTGCTATGCAAGCACCCTATCACTGAGCCACAACCCCAGCCCTAGCATTTATTATTATTCATATTCTTGATAATTGCTATTCTGACTAGAATGAAATCTTAGAGTAGTTTTTATATGCATTTCCCTGATTGCTAGAGATATAGAACATTTCATATATCTGTTGGCCACTTGTGTTTCTTCTTTTAAGAAATGTCTGTTTAGTTATTTAGCCTATTTGTTGATTGGGTTATTTGTTTTTTTGGCATTGAGGGTTTTTTTTTTTTTTTGAGTTCTTTATATATTCTGGATATAAATCCTCTGTCAGAGGAGTAACTGGCAAAGATTTTTTTTCATTCCATAGGCTCTGTTTTCACTCTCTTAATCATTTTTTTTTTTTTTTTTTTTTTTTTTTTTTTTTTTTTTTTTTTTGCTCTGCAGGAGCTTTTTAATTTGATGGCAACAACTTACTGATTCTTGGTTTTACTTTTTAAGCTTTAGGGTCGTGTTGAGGAAGTCAGTGCTTTACCTATATAATGGAGTATTGACCATATGTTTTCTTCTGGCAGTTGCAAGGTTTCTGGTCTAATTCCCAAGTCTTTGATCCATTTTGATTTGAATTTTTTTGCAAGTGAAGACAGGGATATAATTTCATTCTTCTACATGTAAATATCTGGTTTTCCCAGCACTATTTGTTAAAAGGGTTCTTCTCTCCATTGTTTCCCGCACCCCCCCAGCTCATTTATCAACTATCAGATGACTGAAAGTATGTGGGTTTGTCTTTGTGTCTTCTAGTCCATTGGTTTTTGTATATATTTTGATGCCATTACCATGCAGTTTTTGCTACTATAGCTTTGTAGTATAACTTGTGTGCCAGTTTTCTCATGTTTTCAGAGGTCCTAGACTTGCATGTCTGTTGAGATGGATTCTCCTTCCTCTTTTACATATGTATCTGTACATGTGTAGTAATTTTTTGTTCTGGGATTTCTGTCTGTTTTTGATATGAGTAGATGTCAAGGAGTACCTAAAGTTCTCCTCTGGTTGTTTTTCCTTGGGGCCTAGTTTTGATTTGGGGTTTTTCTTTCCCCAATTCTATGAGCTGAAGTAATGTTTAGGATCCGGTGGGGCTAGATCATATGTGGAATGAGATTTACTGTTGCTTGGCTGAGTTGTAACTGTTTCTCAACAGCAGGATATCTACTCTGTGATCTTGAAGTGTCTCCCCTGTAGAGGAAATAGGGAGCCAGGACTAGCACTTATGTCAATTATAGATGTATAGTTTTGAGATAAATATCTGGTATCTACTTTGATATCTAATTGCCACCTATATAAGAAAGGTTGGGGTCAGCATTTAACATTACTGCCATCAATACAAAATTGTAGGCCAAATCAAGTATTCAACATCACCTGTCTACTATGTTGTGCCTCATATTAATAATCACAATAATATGAATGAAGTATGAATTACATTAACTATATAATTCTGTTATTTATTGGGATTCCAGTGTAAGACAAAATACAGTAGGAAGGTGAGAGAAAGTGAAATATTTTTAAAAAGAGATCATTAGAGGCAGGTAATGGGTACAGATGGTGGCTTTAAAAAAGAAAGAATAAAAGATTTGCAGAAAGTAATTAAGAAAGAGGACAGGGCATCAGGAAAATTTGATGGACTAGAAGTTAAGTATGGACAAACCATTAACTGTAAGATCAAAATAACTCAAACCTGCATATAATTGAACCTCACCTAAGACAAATCAAGGCTAAATAACAAATAGATGCAGAAGGAAGCAATTTTCATGAAAGTAAAATTAGATAACTATACATACATTTTTTAAACCTATCTGTATAGTGAGTACATACACACACCCACATACACACTTACAAAAAATCGTAAATAATGCAAAAAAATTGTAAAAATTAATATGATGAAATTTTTGCATCTTTTTTATTGGTGCATTACAGTTGTACATAATAGTGGGATTTGTTCTTACATATTTGTATATTCACACAATATAATAATATAATTTGACCAGTATTACTCCTTGGCATTTCCCCCTTCCCTCCCTTCTTCCTACCTCCAAATCTCTTTCCTCTTTTCTACTGATCTCACTTTGATTTTCATGAGACAACCCAACTTTCTTTTCCTTTTTCCTCTCTAGCTTCCACATATGAGAGAAAATATACAACCCTTGACCTTCTGAGTTTAGCTTATTTTGCTTAACGTAATGGTCCCAAGGTCCATCAGTTTTCCTGCAAATGACATAATTTCATTTTTCTTTATGATTGAATAAAAGTCAATTGTGTACACTTTATTTATGCATTTATGATTAAATGTTTGAAAAAAATTTAAATAATTAAAAATTGGGGCTGAGGTTGTATCTCAGTGGTAGAGCACTTGCCTAGCATTGTGAGGCATTGAGTTTGATCCTTAGCACCACATAAAAATAAATAAAACGAAGAAGGTATTGTGTCCATCTACAACTAAAAAAATTAAAATTAGGGTCTGGGGATGTGGCTCAAGCGGTAGCGCGCTCCCCTGGCATGCGTGCGGCCGGGGTTCGATCCTCAGCACCACATACAAACAAAGATGTTGTGTCCGCCGAGAACTAAAAAAATAAATATTAAAAATTCTCTCTCTCTCTCTCTCTCTCTAAAAAAAAAAAGACTTTGCAACAAAAAAATTAAAATTAAAATATTTTTTAAAAGTTTTAAAAAATAAAAGTTTAAAAAGAATATTTTAAAAATGGAAATATGAAGATGAAATGAGGAAAAAAATAAAGAAAAATCCTGGTGAGAAATAAAGGGCTTATTTCCAGTGAGGTGGTCAAAACTGTTGGCTGCAATGGATTTTCATTCCTCATATTTGTTTTTGGCTTTGTAACCCTTGGGTCAAGAATTGGAGGTTGTTAATCCCAGTGCCTTTGTGTTCCTCACTTAACTGCTAAGCTTTGTGCCTAGGAGGCACAGCTGGTTGTGCTTCTGATCTTTGCTACTGGTTTATGGTGAAGTAGCACAGTTTTGGTGCAGACACATTGTGTGTTCTGTGACAGGGGTGTTGCAGAGTTCTGAATTGAATATTCCAGTATTAAGGTTTAGTCTAGATTGAACTTTGAAACTCTGTTAATGGCTGTTTGAGAATTGCTCTACACCCACTATTGGGGTGATGCCAGTCTCTGCAGGATGTCTGGATTTCTAGGGTCCCTGGTAACAACCACTTTTAAGGCATAGGAGCAAAACCTCCACACATTTTACCTTCACAGCTATGAATATGAAATACCAGGTTTCTGCCCTGGAGTGCAGATTATCCCTGGTAACCACTGAAGCATAAGCAACAATGGGAGTTCCCTCCCTTAGGATCCATAGGCTGAATGATTCAGGGAAATTCTCTTTGTCCCTATTTTAGTTCAGGTGCCTTCTAGGAATTGTTTTGGTTAGCTGCAAGGGTTCCCAATCTCTTGTCTGTTGGTGCAGGGCTTGGGGACAAGGTGGCTTTTGCAGGTGGTGGGGGCCACTTTCTCTAGTAGTGCCAGCGGTGGAGAGTGCCACAGCAGTGGCAGTTCTCTGTGCCCAAAGTGCTTCCTCTCCTGTGGGAGTTATTTTTGGATTTACTTTCACTGAATCCCTTCTCCTTACAGACTCCAGGTCTGTTGAAATCAGACTTCTTCTCAAATCCACAGGTTACCCCAAGTTAATTTTTTAATTTTTTATCTGCTGGCCACACTGTCTCCTTTGTTTGTGCTGCACCTCCCTTCTTCTACTGCTGCTATCCATGCTGATGCCCAAGCTGGCACTTCTCTAACAAATTATTTCTTATGTTCAAGTTTCTGACTTCTGTGTCTATAATTTTGTTTGTTTGGTTAGTTGGGTTTTTTTGTTTGTTTGTTTGTTTGTTTTTTTATAGTTCACTATTTTCAGTGAGTTCCCTTAGTTACCCACCTCAATGAGAAACTGCCTTTCTGCTTTGTAAGTCTGGTGTTAAGGAGCTGTTGAGAAGTACATTTGTCCTCTAATCCTTCATCATCTCCCACTCACAAATGCTTCTTAATCATAAGAAAAAGCCTTAACTTCGCATAAGAAAATGCCTGATAAATCTATAGTAAGATACCTTTTTTTTAACCTGTCAGATAAACAGAGATCAAAAAATTTGATAATGCTTTTAATGAGATCCTCTTGGTAAGAGCCTCTGGCCCAAAATAAATCCCTAACAGTTCCATTTATTAACCAGATAATTCTAAACAAGTTAATGAAAGTATTCATTAAGTATTCTTTCGGCCACTTGAAAAAATACAAAGTTGAAAAAAATAATATTTTTCTTCATTCTTACATAGCAGTTACTACTAGGATGTGTGTGCCTATTGAACACTATATAACTACTCAAACTTGGAATAAGATTGGACACAGTAATCCTCACTTTCTATTCTACACTGAATTTTGTGTGGTACTTGCTTTATCACAAAATCCATCAAAAACCTAGCTTTGCAATGATTTGTTACAAATGAAATATATTGCAACATGAACCACCTTCAGCCAGTCCTAACAATGTCTGTCATGCAGTATCTGACAGATGTCATTGTTTCTCCTCAAAATTTAAAAATATCCTACTGCTGCCCTGTGAGTTCCCAAGCCCAGAGGCGCATAATTTGGGAACTATGGAAATAGCCTTCATGTCACTGGCCGGAATGTCAAATGCATATAGTGTTTATGGAGAAGGTGGGAGGTTTGCCAGTGTCAGTGAAATTATAAATATGCATATGCTTTGACCCAGCAGTTCCAGTTACAGAAATTAGATCCTGTATTCTTCTATAATATCTACAATGAAAAATTAGCTTAGCCCTTTCTTGTACTGTTTTTAGGGTAGTAAGATAAGACGAGAAACAACATACATGTCTGTCAGTAGAAACCCAGTTAAATAAATTATGGTACATCCATAAAATGAAATAATAAAGTTATTTAAAATAGTAGCTCTTTGAGAACCAGTATGAATGACTATATACTGTTAATTGACAAAAGCATTTTTCATGGTATACAGCTACATTCTGTGTAAAAAGAGAGGCAGAAATATGCATAGATATGTATAGACTTGTAATTGCATCATTGTCTTTGGAAAGCCACATCAGAAGTTGATCATTTAAGCTTGATGAAATAGTGCACACTTGTCCCAGTTATTCTGGAGGCTGAGGCAGAAGGATCTCTTGAGCACAGGAATTCAAGCTACCCTAAGCAACATAATAAAATGTATTTTAAAAAGAGAGAGAAGATGATAATATAGGTTACCTGATGGGAGAGAAGGTGAGAGAAGACTTATTAATGAGTTTTTGTTTGTTCCTTTCAAATTTGAAACTATATCAAATGTATTACTTATTAAAAATAATGTTAAAAATTTTTAAAGGTAAATTAGTAGAAACAATGTATGTTTCACTACTGACGTGATTGTTAATTTGTTTTGTCATCTATATAGTATTAATGCTGGTTTGTTTGTGTTTTTTGTTTTACATTTTTTCTTTTTTTTCTTTTTTTTCAGTACTGGGGATTGAACCCAGGGGCACACTACCACTGAGCTACATCCTCAGGCCACTTTTTAATTTTTAGAAATATTGATAGAATCTCATTAAGTTATCCAGGCTTTGAATTTGTGAACTTCCTGCCTTAGCCTCCTGAGTGGCTGAGATTACAGGCATGAAACTCAATCCTGACCCAATGCCAAATAACTTTTTAGGACATAAATTGTATTCCAGTATCTAATAAAGAATCAAGATGGATATTTAACGAGACATGGTATAATCCCAGCTACTCAGTAAACCAAGGCAGGAGGATCACAAGTTCAAGTCCAGCCTTACTTTGTGAGACCTTGTCTCAAAATAAAAAATAATAAGGGTCAAGGATGTAGTTTGGTGATAGTGTCCTGGGTTTAGGTTCCAGTACCCTGCCCCCAACACACACACACACACACTTAAAAAAAAAAAAAAAGACATTTAACATTTTAAATTTTTATTTTATTTTGTTTTTAGGATTTAGAAAACTACATATTGGAACTTATCCCTACTTTGCCACAATTAGATGGCCTGGAAAAATCCTTTTACTCCTTTTATGTTTGTACAGCAGTTAGGAAATTTTTCTTCTTTCTGGACCCTCTAAGAACAGGTAAATCTTATGTAACTTGGATATGATGAGAATATTATTATATCTCAGTCTCAAGAATTAGAGAAGTCTTGAAAAATGTCATTTATTTATTTTCCTAACATGTCATTATCACTAATAATCTAGTGAATATCAAAGGAGTACGGGATTTTTTTTAAAGCTTTTGTTTAGGTTTATATAAAGATCTTTTATGATTTATTTGCACTGGCTATAAAAATTTTGTGATAATGGGGATGTCACCTCTCAGTTTGTCCCTAAAATGAAAAAGTACAAATTAGGTAATCAATTATTGCACTTCTTTCCAGTTCTAAGAAACCAATTACTCTGATATAATTTGCTGTTCCTGATATGTGATATACTAGAGAGCCAAGATGATTTTTCCCAAGATTACTATCCTATATAGGAATCAGATTAGTAAGTTTGGCCTTGGTGACAGTATTGTTTTATTGACTATTTTAACCTGCCCAGACTTAAATACATGTAATTAAGGCAAAGGAAGGGTCAGAGAAGGCCCAAAGTCTTTTGATTCTCCTCCTTTTCTTGAAAACCCAGCAATAAGTCCATTGCAACACATAGTACCTGATTATCTTTTTAAACTCCTCCAGGTGTAGGTACATACACACCTTTTCCTTTTGAAAGCTTATAAAATATAAACTATTTTGAATATTTATTATAAACAAGGCACTATGCTAAGCATTTTACCTGGATTCTTTCATTTCTTATAGAAGTAGTTATCTTCCCATCTGTCAGCTCTTTTTTTTCACTTTTTCATAGTTTTAGATGGACAGCATGCCTTTATTTATTTTTATGTGGTGCTAAGCATCGAACCCAGTGCTTCACATGTGCTAGGCGAGTGCTCTGCCACTTGAGTTTCATACCCAGCCCCCCATCTGTCAATGCTTAACCATACTTCTGTTTTGCTTCCTATTCCAGAATCTATCAAAGAAAAACAGAAACTGTCTCCTTTCCTTTATTTATTTATTTATTTAGTTAGTTAGTTAGTTAGTTAGTTATAGGTGGACACAATATCCTTTATTTTATTTTTATGTGGTGCTGGGGATTGAACCCAGTGCCTCACACATGGTAGGCAAGCGCTCTACCTCTGAGCCACAACCCCAGCCCTTCTTTTCTTATTTTTATAAACAGTATTATATCTTTGCCATAGAATTTTTATTTATTTATTTATTTTGGTACCAGAGATTGAACCCAGGGGTGCTTCACTAAGTCACATTCCCAGCCCTTTTTATTTTTTTATTTTGAGACAGGGTCTTGCTCAGTAACCTCAGGCCTCACTAAGTTTCTGAAGCTGGCTTTGAACTTACAATCCTCCTGCTTTAGCCTCCTAAGTCACTGGGATTTCAGGCAGCACCACTATGCCCAACTGGTTCACAGAATTTTTGGCATTACTTTTTTGTAACTCTGATAATTTTAGAATTTATAGCTTAGACATATATTTGGGAGTATAAAAGTAAATATATACATACAGCTTTTACTAAATGTTTCCCTTTTTGTAGTAATATGTAATAAGGATTTTGGAGCTAGAAGTTTTAAAATATCAATTGTGTAATAGCTCATGTAAAATAATAAACTTTAACAAATTAAGTTGCTCTTGTTCTTAAAATGAAATTAAGTATTCATTTATGTTTTTTAAAGGAAAAATTAAAATTCAAGATATTTTAGCATGCAGCTTCCTGGATGACTTATTGGAGGTAAATACTTTTTTTTAACTACTTAATTACATCAATTGATAATTAACTATTTTCTTTTTTTAATTTATTTATTTTAATTAGGTATATGAGATAGCAGAATGCATTTTGATTCATTGTACACAGTTGTAGCATAACTTTTCATTTCTCTGATTGTAACACAATATAGCAACACACCATATATGCAGTCACAAGTGTACCTAGGGTAACAATGTCCATCCCATTCCACCATCTTTCCTGCCTCCATACCTCCACCTTCTTTCCCTCCCCTTTACCCAGACTTTCTCCATTTTACCTATGCTCCTTGCCATTATGGATCAGCATCCAGTTATCAGAGAGAACATTCGACCTTTGGTTTTTTGGGATTGGCTTACTTCACTTAGCATGATATTTTCTAACTTCATCCATTTACTTGCAAATTCCATAATTTTATTCTCTTAATGCTGAGTAGTATTCCATCACGTGTATATACCACAATTTCTTTATCCACTCATCTATCGAAGCATCTAGGTTACTTTCACAGTTTAGCTATTATGAAAAGAGCTGCTATAAACATTGACTGTAGCTGTGTTACTATAGTATGCTGATTTTAAGTCCTTTGGATATATACCAAGGAGTGGAATAGCTGTGTCAAATGGTGGTTCCATTCCAAGTTTTCTAAGGAATCTCCATACTGCTTTCCAGAGTGGTTACACCAATTTGCAGTCCCACCAGCAATGTATGAGTGTGCCTTTTCTCCCACATCCTCACCAACACTTATTGTTTGTATTTTTGATAACTGCCATTCTATAACTATTTTCTATTAATGTCTCTTTTTCCCTTTAGTTAAGGGATGAAGAACTATCCAAAGAGAGTCAAGAAACAAATTGGTTTTCTGCTCCTTCTGCCCTAAGGGTTTATGGTATGTTCTCCATCATATTGCTAAAATTTGAGTTATCCATTTCTCCATTGGTGCTCAGAAGACAGTTTTATACATAGACTATTTTGCCTTAAAAGCAAAGTATTTTTTGGGGGGGGGGGTGACTGGGTATTGAACCCAGGGGAGCTTAATCACTGAGCCACATCTACAGCTCTTTTTATATTTTTATTGAGACAGGGTCTCCTTAAGTTACTTAGGGCCTCACTAAGTTTCTGAGGCTGGCCTTGAACTTTCCTGCCTGCCTAACCTTGATCCTCCGGGCTCAGTCTACTGTGTCACTGAGATTATAGGTATACACCATCTTGTCTGTCTTAAAGCATTCTGGGGCTAGGAATGTAGATCAGTGGAAAAGCATCTGCCTAGTATGTGCAATGGCCCTGGATCTGATCTCCAGAACTTCTAAATAACAGTATTGTAGATTACTAAAGATTTACTTGTTTAAATACTAGCATTTTAATTTAGGAATCCTTTTTTAATTACCACACTTTTCAATAGAACAGATGTAATTTGATTCTTATTGACTAAGGAACACCGTTTATGAATATCAACTGTTGTCTTACTTTGTGATAAAATGCTGTTCTCAGAATCCATAGAGGGAGGTGTTCCAGAGATTGGTTTTTGCTCTTTTATCAAATTTCATGTTACCCACATTTAACCTGTTAAGTCGTCTTCTGACACATTTTGGGATCCATGATCTGTTCTTCCAAGTTGATAGCATTTTAATGTTTTTTCTCGACCCCTCCCTCCATCTAATTTAGACTCTAGAAATATTTTAAATGTTGCAAACTGAAGACAAAGATGTAATTAAAATAGCCAAAGGCCCTGGCCTTCATGATTTTTTTTTTGACCAGTTCTAACTTAATGGTTGTTCTAATCAAAATTTTAAAAATAGCTGATGTTATTACGCTTACTACCCTACCTGTAACATAGTTTGAAAATCAAAATATTAACCAATAATAAGAACTTTTTATTAATGTCTATTCTATTATCTTTAATTAAAAATTTTTGGTCATAGGCATCTTTTTATTTTTCTTCCCAAGGCCAGTATTTGAATCTTGATAAGGATCACAATGGTATGCTCAGTAAAGAAGAACTGTCTCGCTATGGAACAGCAACCATGACCAACGTCTTCTTAGATCGTGTTTTCCAGGAATGTCTCACTTATGATGGAGAAATGGTAATTGTTCAGATCTGATGATGAGCTTTAAAATTTTAGGTTCCTGCAATTTCCATAAGCCCTTTTGTTGATGTAATTCAGATTAATATCATAGTTTAATACAAGTTAAAAATATAAACAAATCAAATTACTTGATATTCAGAACCTTTGGTTGTAAGGTAAATTCACTTAAAAACATACTTCCCTAATGGGCTCAGTACAGATAATAAATTTTAATATTTTGTTTGTTTCATTGTTATGCTCCTATTGTGGAGAAGTATGAACAAGTATAGCGTACTTGCCTAGCGTGCATGAGGCACTGGGTTCGATTCTCAACACCACATAAAAATAAAATAAAAATATTGTGTTCACTTAAAACTAAAAAATAAAAGAAATCTGAGAGTTTAATCCTATTAACTATTTTCATGTAGATAGTCTGGTCATTAAATTATCAGATCTAACAGTACCACAATTTAAGTCTGATATTAACCTATTTATATTAGTATAAAATGTAATTGCCATTTTCTTTCTCAAAATACTTGGGAATCTGAGAGTATAATTTTAGAAAGAATTTACTGCTTATGTAGTTGAGGGTATGCAATTATATTTTTCTTTGTGGTCTTTAGAACTTGAAAAGGAAAATTCTAAATAAACCTTTAACATCAAAATTGTTGTTATGAAAAATAATGTGGTGTGGGGTCATGGGGGTGCACATCAGTAATTCCAGCTACCCGGGAGTCCGAGGAAGGATGAACTCAAGATCAAAGCAAGCATAGGCAACTTGGTAAGACCCTGTTTCAAAATAAAATTGTTTAAAATTGTTAAAATACAATTGCTATTTTCTCAAAAATAGCATTTGTCTGACACTTGCTATTGCAATGCCCTGGGTGATCCCTAATATGGGGTTGAGAGTGATGGTAAGGATATGTATGATGAGTTTTCCAAACTCGTGGTGCTTAAGAAATAATCACTCAGATGAGAATGGGGTTTTTGTATTATATCATTTAGCTTTAATAGGAATTTGCCAAGGGGTTGGGGTTGTGGCTCAGAGGAAAAGTTCGATCTCCAGCACCACATAAAAATTAAATAAAGGTATTATGTCCACTTACAACTAAAGAATAAATGTTTAAAAAAAATAGGAATTTACCAAGTAATACCATTGTTAGCCAACAACAGAAAAAATGGGGAAAAGGCTCCAAAACTCTGACTCCCACAGCTGTTGACATTAGACAGTGAGGGGATTGTATTACACTAGTAATTTCTGGTGAAAAATGATGAAGTTATATTTCTTTAATTCTTTACAGTATAATTTATGAATAATTCTTAGCCTACAAAATCATTTCTAATGTTAATTTTTTTCTAATTTGAGAATCTCCCAAAATCATACAAAACAATCTGAATGTCCTTTTTCCAAGACAAAGCTTTCTTTTTTTTAATTGTTGGTTGTTCAAAACATTACATAGTTCTTGATATGTCATATTTCACACTTTGATTCAAGTGGGTTATGAACTCCCATTTTTCCCCCATATATAGATTGCAGAATTACATCAGTTACTCTTCCATTGATTTACATATTGCCATACTCGTGTCTGTTGTATTCTGCTGCCTTTCCTATCCTCTACTATACCCCCTCCCCTCCCCTCCCCTCTTCTCTCTCTACCCCCTCTACTGTAATTCATTTCTCCCCCTTGTATTATTTTTCCCTTTCCCTTCACTTCCTCTTGTATGTAATTTTGTATAACCCTGAGGGTCTCCTTCCATTTCCATGCAATTTCCCTTCTCTCTCCCTTTCCCTCCCACCTCTCATCCCTGTTTAATGCTAGTCTTCTCATTCTCTTCTTCCCTACTCTGTTCTTAGTTACTCTCCTTATATCAAAGAAGACATTTGGCATTTGTTTTTTAGGGATTGGCTAGCTTCACTTAGCATAATCTGCTCTAATGCCATCCATTTCCCTGCAAATTCCATGATTTTGTCATTTTTTAATGCAGAGTAATACTCCATTGTGTATAAATGCCACATTTTTTTTATCCATTCATCTATTGAAGGGCATCTAGGTTGCTTCCACAGTCTTGCTATTGTGCTGCTATGAACATCGATGTAGCAGTGTCCCTGTAGCATGCTCTTTTTAGGTCTTTAGGGAATAGACCCAGAAGGGGAATAGCTGGGTCAAATGGTGGTTCCATTCCCAGCTTTCCAAGAAATCTCCATACTGCTTTCCAAATTGGCTGCACCAATTTGCAGTCCCACCAACAATGTACAAGTGTACCCTTTTCCCCACATCCTCTCCAGCACTTGTTGTTATTTGACTTCATAATGGCTGCCAATCTTACTGGAGTGAGATGGTATCTTAGGGTAGTTTTGATTTGTATTTCTTTGACTGCTAGAGATGGTGAGCATTTTTTCATGTACTTGTTGATTGATTGTATGTCCTCCTCTGAGAAGTGTCTGTTCAGGTCCTTGGCCCATTTGTTGATTGGGTTATTTGTTGTCTTATTGTCTAATTTTTTGAGTTCTTTGTATACTCTGGATATCAGGGCTATATCTGAAGTGTGAGGAGTAAAGATTTGTTCCCAGGATGTAGGCTCCCTATTTACCTCTCTTATTGTTTCTTTTGCTGTGAAAAAACTTTTTAGTTTGAGTAAGTCCCATTTGTTGATTCTTGCTATTAACTCTTGTGCTATGGGTGTCCTATTGAGGAATTTGGAGCCTGACCCCACAGTATGTAGGTCGTAGCCAACTTTTTCTTCTATCAGATGCCGCGTCTCTGATTTGATATCAAGCTCCTTGATCCATTTTGAGTTAACTTTTGTGCATGGCGAGAGAAAGGGATTCAGTTTCATTTTGTTGCATATGGATTTCCAGTTTTCCCAGCACCATTTGTTGAAGATGCTATCCTTCCTCCATTGCATGCTTTTAGCCCCTTTATCAAATATAAGAAAGTTGTAGTTTTGTGGGTTGGTTTCTGTGTCCTCTATTCTGTACCATTGGTCCACCCGCCTGTTTTGGTACCAGTACCATGCTCAATAGATGCGGAAAAAGCATTCGACAAAGTACAGCATCCCTTTATGTTCAAAATTCTCGAAAAACTAGGGATAACAGGAACATACCTCAACATTGTAAAAGCAATCTATGCTAAGCCTCAGGCTAGCATCATTCTGAATGGAGAAAAATTGAAGGCATTCCCTCTAAAATCTGGAACAAGACAGGGATAACAAAGTACAGCATCCCTTTATGTTCAAAATTCTCGAAAAACTAGGGATAACAGGAACATACCTCAACATTGTAAAAGCAATCTATGCTAAGCCTCAGGCTAGCATCATTCTGAATGGAGAAAAATTGAAGGCATTCCCTCTAAAATCTGGAACAAGACAGGGATACCTTCTCTCACCACTTCTGTTCAACATAGTTCTCGAAACACTGGCCAGAGCAATTAGACGAAAGAAATTAAAGGCATAAAAATAGGAAAAGAAGAACTTAAATTATCTCTATTTGCAGATGACATGATTCTATATCTAGCAGACCCAAAAGGGTCTACAAAGAAACTATTAGAGCTAATAAATGAATTCAGCAAAGTGGCAGGATATAAAATCAACACGCATAAATCAAAGGCATTCCTGTATATCAGCGACAAATCCTCTGAAATGGAAATGAGGACAACCACTCCATTCACAATATCCTCAAAAAAAAAAAAATACTTGGGAATCAACCTAACAAAAGAGGTGAAAGACTTATACAATGAAAACTTACAGAACCCTAAAGAGAGAAATTGAAGAAGATCTTAGAAGATGGAAAAATATACCCTGATCATGGATAGGCAGAACTAACATCATCAAAATGGCGATATTACCAAAAGTTCTCTATAGATTTAATGCAATGCCAATCAAAATCCCAATGGCATTTCTTGTAGAAATAGAGAAAGCAATCATGAAATTCATATAGAAAAATAAAAAACCCAGAATAGCAAAAACAATGCTAAGCAGGAAGTGTGAATCAGGTGGTATAGCGATACCAGACTTCAAACTATACTACAGAGCAATAGTAACAAGACAAAGCTTTCTGTTCGTGTCTTTCTAGCTTTCGTTTGTATTTTTTTTTTTTTAATGAGAACAGAATTTTCTTACTGGAAATCATCTGATGTAAAAATTTTAAACAGCCGGGCACAGTGGCACACACCTGTAATTCCAGTGGCTCAGGAGGCTAAGACGGGAGGATCTAGAGAGTTCAAAGCCAGTCTTAGCAATGGCAAGGTGCTAAGCAACTCAGTGAGACCCTCTCTCTCAATAAAATACAAAATAGGGCTGGGGATGTGGCTCAGTGGTTGAGTGCCCCCGAGTTCAATCCACGGTACAAAAAAAAAAAAAAATTTTTTTTAAACACTATAGTCATCCCCCAGTATCTGCCTGCATATCAGTTCCAGGACCCTCAGTAGATACCAAAATCTGCAAATGCTCTCAAGTTCCTTCTGTAATAATGTTGTATTTGCATATAACTTACATACTTATTTCCACTGTACTTAAAATCATGTCTTGACTGTAAAACTTTTACTGTGTTATTTAAGAAATAATAAGGGGAAAAAAACCTATCAATGTTCAATGCATTTGTGATTTTTTTTAATTACCCCATGTTTTTAGTCTGCAGTTGGTAGAATCTACAGATGTGGAATCCATAAATACAGACAACTGTATTTCAAAGCAGCAATATAAGTTTACTGTTCTATTCATTCCAGATAAAAAATTTTTTTAAAATAATGACATTGAAATGAAGATGTAAATTTAATGGTGATGCATAATAACATAGTCACTATTTCAAGTCACTATTTCAAAAGTATAATGAATATTATACACAGCCAATCTCATGAGAAAATATTCCCAAAACTATCATGTACAGATATTATTTAGAGTTTCTAGAAACTAATATTAAATGTGCCAATTGGTTTATAATTTCATATTAACTTAAAAAATTTAAATTTGCCTCCCTGGATTGCAAAATAACTTTTATCATTTACTTGAAAAGGTAATTTCAAGTAAGCCCTTTACTGACCATCTTTTTTTTTTTTCTATAGGACTATAAGACCTACTTGGATTTTGTTCTTGCATTAGAAAACAGGAAGGAACCTGCAGCTTTGCAATATATTTTCAAACTGCTTGATATTGAGAATAAGGGATATCTCAATGTCTTTTCCCTTAATTATTTCTTTAGGGTAAGTCTCAATTGGGTAAAGAAACATTATTCCTTAAGATATTATACCATATGACTTAACTACTTAGTGACAATTTTACCTAACTTGTGGTTTTTAAATCCAACAAAGGATTTACAAACAAATTTTTATGTTTTTGTTTTGCAGAAGGAAATCAACTCTGGTGTTAGGATTTTTTTTCCTTCCATTAAAAAAAAGTTAATAGTAAAAGCCAATTTGATTATATGTAAATACTGAAAAAGCATGGAAATAATAAATATTATGGGCTGTACTAGCCTTTAGAGATGAGAAATTGAATTCTTTGGTTAATCAAAAACTACTGTGTAAAAGCCTAAGCTTTGATTAGACATTCAGAAAAGGTAACTCCTTTCCAGGGAAGCTTTACAGACTTTAGTTGTAGATTCTTTTGTGCTATGTTATAAAAATAATTTCAAACTGTCCAGAATTGTGTGCTGCACTTCTATGCAAGAGATTTGCTGAAGCATTTATTTTGTTCCTTAGTTGGTCTCAGATCACAGAGTAACAGTGAGCTCTGAAATGGAATTGGATTGTACCTGATAGCATTCAGTTCCAACACACGTAAAAGTAGAAATGCTCTGCCCTTAAGACACATAATTCCTTAATATGAATGGTAATTTTTCCACTTGATGGAATAGTTTTGTACAATAGTGTTCTGCATCATCACCATATTTTCACAGACCACATGATTTTTTTATACCTTTATTTTATTCATTTATGTGATGCTGAGGATCAAATTCAGTTACTCACATGTACTAGGTAAGTGCTTTGCCTATCACTGAACTACAACCCCAGCCCAACCATGTGATTTTTATACAGTCAAGACAACAGTAGGAAGAAAATTTTTTTAAAAAACAATGACATTTTCAAATCTTTTGTCATAAATTATTGCCCCCAGGGATTTTTTTTCCATTTAAAAAAGTTTTGGTACTGATTTATAACTTTATCTGGTTTCTGAATCTATCCTTAGGGTTTCATAATATATATTTCATAAATTCCATGTTATATTCCATAGAAAGCTTTCCATTATAATTTCAGGCAGTATTGACTGCAAATATTAGGATAAATTATAATCTCATTGTTAGAAAACATTTTTTAAAAATTTAAGGCAAAGCTGAAATTGCAGCTCAGTGGTAGTTGTTGCCCAGCATTTGGCTTAATTCTATCCCCAGCACAGTAAATTTTTAAACAATTCTAATTGAATGTGATATGGGCTTAAATTAATTGCTAATCTGAAAAAGTACTATCATATCAAAGGATGCCTCCCATTTCAGACAAATCTAATAAGTGAAAATTCAGTCTTAGAAAAATAGGGATAGGGCTGGGATTGTGGCTCAGCAGTAGAGCGCTCGCTTAACACATGCCAGGCCCTGGGTTCAATCCTCAGCACCACCAACTACAACTAAAAAATAAATATTAAAAAAAAAAAGGGATAGGGAGGTAATTTAGTAATAGAGGACTTGCTTAGCATGTATTAGGCCCTGGGTTTGAGCTTCAGCAGACAAAAAAAACTGTCTTTTAAGAATTAAACATTCGGGCTGGGGATGTGGCTCAAGCGGTAGCGCGCTCGCCTGGCATGCGTGCGACCCGGGTTCGATCCTCAGCACCACATACCAACAAAAGATATTGTGTCCGCCGAGAACTAAAAAATAAATATTAAAAATTTCTCTCTCTCTCTCCTCTCTCACTCTCTCTTTAAAAAAAAAAAAAAAAAAAAAAAAAAGAATTAAACATTCAACCCCTTTTCATAAAGATCTTTTTCTTTTCCTCTTTTAATTTTGCTTTAAAAATATTTCATGCATGAATCTATTTTATCAAAGTTTATTTAAGCTTGTTTCTTTGGGTTAAAGTTAAAAAGTTTCTCCGGCCTAACACTGTATGTAGAGCTATTATCTATTAATATGCCAGTGATAAAGCTGGACTTAGAAGGTGACTATGCTGTGCAAGTCTACTATTATATTAACTGAGTGTGCTCATAAATTCTTACCTCCTTCAGATACACTGGGGATACTTGGCACCACATCCAGAGTAATTTGAAATACATGTATTGACTATTTTTTTAAGCTTAACACTTCCAAATTAATGACTCTCACCTAAAGTATTTTTTAGTCCAACTGAATGACAACAGTCATTCTTGATATTGTCGTTTATAAAAAGGAAGATTCTGAAGGAGGTCTGCTTTCATTTTTTCTAAGTAGAAGGTAAACTGTAGGGTTGGGAGGAAGATGTGGATAGGGGTCTTAAAGAATGGTTAATGTGGGGTGGGGTTGAGCTGAGTGGAGTGCTTGCCTAGCACGAGTGAGTCACGAGATCGATCCTCAGCACCACATAAAAATAAAATAAAGGTATTGTGTCTATCTACATCTAAAAAGATTTTTTTTTAATGGAGAATGTATGAACAGCATTCATAGAAAATAGGAAGAGCAGGCCATAAAAGAATAATGACCATGTTGAGGGCTTATTTGAAGTGGGAGAACATTCAAGAATGTAGCAAGAATCCACAGTCCTATTGTTTTTTTTATCCTGAAGTTCTTAATAGTTAAGATATAGATGTAGAAAGGTTAGTAGTTACACAGAACCAGCATGTTTATTATTTTACTGACTGGACGTGGAGCAAGATCAAGGAAATTAAGATAGGTAAGAGAGATTTAGATGATAAGGCTTCTGGTGTGATAGGAAAGAAAAAGGAATAGAAAGATATTTGGGGCGAGAAGGGGGATATTGTGAATTTTATTTTTTATTTAGATTTATTTCCACTAAATACAGGCCATACAAGAACTAATGAAAATCCATGGACAAGATCCTGTTTCATTTCAAGACGTCAAGGTTAATTTTTCCTCTTTAATGTATATAACATTACCAGTAAACATTATTGTGTTAATATCAGATAATCAGTTGTAGAACATGAAATTTTATATGAAAGCTATGTACTATCAAGTACTATACCCAAAGAAGCAAATACCCAAACGGGTATTAACTGTTACTTGTTCTGAACTGATATTTAGATAATTGGAAATTAAGACATGTGAATCATGATTAATTTGTAATTAGAGTTCAAAATTTTAGTATTGTCAACGTTGTGTTTTCATTGGAAGCATGCATTCATTTTTCAGTTTAGCTTGCATCCTTTGGTAGTCTATTCCACTATAAATTCAAATTATAATTGGGAACTACTTAGATTCAAGCACTTTTTTAGTATAATCTCTCAAAGAGCCACTTGCTTTGATATATTAAATTTAAGGAGACATCAGTCCTACAATATGAAAACCACCACTATGTCAAACACTGTTGTTGCCTAGCATTTTAGTAATCATTTTTACCAGTTCCGAATAACTTTCAGTATCTAGTACCATTTGGTTCTTCATGTTTGGTAACATGTGTAATAAAATACCCTGACCAGTTTCAACTGAGTAAAGAACTAAACAAAGCATATTTGAAACTCTGCAACAGGAAGTTTAAGATATAAAAATTTTAAACTGTAACCAATCTAGGAAAGACTAAAAGTTTATACAGTTTATGTTCCTGAATTGTTAATCTTTTAAAAATGTAATTTGCCTCCTTAAATGCTACTAAATATTGAATGATTTTACTTCAAAAATATTAGAAAATGAGTATAATATAAATGTAGTATACAGTTCATTACTGTAAAAGTGGTTCTTCCATCAATTTCTAGTCATTTTGGCACAATTTCGCATCATTTTGGATGACAAATTCTTTAATACTGAAATCTCCCCTCCTCTCATCCTTAGTCTAGAGTAAAAAGTTGACATTGGTATTGGAAATAAAGTTTTGTCACTTATTTCTGAAGTATTCAAGTTTTTAGTTTGAGCTAAGTTTTTTTTTTTTTTTCTTTTAAAGTAAACTAAGGATTGGGGATATAGCTCGGTGGTATAGTGCTTGCCTAGGTTCAGTCCTGAGTCTCCCAAAATAAAAAAACCAATGTTTTTTCATCACCAATTAGAAGGTAATAGAAAAGTACTTGAAGTTAGTATGTATTCACAGAACACTGCATTAACTAGCTCTACCACTAATTAGCTATGTAGCTTGAATTAAACTCTGAACCTAAGTTTCTTCATCTATAAAATGAGAAATAGCAAATCACATAGCTCAGGAATCTCCCAGTAAGATTCTGTGATTTTAGATAAAGGAGATTGCCTGTCAAGTAGAGAAGTAAAGCAAAAACTTTTATGAGAGCTTAACTGTCAGCTGTGAATTTTACATCACTGTGATAAATACCAAGTAAATCAGATTTTACTGTATTTTTCTCTTGCAGGATGAAATCTTTGACATGGTAAAACCAAAGGATCCTTTGAAAATCTCTCTTCAGGATTTAATCAATAGTAATCAAGGAGATACAGTCACTACCATTCTAATTGATCTGAATGGCTTCTGGACTTATGAAAACAGAGAAGCCCTTGTTGCGAGTGACAGTGAAAATTCTACAGACCTTGATGATACATGATCTCTAAAAAACTAGACTGTCTTAAGATGCTTGAATGCTGCATGTGAAACCTTTGAAGCAGAACTCCTTTAGAAATGGTTTAAATAAAATAATGTGTCTAAAAAAACACAGCAAGTGTTTCGGTTCCTGGAATTTTGTTACATAGTTTGGAAACAATAGGACCAAATACTGCTTATTTAGGAGGTAAGTTCTGGTTTCATTTAGTCAAGCTCAAATATGGCAAGTGTGATTTGCAGTAGGTACAGGGATATTCAGTTAAATCTGCATAATCTTTAGAGATAGAGGAAATTTTCTTGGAATATTTCTGATCCTCATACAGAATTAGAATATTTGAGGAATGGTTTAAATTATTGGCCATTTAACCTTCATTCTTCATCTGAAACATTATATCGTGTCAGGGATGTTAAATGACTTTCCATTAGAGTGGAGCCATTTATTTCTGGGTTATAAGTGTTTGGACATGATCTTTCTTTTAATAGGATGATGTGTCAATAAAAATTACTAAAACTAATTACTGATATAAAAAGAAATCTGTCTACATTATTTAGCCAGTATACCACAGTTACATTTATAAAACTTAATTCCATATTATTTAAAGATTTTTGTTAGAAAATGTATTTAATTAAGTAAAGGCTAATTATACTAATTGTTGAGTTTAGTTTTTTTGAGATTAGAAGCAGAATATCATGAACTGTTAAGTAGGAAAAAGTGAAAGAGGCTTAAAATAAGACAAACCATTTAATGCATTTATGGGAAATTTTATAGTTTGAATAAACAAAAAAGTATAAAAATGTAAGGCACAGTGAATAACTATAAACATTACAAACTGGCTACTTTGGGCATGTAGTGAAAGTAAAATTCAAGAAACAAACCTTTCAAAGTCACTATCTTCCTTCTACTATAGTCACAAAAGTTTCTAGGTAAACTAGATATTAGACATTAGAACCTGTAAGGAGAAGATTCAGAAGATCATGGTTAGAACACACCTGCCTTCACTTGATAGGTACTATTCTCAGTTTAAAACATATTGGAAGGAAGAGTGACGTCGCCCTGGCATATTTAAGAGCTGTTAATAAACCAATTTATGGTGACATTATACACAATGATGAGAATCCTTTAAGTACTAAGTTATATAGTTTACAACCATGAATAAAATTATTACCATCACATAGTATGAAACACCATGCCTTGATATCTACATAACTGAAGATTCCTAAGAGTTTATCCTTCCTAAATTCAATTATCAGTTGAAGAATTTAAAGAACTTCAGCTTTCACTTGATGTTTCAACTTCCAGTTGAAATTTTTCAATTTTCAGTTGAACTGAATTCACACACACTGACAATACATAGATTTCTATGACATTTTGTTATAGATTTCTGCACATTTTGAGTGTTTTTTTAAACTATATCTTAGATAAAATTTAAGATTGAAAGCTTAACACTATTTAGATGGCTGTTAATATAACCACTGAGTATTAAGTTTGTGAAAAGGTCCTTTTTTTTTGGTACTGGGAGCTTTACCACTGAGCAACATCACCAGTCCTTTTTTATTTTTAACTCATCTTGCTAAATTGCTGAAGCTGGCTTCAAACTTCCTTCTGCCTTACCCTATCAAATCGCTGGGATTACCAACTCACTCAGCTTGAAAAAGCTTTTAAGGTCAACATTTCCAAAACACTCCGTTGCATTCATCTTTATCCACATTTAGTTGTAAATCAAGTCATGCACACATCTCAGGGGTTCTGCACATGTTCAGAAATATTTTCAAAATTAGCTTCATATCATATAACTTTGTAAAGTTTGCAAATTAACTCAGGTTAATTAACCAGGTTGCTACTTCAAAATATGAATGAAATAAGGAACTAATTTCATTATTACTATGTACCTTGAACCACATTTAACAACTTCTGATAGCTTCAACCTATTCTGTACACCAATTCCCACCCAACTGCTCTGCCTGTCTGAGGCATTAAGGGCTGAATGAGTGATATAACGAGGATGCTATGTGGATAATCACTAGGTTTTACCATTTGAATACAAATATATTAATAAATTCATTCTTTAAATAATGTCAACATCATAAACAAAGCTGATTATTTAATTTCAATAACTTTCATTAAAAAAAGGAAACTCAGGGCTAGGAATATTGTTCAGAGTACTTGCCTAGCATGCCCTGAATTCAATCCCTAGCACATATTTTAATATTTGGTGTAGTAAATTCAGATACTTTTCCATAAAAGTTATTCTTGATAAAAGGAAAATTCAGGGTGCTTCCATCTTGTTCCTTTTATTACACACTTAGTGAATCATGCTTTGTATGAAATTAATGGTTAAATAAATTAAATGCAAAGCATAAAATTCAAGGCATAACATGAGAAAATCTGGGAAAGGTCAATACTCATTTTAATCTGAGACTGTAGGATTACCAGCTCCAGTTACCCTAAATCAATAACTTACCTTTTTTTTTTTTTTTAAACAAATAACAGAAAATTAACTCTTCTTAATTGATTAGGAATCTAGAATGTCCTTAACCTTTTTTAAAGATCATAAAACCAAAGCACTGTGCTGAGGGTGTAGTTCAGTGGTAGAGTGCTTGTCTAGAAGGCACAAGGCCTTGGGTTCAATGCCCAGTACTGCAAAAGGAAAAAAAACAAAGCACTATTTTCAACATACAGCAAAAGCATAGTGCATATAAATTTCAGATCTGATTTTTGATAGCCTAATAATGGAGAAACATTTCTTCTTTCCAGATAACAATAATTTAAAATATAAATTAATTAAAGTTTCACTAAATAGAAAATATGAAAGTTCCTGGTATTAAAAAAAGAAAGCTTTAGGACTTGAAGTTTGATAGTCATTTCATTCTATTGTGGGACAGAGACTGAATTTTGTTTGCTTTCCATAATTACTTCACAGTCTTCCTCCATTTCAAAATTAAGATTCACAAATGAACTGGACACCACTGTTTCTGGTTGATCTGTCTGAACAATGGAATTATCCTGAAGCTTGCTCTGTTGGTATTGTCTTTCTGCTTCTTCAGACATCCTATTTTCTTCTTCTTCTTCTTCTTCCTAAAAATGGGAAATATCAGTACTTGAAATGTTAATGTCCAAAAGAACAGTAGTTCTTCTCTCACCACAGCTTTTCATACTTTTTTTTAAACCAAAACAGTATCATGTCCAATTCAGTTTGGTCTAATTAAGACATACTCCCCCTTCCCTTTTTCCCCAAATAATTATTATAAAAGTTATTAGGGCTGGGATTGTGGCTCAGTGGCAGAGTGCTTGCCTAGCATGTGTGAGGCACTTGGTTTGATTCTCAGCACCACACATCAATAAATAAAAAAATAAAGGTCCATTGACAACTTAAAAAAATTTTAAAAATAAAAGTTATTATATAAAATATAAATCAAGTCAAGTTATTTTTAAAATATGGTCTAGAACTAGCTTAGATGAGTCCTGAATTAACTTTGACAGGGGCTTTTTTTTTTTAAATTTAGATTAAGCCTATCTAAATTTAAAAATTGGCAAATAAGGCAGTTCCTGCCCTGAAGAGGTTTATAATCTAGTAGGGAAGTTGAGACAGGTGAAAAGTATTAAAACAAATAAGTACTATAAAGATTTAGAAAAGAGGGGCTTGGGTTGTGGCTCAGCAGTGGAACACTCGCCTAGCATGTGGGGGGCCCTGAGTTCGATCCTCAGCACCACATAAAAATAGATAAATATATTGTGTCCAACTAAAAAATAAATACTAAAAAAATTTAAAAATAAAAGTAATTTCTAGTTCTTCAACTCTAAATTAATTGAGAAGGTGGCATCTGTTTTGTACCCTTTGATAGTGATAGTTAATACAGAGTAACCTTTCAGGGAAGATTAATTAGGGGTGTGAGAATTAAGATAGACCATTTAGTGGTGTTGGGAAAACTGGAAATCCATATGCAACAAAATGAAACTGAATCCCCTCCTCTCACCATGCACAAAAATTAGCTCAAAATGGATCAAGGACCTTGATATCAAATCAGAGACTCTGTGTATGATAGAAGAAAAAGTTGGCTAAGATCTACATATTGTGGGATCAGGCTCCAAATTCCTTAACAGGACACCCATAGCACAAGAGTTAATAGCAAGAATCAACAAATGGGACTTACTTAAACTAAAAAGTTTTTTCACAGCAAGAGAAACAATAAGAGAAGTAAATCGGGAGCCTACATCATGGGAACAAATTTTTACTCCTCACACTTCAGATAGAGTCTTAATATCCAGAGTATACAAAGAACTCAAAAAATTAGACAATAAGACAACAAATAACCCAATCAACAAATGGGCCAAGGACCTGAACAGACACTTCTCAGAGGAGGACATACAATCAATCAACAAATACATGAAAAAATGCTTACCATCTCTAGCAGTCAGAGAAATGCAAATCAAAACTACCCTAAGATACCATCTCACTCCAGTAAGATTGGCAGCCATTATGAAGTCAAACAATAACAAGTGCTGGAGAGGATGTGGGGAAAAGGGTACTCTTGTACATTGCTGGTGGGACTGCAAATTGGTTCGGCCAATTTGGAAAGCAGTATGGAGATTCCTGGGAAAGCTAGGAATGGAACCACCATTTGACCCAGTTATTGCCCTTCTTGGTCTATTCCCTGAAGACCTTAAAAGAGCGTACTACAGGGATACTGCCACATCGATGTTCACAGCAGCACAATTCACAATAGCTAGACTGTGGAACCAACCCAGATGCCCTTCAATGGATGAATGGATTAAAAAAATGTGGCATTTATACACCATGGAGTATTACGCAGCACTAAAAAATGACAAAATCATGGAATTTGCAGGGAAATGGATGGCACTAGAGCAGATTATGCTTAGTGAAGCTAGCCAATCCCTAAAAAACAAATACCAAATGTCTTCTTTGATATAATGATAGCAACTAAGAATAGAGCAGGGAGGAAGAGCAGGAAGAAAAGATTGACATTAAACAGAGACACGAGATGGGAAGGAAAGAGAGAAAAGGGGAATTGCATGGAAATGGAAAGAGACCCTCATTGTTATAAAAAATTACATAAAAGAGGTTGTGAGGGGAATTGGAAGAAAAAACAAGGAGAGAAATGAATTACAGTAGATGGGATAGAAAGAGAAGATAGGGGGGAAGGGGGATAGTAGAGAATAGGAAAGGTAGCAGAATACAACAGTTACTAGTATGGCATTATGTAAAAATGTGAATGTGTAACCGATGTGATTCTGCAATCTGTATTTGGGGTAAAAATGGGAGTTCATAACTCACTTGAAACTAATGTTTGAAATATGATATGTCAAGAGTTTTGTAAGGTTTTGAACAACCAATAAAAAAAAAAAAAAGATAGACCATTTAGGAAGCTATTATAATAGTCCAAATGAGGTAATGGGGCTCTAAACAGGGCTTGTAGTGTAAATCTTCACAACTTCTACATACTAACTTCACTTGAATTGCTATTTTTAATTTGCTTGAAGGAGAATAATAGATACTAGTATCTATTTGTGTGCTGCTCAGTATACACTAGGTGCTAGTCTAAGCATTTGAGACATTAATTCATTAAACCTAGTATAGAGGTAGTGGTTCTCATTTATAAAGATAAGGAAATTGAAGTTAGAAGTACCAGAGCCAGATTTTGAGTTTGAAGCCTTTGGTTCTTAAGCCTATGTTCTTAAAGCACTAAATCTTTCTAATTCTTTAGGTCTAAACTCCTGTCATCCCCCACCCTAAGGCCTCACTACCTCCTGCAGAAATAATAGTCCTCACATCTTTGCACTTTCATAGTGGGCACATACTCATTTTTTATAACACTTCTATATCCAGTCTTACATGCACAAGTACAGAGGCTGAGTCTTGTTTCTTCATCTTAAAATTAGAATGATTCAAAAAGTGGTATGTGAAGATTAATGTATATAAGGCAACTCACACAGGACTAGCACAATGAAACATAACTTAGTTTTTGCACAAGGATCTTAAGGAAATTCCATTTTTAAAGAATCCTAAAATGTATATTGTTTTTATAAACTAAAGGAGCTATCTTTAGTGATAGAACACTTGCCCCTGCGTTTGATCCCCAGCAGCAAACACAAAAAATAAAGGTGCTATCTTTTGGGCAGCTGCATAAGCTTATTATGCAACCCATCAAATCTATAGCAAACCAAACCAAATTTAAAAATATATATATAAAAAGGAGACATACCTCTTTCTTCATCCGGTAATATTCATCAATGGCATATTGGTATTTTGGGGTGCTAATACCCAATACAGATGCAATCTTCTCTCCAAGAAAGTCGCACACTAAAGACACAAAATTTAAAAGAAAATTCCATAAACATTTTTTGAGCACTTTCTGTATGTAAGACACTAGAATACAAAAGTTACTGTTCCTATGCTCAAGGAGATTACTGAAACCCAATTTGTCTTTCCTCATTTCTCTAAGAACCATTAGTAGCATTTTTGGGGCTCCCAGCAACAGTCTGTTCACATTTCTATTATAACATTTCTTTTTTTTTTAAGAGAATTTTTTTAATATTCATTTTTCAGTTTTCGGCGGACACAACATCTTTGTATGTGGTGCTGAGGATCAAACCCAGGCCGCACACATGCCAGGCGAGCGCGCTACCACTTGAGCCACATCCCCAGCCCTCTATTATAACATTTCTTGCCAGACATTATAATGATCTGTTACATGTATATTTATTTTAAGAAAAATGTATACCTTAGAAGGTTGGCTATCACTGAGGTGAAGAAGGGGGTTACTTTCTCATTTAGTGCCTATCATGTGGCAGCCATGGGGAAAGGTTAGGCTTAGATATATTAAAGGACTTGTCTAAGCTGAGCTGATAAAGCAGATCTAAAATTGAACTCTAGGTTTAAAACTCATGTTCTTTCCACTACACCAGACTGTCTTGCATATAGCGAGCGAGTACTTGCAAATGTTTGTTGAATCAATTACTATTCACAATATGCTCTAGTAAAAGACTGAAATAGAAGCTATAAAGAAGTTAAAATTGGGGGCTGGGGATATGGCTCAAGCGGTAGCGCGCTCGCCTGGCATGCATGCAGCCTGGGTTCGATCCTCAGCACCACATACCAACAAAGATGTTGTGTCCGCCGAGAACTAAAAAATAAATATTAAAATTCTCTCTCTCTCTCTCTTTAAAAAAAAAGAAGTTAAAATTGGAAGAAGAAAAGTTTTATGGTTAATCTATATTTAAATTAGCATAATTAAGTCATTAGTTGATAATTAATTTCCTTCAGAAATAAGATGTATTTCAGTTTAAAATAAAAACTATAAATGAAGTAAAACTACAGGCTTTAGACTAAGTAACATAATAGAACAAGAACAAAACCAGTTAAGAAACTCAATGACAGTAGCATTATAGATGCTAACAGACTGGGCACAGTGGCACACTCCTATAAACTCACTGACTTGGGAGGCCGAGACAGAAGAATCACAAGTTCAAGGCCAGATTGGGCAACTTTAGCAAAACCCTGTCTCAAAAAGTATGAAGTGCTAGGGTGTATCTCAGTGGTAAAGTACTTCTGGCCTCAATCCCCAGTGCCAAAAACTAAAACCAGAAGCTGAAAAATGTACAAATTAGATTAATATAATTAATTAGATTAATATAATTAATTAGATTAATATAATCTTCCAATGCAAGCAAGCTAGCATCTCCCTTTTGTTTCTCCCTTAAGTTTGAAACTTGGCAAAGTTCTTATTCTTGGAGTATATTACAGCAGTTATGCAATTTTCAAACAGAAAAACAGTACCTGAAAGGGTTGATGTGGCAGCCCGAAGCATGTAAAACCATAAGTAGGGGCCCCAGGTAAGTTTTGTCTGCAACAAGAAGTCAAATTAGCAACATTCACACTTAAAGCCATTCTTTGGTTATGAATGAAGTAGAAGGAAGTAGTCAAATAGGTACATAGAATATACACATACTGCAATGCAATCAAAAATTTTAAATCTTCAAAGACAGGATTCCACGAAGATATTTTACATTTGCCCATCTAATTACTACCGACCTTAAGCCCACAGAAGAACCAAAAAAAAAAAAAAAAAAGATGCAGCCACTGAAATGAAGTTAATAATTCAGTCTAGATTATTTACAAATTGATGATAATCTGAAGTCTTTCTCCTGTCTTGCTTTTTTATCTTAAATGTTCATAAGCACAACACTAGGGATGATATAAAAATCAAGAGAACCCTAAGAATCACACAATCCAACACACTTATATTACAGTGGGGGAGTTAAGGTGTAGGGAGTTGAAGCAGGATAAGTAGGGGTACACCAAAGGAGCTTTTAATAATGAGAATATGAGAGACAAGTGGAAAGATGAGTTATTTGTTTCCTTAAAGATTAAAAAGGGGCTAGAATATACAACCCAAGACCAGTTCAGTGTATATTTGGTAGTTCAGGGCCACAGACAGAATGCAGTCTACACCACGTACCTCCATAGTTAATCTCCATAAAGTGCTTTTATGAAGTACTTGCCAAATAGATGACAGTTTGCCTCTGATAAAACTCATAATTAATGCAGATATCCTTCACTGTACCAATATTTTCCTTTATCACAAGAAAACATTGAAGCTACTCTGGAGCCTGAGGCAAGAGGGGAGACTGCAAGTTCAAGGGCATGCCTGGGCAATCTCAAAATAAGAAACAGCTGGGGATTTAGCTCAGTGGTGGAGCACCACTGGGTTCAATCCCCAGTACCATTTAAAAACAAAAAACCAGGTATGGAAGATTGAAGCAGAAGGATCCCTTGAGTCCAAGAATTAAAAACAGCCTGAGCAACATAGTGAAAACCCATCTCAAAAAAAAAAAAAAAAAAAGAAAGAAAAGAAAAGAAAACATGGAACATAGTATAAAGCCTGCAAATCGAATACATTAACAATTACTTTAATATTGCTTCTTGGGAGGAAAAATAAACTTGTCCATAATTGTTTTAGCTAAGATATTTTAAACCATGCATTGTGACACACACCTGAAAACCCAGCAGCTCAGGAGGCTGAGGCAGGTGGATCACAAGTTCAAAGATAGTCTCAGCAATTTAGCAAGGCCCTAAGCAACTTAGATCCTGTCTCAAAATATTAAAAAGGCTGAGGTTGTGGCTCAGTTGTAGAGCACTTGCCTCGCACATGGAAGGCACTGGGTTCGATCCCCAGGACCACATTAAAAAAAAAAAAAACTAAATAAACAAAATAAAGGTATTGTAAACATTGACAACTAAAAATATTTAAAAAAAAAAAAAAAAGGACTGGGGATGTGGCTCTGGTTAAGTGCCCCTGGGTTCAGTCCCTGATACCAAAAAAAAGTAGACAGTCTTGCCATGAAAAGTAGGTATGCCAATTTCTTTGATGGTTTATATGAAAAGATATAGAAGTGAGGTAGTACTAGCAAAAAAAATAGAGTCAACCAAAAAATAACATATGTTATTGACTCATTGGATTAAATATGGTATTTTCTACATTCAGAGCAAGGTACGTCTCATATCTGATGTGAGGATTACTTTAAAGACTCCGTTTTAAGAAATTATGACTTTATGGTTTACAGCAAATGGGACAGTAGCAGAAGTATAACGAATGAGACCAAATTCCATAACACAAAATAAATGACAAGGGCAAGGGAACTATTAAAGACTAGGCAAGCTAGCAGGTGCAGTCGAATGCACCTGTAATCCCAGCAACTCAGGGTAAGGCAGGAGGATCGCAAGTTCAAGCCATCCTCAGCAACTTTATAAGGCCATGTCTCAAAACATAAAAAGGACTGGAAAAGCAGCTCAATGGTAATGGTCCCCAAGTTAATTCCCCGGTACAAAAAAAAAAAAAAAAAAGGCATGCTTTGAAAGAAAGCATGTATTTACTTCTCAGTGCCACAATTCTTCTGGGGTTGTTTCCAGAGACAGAAAGTACTAACATCCAAGCTAGAACTACTAAAGAACTGAACTGTTTCAGAGGTGAGGAACTAGATAAAGATTCCTGAATAAAATCTATCATTATCCCACACTATTATGCAGAATTAATTTAAAAGGCCCTTTGTACCTGACCTTACTGAATCAAAAGATAGCTCAATAGTCTAAACTGGAACTGTGCCTCCACTTACAGCATCACTACCACCACCATCCCCAGTTATAGCAAAACTTGGACAAGATCTTGGGTCCTTCGAGGCTTTAATTTTATAATGCTAAAGGCTTTAATTTTATAATGCTAAAACTCAAAATGTTTCATTTTTTTCCTACAAAATTTAAAGTATCCATCTTTTCCTTCCCCAACAAGACCTGATACCTCTTGTTTTAAAACTTTTCAGATTATAAGAAGTAATGCGTTGGGCTGGGGTTGTAACTCCATGGAAGAGAGCTTGCCTAGCATATGTAAGGCACTAGGTTCAATTCTCAGCACTACATATAAATAAAAAGATAAATAAATAAAGGTCAATCCACAACTAAAAAATATTTTTTACAAAAGTGATGCTTGGGCTGGGATTGTGGCTCAGCGGTAAAGCGCTTGCCTAATACGTACAAGGCCCTAGGTTCGATCCTCAATACCACATAAAAATAAATAAATAAATAAATAAATAAATATAAATCCAACTTAAAAAAAAAAGTGATGCTTATTATAGAACATTTAGAAAATGGAGTGAAATCTTTAAAAAATAAAGCCACCCATTTCCACCACCTTCATTAACATTTTTTAAAATAGTGTTTTGTTGTAGATGGATACAATACCTTTATTTTATTTATCTTTATGTGGTGCTGAGGATCAAACCCAGGGCCTTACACATGCTAGGCAAGCACTCTACTTCTGAGCTACAGCCCCAGCCCTTATCATTAACATTTTAGTCTATCTTTTCACTTTTTTCGTGTGTGTGTGTGTGTGTGTGTGTTTTATAATACTATTATATTATCTATCTATATTATAATTTTATAATACTATTATATTTATCTTTTCCCCCACTTACTATAATAATTAATCTTATTAAGCTCATTTCCTTATAGGCTTAAAGGTGTAATTAACTAGGCCAAAAATATAATCAATTTAGAAAGTTTTTCACCCACACCGCAAAACTTCAATCTGGAGAATTTATCAATCAATATTCACCAGCAATGAGCATATGAGAGTGCCATTCCCTTTAGATCTGCCATACCACCTGACCTTCTCCTTAAAAAAACTGACAGGCAAAAATTATGAATTTTGAATTCTGACTATAGCATTCCTTGTTTATCCAGTTTTACTTCCCATGGTTTCAGTTACCAGCAGTCAACGTTGGTCTGAAAATATTAAATGGAAAATTCCAAACTTTGGGAGAGGTCACACTGACATAACTTAAGAATCACACTGTTATTACAGTATGTTGTTCCATTTTATTATTAGTTGTTAATTTCTTACTGTGCTTAACTTATAAATTAAACTTTATCATATATATATATATATATATATATATATATATATATATATATATGAAAAAGTACATATAAGATTCAGTTCTTATTCAGGCTAGGATATAGCTCAATGGTAAAGCACTTGCCTAGCATGTAAAGGCTCTAGATTCAATTAAAAAAAAATTTTTTTTGAGGGACTAGGATTAAACCCAGAAATGCTTTACTACTCTACCACTGAGCTACATGCCAAGCCCTTTTTAATTTTGAGGTAGGGTCTCATGAAATTGCTCAGGTTGGGTTGGATTTATGAATTTATGATCCCCCTGCCTCTTTCTCTGGAATAGTTGGGATTACAGGCATGTACCACTATGCCCAGCTTAGATCTTCATTTCTTATTCTCTATCTGTATCTTATGCCAGGAATATTTATCTTAAATCTTCACTTTAAATACCAAGTTGTAATTAGGTCTGTGTAAATGTAGGATTTTTTTTTTTCCTAAAGTACCCATGGCTAAAAACCGAGAAAACCCTTAGTAGTAGCCCTGCTATGGTTTGAATGAGCTCACCAAAAAGTCTTGGAAATTTAATCCCCAATGCAAGTGCTGTGAGGTAGGGCCTAATGAGAGGTGATGAGACCATAAGGGCTCTGCCTTCTTGAATAGATTAATAATACTGTCACAGGAGTAGGTTATAGAAAGACAAGTTTCTCTTCTCCTTCTCTCTCTTCCAGTTTTGGACTTCCCACCCTCACAACTATAAACGAATCAAGTTTTGTTCCTTATAAGTTATGCAGTCTATTTTTCTATTATTGGCAGCACAAAATGGACTAAGACAATCCCTATATGTAAAGGATAAAAAGAGACAGCAATTAATGGTAACCCAGAGAGAATGCCCAAATTGAGAAAACTTCCCAGCAGCTGTGGCCTTAGAGCATGCAGTTACCCACGCATATAACATAAAAGGAATCCTAGATTCTGGATGATGAAAAATAAATAACACAACTTTAATTTTTTTTCCTGCCCTCTGATTTTCTGATGACCCGGGATTTAGTCCCTAGAACCACCACCAAAAAAAAAAAAAAAAACAAAACGGGGAAGCCCGAAGACAAAGGAGCCTTCTGATGCAGTTCATGTCAGAACACAATGCAGACTCAAGCAGAAGAATAAAGAGTGACTCTAGAGAGGCAAACCCAAGCTTTAAATGATGCTTAGTCTACAAACACAAGAAAGATTAATGGCAACTGGAAGTAGTTATTAACATGGTTCTCTGCTATCAAAATGTTCCAAGATTCAGATGCAGATCATCTGTGAACATACTCCAATATGGTGAAAGATTTTTCTTTCTTTTTTTTTTTTTTTTTTTTTGGTTACTGGGGATTAAACCTAGGGGCACTTTACCACTGAGCTACATCCAAGCCCTTTTATTTTTTTGAGACAGGGTCTCACTAAGTTGCTGAAGTTGGCCTTGAAATTGGGATCCTCGTGCCTCAGCCTCCCGAGTCACTCAGATTACAGATGTGCACCACTGCGCCCAGCTAGATATGATTTGTTAATAGCTAAAATTTATTTAGAGCCAAGTCTGAAGAAAAAAATCAGTAATAACATTTCCTAAATCAAATATAACTAATTCTCTAACCTGTTACTATGGTTTTTATTTTCTTCATAGCACTTTTCAAAGTCTGATAATTATAGTATACATTTGTTTATTGTCCATCTTCTAACTAGCATAGGATAACAAATTTATATTGCCCACTGCCATATCACTAGCAACTAATATACTGCATGTTAGAAAGTACACATTGTAAATATGGGATCAACTGGACTCTCAATACAACTACTTGAATGGGTAGCACTCTTTTTAAAAATGTTTTATAAACTTATAGTCCCTTTCTGTATAATTTTGAAATTCTTAAGAACTGCACACTAATTAAAACTTGAGACCATATAAAAAGAACTGACAATTCTTAAGTGCTAGAGTAGAAACCATCAGGGTAATATGGTCCAATTAAAAGAGACTGAGGTAGGGCTCACTGGTGCAAGCCTGTAATCCCAGCAATTTAAAAGACTGAGGCAGGAGGATAGCAATTTGGTGCCAGCTTTGGCAACTTAGCAAGGCCCTCAGCAACCTAGACCTGATTCAAAATAAAAAATAAAAAGGGATGTGTTACAGCTCAGTGGTAGAGCACCCCTGGGTTCAATCCCCAGGACTGAAAAAAGAAAAAGAAACTAGGGTTCTAGAAATTTAATAAAATATATATATATTTTTTTATAGAAGATGGGCATGCTGGCACACGCCTATAATCCCAGCTATTCAAGATGCTGAGTCAGGAGAATTATGAGTTCAAAGCTAGGGTATATAACATATAGTAATACTATCTGAAAAGAAAGAAAAGAGAAAATTCTTATATAAATCATTTGACAGTGACAAGAACTCTTGATAGTTCAGGCTATTCAACTGCTAGAAATATTTTCATCCACATTATATAAAATACAATTTTCTACCAAAATCACAATATATAATTTTATAATGAGAATATAGTTGGGTTTAATTCTCAAGCCCCTCTTTTCAATTGTTTTCATTAATCAAAAGATGACCAATATCAACCTACCGGATCAATAGAAGGTAAAACATCTTTCTTCTCTAGTCCATCAACTTCATCTTCATCTGTACTGTATTCTTCCATTGTTTCACCACTAACAAAGTGGATGACCCTCCTTGGAACTTTCTTCTTTTTTCCTATGACTCCCAGTTCTACATTTTCAAAGCCTCTTTCATTACTCATCTATATCAATAATAAATTAAAAACATGGGTTTCAAATGAAATTTTTTTTCATCACGCACACATACAAAAATGTTCAGTTTAGGGACTTAAAAACAGAAACCAATCCTTAAGTAATTTTTAAAAATCATATAAGAGTATAATATATATGTAGAGTTAATTTTAAAAAATTTTCATAATCACCAAGGTTACAGAAAACAGAATAAAAAATTTTGTTTAGGTCAATAAGTATATATCAAACACTTATAGTCAGAGCAATCTCAATGCTATATATATAAATATGTACTGGACACCCATAATTTTAAACAATAACGAGAATTAAGGAAGTATTAGTAGAAAGCATAAAAAACATGCACACATATACATATTAAGTGTATAAAATAAGCAAACTGTATTAGGGAACTATTTTGGATTTGAGTTTAGCTATGTATTGCCAAAGTCTGGCTGACTGGGCAAAATAACGGGGGGTGGGAGAAATGGGGGGGGTGGCGAGTGACAAGGAACTTGTGAAGGTTGATGGTTGATACAGCGGGAGCCACTTTATTGTTGGACAGTAGAGGTATATATACACTTAATTGATTATACACAGCTTGTTTCAATTAACATCCAGATACATCGATTGGTCATTAAGGAATCCTCATCATCTTAATAATTACACACAGCTTAAGTTAATTGACATAATCTAGATACAGAAGTCAGTCATTAAGGAATTTCTATCATCTTAATGGCTCGCTGGCGAAGTGCCAGGTGCCATCTTGACTTGTCTATGGCTCTCAACGATGTATGACCATAAGCAAAGCAGTTCAGCTTAACTTAAAAATCTCTCCTTACACAAAACAGGACTCCTAAATTCAAGTGCCTTTGGGAGCCAAGCAAGTACCAAAAATGAGTAAAACTCTATAGAGATGAGTGGATCCTGCGGAGAATGCATGCCCCACCTAAAGACATTTAAACTAGGAAAAAAATATTTTTAGATACTATGCAAGTCAAATAAAAACACATCTATAAGCCAAACCTGAAAAGCAGACAATTGGTGTTCTCTCTCTAAACTTCCAAATTTCTTAAGTTAATGGTATACATGTAGCAACAGGCTTTTTTTTTTTTTTTTTATACCAGGGATTGAACTCAGGGGCACTCAACCACTGAGCCATATCCCCAGCCCTATTTTGTATTTTATTTAGACAGGATCTCACTGAGTTGCTTTTTGTCTCAAAGTTGCCGAGACTGGCTTTGCACTTGCAACATCCTCCTGAGATGCTGGGATTACAGGCATGCACCACTGCACCCAGCTCCAGAAGATTTTTTATTGTAAAAAATTGTATAAATTTTAAAACTACTTGTACAGTAGTCTATGGAATTCTAACTACATCCAAATTTTACTCCTAGAGAAATACTAATTTTATCATGTACATGCAGTTGTGTTTCAAATTCAAAGTAAATGCATACTGTGGAAGATGGTGAAGAGCTTCTGTTTACTGTCATTTTACCTCAATTTTAAACTCTTAAGTCTCAATTTCACAAAGGGACAATACATAATGGTGAAGAAAAATCTGACAACTGTGGTTACATCCACAAATAGGAACTCAGGTATGGGAAAAAGGTTAAGGCAAGTGAGTGATCAAGAAAACTTTTAAATTTTTTTGCATTTGCTATTAGTTTGTGATGAGAATATGTTCATGTATTACTGGTATAATTGAAAAACTAAACCAAAGTAAGATATATAGGACTACAAGACTGCCATAATTAGAGTCATGTTGGTACTCTCTAGGATAGTCCATAGCACAGAAATTTTATCTCTATAAAGATTCTTATAATTATGGGCAAATGCATGATTGTTGTTCAACCACAACAAAAGTTCTTTGAAGTGGAGTTACAGAGATGTGATTATATTGATAAACACAGTAGAATGGAATTACTCAGTTATATAAGTATAAGCAACTTTATTTTTATGCACTGTATTCTATCAATTCTCTAAAGTCCTTTTCAGAAAACAGATACAGTTCTTATCTGTCTTTTACTTTCCAAAGGTGAGTTTAGTCATTAGCCAGGATTTGAATCCAGGTATAACCAACCCAAAGATATCATTGGTAGCTACTAACAACTGCGATATAGGAAGCTGCAGATCATGAAAATTTTGATAACATGGGCTTATCAATGGGTTATCCTGGAAAAAAATTCAAAATTGTCTCCAGGTTGTCTGGAAAGTTCAAACAAATTCTAGCCCTTAGTAAAGATCAATGAACTGATTGTATCATGATCAAAATAGGGAAGAGTGGTTCACCCAAACCACTTTTTCCTGTATCACACTCCCTCAGTTCCCAGCACCTACAGCCAATCTCATGTCTCCCCTAAGATTTGGTTTATGGTAAGCAACCTAGTGAGACCCTGTCTCAATTTAAAAAAAAAAAAAAAAGTTTTTGAGTTTATGGTTACCCTGATATCAATGTTTCCTTTTGGACTATGACTTGGCTTTTTAGATTTCTTAATTTCCTATGCTAAGAAAAGCCAGAAGTTAGATTAGATCTCCAGTCAGTAAATAGAGCTCATCTCTTTCATAATATGATACCATACCATACCCTGCCAGTGTCACCCCCAGGAGAGAAATAATGAGAAGCTCTCTGTAGCAATCTCAGCAACTCAGGCAAAGGCAGGAGGATCACAAGTTTGAGGCCAGCCTCAGCAACTTAGGGAGGCCCTAAGCAATTTAGTGAGATCATGTCTTCAAAAAATAAAAAGGATTAGGGCCAGGTGCGGTGGTGCACACCTGTAATCCCAGTGACTCAGGAGGCTGAAGCAGGAGGTTCAAATTCAGTCTCAGCAATTTAGCCAGGCCCTAAGCAACTCAGCAAGATCCTGTCTCTTAATAATTATAAATAAATATTTTAAAAAGGGCTGGAGATGTGGCTCAGTGGTTAAATGCTCCTGAGTTCAATTCCTGGTTACCTGCCTCCACCACCCCACAAAAGAGATTTTATTTAAGCCCTTTCTTTAAAAAGTTTAAAATTAATGTTTGATATAGTAAATCTCAAATTTTAGGTTTATCATTTTAAGCAGGGGTCAGCTTATATTTACTATCTGTAAAGGCCAGAGAGTAAATGTCTTAGGCTTTATAGACCAGAAAACCTCTTCACAATTAAACTCTGTGAAAGCAGACATCAATGATAAGTCACTTACATGGACACTACATAAAAAAGGGGTGTGGCTGGTGCTCCAATAAAATTTACATAAAATGGATAGCTAGCTGGAAATGTCTCATGAACTGTAGTTTGTCCACTCCTGGTCTTAAAGAAGCAGATTGGCGAGTAAAAAGTCTATGAAAGACAATTTATGATGTGGAATTCTAACCTGCATTCAGTGGACAGGAAGCAATGAGGTAGACATTGCCAAGTAAAACCAGAAAATAATTTGGTATGAAATTTCAATAATTATAAAAAGTACTCTCATTTTTTGTAAATAGTAAATCTCTCACTTATACAAATTCCATAAAAAATTTTAATTGTTTATTGTCACTTATACAAATTCTAAACTAATGAATTCTAAAGATCTGAAGAGTTTCATAACACCAAGGAATTACGAAATGTAATGTCTGTTAACATTTAATTATGCTGTATGGTTAACTGGATTGTAAATCTGCTTACCTTGATCCTCAGGACCTGTTTTTAATGGCACTTTTATTTTTATATACTCCCATGACACCCAGGACTTCTTTAAAACACATAGTACACTTGGAATTTTTTTTTTTTTTTTTTTGGTTTTTCAGTGGACACAACACATCTTTGTTCATATGTGGTGCTGAGGATCGAACCCAGGCCGCATGCATGCCAGGCGAGTACGCTACCATTTGAGCCACATCCCCAGCCCACACTTGGAATTTTTTTTGCATCACCTTCTACTAGGGAGTTATCAACCAAGACACCTCTTTTAAACCAACAGTTCCTCTAACATCTCTGTGTGGTAAATAGAGGTGCTAAATTAAGTAGTACTGAAATTTTAACTCTTTTGAAAATACTCAGAGAGGCTGCTGGATACAAGGTCACAACAGTACTAAATGGCCTGATTACACACCTAATTCTAAACATAGATCCTATCTCTCTTAATTTCTTCTTTACATGACACTTGGTGTTTGTCAGTTCTTATAAATTTGAGAGGGAGTACAGAATGGTAGCCTTTCCATCCACCCGATTTCCACCTCCTTGGTCTCTTCCTTTTGCTAAGTTCAAACCCTTGGCATAAACAGGGAAAATTTTAAAACCGTCTGTATAGTATGAGTTCATTTGTATTTAATAAAAAAAGAAAAGAAATGCATAGAAATAATAGTTAATTTGGGGAAAATAAGAATATGAGGAAAGGGCAGTAGGTATATTCCTGTAAATTTTTACCCTTTGCTCCACAACCTTCTTTACTATTTAACTATTATAACCAACAATATGAAAACTACATAACACCACTAAACCAAAAAAACAGTCTCCATTGAAACATTTATCTGGCATATTAGTACAGTTATATTTACTTTGCTAATACAAAGCTGAAGTCGTGGTGAAAACAGTTCTAGTGACAAAAAGAAAAAACAAATGGAAAAGCCCATCAATCTCTGTGGCCTTGAAGGTTCAGTGCAAGTATACCTGTCAACAAGAAGTCAAACTGAAAATGAAGTTAATCAATTAGTGTTGTCCCCTGAACTCTCAAACTGAAAATGAAGTTAATCAATTAGTGTTGTCCCCTGAACTCCTTGCATATTATTCTCCTCCTGCTCAAAAAGGAAAAAAAAAAAATCCACACAGAGATTAGTATGTGGAAAAACTGTTAGTGCAAATTGCATATTATACTATGAGCTATACTTACATTCAGGAACAATTCTTTAAGAACCTGTAGTTTGGGGAAGATGTCTTACTAACAATTCAGGTACTTAGTCTCAAAACTGAAAGCATTGGAAAAGCTTTCCCACAGAATTGGGAAATTTCTGAATATTAACAACTCCAGGTTGTTCTGTTTTTCAGTATGGGGATTGAACCCAGGAACACTCTAACGCTGCCCTACATCCCCATCCCCATCCCCCCCCTTTTCTTTTACTTGTAGATGGACAGATACCTTTATTTGGTTTATTTATTTTTATGTGGTGCTGAGAATCCAACCTGGCGCCTCGCACGTGCTAGGCGAGTGCTCCACCGCTTAGCCACAACCCCAGCGCCCCCATCCCTTTTTATTTTGAAACAGTGTAGAACTTTGAATCCTACTGCATCAGTCTCTGGACTAGTTGGGTTTACACAGGCCTGCAACCCCAGGTTTTTAACTGTCAGAACTACACGCGTCAGTGGGTTCCTGTTAAAGTAATTCCTTCATTGGTTTTACTTGGTCAAAGACCAAGATTCACCACTAATTTAGACTATCAATCCAAAACAAATGTCCACAAACTTTACCTAACTCGCTATACTGCACTGCCCAATACAGTAACCAAAAGCCAATGTGGCTAACGCGCACTTGCCATGTGGTCAGTCGCAACTGAGATGGATTGCTAAATTAAAATATTCAGGATTTCAAAAAAAAAAGTAAAATACCTTCTTAATTTTCATATTATACGTTAATTTTTTAAATAAAATGGGTTAAATAAGACACCATATTAAAATTAGTATCACCGGTTTCTTTTTACTTTCTTGTGGCTATTGGAAAACTTCGAATTACAATTAACTGTGCGGCTCTGAGTTTTAGTCACTTCGTTGGTAAAATGGGGTAACACCCACCTCGCCCAGTTATAAGAATCAAGTCAATGAAAGCCTGGAAATGCTTCTGGGCAGATGCCAGGGGAGGCGCTGGCTCCACAGGGAACTGAGAAGTGACTAAACTGCGTCACCTGGCTTTCAACTGCTTTTAAGGACAGCCTTTTGGAGACACGCCTGTTTTCTCTCGCTCGCAACCACCAGCTGGAATATCCCCCCCGGAAATCCCAGGCGGCCCCAGAGTCCGCGGCGCTGCCAGCGAAAGGGATGGTGAAGGAAGGGCGCCCCAACAGGGCGGAGGCGTCCGCTTCTTCCCTGAATTGGTTTCTTGGAGCAAAGGCAGGGGTATGGTGCGGGGGAAGCCCCGAACTCACATCCGGCGGGAGGCCTGCTTGGAAGAAGGCCGGGCAGGCCAAATAGGTAGTGAGTTGACAGGGCGAGGAGGCGCTCGGTTCTCCTGGCCTCAGCCTCCGCGGCCCCACCTACCTGCCGCGCCGAGTCTCCGAAAGCCGCAGCTCCCGACACAGCGACGGTTTCTCCTTCCACACTGCCCACCGGCTCCCGGTCCATCGTTGTCGTCGCCACAGGGCTGCTGGCAAGATAGAGTAATGGCCGATAAGCCCACTTCCATCCTCCGCCTCCCCGCCCGGTGGATGGCCGAGCCCCGCAGTCCGAACCAGGGACTCACCAGCAGCGCCCGCCTGGCGCCACGCCCAGCTAAGTCACTGTAGGAGCGACCTGGGGACCGTCAGGGGTGGGGCCGACTTGAGGGGCGGAGCTAGCCTGAGCACGCTAGCCAGGTTCGGCACCTTTGGGCCCAGCTGACCGGTTTGGGAGGCGCAACCACCCGGCTCGCGCCGGGCGGAGCGGGGCGGGGCCTTCTGTTGCACTGTTTCCGGCCAGGCCCACGTCGGGAGCTCGCGGAACCGCCGCCTGGCACCACCCATGACATCATGCCTCGTACCTGTAACTAAGCTTGGCGAGCGGATTTCTGCGCAGTAGCTTACCAGCCACGCCCTCAGTCACCCTCCCAGACCGTAGTTTTCTTATAAGTAAAATGAGAACAGTTGCGTGGTGAGCGTCAAAAGCTACTGATGTACTGATAAGATGTGGTTACTATGTAAAAATGCATGGCATATGCTGCATATTCCATTCCTAACATGGATGACAGACCAGCCAAAACACCTTTTAAAATAAGAACCCCAAAGGTGAATTTGTCTGAAATACTTAAATTTTTTTTTCTGTAGAAAAAGCGTTAAAGCATGAAGGGCAGTAAATTATGAGCAGTAGCAAGCTTACTCTGTGGTAAATATGAGGAATATTTTTATCAATGTTTAGAGTTGTGTATGTAAAAAGAGGCGGGGAGAAGGAATCCCGGACTTTTCCAATTTTCCCAGGGTGCCACCAAATTAGAAAACCATGATTGCAATTATTACTGCATGACTTTAACATTAGTTGGATCATTTCCAGGTAAATTTTATACTGTTTTAGCATGAAACTTTCACTAGAGTAAGGTCGAAAACAAAATATACGTTATTTTGGCCACAGAATCCATCATTTGATGCAAGTTCCATTTTCATGCCAGTCCCAATTCAGAAATTCCTCCAATGTTACATGATGTAGCATATGTTATTCAGCATGGCATCAGCAAATCCAATACTCCTAGAGCCTTAAATGTCCCTTTCTGTCCTATGTAAAGATTTTTTTGTCTGCTCTCTCCGTAGTATTCTTGTACATTTTCTATCCTATTTACTACAATCATGATAAACTGAAAGAGAAATGCAAAAATCTTGTGTGTGTGGTGCTGGGGATTGAATCCAGGGCCTTGTGAATTGGAGGTAAGCATTCTACCAACTGAGCTTAACCCCAGACCGCAAAAATCTTAAATACAAAGAACAATTCTTTGAAAACCACCTACATTTTAAAAACTAATTAGAAATCCATAATGATCTACATTCTGGCAATATAATCAACCAAGTTAGCTTGCTGAAGATGTAAACAAACATGATCAGAGTCCCTATGGTGCATTAGCAAAAGGTGGAAACAGTTCAAAACAGCAAAACCAAATGGCAGTAAATTGAAAACAAAAAGCCAATTGTCATGAATTGGCCTTCATAACAACACTGCTCTACATTACATATATTTAAAATCTGCTCCCTCTTACTGGCAAGAAGGGTAAGCAACAATCTTAAAAATGTGGGATGTTTATGAATAAACCGTTTTATTTTCCAAGTTGGCAATTAAAACAATAAATTACAGTTTCCACTGCTGCTATTTTTATGGTTTACAAATACTGAATGTTTCCTAGTTTACTGACAATTCAAAACGCAAGTTATAGCTGGGCATAGTGGTCCATGCCTGTAATCCCATTGGATCAGGAGGCTGATGAGACAGGAGAATCTAGAGTTCAAAGCCAGCCTCAGCAATGGTGAGGCACTAAGCAACTCAGTGAGACATTGTCTCTAAATAAAATACAAAATAGGACTGGGGATGTGTGGCTCAGTGGTCAAGTACCCCTGAGTTCACTCCCGGTACCAAAATAAAAACAAAAAAATGCAAGTTATATTTCAACATAAACAAAAATATCTCCTAAAAAATGGTAATTTTCACACAAATATGCAATTGAAAAGCAGTTTATTACATATGAACAATTCAAAGCAATGTAAAAGCACAGAAAGTCTAGTGGTTTTATCTTGGGCATTTATATTTTTGTCATTATTTCCAAACTGTGAAAGCTCAACTAAAAATCAGGCACAGTGGCACCCATCGGTAATCCCAACTACTTGGGAGGATGATCACAAGTTTGAGGCCACCATCCACAACTTCGCAAGACCCTGTCACAAATAAATATAAGTAAATAAAAAGGGATAGGAGATAGCTTAGAGGTTGATCACCCCCGGGTCCAATCCCCAGGTAACAAAAGCAATATGCCAAAATTTTCCTTCTTTTACTTTGTAATATTATAAGCAGTACTGTAGCTCTATGACCAAAAAATAAATTCAAGCATTATAATTTACTTGAAAACACAAGTGTAGTCTAAATTTATCACTTAATGTTATATATGCCAAAAATGTAAATTTGGATCTATCCATTTCTATGTAAAGACTAAGCAAATAAAGTTGAATAAAATTTGATAACCAGGAATGTTTACCAAATAAGACTTTCATATGACATATATACATATACACATACATTTATATATACATGTGTGTGTATATATATCCTTTAAAATATTATTGATCTTTAAAAGATGATAATTTGCCCAGTCTTTCATCACAGGGCAAAATCACATTGTTTCATTTAACAAAATAAGAAAATTGCATAAAATCAAGGGACACACATCAACTATTTCCTATCAAATGCAGTGTCAATAAATGTGCAGCTGTATCTTGTACCAGCTTTTGCAAGAATCGAGATTATTATCCCTTAAGTGATTTCCCAAGATCAGAAAGAACAGCTGATGATCATACACATCAAAAATTCCTACCTCTTTTGGGTCCCTGACAAGCAAGTTTCCCCTTCCATTTATAAAAGCACAAAAAGCAAGTAAGCATGATTCCTCAAATGTGGAAATATGAAGCCATTATATATGTTCTCTCCATGTAATGCAGACATGGGACCTCTGGAGAAAAGAGATGGCATCTAGGCTCTCATTTCTACTTTTCTTTGTAGAAAAAGCCTTTATACTACAGTTTCAGAGGAGTCTCAAGTCCCAAGTAGGGGAATTTTAATGCAAGTTCAGCTAAATTATCCCCTCTTACAAGCAGATACTACTGTGCAACTTATTAGCTGTTTTTCCTTATGATCCAACCAGTACTGATAAATGCTTTATTTGAGGCAAATATGAGAACCTTTAATCCAAGTGAAGTTAAAAGATATAATGTGCTCTTCAAATGAAGAGAGACAAAAAATGAGAACTGCAAAAAGTAGCATATGCATGTCAAAAACAAGAACTTCCATAGCAGCACCATCCTAAATATCATAAAGAATATTTTCACTTCCTCATAAATAAAAATTACCTTGTACTCAATATGCCCATATTACAGACAAAAGGGCAATGCAAGGGATTAGAAGCCTAGGGTCTTAGGTAAGCAACCACACAAAATTAAGCACAATTATCTACTGCTAGTAGCAAAGCAGGAGGAAAAATTGTCAGCAAAATTTTACATCAATTAACTACTTTACTACAATAAAATATCACAGCCTACAAGCTGACCTAAAGTTTAAGTTAATCCCTCTGCATTTGAGATGTAAATTTCTCATTCCTATAATTCATATCTCAAAAACAAAAAAAAACCATTAAGTTCAAGTGCAATGGAACAATTAATATTTAGAAAATGGCATCTAGAATTTGAAGCAGAATTTTAAAGACAATGACTTTGTTTCTAATCCAATGAACGCCAGTGATAAAGAAAACCATCTAGATTTGAACTGTGATGATGGCTTTCTGATTTGGATATGATTATTTACATAGTTTTATTTAATGATTATTTTTAGGTTTTGAGAAAAGTCAACAATTATGTTGCTATTTAACCATAATTTTCACTGACACAGATTTGTTAAAAGTTCTTTCAAATTCTTTGGCTGTTCTCTGTATTCAAATAGTAAAATACTTTCCTTTAGTGTAATATAAACACCAAATTGAAATTCCTTCGCTTTATTATTTATTTATTTATTGGTACTGGGGCTTGAACCCACAAGTGCTTTATCATTGAGCTACATCCTCAGTCCTTTTTTTAAAATATTTTTTTAGTTGCAGATTGACACAATATCTTTACTTATTTTTATGTGATGCCAAGGATAGAACCCAGTGCCTCACACATGCAAAGCAAGTGCTCTACCACAGAGCTACAGCCCCAGCCCCCCAATCCTTTTTGACACAGTGTCTTGTTAAATTGCAAGACCGCCTCAAATTTGCATTCCTCCTGTGTAAGCCTCCTGAACTGCTGGGATTACAGGCATGCACCACTGTAGTCAGCTCACATTTTTATTTTAAATGCTTTGTTCCATTTTTACTCAAAATGTTTGTTTATATATTCATATATATTAAAGTTACTTATAAAAAATTCACTTGAATTTTGTGATTTGCATTTTGTACATCTTAAATTCATTGAAATAAACTTTAATTTACTGAAATAAATGAAAATAAATTTTATTGAAATAAATTTTACCTTTACATTACTATACATGATATGGGACTTTAATTCCATTAAATTTTCTGAGTTTATTGCTATCTGTTTATTAGTATTCACTGATAACATTAAATCTCTTTTTAGTTATGTGATACTATATTTCTATTCAAGGTCACATCAAAATAATTATGTATTCAGTCGAACAAAATAATAGTTTATGCAACACTTAGACAAGATGAAAGTACTTATTTCCAAAAATTTCCTCTATTAGATTGCAATGCACTGTGTATATAAATACATTTTAAATATGCCAGCAAATATGGTACTTTCAGAACATTGATATATAGCACATTTAAATCAAATCTGCCCTTTCTTGGTTTTGCAATTTGTTTCTATTACTTTCCTTCTTTTTCTTTTTGGTTAGAGAATACAATGAGCATCATAATCTTGACACTATTTATTCTTAATTCATGTTTGTTTTTAAGATTATAATAAAATTTAAAGAGGATTCAATGTTGTACAATAAATATTAGATCTAGCTAGTGGCCTAAATATAAATAGGGCATATATCACATACCAAAAAGTTAAGGAAACAATTTAAAAATAGTGAAAAATAAAAGGAAAATTGTTCAAATTAACACAAAAGGAAAGAAATGAAAGCTGACAGAGGTATTTTGCACTTTTAGCTGTCCTTTGCCACTGTTATTTTAGTTTCTAAAAAACAGTTTACAACACACACAGAAATATTAAAACCTATACTGAAGCTACAAGGGTTACTGTAGCTAAAAGAGACTCTTATTTCTCTTTTTTGGTCAAAATGCAAAATTGATTTCCTGAGAATAGAAATAAAAAAATGCATACCCAGAAAAGTGGTATGCAACAGTTTAATTAGGAACTATTTGGAAAACAATATTTTCTCTGTTGTCAAATTTCTATAGCTGGACCTTGCTATGACATTTCTTCAGAACCCAAAACACATAAGTTTTACAGAGATACAATGTTCTGTAGGAATATTTTTGTCTTTATCTGGTAAAAAAATTTACTGGAATATAAAATCTTTTCCCAAGTAAAAAATAAAGAAAATCAGTTGTATTCTTTATGTAATTTCTTTTAAAAGATACTTTGGTTTTTAAGACCTTTTAAGACACTTCACTCATAAAAAAATAATTCTATAAAAACTAGCTATTTCTTTTGTTTAAATCTTCCTCCTACAAATCAATCCTTTGTTAAAAATCAGTTTATCCTAGCTCAAAATACATTGTTACACCCTCTATTATCTTCATGTCAATAATAAATAGCTATAGTAATTATTCTAGGATTTTCAATTAATTCCATACTTAATTTAAAAGCTATTGTTCTAGACAGGTACAAGCACACTGGTAGTCCAGTGTGCTACTTGGGAGGCTGAGGCAGGAGGATCACTTGAGCACAAGAGATCAGGGCCAGCCTGCACAACTAAGCAAAACCCCCATTTTCTTAAAAAAAAAAAAAAAATTGTTCTCAATGAACTATGTAGTAATCCAAGGCAAAATAACCAGATCAATTTCACAATAGGATGTCTATACATTAACTACTAAAGCAAAAGAAAACAAATACTTCAAAGTTGTGTTGTTCTGGTAGAGCCTTTTCAAAATCTGGGCATGATCTAGGTTTGTGTAGCTCAATGGTAGAGCACTTGCCTCTACCAATTATTTATAAAAATAAATAAATAAAATAAAGGTATTGTGTCCATCTACAACTAAATATATTTAAAAAAAAAAAAAAAAAAAAAAAGCTAGGAATAGTGGAGCATGCCTGTAATCCCAGCAATTCATCAGACTGAGACCAGAGAGTCTCAGTTCAAGGTCAGCCTGGGCAACTTAATGAGACACTGTCTCAAAATAAAAAACAAAAGGGATTGTGGATGTAGCTCAGTAGTAGAGCACCACTGGTTTCAATTCCAAGCATTGCAAAAAAACGAATAGAATAAATAAATAAATAAAAAATTTAAAAATCAAAGATTACCAGAGGAAGGCTTTAAAAATAGGTTAAAAATGCAAGTTGTATACAAAACATAATACATTGTGAATTAGAACCAAATTCTCAATTTCAATCTAAATGGAAGCACTAAGATTTTTCCATGGTAAAAAATAACTTTAGTTATTCTATGATAAATAAAATATCCTAATACTCATGGTTAAATTATTATACTATATTTCTCACCAAAGGTCTATTTCTAGGCATAGTTATACATGACATTTATCTACTGCCTTTTCTATCTTTTCTTTTTTGATATACTGACCCTTTTAAACCATAAAGAAAGTTAACAACCCCTTAACTTATAACCATTTTGAAGTTTATTTTACAGCACTTTTATTGAGACATCATGTAACTTACTGACCAGGACTTGTTTACAAATGTAATGCTTGGCCTTTGAGACAATTAAAAACCTTTAAGTACTAAAATTTTACATCATGATTTGTTTAACTTAAGAAGTGTTAAGATGATGAAAACTAAAAGAAAAATTTTCAAACAGAAATATAATGATTTTCACAAAAACCATATATTCCTCCCATATATCAAAAGAAGGGAGGGAAGAAGAAAGAAAGGGAAAAGACAAAAGGAAAAAGAGGGCAAGAAAAGTACTATTTTTTTTTCCCGTTTGCAAAATGGAGGGAAAACTCTGAGGTCTCAGCAAATAATGTAATCAACCAAGTCAGTTTATATTAAGGCATCTTCTTTACATATTATTGAATCCCATCATGCCTTTCATATTGCCAGCAGCACCCTGTTGAAACTGCCTCATCATTGACTGAAGTCCTGCCATGCCACCTAAAGTAGAAAACAGATAATTACTAAGCAGAACTTGAAACATCTGTAACTTTTGCCTAACACGTACTTCAATTTCTAAAAACACATCGTATTCTGATTGCAATAGTTAACCTTAAAGAACACATCAACTAAAAATTGGAATTATCACCAGAATCCTAATCTATTAGAGAATAAATAATCCACCTCAAATTCCTGTGAGAAATAAGAAAACAGTACCATTGAACAGTACCTTTCCAAGAGTAAATAAATCTAAACAAAAAAAATTTTTTTCTGAAAAGATCAAGTCTTCTTATAAAGAGAACTGTGTTACTTAAAACTTGGGGGGTGGGGGGCATTATTTCAAAGGACTTCCAGGAAAAAAAGAATTCACCATTTATTAAACACCTACTAGTGCTGGGGATATAGCTCAGTTGGTAGAGTACTTGCCTCACATGCACAAGGCCCTGGGTTCAATCCCTAACACCAAAAAAAAAAAAAAGGAACCCAAGATTCAAAGTTTAAGGGAATTTTCAAAGGTTACACATTGAATTGGAGTTCAAAATTCTTATATAATTTCGAAGACCCATCACTGAAAATATACAGTTCCAAAATAGGACAAAAGATCACTAGGAACAAGAATTAATAAAAGGTGATTAGCTTGCTCAAAAATCACACAGCAGAGGAATAAATAAAACTTCAGTTTATCTAATACTATTAACATTAACTTATGACCTTTTCCCTCAAAATACATATCTTTTGAAAAGATTTTCAAACTATCATAATAGAAGGATTACCATTAAAACTCAATCCTTATCAATTAAACTATATATTAGCTATTGGCAACAACTTTATACTTACCCATGTGGTGAAGTACTCTTGGATCCATCATTTTGGCCATTTGTTGATTCAATTTTGCCATCTGTGATTGGCTCACATTCTTAGACATGTCACCACCTGAAAAAAGGATATTTTGAATGAGTATAAGATTAATGTAATCACGGTATCAGAGAAAGTTTGAAGTGAGTAAATGAAAAAAAAAAAGATAATATTCACCTATAATCTTATCATCTTGACACAATTATTTCCATTACTACCTATTCCCTACTATGTTTATTTTAATTACATATTTTTGAGGAATAACAAATGAAATTCTATATAGAAGAACATGTTAAGGATTTTCTTAAGGCTATACTTTTTGTCTAACACTTTTACTCATATCTGTTCATGATATGAGTAACTATAACAAACTGCACATAATAGTTATTAACTATAAGTTACAATAACAGTTGCTTAATAGTAATATGAGGAAAGGTCAGAAAAAATACTGAGTTTATAGATATGGATTAATTGAGAGAATGCATGACTAGTAAAAGAATTTGAAAGTATCAATCCAAGAGAACTTAAGAATAGGAAAAAAATTATATATATATAATATAAATTATAATATATATATACACATATATATGTATGTATGTATGTATATATGTATATAAAGTTTTTTGGTTTTGGTACTGGAGATTGAGACAGGAAGCAAAAGAGATTATCATTGCAACAATAATGAATGAGTAGAACTCCTTCAGCAAAATTATTTATGTAAAAGGAACATTAACTGTGGTACTTCTCAGAGCATTTAATAAAAACAAACCAAAGCTGCCCCTGATTCTCTGATCACAGCCAACCAATCTAAATAAATTATGTGAATTAAGACTAACAGTTAAAGTCTGTAAATGGTAGCCCATGTCTGTAATCCCAGGGATTAAGGAAACTGAGGCAGAGGATCACAAGCTCAGGGCCTACCTGACAATTTAGCAAGACCTTATCTCAAAATAAAAATGAAAAGGATAGTGGGTGTAGCTTAGTGATAAAGTCCATCGGTTCAAACCCCAGTACCATGAAAGGGAAAAAAAAAAGGCTGTTAGTGAAAGATAAAATGTTTATGTGATAAAAAGCAGAATTAATCTGTGGAAGATGTTAATTCTGTGTTTATTGGTAGTAATTTGTTCTAAGAATTTCTTTTTCAGGACTTAAAACTTCCCCCCAAAATTAAACTTTTTAGTGTGATAACGATGAGTGTACATTCACTGCCCATTTTATCTTGGTTGTGCCTTTATCTATGAACCAATTATTAGATATCTAAGTTTTGATTAATAGATCTTTGGTAATTCTATCAAGAATAGTCAGGGTCACTTGAAGATGATGTTAAATCTGACTTATGTGTTTACTAATCACAATATAAAATGGCTTGGGATGTTGGAAATTATAACCAATTTTAAATCTGTCATGTCACAAAAGAGAAAATATAGCCAAACAACGAAAAAAAGGAAAGTGTGCAAAACCAAAGGGAATTAAATCTATCTATTAATATTCATTCTTTGTAGAAACTATTCATCTTCGTATCTGCCTAATCAACAGTATTTTTAAATAAAAAATTCATTATAATAAGTGTTTACATTATATAAAGTAATTTAAAAGAGGACTAGAAGAGTTGATCAACTCTTTGGAAAAACAAACTTATATTTTATCTTATATAATACACAGCAAAATGAATTCCAATTGGTATAGAAAGTCACACAAAAAATAAAACAAGGCAAAGGATATATACTCAGTGGTACAGTGCTTGCCTAATACATGTGAGACCCTAGGTTAATTCCTCAGCACCACAAAAAAGAAAAAAGGAAAAAGACACATGCATAACTGAAATAGTTCTAGTCAATAGTTAAATGTTATATTTTCAGGAATATTTGGCAATATATAAAAAAATTACAATTTATCAGAAAGTAGTAGTTATAGCAATTGTTATTTGCAATAGCACTATAGGATTCTATTCTCTGAAAAGTAGAGTGTGTTTTCAAGTTATTTTCTTATGCTTTATATTCTCTAAATTTTCTACAATAATATATGTTCATAAAAACAAAATCATTCATTTTTTTTTCCATAGTAATGTTTATTATCTTTAATCTGAAAGCAAATAAATCGTATCACATTATAAATCCTGGTACTACTAAACCAACATGAAATTCAGCAATGAATTTTTTAATTATTCAGTACTAAACTTTACTAGTTTCTCAACTTTTTTCAGTCTATTAATTAATGATGAGCTTATTTTTCTTACCTTTGAAAAGTCCTTTGATACCTCCCATCTTTTTTACCATCTGTGCAAACTTGGTATATTGTGTCAAAAGTTCCTGAACATCTCTTGTTGATACACCTGATCCTCGTGCTACTCTTTGGATTCTTCCTGGTTGCTTACTAAAAACCTTGGCACCATCTGTACTGTCCAGTTCTGTAGGCAAAGTCAATTACTTTCATTTAACATAAAATTGCCATTCATCATCAAAACAGAGTTGGGCAGATATGTTTTTTAAAGGGATAACCACACTTCATCTTTCTGTTCTTTTTAAACTACAAAATCTTATACAAAAAAATAGGTATAATAAATGAGCAAACCATCAAGCAGATTTAACAAATGTTATCATTTGCAATGTATGCATTTGATTTTTTTAAAATTTAGGGGAATATATTCAAAAGGATACTTAACAGTATCCTTAGGTTAAATAAGAACATTCTGAGAACTATGAAATTCCATGTTCACTATCTCCATATCTCCTAGGTCTACCCTTTCTATGTCCTCTACATACCAGATGTGTATGGTATATTCCAAAAAAGAAGAGAGGTATTCACCTTAAAACTATCTTAAATAACTATTAAATGTTAACTCATAAATTTAGGCTATGTAACAGAAGGAGGAAGGTCCTATTTAAAAAAAACATTAGTACATATCAAGTAATTACTCCTATTTTAATCCTTTCTATAGAAACACATGTAGTAGAAGTTAATTCCCTCCAGTTTTTTCTTTATTGTTAATTTTTTTTTGAACACTCGGAATACAAGGTACAGTTCTTCTGGTTTTAGTTGCATACCATCTCAGGAATGGGATGGTCTTTAGACAAAATTTTCTATTATGTCTGCATTATCTTTATAACATCCCTTAATAACTGCTGTTTAGACTCTGTCTTAATAACCATAGAAGAGATGACCCATTACATAAATTAAGGCAATCTATGCCATTCTGTTATATCTATAATTTTTTTTTCTTTTTGTGGTATGTTTTGAGACAGGGTCTCAGGCTGACTTTGAATTTGTGATTATACTGCTTTAGACTCCCCAAGTTATAGGTGTGCATTACCACACCCAGGCTGGAAACTCTTTTCATATATTAACTTGAAATACATTTACCTGGCACTTTTATTCATATATATTTCTCTTTGCCAAGCACAAAAAATACTTTCAAATACTTGAGAGTCACTACGTCTCACAGCTAATGATTGCGAATGTGGACTTAGAATGTTGAGGTTGAAGCACAGCCTCTCCACTTGTTAGTGACCGTAAGCAAATTACTCAACTTACCTGTACTTCATTTTGCTGGTCTGAAAAAGAAAATAATGGGCTATCCCTTAAGAGTATTGTGATAATTAAATGGCTTATATATATTCAGTGTTCACGATAGTGCCTGGCAGAGTAAATACTTGATATGGCTACAATTACTAATTCTATATGCAAAAAAATTTCCAGAATTGAAGATGTAGACAATCTTATTTGTGGTTACTATTAAAACCTGGAGCTCAGGAAACAGCTAATGACTACAAAATCACCACCCTCCACCACCATCATCATCAGGTAGTAGGTAAAGCACAAAAAGGAACAGAATGATAAAAACACTGGCTGAGGACAGAATCATTAAAAAGCTGGGCTGAGAAAGAGATCAGTAAAAGAGACTATGGTAACAAGAAAGGCATGGTTAAAAGTGAAGAGACGGTATAATGGAAATCAAGGAAAAAAGGTGATTAACAACATTCAATGTTGTAAAGTTGATCAAGAAAAAGAATGATTCAGGTATGAAGTGTCCAACAAAGACTCGTGTGTTGCAGGCTTAGTCCCCAATGTCCAAAAGTTGGGTTTTAAGAATTGATTGGGGGCTGGGGATGTGGCTCTAGCGGTAGCGCGTTCGCCTGGCATGCATGCGGCCCAGGTTCGATCCTCAGCACCACATACAAACAAAGATGTTGTGTCCGCCGAGAACTAAAAAATAAATATTAAAAATTCTCTCTTAAAAAAAAAATATGATTGGATCATGAGGATTCTGATCTCCTTGATGGGTTAATCACTAATAGCTGAATGACCTAATGGAAGATAGTAGAAACTATAGATTGGCATGTGGAGCATGGATGGAAGAAGTAGATCTCAGGGCACATCTTCAGAGACTACTATCTTGTCCCTGGCCTCATCTTCTGTCTCTCTCAGCTCTCCTGGCTATGGCTTTTTACCACATTTCTACCTTGCCATAGTCCTAAAAGCTATTGAACCAACGACCATGAACTAAAACCTCTGAAACCAGGAGCCAAAATAAATCTTTCCTCTTCTAAGTTAGTTTTCTCAGTTATGTCATAGCAACAAGAAGCTAATATATATCCACTAGAGAAGATCAATACAATAGGAAGTTACTACATACCTTTATGTGAACTACTCCAGAGTAATGAATAAGGATAGAAGTCAGATTTCAGTGGTTTAAAGGAGAGTATCAACTGTTCTTTTAAAGCTTGACTAAAAAGAGTCACAGAGTTAAACAAAATCAGTAGATAAGTAGGGCCTGAGTTATAGAAAAGGATTTTACTGATAGGTTCTTGAAAAAGCATGAAGAGGGCTAAGAATGGTTTGTTTGTCACAATCCTACAGGTAAGTTAGCTAAAAGTTGGGGGAATTGTTATCAAATTTTCTTTGTAAATGAGGTCAGAGGTCAAGTTGAAGAAGTGGTAGAGTAGAAGGCCTAAAAACTAAGTGAAAAAAAAAAGTATGCTAAAAAAATTGGTGGAAAAGGGTCATATGATTAGAAATGCTAATGGAAGACCAGATAAAAGACCTAGAAGTAATAGAGCTAATAATAATATAGTATGACAGAGATAGAGCAGAGTTATATTTCAGAGAAGACTGAAACTCTGAGAATTTCAAAAGTAAAAGCTGTTTTGCTTACATTGTCTCTCTGTACTCTGGCATATTAAACTGCTGAAAAGACAGAGTAAACAAACATTTAACTTTATAAACCCAGTATTCCCCTAAATTTGACTCCATTTTCCCCCTATTTCCATCAACATCACAGTGAACTAAGGTTCTTATTTTGGAACTCACCTGAAGAAAAACTATATTAAGCATTTCTCTCAGTAATGAAGTCAATACAATAATCATAACACTTAAATACTTTCAGGTTACTATTTTTCCTTTAGTAAAAAACTTTTTCATCTTTTAATAAGAAAACTCAACTTACTAATATTTTTTCAAAACACTGTCCCAAGTCAAGAAATCTGATCTTACCTTGATCATTCATACTATCCATTATTGTCATTAATTTCTTTAGCCTTGCCATTGACTCCTGTTCATTTCCTTTGCTCATAAAATCTGTTCCAAAACCAGGGATCATTCCCTATAACAAAATTAAACACAAAGTAATTAAGAGATTAAATTAATTATTCATAATGTCTACATTTGAATATTGGCTTTAATATTAAGTCTTAAAATATACATTTTTATCCAAAGAATTAAAGCAAATATATCTAGAATTTTTAATAAAAAAAAAGGCATAAACAAACTTTTAAGGATAACTAACCAAGATCTGACTGAACGGGCCCATTTTCATGATATTTTGAAATTGTTCATACATGTCTCGCAACGTAAACTGACCTGAAATACAATATAAATGATTCAGATATATTAGCAAATGTACATCTCCATTCAATAAAACTAATCTTTTCCTTAATCACAGATTCATTTTGAAGCATACTTATAAAATACCCAATCAATAAACACTCACTGAGCAGTTATTATGTGCACGATGATAGAGTGAATGCTATAGGGAATATACAGGCACACTGACAGGATCTATCCCTGGGAAAGTCACCTTCTATCAGAAAATATAGACAAATACAAATACATAGGAAACTCCAAAACAAGGTATACAAACTAGGTGCTTACTAGGGTACCTAAATTAAGGGTTGACTCCAAAAGTGAAACACATAAAATGTCCATGTACTAACGGTGAGAATGTAGAACAGCAAAAATATTTTAGAAGATTATTTGAGATTTCTAAGTTTTGTTGTTGTTACTTGGGGATTAAACCCAGGAGTGCTTTACCACTGAGCTATATCCCATGCCCTTTTTCTTTTTTAATATTTTTTTTAGTTGTAGATGAACATAATACCTTTATTTATTTATTTATTTTTATGTGATGCTGAGGATAGAACCCAGTGCCTCACACATGCTAGGCTGTACCACTGAGCTACAACCCAAGTCCCCTTTTTCTTTTTTGAGACAGAGTCTCACTGTTGCTTAGAGCCTTGATAAAGTTGCTGAGGCTGGCCTTGAATTTGGAATCCTCCTGCTTCGGCCTCCTAAGTTGCTGGATTACAGGCATGCACCACCATGCCTGGCTGAGGTTCCTTAAATAGCATAGCATAGCTGTTCATGAACAGAAAATGAGTAATCTGTGGATGAACTACTAATCAGCAATAAAAAGAACAAATAACCACATGAATAACTACTGAAAATATTATGCCTGGTCAAAGATTTCAAAAGATATTCTAGAATTTTCTAACATATTCTAGAATTTCTAACATATGAACTGTTACTGGGATAAAACAGCAAAATTTCTAGGGTAATGGAAATGGTCTGTTTCTTCATGGGGTGTGGGTTACTATGCATTTGAAAAATTTTTAAAAAAGATGGAATGGTAACCTTAGGATATGAGCATTTCATTGTATGTAAATTAATTTCAATTTTAAAAAGAGAATGAGGAAAAGAACAAAGAGTATTTTCTATTTAAAATTTTTTTTTTTTTTTAAAAGGTTACAGCAGATAGCCAGAAACACAGAGTTAAAATAGTGGAAGAGGTGGGCTAGCATTGTGGCTCAGCAGTAGAGCACTCGCGTAGCACGTACAAGGCCCTGGGTTGGATCCTCAGCACCACATATAAATATTAAATAAAGGTACTGTGTCCAACTACAACTAAAAAATAAATTTTTAAAAATAGTGGAAGAGAAGGTAGAGCTCAAATATCTATGTGGCCATTTTTAAATAAATTACTACTGAAACTATCTATATAGGAAATCCAACACCATGGAACTCAAATGAAAAGTTTAAAATAGAAAAGGCAGATACACAGTCAAATATTAGGAACCAAGGACTATGAGGAAAATCACCACTACATTTGGAAAGGATCCTTGGTGGCCTCAGAAATGAGTAGGATTTTAGGAACAGAAATAAAAATATAGAGAAATAAGAAAAGAGCCAGGAGACAGAAAGTACCACCAAATTTGGAAGTGGTACATACAAGCAGTGCTAAAGTTCATTAAGATATAGGGAGGTAGGAGAGAAAAATCAGGCAATTAAGAATAAATTCATTTTATCAATATTTACTGAAGACCTTACTACATGCCAGACACTGAGATAGGTACTGTGAAGATAAAAGATGAAGAACACAGCCATGAACTCTACCTTCACCTTCAAGCAAAGAAATCAGATATAATGAGGAATAACAAAATCAATTATAGGGTGCAATGAAAACAAACATTAAAAGGTTCTAACTTAGTCTAGAGATCAGATAAAATATTCTTGAAGAGGGACTTAAGGAGAGATCTGAAATTTGATCACAAAGTTAACCAGCCTCGCTAGGAAAAAAGAGGGTAAAGGTAGGAAGAAGAGAGGATGTATTTAATAGGACTAGCAAAGGCAAGTCCCACACACAGAATGCGAAGTACAACGGTGCCAAAACATGACTTGGACAATAGGAAGTCACTAAAGGATTCTATGAAGGGCAAAAATAGAATCATATTTCCATTTCTGAAACATCTTTTTTTCAGCAGTATAGTAACAGATCAAATGGAAAGACTCTGAAAAGCTGGAAAACTTAAAATAAGCAATCAAGGCAAGAGATTAACCAGCATATTTGCAGGGTAGCTGGATAAAATGGAGATATAAAGGAAACAGAATTACTAGGCTAGTTACTTGACTGACAAGAAAAGCGGGGAGCAGCGCAACAAAGAATAAAAAATAATACCACCACCCAAGTTTCTGACTCTGGCAACAAGACAAATGATGTTAAAGAGTCATTAATGATCACAGTAAAGTAGGAGGTTGAGATAAGAAGATAATGATATGTTTATTTTGAGATGTCTGTGTAATATCCAAGAATGGTCTAGTAAACATACAGTTTAACAGGTTTAAAGCTGCAGAGAAAGAAGATAGTCTAAGATGATTCCTGCAAAACACCAATAATTAAAAAGAGTACCTGACAAGATGAACAAAATGGAGCAAAGAGGCTTCAGAAAAGTATATAGCCATGGGACTTAATTCAAGAGAAAAGATCATTTGAAAAAAAACTAGAATGGTCAATAATAATATGTTGAGTGCTTATGACATGTGGGACATTTCACATCCATCAGTTAATGTAATCTTCACAACCATATATCGTAGTATAATGTAATTCTTACGGATAAGGAAATTGAGGCTAAGTAGTTAGAAAAAGTTACACAGCTAAAAACAGATCAGAGATACAAATCCAAGTATTTATACCAAGAATGTTAAGCTCTTAATTGCAGTCTTATACTTCTCCACAGGAGTGGTCTGTCATGTGGAGTGAAGACAGAGTTTGTGTTTGTGTATTTAATCTTTTTTTAAATTTCTTTTTGTATATTTTATAATACTATACATACACACACACACACACACACACACGAAGAAAACAAATATTTTTTAGAAGAAAACAAACAGAAAAGCATGTTCTAACTCACTTTTCATCTATTTTTCTTCATGAAAGCCTTGATTTTAATCTTAAGGTAATTTGATTACAAGTCAATAAAAAAATACTAGATTTTGTAACTGCTCAGATGCCTAAGAATTAAAATGATTTATATATAAATCATTAAAACAATAAACACTTCAAGAACTGACTCTAATAACAGATATTATCATTTCAAATGAATTACAGTAGATTTATCAAAAAGAAATCAAGGATAGATGTCTGAGATCAAATGCTTTTTTGCTACTCACATACCATGTTTCAACTTCTCTATGAGTGCTTCATTGTCATCCAGCTTCAACTCGTTAACTTTATCTATCAGTCCTTCAATGTCACCCATTCCTATAAGACCCAGAATAGAAAATTTAACAATTGACAGTATAACTAGATTCACATCATGCAAAACATATTCACATACATAATAACCTTGCAAGGTAGGCAGATTAGATATTCTTAATACATTTTACAAGTGAGAAAACTGAACTAGAAAAGTTAAATAGCAATAAAGAGGAGACACAGCAGGGATTCTGGCTGGGGCTTAACTCCAAATTCCATGCTTTCTAATTATGTCACCTTCAGATATTATTTTTTTAAACATTACAACAACTACATATTTTTATATTGTCTTCTAAAACTTTGCCAAAAGAACTTTACACCTAATCTCACTTTACAACTGTAGCCACAAGAAGTAGATAAATATCACCCTTGTTTTACAAGTGAAGAAGGTAAGTTACAGCAAGAAATGATTTTCTGAAACTGGTCAGGGAAGACAGTATTAAAATCCTAATCCGTTCTAAAGAAGTATTATTTCTCATAGATTTTTTGATATCCCCATGACTATACGTACCCAGAAGTTTGCTGATGAAAGGTTGTGTTTTAAAAGGCTCAAAGTCATCTATGTGTTCCCCTGTGCCAATGAAAATAATTGGACTTTTTGTGGCAGCAACTCTGCACAGAAAAAATATAAAATAAGCTCAAAAAAGAAAACAAATTTTCAGATTATCAAAGCCAAATAGAAAAGTCCAAACATTCAAACTTCTTTTCACTAGTTAAAACAGAACTATATCTAAGAGATTCCAAAATTCTGTTCTACTTAAATTTCTCTTATAGGCCATATAGGTCCACAATTAGAATATATCTTAAAATATAAATAAATTCATAAATACAGTGTTATGGTTTAGTAGAAGGGTCCCCCAAAAGCTCATGTATGAGACAACACAAGAATTTTCAGAGGTGAAAAGATTAAATTATGTATAACCTAATCAGTGGATTACTCCTTTGATATGGATTAATTGGATAGTAACTATAGGCAGATAGGGTGCGGCTGGAGGAAGTAGGTAACTGAGGACATCCTTTGGGGTTTATTTTTTTGTCCATATTGAGCCGAGTTTTGTTTCCTGGTTGTCATGTCCTGAATTGCTTTCCTCCATCATACTATTCTGCCATTATCCTCTACCTCACTTTGGGCCCAGAGCTATGGAGTTGGCCAATAATGGACTGAATCTCTAAAAGTGTAAGATAAAATAAACTTCCTCATCTACACTGTTCTTATCAGTTCTTTGGATCAGCTGACTAAAACACACACACACACACACACACACACACACAAATACACATCACCTAAGCTGAACACATGGAATAGTATAAATGATACTTACGCACTGAGTGCACCACCTCCTTTTGCATGACCATCAAGTTTTGTCACTATTACTGAGGCTACATCTACTTTATCTTTAAAAGCCTTAGCCTGGGCTTCACAAGCCTGACCAATGGAGGCATCCATCACATAAACAATATTATCAGGTTGCTAGAAAGTTTAAATAGAAAAGAAAAATATTTTTACTGATCTCAAGCAAATTTCACCATTAAAAACTATAGAATATCTACTATAAATAGTTATTCAAGTAATGAATATTTGTTGAGAGAGTATATAAATTAGGGTAGCATCTGGGTTCTGAAGACAAAGAGGCAGATAAGAAAATCATCCTTATGGTATAAGGGAGATATGATATGGTAGGCATCCTTAGGTAGGGCAGTCAGAAAAAGCCTTTCTAAAGGTTAATGTTTGAGGTGAGGCCTAAAAAAAGAAGATCTGAAGAATGGCATTCTAGGCAAAGAAATACCAAAAAAAAAAAAAAAAACCCAAAACATTTATAACATGAAGAGTGTATACTGATATCAAATGAATAAAATAGACTCCTTCCCTTAGATTTGTTCAATGTAGTCAAAATAATAGAGTAATTAAAAAGAAACATCAGCACTAACTACTAGTTAGCAAAGAATTCCAACAACCCAATGGCAAAAACCAATTCCTACTATATGCTACAAGGTTCTATAAACTGCCACTTCTCCTTGAGTTATTTCCATTATTTCTATCACAATTTAAAGACATTAAATGGTGATTAATCATTTTAACATGTATTTTCTTTTTTTTTGAGAGAGAGAGAGAGAGAGAGAGAAATTTCAATATTTATTTTTTAGTTTTCGGCGCACACAACATCTTTGTTTGTATGTGGTGCTGAGGATCAAACCTGGACCGCACGCACGCCAGGCAAGCGCACTACCTCCTGAGCCACATCCCCAGCCCTTAACATGTATTTTCATTTTTAAAAAATTTCAAACTTCACCTAAAATATCATTTCTAATTGAATTTAAATAACTTATAGAAAGGAAATGCAATATATATTAAAGGTTAATTCTTTAATTTTTCTTTATTTTTCTATACTAGAGAAGAAAAATGATGAGATAAAGTCATTATCACACAGATTAACATGCCCAAAAACAGAAAGAAATTACTTGGAATTTGATTATAGTCAAGGAGTAATTTGTATTGACCATAAATTCAATTAGGTTTTTAAATTAACCAAAAAGTCCTTTAAATGGTGTTCCATGGAAAATTACTTACTATAGCATTAGCAACTTGAAGCATTTCTTCAAACAATGAATCTTCTTGTTTGTGGCGGCCACTTGTATCAACAATAATAATTTCAAAATTTTCATTTTTGAACTTCTCCACTCCTTCAGAAGCAATGATAACAGGATCCATTTCTGTATAGCTATTTAATATCAACAAATGATTTAACAATCACAAGAGTAAAACTTCCAAATACTACTGATTTGGAAATTGGTAGTCAATCTTTAATATATTCTGAAAAAGTCAAAGTGATCACAATTTCAATTTAGCAAATTAAATTTCTATTAAGTATTAAACACAGAAATCTTCCTAGAAGAGCATGAAGCACTCATCCAACTTGTCAACTACAAAGCCTGTATGATTGCATGCCTTTTCTCAATGAGCTGTTTCCTTAAAAATTTTTATGTCATCTTCTTTTTTTTTTTTGGTACTGGGAATTGAACTCGGGGGAACTCGACCACTGAGCCACAGCTCCAGCCCTATTTTGTATTTTGTTTAGAGACAGGGTCTTACTGAGTTACTTAGTGCCTCGCTTTTGCTGAGGCTGGCTGTGAACTCACAATCCTCCCGCCTCACCCTCCCGAGTTGGTGGGATTACAGACATATACCACCGGGCTGGCTAATATCTTAATAATTGAACTCATGTTACAAAGTATTTCAAACTTGCTTTTCTATTTAACACCCTTCTGTAGCCATTTCATAAAACCATTAAACTTTCTTGTAAAACATAATTTTTAGGTTATCCAAAATACACCATGAGATAGCTATGCTTTCATTTTTTAAATAAATAAATGCCCTACTGTTGGACAACTGAAGATTTTTCCAGCTCCTTTTTTTTTTTTTTTTTTGATACTGATTAAACTCAGAGGTGCTTTACCACTGAGTTACATCCCAAGACTCCCCTTTTTGTTTTTTGGTTTTGCTTTTGAGTCAAGATCTTACAAAGTTGCTTAGGGCTTCTCACTAAGTTCCTGAGGCTGGCCTCAAACTTGCAATCTTTCTGCCTCAGCCTCCTGAGTTGCTAAGACTACAGGTATGAAACCACAACACCTGGCTTCCAACTTCTTGTTATTAAAAACATAGCCAAGAAGAATAGTACATAAATGTTTCTGTGAAACTATGTTAAGACAGGCTCTTACAAGTCAAATTTGTGTCAAATGATATAATTACGTAGGCTTTTTTTTTCCCCCATGCCGAGGATCAAACCCAGGGCCTTATGCGAGGCAAGCACTCTACCAACTGAGCTATATCCCCAGCCCATCATTTAGGCTTTCGGCTTGTTAAAAGAAAAATATCCTCCACGGGAATTTAATCTCATCCCTTTCGCCATATTTTCATAATCCTGGGAGGAAAAGTATTTTTCAACTTGAAAATCAATTACTGAGATCACATTTTAACACGGATTCTTCTGATTCATGGCAACTATTATACAGACTAGTACTGTCAAAAGAAAATATATGTAAGGTTTTAACAAACTGATTTCGTCTAAATTAAGAACAATAAAATCAGAGCTATAGTGTGTGACAGTACACACTGTAATCTGACTCAGGAGGCTGAAACAGGAGGATATAAATTCAAGGCCAACCTCAGCAACTTAGTGAGACCCTGTCTCAAAAAATATAAATAAATAACAAGCAATAGGATATAGCTCTGTGGTAGATACCCTCTGGGTTCAATCTCCAGTACTGCAATAAATAAGTAAATAAATAACAAATTTAGGGAGGAATGCACTTACTAAGAAGATATGTGTGACTGAAGGGTGTGTGTGTGTGTTTCGTATATGTGTGTGGTAATGGAAATTGAACCCAGTTCCTTGAGCATGCTAGGCAAATGCTCTACCTTTTTTTTGTTTTTCTTTTTAAATGCTCTATTTTTTTAGTTTATTTTGAGTCAGGGTCTCATGAATTTCCCAGGCTGTCCTAGCACTTGCAATCCTACCTCAGCCTCTAGAGTAGCTGGGATTATAGGTATACATCACTGTATTCAGATGAAATGGGTTTTTGTGTTTCAAAAAAAAAGGCTGACCTTTATTCTTTTTACTTTTTTGAGGTATTGGGAGCTGAGCCCAAAGGCATTCTACCATTAAGCTAGTGACTTTTTTTATTTTTAATTATGAGACAAAGGGTTTTCCCTAAATTTCTGAGGCTGGCCTTGAATTTGTGATCCTCCTGCCTCAGCCTCCCAAAAAGTACCTACGATTACAGATATGTACCTCCACACTCACTTCTAACATTCCTCTTTAGTCTGTTTGAAATTATTCAATGAAAAAAATTAAGAAGTCTCCTAAATAAGTCCTAAATTCAATCTAGACTCCATTTTTTAATCATCCTAACATGTACTAACTACCTAACTGAACACTATATAAAGTGAGAAATAGCAATGATCAGAATCTCTACCTGAGATAATCTGAGATTATAACCATTTTAATGGTTTCTTAATGAGAAACCATTTCAGGATAACCAAACACAAATGTTTGAAAATGATATGCTAAATATTTTTTATTTTGTTTTAATTGTGGTGCTGGGGATTGAACCTTGGGCCTTATACACCATAAGCAAGTGCTCTACTACAGAGCTTTGATTCCAGTCCTAAATATTTTTTTTTCAGAGTTTTTAATATTTATTTTTTAGTTTTCGGCAGACACCACATCTTTGTTTGTACGTGGTGCTGAGGATCAAACCCGGGCCGCACGCATGCCAGGCGAGCGCGCTACCGCTTGCTTGAGCCACATCCCCAGCCCAGTCCTAAACATTTTTAAATGAAAAAGTTAGACAGATGAGGTATGAGTATAAAAAAAAAGAAAATAGTAACCTACCTTCCATAGAATGGAATTCTTGCTTTGGTAGCATTCTGTTTTAGTTGGTCAAAAGCCCCTAATAAAAAATAAAAGAGTAAATTAATCCTCAAACTTGAAAATAAAGATTACACAAAACAGTTTTTAAATTTTAACCCAGTACCTGCTCTAAATGTGTCTGCACATATCAAACAGGTCTTCCAACCTTTCCTCTGGTAATAATATGCTAACTGGGAAAAGAAGATTTAAAAAATGTAATTTCATAAGACATAACAAATTACTATACACAGAATTTCTTCTATTTATATTCATTCATCTAATGATTAAAGTTAAACTGCTTATAATTCTCCTGAATATAATATTATTAAAGACTTTTGAGTACTACAAATTTGCTAAGAACAATTTAAATTCTAATTGTCATATTGTTGCATTCAAAGCATATAAAATGAAAAAGCAGCAATCGGTCTTCATTAAAAATGTTAACTACTAGGCTGGGGCTTTAGCTCAGTGGTAGAGTGCTTGCCAAGCATGAGTGAGGCTCTGGGATCAATCCTCAGTACCCCATAAAAATAAATAAATAAAATAAAGGTATTGTGTCCATCTACAACTAAAAAAATACTTTTAAAAATGTTAACTACTTACTATTTGCAAAGGGAAAAAAATATTTACTATTAATGTTAATTTACTTTTTAAAAAAATCCAATAATATTATAATCCTCTAAAAAAAATCCTCCTTTTTCCTCCCTAAATATAGCATGATTGCAGCCTGTGACCAAAAAAAAAAAATCTGATAACAACACTTAGGCACCTAATTCTATACAGTAAGGGGTAGTATAATGATATACAAAGTAAAGATCTATATTATATAGGGTGGGACACTGAAAAGGGAGTCTTAAGTCATAGGAGATAAGGTATACACTACCCTTGTTCTCCACTTCAAAAATCATATACTCAAGCCCTTAAAAGACAGAATGCTTCTTTTTTTCCCATCAAAAATTAATGCTGGCATAGTTAAATATATAAATCTAAAGCTCTGATAAACAATGGAATTCTTTCTACTTATGTTACAAAAAATCATCGAAAAAACATAATGGATATAGCAACTAACACAAAATTATAAAGCAGCATTATATAGCTGGGCTTTCACATAAAATTTGATTTATACAAATATATCTTCTATAGGACCTTTTTTTTAAAAAGAAAGTGTAATTTACCTTTGAACATGTTGTTGTTTTACCACTCCCTTGCAATCCAACAAACATAATCACATTCTGTTTTCCTTTTGTGGGCGTCCATGCTTTAACTCCAGGGTCTACAAGCTACATACCAAATATAAAATAAAAATAAAATCAAGTTAACATATGCTTACATTCAAAATTCTTCTCCCTAGAACTTGTAAATAATGTAAGGATATTTTCATATAAAAGTCACCATAATACTTCTAATATCACTTTACTACTCCCCTTTACAAATAAAGGGTGAAATTTAAGAATATAACATGCATTGGAGGGCTGGGGCTGTAGCTCAGTGGCAGAGTGCTTGTCTAGCATGTGTAAGGCACTGGGTTCCATCCTTAACACCATATAAAAATAAATAAAATAAAGGCATTCTGTCCATCTGTAACTACAAAAAAAATTTTTTTAAAGAATATAACATGTATTATGAAGTCATAATCAAGCTTTTACTACCAAATCAATACAGAGGTAAGAATCCCAAAATGTTTTTTAGAATAAGCTCAAATATGAAGTAAAATATGAGACCACGTTTGACTCAAAGGAGTAAATCACCACTGCAGAAATATAATACAAAAATATGTGTGCAGGTCACGTGTGAATTTTTAAATTTCTTGTAGGGGTGACATTAAAAAGTAAAACTAATTTTTATATTTTTTAACCTAAATATAATCAAAATTTCATCATTTCAACATGTAATCTATTTAAGGGGATAATTTACATTTCCTTTCCCATACTGTTTTCAAATCTAGTGTGTATTTTATATATAAAGCTGATCTCAGTTTAGACTAGTCACATGACACATTCTCAATAAGGAGAGGCTGACATTAGAGAGTTCCTGTGTACACCTTGACAAATATTTATATAAAGCAAAATTACAAATAACATGTCAAGGACTTTCTGTCAAATGTTAAGTTCTCCAACGCCAAAGATCTCTTACCAAGTTATTACATACAGAAGGCTAATAAAAAATAATCACCAATGTTATAATGAATCATTGGAAAAGGAAAGGTCATATATGAAAGAAAAGTCCTTAAGCTAACAAGCGTGATGCATTTAAATTCATTCAAAATAATCCAATTAGGAGTCAGTCGTTTGGAGCTTAAAATACTTATCTCTATATAATGATAAATCCACAGTACTAGTTCATGTCCTAGACCAGAGGTTGGCAAACGAATAAATAAAGTTCTAATGGGACAAAGCTATGTCCATTATTTACTACTTTTGTGTTTCAAAAGCAGAACTCAATAGTTACAATAGAGACCATGAGGTCCACAATGCCTAAATCTTTAGGAGAAAGTCAGCCAAGCCCATCTTAAACAATATCATCAAAGTTATATAATCCTTCTAAACACAAAAAATAAAAATAAAATAACCCAATCAATAAATGGGCCAAGGACCTGAAGAGACACTTCTCAGAATATGATGTACAATCAGTCAACAAATACATGAAAAACTGTTTACCATCACTACCAATTAGAAAAATGCAAGTCAAAACACTCTAAGATTTCATCTCCAGTCAGAATGGCAGCTATTATGCATACAATAATTGTTGGTGAAGATGTGGGGGTAAAAGGCACACTCATATATTGCTGGTGGGACTGCAAATTGGTGCAGCCAATATGGAAAGTAGTATGGAGATTCCTTGGAAAACTTGGAATTGGAACCACCATTTGACCCAGCTATCTCTCTCCTTGCTCTATAACTCAAAGGACTTAAAAACAGCACACTACAAGGTTATATAATCCTTATTATACCTTTATTTCAAAGAGAGAGAAAAAAAAAAACCCATATGTTATTCCTTTCCCAGGCATCAACTTGGCCTTGCACAAACTTCTAAAAAGGGCAGAATCTATCTTAAAACATAAATCCAGGCTGGGGTTGTGGCTCACTGGTAGAGTGCTCACCTAGCATATGTGAGGCACTGGGTTCAATCCTCAGCACCACATAAAAATAAACAAAATAAAAATATTGTGTCAATCTACAACTAAAAAAAAAAAAACATAAATCCTTTCCAGTTCCACCTAGATCCTTTCAGTATGGTGATGCTGAATGATTCTCTATACCTCTGCCAAAAGGTATAGAGAATCATTCAGCTCTCTATGGACTCCTTATTTGGAACATATATTTTTACTAAATAATTATTTATAAATCTACACTTCTCTTCCTCCCACCTTTTAGAACAAAGCCTTCAACTTTTCCGTCTGAGAACTCCTTTATAATCCCAGCAGTTTGTAAGGGTTAGATGCAATCTGGAATCTGAAATCATGTAAACTTTCATACTTTTACATTAAAATCTATTATTTTATCTTGCACTTTGCTTAGGTCTTATACTAGTACATAATTTGTAGCATTGTTCATTGAAATACTGGTTCCCTGAGCTACATAAATCTTTCATTATTGACACATTTCACTGTATAATGTCAAAAACTTCATTAATGTCAATACTGGTTTTCTCAGAAGAGTAAGTACTATCAAACTCAAGGTAAAGATACAAGTTCCTAGTTTATGTATGAAAGCTCAAATTTCATCACTAGCCATATTTTGTTAGTTACTACACTTTGGAAAAAATGTATGCCAAATACCTATGTGTGAATAACTATATATGTCTACTATTCATTTATGTAAAAACATGCTTTCATAAAGAGAATAATGAAATTTCAGCGACAGCAGGACTTTATGGACAGCAGGACTTTATGCATACTTTCCATTTCATCACACAAAATCTTAAAAAATATATCTACAGGGCTGGTAGAGTGCTTGCCTAGCATGTGTGAGGCACTGAGTTCATCTCAACAACACATTAAAAAATAAAGACATTGTGTCCATCTACAACTAAAAATATTTTTTGAAATACATTTATAGTCAAGGATCAATATTTAATACAATTAATAATTTCTACTATTTCAGCAAGGATATTCTTAAGTGAAAAAGCACTTTCTTTTTTTTACTCCAAGTATTTGGTAATAAAGAGTACAATGACTAATAGTATAGTTTGGTGTTACTTCCTTAACGCAAAGAGATTGTAAATTTTGCTTCAACTGTAAATTAATATAAAGTGAACAAATTCTTTAACTCTTTTAATCCTGACTTTCTTTCTCTCTTTTAATTAATAAAGCAGGTGGATCAAACTGAATGACACAGCCATCCGAGATAACAGGACTTTTCCAAAATACCTATCAGCATTGGTACCAAAAGAGTAAATGAAAATACTCATATATATTGAAGAATAAAACAGTAAACCACTAGCAGACATCTACTGCTCTAAGGAAAAAAAAAAAACTATTTTACAGTTCCTATTTTACCCATTAATCGACACACATTTTTTTTTTAGAAATGAACTCTATTTATTTTTTTTTAAGAGAGAGAAATTTTTAATATTTATTTTTTAGTTTTCGGCAGACAAAACATTTTTGTTTGTATGTGGTGTTGAGGATCGAACCTGGGCCGCACGCATGCCAGGTGAGAACGCTACCGCTTGAGCCACATTCCCAGTCCGACACACATTTTTTTCAAAGCTCTAAAATTTTCACCATAACAGCAGCAGCAATAATAGCTCTAAAGCAAGCTATAGTTAAAAGGATATATTTACTACTTGAAAAAAATTTTTTTCACTAATTCAAATTTGCTCATAATCTAACTAAGAGCTGAGAAATTTATCTTTTCAAAGGGAATTATTTTCATAAAGAACAGTATAAAAAAGTATACTTTCTGGTATGACTTTCGTACACAAGAGTAGGACCATCCTAGACAATACTTGATATTTTTTTTTTGTGTGTGTGTGTGTGTGGTACCAGGGATTGAACCACGGGCACCTAACCCCTGAACCACATGCCCAGCTTGTTTTATATTTTATTTAGAGACAGGGTCTTGCTTAGAGCCTTGCTAAATTGCTGAGGCTGGCTTTGAACTCACAATCCTCCTGCCTCAGCCTCCTGAGCCACTGAGATTAGAGATATGCCCCACCACACCCAGCCAGTTAATATTTTAACATAGATGATTCCATAAAATTTTAATAGAAAGAATTCTGAAATAGTATTCATTTATAGTGCTAGCATGCTTTTACCCACTGAGTAGTCTTGACAGAATTTTACCTTCACGAGTTCTTTAAAGACAGCATGTTGAATCATTTTCCTTTTGTTAAGACCAGATGCCATTTCTTCAAGATCAATAGCAGACCTTCATGATGATGGTGTTTGGGACAGCAAAGAGAAAAGTCAGATAAGGAATTCTAAAAAAATCTTCTATTTCACAGAATTTAAGAATATTCAATCATTCATCTTAATAGTTTTTTAACTAAAATGCATTTAATTACTATAGACTACACCATCAAGAACTATATCATAAAGTATTAGATGCAAGGCTTTCAGTTAAAAGTATAAATATTAGTTTGCTCTCAAAGGACTACAAAATACTACTTATTTATCTTTCAGCTTATGATTTTATACATCCTTATAAGAGAAAACATGACTAATAACTTCCTCTAATGCTAAATGCTTAAATACTACAAATTCTAAGTTTACTCCCAGGCTGGACAAAGCAGAAAAAAGAGATGTGCTAAGCATGATAAGGGCTAGAATTCAAGCAGTTAATGTAGGTGCCTAAATTGTTCCATGGGTCCTGCCCAGACCATGCCTCCTCCAATGAACACAATAACCAAACCACACACAGTACTCCTTCAATCAAATACGAACAGAGATACCATAAAGGAGAACCAAAGAGAATATTCATCAATAATGAATAAGCTTGGTTAATGTCATCTTAACCCTGAAGAATATAAAATCGCACTACTTTTCTATAAAGAATCTGAATTGTTCAAAGGCTTTTATATTAAAATATCTTATATATCCAAATAAATATGAATACATCCAAGTAAAGGAATAACAAAATAAAAAGACTAAAATTAAAATGAAAGTTAAACATGGCTTTTTCTTTTTCTTTTTTTTATTTTGTTTTTGTTGTGCTGGGGATTGAACCCAGGGCCTTATGCATGCAAAGCAAGCACTCTACCAACAGAGCTATATCCCAGCCCATGCTTTGTTCTTTGAACCATCATTATGAAAACATACATCCATGCAGTTTTCTAACAAATAAGCTCTATACTATTCCAGAGCCATTTAGCAGACATGTTTCATAATAAAGCTAAAAAACCAACCTTTCCAATTGCTCCCCATCCCAGTAAACTATACTTAGTTTTATGTTTTATACCTAACCAATTCAACTTACTTAACATTTTCTCTTAGTTGCTTCACTAGTTTAATATTAACATCCGCTTCTAATAATGCTGTACATACTTCTTTTAGCATAGCATTTAATACCTGAAAATAAATAAATAAAAATTTAAAGCACTCAGTGTACGATTTCAATTACATAAAAACAATAGTTAATCAGTTATCCTATGTCACTATAGCCAAATAAAGATAACACCATACTATTAGAGGAAAGATTTTTTTGTGTGGTGGGGGAAATACTGGGGATTGAACCCAGGGCATTTTATCATTGAACTACATCCTAGCCTTTTCATTTTTTAATTTTGAGACAGAGTCTTATTAAGTTGTTTAGGCTTTACTTCAATTTGTGATCTTCATTACAAACATGTGCCACCAGCAAGAGAAAGTTTTTCAGTTAGTTTTGGAGAGAAAATACTATTGAATGTCCAATCCTTTTGTCAAAATAAGATAACCCCATTTAGTTCTACATACCAAATATTTAATCACCATGATTTTATCCTATATTGAAGTCATGAACAATATAAACAATATTCAAGCTAAAGGAAGTTTCTATACAACAGATGTTGCCATTTATGTGTTTTTGTGTGTGTGTGTGTCACTGAAGAGCTCTGATAATGATAAATAGTGGCATATATTCACAAAATTTGCTTTTCTTAAATGGACTACCATAGAGGAAACTGTGATAGAAGAAAATTACCCAGTCTAACTACTTCCACTCAGATAAGAAGAATAAAATTTCAAAGGAAATTATCCTCCAATTCACTATCACTGTACATCTACAGAATTATGAGGCACTGTGTTTAAGAGATCATAAACTATAACATCTTAAAATGAAGTTTAGCCATACACACACATACACACACACACACACACTCTCTCTTATAAAACAGAATATAAGCTCCAAAAGCAAAGACATTTTAATCTTATTTACACACTATTTTATCCTTGGTAAACAGCAAACCTATCTGAAAAAATGAGGGCCTTAAATACTTCCTGAATGAATTCTCTCCTTCCTTTCACTTAATTTGCCCTATAGAGGGTTATCATGTTTTTCTTTTCTTCATTAAAGAGGTCTGATAAAACTGGACTTGATTTTTCATTAGGGGGATTTTTCCCTATTAACCTGCTAGCAGCTTTTCTGTTCCTGTATTATTTTGCTAATTCAAGAAATAGATGCTGTTCTATTTCCAACAAGCAATTCTCAGGTTTCCTTTTTCTTACTAGTAATAAAAAGAGAATAAGGGCTACAATATTTTCAACAGGGAAAACTGTTTGGAAAGCTATTGTTTTATTTATTCTGGATTACAAGACTAAATAATGGTTTAAGTTATGATTTATTTAATACAAATTATTAGAAAACCCTATATGAGGAATTGGAGGGGCAGGCAGGCAGGATTCTACTCTGGTTTGTCCAATAAACAAACATGTGAAACCTACTTTCTGTTTCAAAACCAACTTTCTGTTTCTATTAAATGAGAGGCTGGACTATGTGATCTCTAAGATAGTCTCAAAATTATTTACTTCCATTAGTTTGCTAAAGTGTTGATTAAAAAATATATATATAAAGATACTTTCTTAAGTATTAGGGATCAAACCCAGAGGCACTTTACCATTGACCTATATCTTCACGTCTTTTTATTTTTTCTTAAGTTTGAAAAAGGGTCTTACTAAGTTGTTGAGGCCTCAAACTTGGCAATCCTCTTGCCTCAGCCTCCTGAGTCACTGGAATTACAGGTTTGCACCCCTGAACCTGGTTAGAAAGTTTTTTTGGGTTTTGTTTTTTTGGTTTTTCTGGTATTCAGGATTGAACCCAGGGGCACTTAACCACTAAACCATATCCCCAGAGCTTTTTAAATTTTATGTAGAGACAGGTTCTTGCTGAGTTGCTAAATTGCTAAGGATAGCTTTGAACTCACACTCCTTTGCCTTAGCCTCCCAAGCCACTGGGATTATAGGCGTGCGCCATCGTACCTGGCTTAGAAAGTACTTTTAATCTATTAGCTCATATAGTCTTTAAAATTATTTTGTAAAGTAAATGCTATTTTCCCATTTTATATGTTAAGGAATATGAAAGTTGATGTACCCAAATTCACATTGCACAGCTACTAAAAATGGCTGAAGTGGGACTCTAATCAAGGTCTTCTAACATGAAATTCAGTACTGTTTCCATTATTACTACATAATAATAAGTATACTTGTAGACTATAAACATCTCTTTTCAATTAATAAGCCATAAAGATAAGTAGGATAAAAATAAAAAGAATATAGTATCTTAAAACATTAAAACCAGGAAGAAAGGTATTTCAGACATGCTATATAAGGAGTTATAAAATCTCTAAAAAAGTGAATAAGCATTTCAACGAAACTAAAGAAACCAAGAAAAAAAAATGCTAGCCTTTTATAAGAAAAATGTTAATTAAAAGTCACTGAGAAAAATCAGAAAAGCACATACATAGCAAAGAAGAAAGAAGCAGAATAGCCAGGCCCAGTGGTGGCGGACACCTGTAATCCCATCTGCTTGGGAGGCTGAAGAAGGAGAATCAAGAGTTCAAAGCCAGCCTCAGCAACAGCAAGGTGCTAAGCAACTCAGTGAGACCCTGTCACTAAATAAAATTCAAAATAGGCCTGAGGATATCGCTCAGTGGTTGAGTGCTCCTGAGTTCAATCCCAGGTGGGAAGAAAGATGAAGGAAGAAAGAAGCAGAGTTTTAGGTCTACATCAAGATGGAAAGCAAAAGTACATTTCCAGATTTAAGTCAATTTCAAAAGATGTTCTTTTTTACATGTAAGTTAAGGTCATTTTTGTTTAAGTTCTGTATAGAAAGATGAAACAACAGTAGGAGAGTTGATTTCTTGATGAAAAATACTTTTTACTATTATCAAGCTATAGGGGTTTTTTTTGTTATTTTTTGTTTCTGTTTTTTTATAATATTGGTGATTGAACCAAGGGCATTTTACCACTGAGCTACATGCCCAGTTTATTTATTTATTTAGAGGCAGGGTTCTCATTAAGTTGCACAGGCTGGTTTCAAACTTGTGATTCTCGTCATTCAACCTCCCAAATCACTAGGACTCAAATCACTGCACTAGGTTTGGCTACAAATTTTTATCTACAATCATTGAATCTACATCAAAATAAATATAAACACAGATTATAATAATCCAGTTCTCCAATGCTAGTGAAGATGCACACTCATATATATTTCACATAATGTTTTACATACCTCTTCATTGATTATGGTGGCATTGCTCAATGAGCGCAATGCTGATGTTATTTTTCTTCCAAGGTCTGCTAGAACCATCTTGAAGACTTTAAGATGTGCTTATGAGGAACTCTAAAAATAAAAATATATGAAATAAAAAGAAGCAATTTTATTTCTCCATGACTGACAACTTCTAAAGAATAATATTTAAGTTCAAATTAAAATATTGAAATGTTTAATTACTGTAATTTCAGTTTCTATAGCTTCAACCTACACCTTTAATACACTTATGTTCAAAAAATCAAAATGTCACTTTGTTAGGATGCCTTATGTTTAAATATTTAATTAGAATCTTGGATATGAATCAGCAAATTTAACATGTCAACCTGAGGAAGTAATGACATGATCACAAATTAAATACATACTTGTGAATATGAACAACTAAATGTACTATGTACATTTTTAAATTAAAAGAGCAAGAAAAAGAAGTGAAATCTCCAGATTTCACTTTTTCACAATTTCCCAAATTATAAGACTTTGAACTGTTTTGATTCTTGTTCCTAAGCCAAAAGAATTAAATTATCATTTAACTTTTCTAGTACAAAGTAAAGCAACTGTTGAGCCATTAACTATGTGACAGGCAATGTACTAAAGGATTCCACGTAAATTATATTATTTCATTTCATTCTTCCAATCCCAAGGAAAAGGATATATTATTATCCCTCTTCCCATTTTAATTTTTAAGCTGTTCCTTATTCCCCCATTCTAAAATAACCTCAAACATCCTTTCCAGTTGTAAAACATCATCATCTTATAAAGTATACAGATATATCTACTACATGTTAAGAATGTAAGAACTTACAGATGGTAAAAAAGCAAATATGAATTGTACTTCCTGCCTTCAAGATGCTAGATGGTAAGACAAGGCACATGAATGAAGAACAAAATAAATACTAAGAGAGAATTTCTCCTCACTACAAATTAGGATATCAGCTTTTTCCTGTCTTCAAAATGAAACATTGGCCCTTCTAGATCTCAAGCCTGCTAGCCTTTGGACTAGAAATACATATTTGGCCCTCCTAGGTCTCCAGCTTGCCAACTCATCCTGCAGATCTTGGGACTTCTCAGCTTCCAAAATTGCCTGAGCCAATTCTCTATAACATCTATTATCACCACCACTCCACCTCACCCCCGCCTCCCACCCATACACAGCACCTATTGGTTCTGTTTCTCTAGAGAACCCTGGCAAATTACAGTGAAGTAATGGCTCGAAACTAGCAACAGAGACTAAGGTGAACTGTGAATGATCAACTCTATAAAAATCCAAAGGAAGAAAAAACATTTTAGTCTAAGGGTTAATTGGAATTTGGTACTAAAATACAGGTAGATTTGGATAAACAGAGAGGGGGACAAAAGGGAATTTGAGAAGCATGGAATGGCATAACCAGAAATGAAGACCTGGGAGTCTGGAACATATTTGCATTCTACTTAAAGATTATTGAGCTTTATTTGGGGGACAGTAAAAATATTCTGTTCAAGACAAAAGGCTACATAGGAAATTAAGGTTGTAAAACAAGGCTGTGAAACAAGATGTCAATTGTCCAATATAAGCAATATTAATAAAAACATTAAGTGTTCAAAACAATTGTTTTGGTAAACCTTGGAAGATAATCTAGTCTAATTTAGTGAACTAAGATTATTCACACTTGATGTCATCAACAGAGGGCATAGCAGATTAAAATTGGAATAAAATAGCTGACTCATTCACCACAGATAGTAGATAGGTGAGGCAAGTCAAGAGACAGGAAGGGAAAATGCACTCTAGAGCCTAACATAGCAAAGAGATATCCCAGACTGAGCTCTGAATTATACATTACACTTCCACTCAAAACTTAAGTAACTTAGAAATTAAAAACAATTCCCATCAACACTTCATGAAATTGAAAAAAATATGCTTACCCCATTTTACAATTAAATGGTTGTTTAAACTGAAAGGAACTCTACTTCACGGGAAAATCCAGCATTTATTTCTTATTCATTATTATACCATATTCATTAATCTATGTAATTATCAATTCTTAAGTAAATATTCTTAATGGAAGAAATAAGATCAGATGTTTCAATTCATCTCCTTTACCACTGTTACCAGGAGTAATATAATCCTATTGATGACACCACAATTAACTTTTTTAGAGATCATGTCATAAAAGATCACCATTTAAAAAAGCTAACTGCCCATATTATTACTTTTTTCTTTTCCCTTTTTTTTTTTTTTTAAACTGGAGATTGAACCTAGGGGGTGCTTCACCACAAAGCTATATCCCCAGCTGCTTCCCCCACCCTTTTTGGAAGCAGGGTCTTGCTACATTGCAGAAGCTGGCCTAGAACTTGCAAATCTCCAGCCTCAGCCTCCCAAGTAGCTGGGATTAAAGACATGAGCCACTGAACCTGGCTAACTATCCATATTAAATGTCTCTTTCAAACTGAAAAATTTCTTTGTGACATTTAGCAGAATATTTTTAAATACTTCTCATTATAAAAACCTGCACACTTCAATAGAAGAATAAGAATACCTAATAATATCTTTCACCCAGTGTTTTCTCCACAACTTCCAAGATCTGTTTCTGAAAACTCTAGTGTCTAAACTTTAATTCTGCTTAAAATTTCAATAATTTCCCATTGCATACAAAGGTAAAGTCCTCAAAATGAACTGTAAGGCATCCTCAAATATATACATACACACCTTTCACTTTAATCATACCACTTTGCTGTGGCTGCTATTTTCACCTCAGTGTTGTAGTACTAGCTGGCAGGCTCTTTCTGATCTAATCACTTATTTAAACTGTAACTCCTCCTCCCTTTATTTTTCCTATTATCAACTTATATATATTATTTATATCACGTATGGTCTATAGTCCCCCTACTGAAATGTAAGCTGCACGAGGCAGGAATTTTTGACTCTTGCTGTCTCCTGTGATCTCACTGCTCAACCTATCCTTAATCCTTAATGACAATGAACTTTATGAATGAATGAAATATTTAATGCAATTGGGAAAAAGCAAGACCAGGGACCAAAGTTATGAAAAGCATTACAAATAACTCTTTTTAAATTCTTTTTTATATGGTTCTGAGGATCGAACCCAATGCGTCTCACACATGCTAGGTGAGCACTCTACCATTGAGCCACAACCCCAGCCTTACAAATAACTCTTAAAGGCCACTAAAATACACTAATACAGATAACAAGTCAAAAGACATTCAATGATCTAAGTAACTGACATTGTACATTTAATAGTCATTTGTCATTATTTATTATAACTTTTCAAAATTTCCCTCCATGCATTTCTAATAAGATACTTAAAAATTAACTATTACTTGTTCTAAAATGCACACTAAAAGCAAAATACTTTTTTATTGTTGTTAATATCTAAAACTAAATAGTTGGAGCAATTTACTACTCAAAAACTCATTCAAAATTCTCTTGGCTAACTAAAAAAAATTTATAGATGTTACCTAGAATTTCACACAAAAAATGGATTTAAATTAGGGATTTCAGAATACCAAGTAATTACTATATAGTACTTCCTAGGATTTAACACCTATTATCTCATTCCACCCTCTTAACAATTTTGAAATAAGCAGTTTAAGAAACAGAACAATCATCTCCCTACCAAAAAATCCAATATGATTCTCTATAGCCTTTAGTTACACAGCCTAAAGTTCTAGAATATAAATAATGCTTTAACCAATAGGGTCAAATACTCTGGTGGCAAATTCAAGGGACAAATTTTGCTGCTATGTTATAAAAGAAAAAAATCATATTTTGAATTTTTTTTTTCTTTTTTGGGCAGACTACTGGGGATTGAACCCAGGGTGCTTTTCCATAGAGATGTATCCCTACTCCTTTTTATTTTGAGACAAGGTCTCACTAAGTTACTTAGGACCTCACTTAAGTTGCTAATGCTGGCCTCAAACCTATGATCCTCTTGCCTCGGCCTCTTAAGTCGCTTGGGATAGGCAAGCACCACTGCACCTGGCTATGTTCCTCTTCATGGAAGAGTAACTGCCATGTCCAGAAAGAGCTGAAAAGTACCACTATTTTTTTTTTTTAAAGAGAGAGTGAGAGAGGAGAGAGAGAATTTTTAATATTTATTTTTTAGTTCTAGGCGGACACAACATCTTTGTTGGTATGTGGTGCTGAGGATCGAACCCGGGCCGCACGCATGCCAGGCCAGCGTGCTACCACTTGAGCCACATCCCCAGCCTCTGAAAAGTACCACTATGATCAGTAACGTACAAGTACTGATCTTGGCCCAAGTCACAGATTCTTCTAATAGGAGGCTGACTAGGAGTGAGTCAATGACAGAAACAGGCTCAAGTCTGGGATTCCCTAAGTAAGGCAATCTCACGGCCAAGTATCCTACTTACCTGCTCAATGTGAAGTACTGGAAAGAGCATGGGCTTTGGAATCTGACAAACTTGGTTTCAAATCCCAGCTCTGTTACATAATGGCTGTGTGATTTTGGGCAAGTTACTTAATCCCTCTGAGCCTCACTTTCCTCACCCGCAAATGGAGATAATACCATTATCAAGGTAGTTTACCCTGCATAGCTGTTGTGAGGACTAAATGAGATAGTATGTATGTATAAAACTGTCTGAGGGTGCCTAGAATATTAACTATTTACTTCTATTCTTTCTTGAATGATATCAAGTAGCTCTCCCTGTATCATCCAAAGTGTAAGCTAGAAATTTTTGAACTGCCTACTAAAGTGCCTGTCCCATTATGGAGGAACCACTGGAGTCTTTTATATTTAGTAAAAGATTTTAGCGCCAATTTTACATTTAGTACCTAGCTGTCACTCAATAAGAGTTACAGTGTCAAAAAAGCCACCTTTCTCTACATAAACAATTATAAATATATCTTGCCAGAACCTTGCCGGATCTGAGACCATACAGACACAAATGTTTACAAATTTCAAATCCTATCACAACAAAACCCTTAAATTCTTCTAATCCCTTGAGAAAAACTAACTTTTAAAATCAATAAGACTCAGGAATTAAATATATAAATTATTTTCATAAACATTCTTCTACACAGTATATTTCTCTAAACTATTCAAAAGCTTATACCCAATATTTGTTTACCTCACTATAAAAATAAAGGTATTTTAAAAAAAATTATATGTGTTCAGAGTCTAGAACCACAGAAAAGAAAATTTAGTGAAAAATATAGCTGTAGGTAATTTTTATGTTTTTATTAGTGCATTGTTGCTAATATTGGGTTTGTTTTGACATAATCATACATCATGGAATATAATTTGCCCATTTCAGTCCTTAGTACCTCTCCCTTCCTTCCTTCCCTCTGCTTCCCCTTCTTCTCTCCAGTGGCTCTCCCCACATCTATTTATTGATTTTACATATTAGTGCCTTATATGTACACATGAAGGTGGAAGTCACTGTAGTACATTCACACATGCCCACAGCACCTATCAGAATTTTACCTGATAAAAGTTAAATTTACTTATTCCTCCAAGGAAATAATTCACCTTTATGTTTTATAATTATAAGAGGATTCATGTTCATTGTAAAAATTCAAGTATTAACAGCAATATAAGATAGAAAATTTAATTCCCCTAATCCTATCCACTCCCATCCCTGGTAACAACAAATAATAATATGCTGTATATCCCTACAGATTTTATTTTCTGGGCACATAATTTAGATAAGTTTTCACAAAATTATGGTTTGGGGAGAAGCAGAGAAGGAAGCAGAAATGAGAGAAGTTATTTTCTAAAATATGCTTGATAGTGCTAAAATATGCTTTAATGAAAAAAGCACACTACAAAATATATACAGGAATTATATATATATTACAGTTCATTTTGTGAAAAACAGGACCACAAAAAATAAACTCAAAAAAATATCTAAAACAGAACACTACCCTTATCAAGGAATCATAAATCAAAATTATAAGATATCATTTTATACTTACTAGGATAGCTATATCTCCTCCCCCCCTCCCGTGGCAGGGGTATTGAGGATTGAACTCAGGGACACTCAACCACTGAGCTATATCTCCAGCCCTATTTTGTATTTTATTTAGAAACAGGGTCTCGCTGAGTTGCTAAGCACCTCAATGATGCTGAGACTGGCTTTGAATTCGCAATTCTCTTGTCTCAGCCTCCCCAGCCGCTGGGATTATAGGCGGGTGCCACAGCCACCCAGCTAGGACAGCTATAATCAAAAAAACAAAACACATGTAGGCATGGATATAGAGAAATCAGAACCTTCATACACTGCTCGTGGCAAAGTGGTACAGTCTTTTAGGAAACACTTGGCAATTCCTCAAAATGTTAAACACAACACTCCTATATCCATATCCAAGAGAAAGGAATACACATCCAAATAAAAACTTTTTCGTGAATGGTCTTAGCAGCATTATTCACAATAGTCAAAAAGTGGAAACAGTTGGTCGCAGTGGTGCACACCTTTAATCACTACTCAGGAGGCTGAGAAAATAGGATTGCAAGTTCCAGGCTAACCTCAATGACTTAGCAAGACCTTGTTTCAAAATAGGATCCAAAGAATGGAATATCAATAGGCAATAAAAAGAAATACAGTATTGCATACATACAACATGTATGAATCTTGAAAATGTGCTAACAGAAAGAAGTCAGTCACGAAAAACTATATTTCATTTATACAAAATAATCAGGGGCTGGGGTTGTATCTCAATGGCAGAGTGCTTACCTAGCATGTATGAGGCACTGAGTTCTATCCTCAGCATCACATAAAAATAAATAAAATAGGGGCTGGGGTTGTGGCTCAGTGGTAGAGCGCTTGCCTAGCACATTCCAGGCCCTGAGTTCAACCCTCAGCACCACATAAAAATGAATAAAATAAGGTATTGTGTCCAACTACAACTAATAAATAAATAGATAAGCAAATATTTTTAAATAAATAAATAAATAATGGAATAAGTCCATCTACAAGTAAAAATATATTTTAAAAATGTTCAGAATAGGCAAATCTATAGAAACAAAGAGTAGATAAATAGTTGCTTAGAGTTCAGAAAATGAAATAAAATGGAGAGTACTGTTAATGCATATGGGGTTTCTTCATGGGGTGACGAAACGTTCTAAAATTCGTTATATAATGCTTGCACAACTGTAAATACACTAAAATCTTCAAAATGTATACTTTAGGTGAACTGTACAATATAAGCACTTTGTTTTAATAAAACATATATATCATTTGTCATCTCTGGAATACTTAACATTTACTGCCAATTACAAGTGCCCGGATGTCATTTAACAAGTAACTTGAAATTTTTTATCATCTTATCTATTTGTATAATATCCAATTTTTTACTAAGGATTAAGATATATATATATTTTTTAAGATGGGGTCTCAGTATGATGCCCAGACTGGCTTTAACCTCCTAGGCTCAGGCAATCTTCCTGCCTTGGCCTCCTGAGTAGCTGGAACTACACTTGCATACCACCACAATGCACACCACCACACTAAGACCTTTTTTTTTTTTTTTTTTTTTTGTAATTGGAGATAAGACTGTAGGCTTTTAAATTTATTTATTTATTTTTATATGGTGCTAAGTATCAAACCCAGTGCCTCACACATACTAGGCAAGCGCTCTACCACTGAGCTACAGCTCCAGCCCAAGACTATTATTTTTTTAAGTCAAGAGGAAAGTTATTTTCCAAAGTGCTCCATATGAAAACTTTGAACAGTATTGTCAAAAGGCTAGGGGTTGTCACTGGTATTCATTTATTCATTAAACACCTACTGTATGCTGCAGAAATTGTCCCAGAATGAGAAAAGTTCTAACTTCAAATCAATAAATCAACATCAGTTTAATACAAAGAAGACTCCCTTGGCAATTTCAAAGTTGACAACTCCCTTATCAACTACCACAAACTCCCCTCCCCTAATTTTGCACCAAAGGTTATATCCAATCATGGCAGGAAATATCAAAAAATTCTCTTTAATTAAAATAATTGGTTTTCAAATTTTAAAACTTATTTTAATATTAAAAATAACACTACACAACTCTTCATAATTGAAGGGCAGAAAAAAGTATATAAAAGTTCAATTAGTAAAAAAAGGGTAATAAAAGAGAAGGTAATTGAAAGAGGAGGAGGTATAAGAGGCATATGCTCAAGCAATGGTCTATAAGTATATTTACACTTAAACAAAGGCTAAAAAGTAAATGCTCAGCGAGAATCCTTAGGGATGGGATGGTAACTAAGAAAGAGATCTTTGGAGAAACAGCCTTACCTAAATTCTTGATTAGAAAAGCAAAACAAGGCATTTATATTTTGAAAAACTAATTTACTGTCTACCCTGAAATGCCAGTGTTACCAATCACTGCATTAAGAAACACTCCTCAAAGGAAATATGGGAATGGATTTTTTTTCAATCACTTAAAAATATCTTTAGGCTAGTGGTATTTGTCCCAGCCACTGAGGAGGATGAGGCAGAGGATAAATTAAGCCCAGGAATTCAAGGCCAACCTGAGCAATATAACAAGACCCTGTCTCAAAATAATAATAATAATATAAAAACATCTTTAGAAACAATGTAACAAATATATCTGAGGAAGAAAAACTCAAGAATTGGAAGACTACAAACACTAGCCATACTCCAGAAACCTAGTAAAACTTGTGAGTATAAGCCAGGGGAAAATAAGGCAAATTGCGAGAAGGTGCTAGAATCAAGAACTAACCCATGAAGCTTAATCTACAGAAACTCATGACCAAATGCCAGGAGAAGGTGAAGGAGAAAAGATAGCTAGTGATGCCATTAACCAAAAAATAGAAAGCAAAAGGAGAAGCTGGTTTGAAAGTTAAAAAGAACACTCAATAGAGAAAAGGTGCAAAAGCCTTAAGGGTCATTTGTAATGATCTACTATTTAATTTGATATTCACTTAAGTTTGACATTCATTCATTAAGCATTCATTTTATTACCTTTTTAGAATTTTTTTTTAGTTATACATGGACACAAAATCTTTGGTTTTTTTTTATTTTTATGTGCTGCTGAGGATTGAACCCAGTGCCTCACATGTACTAGAGAAGCGCTCTGCCACTGAGCCACAACCACAGTCCTTATTACCCTTGTTTTGTTATTTTGAGACAGCATCACTACTTGCTCAGGCTCCTCTCCAACTCAGACCACCTGCCTCAGCCTATAAAAGTAGTTGGGAATATAGGTGCAGCACATGCCACCCCATCCAGCTTACCCTTTTTTTGTGCTATCAGGGCACTTTACCACTGAGCTACATCCCAGCCCCTTTGATTTTTTTTTTTTGAAACAGAGTGTCCCTAAGTTGCTGAGGCTGGTCTTGAACTTGTGATCCTTCTGCCTCAACCTCCCAAGTAGCTGGGATTGCAGGTATGTGCCACTGCATCTGTTCAGCTTATCCTTTTCTAAACTGAACATTCATATAACAAAACTTAATTAACAAGGGTAAAAAACTCAAAAACTCTGAGAATCACTTCTTTTGTAGACTTTTTATAATACACATCATAGTGAAAAAAGGAAAAAAGGAAGATAGACTCAATAGGTTTTTGACCTATTGAGTCTGCAGAAAGTACAGAATTTTCATGAGATGGAAGCTAAAGAAAAGGTTTGGAAATGATTGCATAATGATGATGTCACAGAAGTCATAGATGAAGATGAGAACTCTCAAGGTAAGACTGGAAGACCATGGCTTATAGCATTTATAGCAACTAAAAAGAGAGTTGTGCTCTGGCTTTATATCTAGTGTCCTCCAGTAGAAATTTAGTAAAGCGTGCTGGGACCCTTTAAGTTGGCTTCAGATTTACCTGGGTCAATAAGATGTTTACTCCAAGAGTTAACTAAGAGTAAAATAAACCAAAGGGATAGAAGCCTTTACTAATTCCTTTCCCCTCCCCCAAAGGCACATCAAACTCAAGTGTCTCACACGCGCTAGGCAAGTGCTCTACCTTGAGCTACAACCCCAACCCTCTTTATTCATCTTGATATAATGTACACTTAAATGCCTCTCTTTTCCTGTACTATTAGCTTCTCAATAGCAGAGTTTGTGTAATTCATTTCTGTATCCCTAAATTTAAGAACAAGTAAATATTCCGTCGAACTAAGCATATGAAAGAATCAAGTAAACATGGCATCAAGAAAACCAATAGAGGAGTTTCAAAAAAATGGCTGGTCAATAGTGTCAAATGGCACAGTATTTTATGTCTACTACATGCAGGACAAAGTGTTAAGCGCTACAAATACAAAGGAAAATAAGATCCGGTACACATCCAAAGGTTTGGGGGGAAGTAGCCACATCTAAATTCTTGCTCAAGAAAGCAAACACTAAAGTCAAACCTACAAATTCCTTCATCTTATTGGCCCAGGTAAATCTGAAGCCAACTTAAAGGGTCCCAGCACGTTTTACTAAATTTCTACTGGAGGACAGTAGATAAAAAGCCATAACACATCAGCCTCCGTGACACGACAGCTAGTGGCGAGAGAAGGTCACTCCCTCCGAAGTCTCTCGACCACTCACCAGGGTTGGAGATAGCCCTACCTGTCCCTCTGTAGTCTGCAGAAGGGTAAAAGCACACACTTACCGCAAAAAGCACTGCTAACGCCGTGGCCCTAAGGGCCGGGGAGTCCTCCTCGAAGCCCCAGGCCGTGAATGGCAACCCAGGAAAGGTGGGAGCAGACAGAAAGATAAGATCCCACAACCCAACTCCCCGACTGCATAAACTAGGGTCCAAGAGCCCAACACCGCGACGCCAACTCCCACCAGCTGGAAGACCGACGACTGCCACCGAACCTTCCGCCCAATGAGGAGACGTCATCACTCGGCGTAGTGCAGCCTTTCTGGAAGAGGAAACACTTCCGTTTCCGGGGCACAGCGCCGCTTTTCTTCGGTTCATCTCTCACAAAAGATTCCGAGAGATATTACTTTGTTTCGATTGGCTTTGGTGTTAGTTTTTTTTTACCGTTAAATAATGGCGGCAGCAAAGTTAGTAGCAAAATAGGTTCTCTCGTGGCGCAATCTAGGAAAGAAAGCGAGGCCGAGAGGAACCACCTTAAGGAAAATGGACTAAACCGAAAGAGGTGCTCCGAGGAACTCCAAAACTGGGCGTGGCCTAGGGATTTCGGAGCCCTGTGAGGAGCTCCACGAGGGTGGGGTCAGAAGTCGGGACTCTAGCTGCGCGTGCGCAGTTCGAACGGACTCCTGCGCTTCTAGCTACGGAGACATGGAATTTTGCGCTGCTCGCCGAGCTATACTTCAACTGCTGGGTACGGTGGCTCCCGCTGACCGCCCAGCGCTGCTGCAGTGGATGCGAACTACACGTAAGCGACCAGAGCCAGAGGCAGGCAGCTGGGGCAAGAATATACTGAGGGAGCTGACCTTTGGAGATTTAGAAGGAGTGAAACCAAAAACCTTCCCTGGGGTCGCTGTGCATATCTCTCCTTTTCTACGGGGTAGTTTGACGGCAGCACACCTTAGACGTGAGGCCGCTCAGAGGACCACGTGAGATGGGATAGAAAAAGATGAACTGGGCTCTAGGGAGGTGGTGTGTGATTTCCTCCCAGACTTCAGAGATCCAGTGCCAGAGCTCTTTGTGCCTAACCCCTTTTCTGGAAGAAAAAAAAGTCGGGGGGGGCTTTAACCCTTCTCATTACTCTCACAAATGGATATTACCTGGAAAAGCACTTTATGAAGAGGTTTTTTCAAGGTAGAACTTGAAAATATTACCCTGTAGGTAAAATCACCTATGTTTTCTCGATTGTTAACAGCAGTCTTTTGGGATTTGTGGGGGAAAGTCTGACTTTAAACTCCATAATTTAAAATTAAAAAATGATAAAAGGCACAAGTTAGGACCGAGGAAATATGGTAATTAGATCTGGTTATTGAAAAATTAGATCTTTCTATTCCAGCAAAGTGATACCTAGTGAAAATACAAAAATTGTATAGTCAAACCATACCTCTCTACCTTCTACATTGATTTCCATGGTTATTTTTGTTCAGACTTATTTGAAATATTCTTGTTTCCTGTTGACTCCTAGTTTTAGATTTTCAACCTTGATCTCTTCCAAAAACTCTTGTTTTTGTGATGTTGGAGTCAGTCGCCAGGTATAGGTATTATAATAATTATTATTAAATATTTTTGGAGATCATTTTAAACAAGATACCAAACCAAAGTTAACTTGAACATCTGAGAGAGCTATTTACTTGGAAACTCTAGAAAACTAGAGATAGAGCTTCATATTTATATACACATATAAGATTATCTCAAGATAGGAATTCCAAAATATGCTTAGTCTTCTGTTACTTCATTTAAATCCTTTCTTATAGTGGGCTGCTGTGTCTGCATTCCTGTAATCCCAGTCACTGGGATCAGGGGTTCCAGGCTAGCATGGGCAACATAACCAGATCCTGTCTCAAAAAAATGTGTGTGTATAATATCAACTTCCATCTAGCTTTTCTACATTCATCAGTTCAAGGTAATTTAATCTAAAAACATTGAATGCCTACAGAAATGCCTATATTGCCTTGCCTGGCAGTTGCAAAATTATTGCAATATCCTTCCTTTCAAGAACATTATGGAGCCATTTGTAAATTAAATCTCTTAACTTTAGAGGCATCAATTGAGACTCCATATTTCAAAGTCAGAATGACTTAAAAGCATGTTTAGATGTTAATTTTGTAAACAAGAAGTCTCAGTTTTCAAAGTGTCACAACTTAAAATGAAAGAGTGGTATATTTTTTAAATAAACCTAAAAAAAGTAGTATATACCTTTTTATTGTGGCAAAATACAACATTTGCCATTTTAATCATTTTTTAGTGTACAGTTCAATGGCATTAAGTATATTCACATTGTTGCATATATCACCATCATCCATTTCATTTTTCATCTGTCTGAACTGAAACTCTTGGTGTACTTTTTTTATCAGGTGGTCTATATGTAGTGCTAAAGATTTTCCCAAATGTTTCTTGTTTTTCTAATTAGATTTTTTTTGTTCAGGAAAAAAGAACTTTTTTTTTTCTGGCATTGTCACTTCACATAATATCTTATTTGTATATTTACTTAAACCTTTTTAAAATATATTTTTATAGTAAATGAATACAATACCTTTATTTTATTTTTATGTGGTGCTGAGGATCAAACCCAGTGTCTCACATGTGCTAGGCAAGCGTTCTACCAACTGAGCTATAACCCCAGCCTTTTACTTAAACCTTTAATCATTATGATTCCTGGACTTTTATACTATTTAATGAAATAGCAAGAGATAATAATAGTTATTATTATGAGTATGACTTTGGTTTTGAGATTCCTATGTGTTAAAACTGGATGACAGGCCTGGAGTTGTTGCTCAGTGGTAGAGCACCTGCCTAGCACATGTGAGATACAGATACTGGGTTCAATCCTCAGCACCATATAAAAATAAATGTATTGTGTCAAAAAACACATGCATCATTTTAAAAAACTAGATGACATCAAAATACTGCTAATAAGTAAAATCAGAATAATTTCAAATACACAAAAGAAGGAATAAAATTTGTGGTCTCTGTAAGGATAGCTGGATTATCACACTAAGACTTTAGGTGATTTATAATCATGCTGGTGGAATCAGACCTAGTCCTGGGAAAAGCCAAGCATTTGGCAATTTCTGACATAAGTTGAAAATTTAGGAGAAATGCAGGTAGGAGCCTACATTTTGTTTTAACATAACTTAGGCTAAATAAAGGTCTAGGAAATATGGAGCACCAATTTGGAAGGATGAACTAACTTTGAGGGGCAAAGAAGGCAAATAGACGTCCCTCCTCCAAATATAAAGCAGTTAAAAAGACAGCAATACCTCAGCTGATTCATTACAGAGCATCTCTTCCCTTCTATTTCTTGGTGTAAAGTGCTCCCAGTCTAGATTTCAAAGTGTAAGAAAGTGGAATGGGGTATACCTGAGCGGTAGAGTTCTTGCCTAGCACGCACAAGACCCCTGGGTTCTAGCCCCAGCACCTCAAAAAAACAATAACAAGTCAGTATATATTGTGTAGGAAAATGAGTGCAATCCATTAAGTAAAGAAAGCTGAAAGCCTGAACTGCATGTGGGGGGGGTGGAATATGAATGTGTGTGTAAGCATCAGAATAGTGATTTAATAACAAATGTTATTCTGAAGCCTCTGAAGTTTTCCTGGCTATGCAAATATAAATAGGGAAATCCAGCCAATAGCTTAATACAGTTCTACTTAGGATCAAGTTACAAAGGAGAAAATTCGAGTTTGCTCTAAGGAAATTAACAGAATCATCAAGGAAATATTTAAATGCTAAAGAAAATAATTGTTGAATAGAAGTTCATAGACACTTTCCTGTATACTTTATTTAAATACATCTTCATTGAGCAGAACTGATCATGTTGCTGAGCAGCAGTTACAGAGTTGTTAGAGGTTCTTTGAAATTTCCACAATTTTAAAAGGTAGTCTAGGATCTAGTTATATCTGTTAGCATACTGTTCCAATTTTATATAGTATTAGTATTGAGCTGTCCTTGTAACTTCATATTTTCTGACCATTAAAACCACATGAACTTGTGAAAAGTTCTCAACTATATGAGATAATATTAAAAATAGCAAAATCTAGAAAAGTGTACTGAGCATAAATTTTCCATCAAATAAAAACACAATTGTACTTTTCTCAAAATCTCCCTTATTATATATTTAAATTGGTTATGATATGTAAAAAGAATAATATAGCTTGAGCAAGTGGGTTTATCCCAGGAATGCCCTGTTGTTTAGACATTAGAAAATCAGTTAGTGTGATTCACCATAACTTAATAGAGGTTCTAGCCAGTATTTCATGGGGGATAAAATAGGGGAAGCATCCCAATTAGAAAGTAAGAAGTAAAACTGTCTATTCACACACAACTTGATTATCTACTTAGAGCTCCTAGAGGATATGCAAAAAGACTAGTACTAAATCACAGGATACAAGCATATTTTATAGTTTCATTATATAGTCTTTCACATTTTTTTCTCAGATTTACCCTGATAATGCTATTACAAATGGTATCTTGATTTTTTTTCAATTTTTTATTGCTGTGTGTATATATATATTTTTTAATAGATATGGCACACATCTCTGACCCCAGCTACTTGAGAGACAGAGGCACAAGGTATCACAAGTTTGAGGTCAGCCTGAACAACTGAGCAAGACACTCTCTCATAAAATGTAAAGGACTGAGAATGTAGCGCAGAGGTAGAATTCCCCTCACTTTGGCCCTTAGTTCCACAAGAAAATGAGGTTTAAACAAGATTGGTTTAAAGTAAATATGTGAGGTATTTTATAGTGGGGAGAAACTGAAATCAAGGATCTATATATGCGTTAGTAACGGTTCAAAGCCAGCCCAACAACTTAGCAAGACCCTAAGCAACTTAACAAGACCCTGTCTCAAAATTTTAAAAAGGGCTGAGGATGTGACTCAATGGTTTAAGTCCCCCCCCTAGGTCCAATCCCCAGTCCCCCTCCCCCCAAAAAAGAATATATTTATAATATAAGTGTGTGTATAGGGGAGTTTAAATAATTAATTTTGCACTTATTTTTCTCTTCCCTTCCCACCTACATATATGAGAAAAACTTTACTGTTCTTGCATAGCTGATTCACACCATCCTTTAATCTTTCTCCAGATTACATACTGTTTCCACATATTCTGCAATAGTTCTTATACATGTTAAAAGATGGTCAACTTCACTAATTTAATTTACTTAATAAAGTAAATTAAAACAACGAGGTTTGTTTTATGATAATATTCAATGCTGTGATGATCTGAAGAAACAATCTTATTCACATCTGTTAGAGTAAATTTAAATAATCTTTTAGGCAAGAAATTTGCAAATATGTAGCAAAAGCTATTGCAATGTTTTAAGTACTTTCCAGTCGAAAATTTGTAGTAAGAAAATAATCCTAGAGATGTAAGCAGATGATGTACCAAAACGTTAGTGGCAGTGTTCCTAATTTTTCACAGTATAACTATAAACTGTCAAGGCACAGGAGTGAATAGTTAGAGACTATAAAAATTTCCCTTCAAGATCTGAAAGTACCTACTGACTATTATGAATCTGTGACATTTGGATAAAAAGAACAGAATAAAAAATTTATGAAAACATGAGATGGGTATATCTTACTTAAATGATTAAACGGGGCATGTTTCCATTTCAATTCATGAAATTGACAACATTTTTTAATGCAACTTTTGAAAATAAACTTACCAGACTTATCCTCAAACTCACCCTCAAATGTTAATTAGCATTTATTGAATATTATTGTGACTGATTACTGTTCTAAGGCAGTGTTCATTTGGGGGGGGGGGCAGGGTTTGGAGGAGGGTGCCAGGGATTGAACTCAGGGGCACTCAACCACTGAACCACATCCCCAGCCCTATTTTGTATTTAATTTAGAGACAGGGTTTCACTGAGTTGCTTAGGTCTCACCTTGCCATTGCTGAGGCTGGCTTTGAATCTATGATCCTCCTGTCTCAGCCTCTGCAGCCTCTGGAATTATAGGCATGTGCCACTGCACCTGGCTAAAGCAATATTCTTAACATGGAATTTATATACTCACTTAATCCTCAAAACAGTCTTTTGATAAAGGTATTGTTCTTTATTCCCACTTTATAGATGAGAAAATTGAGGCTCACAATTAAGTAACTCACCTAATTAATTGATGGGTCCACGATTTGAATTCAAGTGGTCTTAATTCCAAGGTACTTTTTTTTTTTTTAACTCTATTCAGAGTGTATTCCAGAGAATAGGCCAAAGCCAGCTGAGTGAGGATGGTTTAACTAAAAGTTGAAAATAAGAACCAGAACCTAAGGAGAAATTATTATTTTTTTAATGATTCTAAGTAGGAAGCCCAGCCCCTCAATACGTGGTAGAGCAAGTGCTCTACCCTATCCCTGAGAAGTGATAAAATGAGTGTTTCTTATCCCTCATTATGCAATGTTTGATTGCATAGACTCTGGAAACAAAAATGGAGAAAAATAATGGTGTTGCCTCAGTTTTGAAGTGCATGTACAGCATGTAATACAGTACCTTACATATAGTACCTAATAAATATTAGCTATTATTGCTAAATATCTCTTAAGAAAACTTTTTATAAGAAAATACATTTATTTCCCCGCACCCAAGCATACAACTTCACGTGCCTTCTTTTGACCATATAAGGCCCTTATTTTGATCTTGACTAGAATCGGGTTGCAAAACCCTGTAGTAAATAAAGAAATCTGTTTATTTTTGAATGTGGTTAAATCAGAGTTTGTTGTCCATGTTGAGGGATGCCTCACATTTCCACCTGATAGCCTTCAACAATAGTTTTGGGGCTGGGGGTGTTGCTCAGTGATAAAATGCTTGCCTAGCATATATGAGGCTCTGGGTTTGATCCCTAGCACTATATAAACAAACACACACAGATGCAATCTTCCTTTATTAATGAATAAGTGGTGACTGAATAATGTGCAGTTTCAATGTATCTTTGATTTTAACTGGTGATGCTTACATCAATTTGGGGATTGACTCCCAGAAAAATATATTTAACTAGGGAATCAGCTGGAAGTTCATAGTGATGGTTCATAAGTTACCACCAGTATCACTTTTCTCCAGCTTCCTAGATTTTTACATATGATCCATTACAGTTTTACTGCCACCATCACTCCTTCCAACTTTATCAATAACCCAGTAGCAGTAGCAATCAGAGTTCTAGAGTGCTACAAAATTATAGCAGAAGAAAAGAAACAAAGGTAATCATGGGCTAGAGAACCAGGTTGCCAGAATGTTCAGTTCCAGGGCCACATTTATAGGAACTGTTGAGAAAGCCCATAAGATAGCAAAGATGTCGAAGGATATGGCTGCCACATCATAAGAAGAACCATGCTTAGAGCGAGGGAGAAAAACCTAAGGTAGTGATAGGAGAGCTGCTACTAGCTACTTTCTTTGTACTTCAGAGGGGCTGTATGATACTGTGATTCAGACTTGGACCTGCCTTCTCATCCCAGTTCTGCCAGTTTCTGACCTGTGGAATCTAAGGCAAATAACTTAATCTTATGATCTCAGATATTTTTCTAAATTGTGGAAACAGAGTTGTTAATAGTCCCACCTTATAGAGTTCTTGGAAGTTAATGGTAATGTTTGATTAAACACTGCAAAGTCTAGTATACCTTAAGGACTATAAGTAAATGCATAACATTAAAGAGAGTGATAACTTTCAGCTAAAATTGAAAACAAAACTGAGCTAATGTTATAAAGGGGAAGATTCTGGAAGAAATGCTGTCCTTTAATGTGGTGAAAATTGAACAACTATATATCAGGTATCAAGTGATTCATACATGGTATTTTGCCTTTTAGTAAGAGGTCATAGTGAAAGTTCCTTTTCTGCTCTAAGACTCTTTGATTTTGTAAAAGTTTGTAAAAACACAACTGTTTTATTAACATGTTTTTTTTTTTAAGAGAGAGAAGAGAGAATTTTTTGATATTTATCTTTCAGTTTTCGGTGGACACAACATCTTTATTTTATTTTTATGTGGTGCTGAGGATCGGACCCAGCGCCCCGCGCATGCCAGGCGAGTGCGTTACCGCTTGAGCCACATCCCCAACCCAACATGGTTGTTTTTGTTTCAGAATTAAACCCAAAAAGGCTATAAAATATTTTAGTTTAATACGATGGGGGGGGCTTCTTTAGTTACACCACTTAACAAGAATCACTGGTGTGAACGCTGGGATTGTAGCTCAGTGGTAGAGCATTTGCCTAGCATGTGTGAGGCCCTGGGTTCAATTATCAGCACCACATCAATAATAAATGAATAAAAATAAAGGCACTGTGTTCATCTACAACTAAAAAAAATCACCGGTGTAAGTAATATTATTAGAATTAAATTTGAATCAGAGCTGGAGTTGTAGCTCAGTGGTGGAGCACTTGCCTTGCAAGTGTGAGGCACTGGGTTCGATCCTAGCACCACATAAAAACAAATAAAGGCATCAAGTCTATATACAATAAAAATTTTTTTTTAAATTTTAATCATAAGAGCTCTCACATTGTGTTCTATCTACAGAAGGAAACTAAAACGTTAGATATTAATTAGCACCTTTGGAAAATTAGATTTTAGAAATATAATTAAGAAAGCTAATATAGAAAAAAAATTCATCAAAGGTGTTAATTAAGTTCAACCTAAAGTAATTTGAAAGGCTTTTTGTGTGTGTGGGTGTGTTTGTATGTGGTGCTAGGGATGGAACCCAGGACCTCATGCATGCTAGGCAAGTACGCTACCACTGAACTACATCTCCACCCCCAGGAAGGCATCTTAATATTATTTTTGCAGAGTGCAGTGGTTCACACCTGTAATCCCAGCGGCTTGGGAGGCTGAGGCAGGAGGATCATAAGTTCAAAGCCAGACTCATCAAAAGCAAGGCGCTAAGCAGCTCAGTGAGACCCTGTCTCTAAATAAAATACAAAATAGGGCTGGGAATGTGGCTCAGTGGTCAAGTGCCCTGAGTTCAATCCCCCAAAAAACAAATATATATTCTCTATAATTTATATTGTCTCCTAGAAATTATTTGAAGCAATAACTGAGACTATTATCCAAGGTATGCAAAGAAAGTTTTGGAAAAAAGCTGAAAGGCCTTCCCACATTAGTTCAGAGAGCCAAGTAATTTATCTTGGTATTAATATTATTGCTCCAAGAGAATTTATGCAGAGAAAGAATCTTTGTGGTATAGAGAAAAAGAACACATTTTTCAGAGGCATCAATGTAGGCTTATGTTCTTATGTAGTTGTTGGCCTGCTTTATAACTTTTGGCAATTCTTTTGACCTTAAAAGACCCACCCATCAGCTGGGGTTGTGGCTCAGTGGTAGAGCACTTGCCTAGCATGTGCAAGGCCCTGGGTTCTGTCCTTAGCACCATATAAAAATAAATAAATTAAAGATTAAAAAAAAAAAAAACCACCCAGTTTCCTAACCTGTAAATGTACTCTTGCTTTGTGTTTCTCACAAGGATGTTGTAATAGTTAAATGACTTAGTTTCTATATGAAAAAATTTTGTAAGCTATAAGACCTGCAGTTTTTAATTTGTGACATGAAGATGTCATTCTGAACAAACCAAAATTATTTTGTTTAATAAGAAGATCATAATGTGCTGTTACACATATGGTGACGTTATATAATAATGTACTATATATTTCAAAAAGCTAGGAAAAAGGATTTTAAATGTTTTTACCATAAAGAAGTATGTAAGTGTTCAAAAAAAAAGATATGTTTAACCTGATTTAAACATTACACAGGCATCAACATTTCACATGATACCCCTTAAATATGTATAATGTTTATGTTTTACAGATCAGTTTAAAACTTTTTTTTTTTAAAAAAAAGGAGATCATGAGCTTACTTAAAGACAACCAGAGATTTGAAGGATGTGGAAATTAATGATTTTATTTCCTTCCGGATGTCCTTGTTTACCTTCTACAGGTGTTTTTCTTTCTTTCTTTTTGTGTTTTGGTGGTGGTGAGTACAGCACTTGCATGTGCTTTATCAGTGAGTTATATCTCAGCCCCTGTAGCTATTTTTAACAGTAAGAAAGACAAAATTCCTTTGGGGTCATTTTACCTAGGAAGAATTTAGTATAAGAGAGTCTCTTAAAGGAAGGGTAAATACTTTGTTTTCTATTCCATCATTTTATGTGTCCTTTCCATTCTGCTTTTGGCATCAAAGAGTAGCTGTCTTCAAAAGTATTTTATTTCCAGATAAGTCATTCTATTTTAAATGTGTATATGAACTGTAAGTGTTCAAAAATAATAGAAATAATACTTAGAAATAATACTTTTTAGAATCAATTAAAAATTAACTCACTGCCAGACATAGTGGCACATGACTATACTCACAATGGCTCAAGAGGCTGTGGCAGGAGGATCTCAAGCTCAAGTCCAGCCTCAGCAACTCAGCAAGCCCCTAAGCAACTTAGTGAGACCCTATCTCATAACAAACAAACAAACAAAAAGGGCTGGGAAAGGAGCTTAGTGCTCAAGAAAAAAAAAAAAAAAGAACCCTGGGTTCAATATCTAGTACCAAAAAAAAAGAATTTAGCCCATAGCAAAGTTGAAACAATAATGTTATTATTATTAATTACTTATTAATGAGCTTGAGACTCTAAATACTAATGGAAGTACTTTTGAATAAAAATAATAAAAACACCATTTTATATCATCATCTAGATTCACCATCTATTAATCTTTATTGCTTCTCTCTCTCCCACTGTATCTCCCCCATCCTCCTCTTTGCTCTAGTGCAGCAGAACAACATGATTATTTATTGTATAGTTTGTACCAGATGTTAGGATATTAGTGTCTTTTTTAATTTGAAGTCAAGCAAATTTTATCAGAATCAGGGATATTCAGATTACTAAGGTAATTTTAATAATCCTTGAGTTATGATCCTAGGTTTTGATCCATGTGGTCAGAGATAAAATTTTTGACTTTTTATTAATAAGCTTCAGACTCTAAATACAAATGGAAGTACTTTGAATAAAAATAACATAGTTAAAATACTACATATTTTCTTAAATATCTTTGCTTTGATTGGCAGTTTGGGAAAATAAAAAATTCAACATTTTAAGTTAAATTTGTGATAGAACTTGAATTTGTCACCAGGTATGGTGGTGCACACCTATAATACCAGCGAGAGGCTAAGGCAGAGAATTGCACATTTGAGGCCAGCTTCAGCAAATTAGCAAGGCCTAAGCAACTTAAGGACCCTGTCTTAGAATAAAAAATTTAAAAGGGCTGGAGATGTGACTCAGTAGTAAAGCACCCTTGGGTTCATTCCCCAATACCAAAAAATACTTAAATTTGTCATTTTTTTTAAAGGTTTATTGCTATAAGTTGATTGATGCTGTCTGATATAAAATATATCCATTTTAATTATTTAATCTAGGCATCGATGCAACTAAAAGAACTATTTCTGTTTTGTTTTGTTTTTTTTCAGGAGATTTTGATGAATTCACTCAAGATAATAACGACATTATGTTGAAAAACATAGCAGATGACCTTCGGAATTGCTTACCTTTAGAAACCATGCTTTCCTCAGAACATCTAGCCCTTCAAAAAGTAATTACATTAAATCAAATTAATATACTATTTGTTCTACTTTAGGATTCTTCTATTCTTCCCTAACATCAAAGCCTCTCTTGTCTAATTACTTTTAAATTCAGCTTTAAGCAATTTTCATGCAATGCCTTCAACCATGTTTCCAGTTTTTTTGAATCCTTAAACTTCTGGCTCCCTAGTAATAGTTATTCAACAAATATTTCTTGAGAGCATCATGATTGTAAGGCACTCAAAAATCATAAAACATATCCAGTGAAGGCCAACAGTCTGTCCTTGTATTCATCATTGTCCCGGTTTTCTTTTCCTTGTTGCAGTTCCCTCGATTATCACAAATAGACTTCACCTTCTTGTTTCTTTCTCCTGCTTTTACATCACATATTTTTTCTTTATTCTTCCATTCCTTTTTTCTAGAATTAATTCTTGTTTTTCTTCTCCCAACAACCTTTCTCATTCAGGTTCCTTCAAGTCTGGACATGTAAGGGAGACATGCTACAAATACTGTTTTTTAAAGCAAAACTTATAATAATAGCCTCTTGTACCACTAATCTGAAAATAGCCATCCTCCATGTGCTTCTTTTAGCCTATAATGCCTGAGCAAAGGAACTAAAGCTATATTCTTAATAGTATATGCATATCATGAACATTTTGCAAAACTATAGATATTCAAGCATTCAGATTGGATTCTCAAAGGAGGAAAGCAGGCAGTGTAAAATTTGAGAGAGGGAGGGGCTGGGGATGTGGCTCAAGCGGTAGTGTGCTCGCTTGGCATGCGCAGGGCACTGGGTTCAATCCTCAGCACCACATAAAAATAAAATAAAGATGTTGTGTCCATTGAAAACTACAAAATAAATATTAAAAATTTCTCTCTCTCTAAGAAAAATTGAGAGAAATATTTATAAAACAGTTTGGATGGTATTTAATAAAACAATCATTATCATGATATACCACAATATATAAAATGACTGATTTTATCTTCCTCAGTTTCCTTCTGATCTTTATATGTGTCCATTGATTTTTAACATACTCAAAGAATTTTTTGTATAAAATAAAATTTTTAAGAATCCATACATGGTTTTTTTATTATAGTTAAGGTATAAGGAATCTGAGTGTTCTTTGTTGCCATCTGCAGTTATACCTCAACCCACCAATAAAAGAGGGCTGCTATCTCTAAGCATGAAGTTTTAATAACAATTATTTGAAAACTTTGCTTTTTGGACAAAGATTACTTGCTAAGTATTTTGATGGTAAGTAACTGACACATAGAACTCAGAAAACCTAGCATTAGTTTCAACTTTCTCCCTCTTCATAGTGTAATTTCTTTACAGAAATCTTGAATATCAATTTCTTTGTAAAATATACTCCTTAGGATGGACAAGATAATCTCTAATATTACTTGGAGCTGAAATTTTAGATATTTCTTACAGTCATGTTTTGTATTTTTCCAGGTCAAATAAAAAGTTAATAGTGTATCAGTAATTAAATGAAGGGGGGGAAAGTAGTTATTGACTTGAATAAGTGAAACTTATATTTTTGTGCCTTGTTACTCTCAAAATTTTAGCATGTGAAACATTAATGTTTTGCCTTATTTAGCAATAAAGAGAGACTTTTTTTTTAACTTATGTTTCTTTTGATGTTTTTCTCTCCTCTAGATACAGCAGCAGCCAAAACCCACAGTTCATGTTGATGCATTCCTTTATGATGAAGACTTTATTGATTCATTATGTGAGGAAGGAAAAATGAGCAGAAACTACTGTATGGTGTGTGGCTCACACCAAACAGCACCTTTAGGTAGGCACTCAAGTGTACAAATATGATGACTTTATGTGTATTTTTTCTGACATGAGTGTGCACATTTTTGACGAAACCATTGAAGACTTTTTTAAAGCAAAAGGCCAACCTGCAGCATAGCCATTACCAAATATTGCAATAAGGAGACTCAATATAAATATTTCATAGGGAAGCTGGGCACTGAATGTCCTCCAGAACACATTTAAAAACTGCATCATAATCACAGATGATTTTTCAAGTCCAAAAATTAAACATAAATGGCTAGACACAGGAAAACTAACTCATATTCTATATACTCAACAGATTAATTTACAAACCATTTGTTGATATGTTTATAATAAGAAATGTAACTTTTCAAGGGGCCTGAAATGTTTCCCTATAAAAACATCTGTTTGAGAAGTCAGATAGTGATCAAATACTACTAGGTAGACATGGGCTCAAGACAGAGACAGATAATCTTGAGAAATAATTTATTCAGATCATTTTTGATCCAGTGAACATCCCTGACCCATAACAGAACAACTCTAGTGACAGTAAGTCTTGCATATTTGCTCCTCAGCTGCAGCACCTGTGTCCCAAACAGGAAACTAAAATGTTTCCATGATGCTAATATATTAATTTTTCTATTAATATATTCTTTGTTTAAACTGAATGTAATTGACTGAACTGTTGTTTCAGACATGCATTTTCCAGCTCACTTAGATTTAGAGTCGTTGCTTGGAGCAGGTAGCCTTTCCAAGGAATTAATCTTGTGCTTATGTTACTGATCTTAGATAATGTCATTCTCAAAGGTTAACTACTACCAAACTTGAATTTTTTAGGTACTACTAATATTTTGTACCTGCATTATAATTTGGGATTAAGTTTACCTGATTGACTGGTTTAAGATTCTATTTCTAGATAATACTTCTAATTTCCATTTGAAGTAGTTGAAATTCACAGAATGAAAAGGTCTTGGACAAGAATAATAGAGGACAAACTAAAAGGTGAATTATAACTATAAAACCATAACAAATAGATCTGATTTCTAGAAATTTAATAGAAGAGCTGTTTGACAAAAGTCTGAAGACTAGGCTATTATATTTTCATAAAAATAAGGTTATAAATAATGACTAGATATCCAGAACAGCTCAGATAACGGTAATGAATCTGAAACAGCTGTCACCATGGGGGAGTTCTTCATATGACATTGGATTTATCTAGCTCTGAGACATTAATGGTGACTTTAGCCCAGAGAAAAAGTACTAATATTGCAAAGAGTTATGGACCATGTGGATTCTAGGGAGATAATGACTACAGTGGTCAGAACTAATCTCCAAAAGTTACTTCTGAGACCTAGTCACAACATTTATTCTGTTCCAAGGGATTGGCCTACCTGTTTGCATTTCTTTGCCACTTTCCATTGGTTATGGCCAAGGTTGTTCCTCTTCCTGACCATTATATTGTGTCTAGCATATCAGGGGAAAAAATTGACTCAGGCTATCCCAGAAATTTTATCTCAGAAACTGGGGTAAGAGGATAGACTTGAGGATAGAAAATAAATGGTGGTAGTTAAAGGAAATAAGGGCAATTTATGGAGATATTTTAATCTCTTTCCATACCACTGCAGAACACACATTCTCCATTATACAACTCCAAAGATGATCATTTGTCTGGTAGTTTATATAGTTTATGCAGCAATACATGGCAGTTTTTAGGTTGACTCTGGGGTAAGGTGAGAAAGCCAGATGTGGAAGTTAAGAAGCCACCAAGTAGCAACAGGTCAGAGAGCAAAAAGGAAGGAAAAAACCCAGGACATTTCAAGCAGTAGCAAGAACAGATAGAGACAATAATCTCGGTAGCTGGTTCCTAGAGCCCTTTTAAATGTCAGAGAGTTATTATTTCCTTTTCTATAATATAACTTAGAGTAGTAGAGTACAAATTTATCATATTATTTTTTTCTAAATAAATTCTGGATGGCTCTCATTGATTAAGAAAAATACATGAAATATACTCTTAAATATAGGTGAAAGAATTATAGAAATACAGAATGCAATTCTTAATAGCAAAGCATAGATTGATGTTCACTCTGTTCTAATTCTCCAGGATTTATTTCTCATTCCTTCTCCCTCATGGAATTGAAGTTCATTTATCATCATGTACTCCCTGATCTGTCAGGAAAGGTCTTGGTTGACGTTGGCTCCAGACTTGGCACAGTCCTTTTTGGGGTAAAGTCCAATTTGCGGACATACTCAACATTTTGGAAAATACTTTCCTGTAGCAACAGCTTTGCCTGCCACCATCCAAGGTGACAGCTTGGCTTTATTTATTACAGTAACATAATAAGGTTAAAATAGTACAACATAGCAGGTTCCTAAATGCTATTTGATGATAAAAAATGAGGTTGGAATGCTAAAACCAGCTGTCTGAGTTCCTTTACTAATCTATCTCTACAACACAAAAATGTAAATATTACAGAAACATAATACTTTTATAACACTTTACTAATTTATCAGTCACCACTGACTTCTTTTTGTGCTGGTGATTGAACCCAGAGCCTCAAATGCTAGGCAAGCAGTCTACCACTGAGCTACATACATCCTCACTACTTTTTTCTGTATTATAACTAAAATAAAGTGATATGCTGAGCTTTGATAAGAACTCTTATGCCAGGTGCTGTAGGACACACTTGTCGTCCCAGCAACTCGGGAGGCTGAAATAGAAGGATCATGAGTTTGAGACCAGCCTCAGCAACTTAGCAAGACCTGTCTCAAATTGAAAAGTGAATAGGGCTGGGAATGTAACTCAGTGGTAAATAGTGCCCCTGGGTGAAATTCCCAGTTATACAAAAAACAAAGAAAGAAAAGAAATCCCTGTATGACTATAAACAAGTCATTTAATGCCTTTTGGCCTCCAGTTCTTCATCTGTAAATGAGCAACTTATATGATGTCCAAGAACACATCTTGCTCCCATTTTCTGTGATCCAAAGTTTGAATGACTTTTAAAAAGTTTCAAATGGCTTTTAAAAAAGATTTTCAAATCATGAGTATTTTCAGTGTACTTAAATGATTTTATCAAAAAACTGAAATGTAGTTTCTGGTTGTCATTAGTAGGCTTGTTAAAACATGTGACCAATAACAGTAGAGGCTCATGCTAGAAATATCATCATTGTTTACATACAGAAACAGTTAATTCTTTACTGCTTAATTTATTTTTCAGGGTTAAACTTTCATTTTGTAATTAAGAAAGATAGCCATAATAGAAAATATACAGTCTGATATTCTTTGTTTTGTTATTGTTTTTTGCAGGGGGGGGCAGTGTTTTGCTATGTTGCCTAGGCTGTCCTAGAACCTCTACACCCAAGTGATTCTTTCACTTATGCCTCCTGAGTGTTGGGATTACATACATGGTATCATTGTTGAAAATCTTAAATATATTGACATTTTTCTCTGTAGGTCACTGATTCCATAAATAAAAATTTTTTGAATACGTACATATGCATTGTTAAATATATTCTAAAAATCCATGATAGAGCTATAGATACAAATTTGGTTTTTATGTACGTTGGTACAGAGTGATCTTGAGAAAATGATTTGACCTTTCTTTCCAAATTATTTTTTATGATAACAATAAAAAATAACATAACAATACATAGTCAGTTTTTTTTTAATTATCCTTATTAACTTATTGGTGGATGATCTTTGGCAGATTGCCAAACTCTAGGCTGACTTCCTTAAGTCAACCAGTATATACCTCTGGTGACCACCCACTAGTGTCAGACTGTACATGATTTTCCATCATATTCCCACAGATTAATTCCTTTGCTGCTTTCCCTTGGTGTAACTTCCCAAGAAGTTACAGAAGTCGAGTATTGTGCACAGAATTCATACATGGTCACTTTTCTCATTTAAACTTTGTTTTTATCAAGAAAAATAAGAAATCAAGGCATACACTGTAATCACAGTGACTCAGGAGGCTGAAGCAGGAGGATCCCAAGTTCAAAGCCAGCCTCAGCAAGTAATTTAGCAAATAAAAAGGCTTGGGGGATGTGGCTCAGGGGTTAAGGGCCCCTGGGTTCAATCTCCAGTACCTAAAATAAAACAAAATAAATAAGAAACCTATCTTTAAAAATATAACTACTTAGTCAAGACTGGTAATATTACAAAATATTCTTAAGATTATATAAGTTTTACATAAACTACAAGATGTTACTTGTCTTTAGTTTTATTTTTACTTTATGGATATTTTTTAAAACCTGACTTTAAATTTCAAGTAGAAACAAGCCCAAAATTAAAAATTAATTCAGTAGCATCAAAATGTATCTTCCTTTTTTAGGGTTACCTTTACAGTTCAGCAGAGCAACTCTATGGAGTAGAATTGAATGGAGACTTTTGCCAGCTACAAGAAATGGTCATAAAAAAATACCAGTTCAATGATAGAATAAAGGTACTCTTTAAAATATATTTTCTGTTGTCCATTGTATATCTGAGCCAAACCCCAGCCCTCTACTTCTTATCTAAGTTACATATTTAGAAAGTTTGAAGTAATTAACTGATTTTTTTCTTTGTTTTGAGAATATGTCAAAGCTGTTTTTAAAACTTCAGGACAACTTAATTTAATTTTTTTAGTATTTTTATTATTTAAAGAAAGAAAATATTTTTTAAATAATTAGACCCTGTACCTTTCAAAATATTATATATTTGTAAGACCAAGTGCTTATTTGAAAAGAAATAATATGATACAAAGTAAACTTTTTCTTTTTAAAATGAAAATTGTTTATTTCTTTATTTTATCTTTCTTGTGGTCTGCAATTCTTGATTAAAGTGTAATTTTTTTGTAATTTTTTTTAAATGTTTATTTTTTAGTTGTAATTGGACACAATATCTTTATTCCATTCATTCATTTTTATGTAGTGCTGAAGATAAAAACTAGGGCCCCACAAATGCTAGGCAAGCACTCTACTGCTGAGCCACAACCCCAGCCCTTAAATAAATTGTTTTACTTGCTTTTTTTTTTAAATCAATTTATTTATTTTTTTGTTTTGTTTTAATTAGTTACACATGACAGTACAATGATCTTTTTTTTTTTTTTAAAGAGAGAGTGAGAGAGGAGAGAGAGTGAGAGAGAGAGAATTTTTAATATTCATTTTTTAGTTCTTGGCGGACACAACATCTTTGTTGGAATGTGGTGCTGAGGATCGAACCCGGGCCGCACGCATGCCAGGCGAGCGCACTACCACTTGAGCCACACCCCCAGCCCAAGTACAATGATCTTGACATATCATACATTTGAATCAGGTTGGGTATTTCTCGTTTTTCTGAGTATACAAGTTGCAGAATCACATTGGTCATGCAGTCACGTATATACATACAGCAGTGATAATGTCTATTTTGTTCTGCTGTCCTTCCTTCCTTGCTTTTTTAAATAGATAATAATTCAAGTCAATGTTTGATGAAGAGTCACACAAGTCGGGTTAACAGTGTATTAATAATTTATAGTTTGTAACCCAATTGCGAGTTCAAGGCTAGACTCAGCAATCTAGAGAGGCCCTAAGCAATTTAGCAAGACCCTGTCTCAAAAAGTAAAAAGGGCTGGAGATGTAGCTTAGAGGTAAAGCACCCAGTACCGGAGGAAAAACAAAAACAAAAAGTCTCTAATTTACAACCTACTTTTATAATTTTAGGGTTACGTGTGTGTGTATCCTATAATTTTTATATGGTCCCACTTGATTCTGTGAAATAAAAGAGATTCCATTTTATTTATGAAAACACTGACTACCTTAGATTAAAAGCCTGATTGGTAAATGGAGCCATAATTCAAACCTAGGTTCTTTGACTTAGAACTAGTGATATAATTATAGTGGAAAAAACTCTGAACTGGGAATTTAAAAAGCATAATTATGACCTAATAAATAATTTCATCTAAAACAAATAGATCTTCAGAAGTTTGATTTTTACTAGATATTGTTTCTCCTATAGGCATCAGTATACTGATCTCCCATTATCAAAGCTATTAATCTCATAATATTTCACTATATCTGATATTTCACTATATAGATATTTCCTATGGGGTTATGTAATAGCATATACTTGTTCATTACATATACTCATTCTTCTTTAGGTGCTTCATGCAGATATCTGCACCCAGGGTTCACTTCTGCAAAATGCTGATGTTGTTATAATGAATAATGTCTTCGAATATTTTCTTAATGAGGAAGAACAGGCCAGGTATGTTATTTATTCAAAATTTTGTTGTGGGGGGGGGTTTAAGAAAGAGAATTTTTAATATTTATTTTTTAGTTTTCGGTGGACACAACATCTTTATTTTTTATTTTTATGTGGTGCTGAAGATCAAACCCAGCACCCCGCACGTGCCAGGCGACCGTGCGCTTGAGCCACATCCCAGCCCATTTTTTTTTAAATATATTCAACAAGATACAGTAAAAACATCCTAATATTAAACTTTTTTAAAGCAACCTCAACTGTGAGATTGTTTTAATAAGAAATTACATTATATATGACAAAATTAAAACAAACTTCATAAAATGTTTCTTCTATTTTTCCACAGATATCAAATAATTGTATAACCCAAGCATTTGCTTAAACAGGCAAGAATAAAATTAGACAACAGTTCCCAGTGGTTCTTTATACTTATGATTTTCTATCTCACTTTTCTGTGAAATAACATCATTTACTATCCTATCACAAAATAATTGATATTAACTAAGGCTTATAAATGAATATAAAGGAGCATATAAGAATATTAACCTGGAAAATAGTGTTTAATTATTGAATTTTACAGTGTTCTTAAGGTAATAATAGTAGATTCCTGGAGTTTATTCCACTTTTAAGTAGTGGAAAAACTAGCAAATCTATGATCACTTTTTTTTTTTAATATTTTTTCTTTGAGTTGTAGCTGGACACAATATCTTTATTTATTTTTATGTGGTGCTGAGGATTGAACTCAGGGCCCCACACATACTAGGCAAGCACTCTACTGCTAAGCCATAATCCCAGCCCCTATGATCACTTTTCTGATGTCCTTGTCACTGTTAATTTAGAAATTCCTAAAGTCTATACAATCTAAAATGCTGTTTTGGTAACCAGTTAGAGTTGCTAATTTCTTATTTTTCATAATGACATTTGAGTATTCAAGATGCAGAAAAGCTCCTTTCCATATATACAAAAAGGAATTATACTAATGTGTTTCCATTAGTATATCAGTAGAATGTCTCTTTCACAAATTATGCACAGAATTGTAAACCAGTATAGTTAATACTGAATGGAATCCAAACTTCTTTATTCTGCCACCATCTTCTAGTACTACCTCTCTATTCTCCTTTTACCTCCACCCTTTTCTTTCCCCCCTGCTTATCTCTCTCTCTCTCTTTCTCTCTATCTCTCACTCTCTCTCACACACACATACACACACACAACACACACACACACATACACACAAATTACTACTCTTTAAGGTCACTATGAAATGAACAGTTTAATTCATTTTAAAAGAAACTATCATATTGTCATAGCTCAGGGAGAGGGTGGTGGTTTGGGTCATAAACTAAACACATGATCATGAACAAAGTTGTTTTAATCACAGTGCCCTCTTCAAACATAATTTCTAGTGAACAAAGTATGATTTACTTTTTGTCCCTTTTGTGTGTGTGTGTGTATGTGTGGTGCTGGGGATTGAACCTAGGGCCTATGTACATGTAAAGCAAGCACTGTACCAACTGAGCTATATCCACAGCCCAACTTTGCCCTTTTAAAGTTAATGACAAGCCAGATGTGGTGGTGCATGCCTATAATCCTAGCAGCTCAGGAGGCTGAGGCAGAAGGATTGCAGATTCAAGGCCAGCCTTGACTTAGTGAGATCCTGGTCTCAAAATAAAAAAAGACCAAGACCAGGAATGTAGCTCAATGATAAAGCACCCCTGGGCTCCATTCCCAGTACCAAAAACTAACTAAATAAATAACAAGTTAATGACAGGTAGCTAAAATACTGCATAATTGTTGAGAAATGAAATATTAGCAGGTTTATGCTTTATAAGAAGTTTAAAGAAGCCAAGTATGGTAACATATGCCTGTAATCCCAGTGACTTCAGAAACTAAGGCAGGATCATTCCAGGCCAGCCTGGGCAAGATAGCGAACCCTGTCACAAAATAAAAATAAAAAAGGGCTGGAGGTGAGCTCAATGGTGAAGCAACCCTGAGTTAAATCCCCATTACCACACACACACACCAAAAAAAAAAAAAAACTTGAAAGATAAATACTTTACACTTTTTGGAGATTCATTATGGAAAAATTTTTAATGATCAAGAATGAAGAAAACTATTGGGAAATTGATATGGGAAATACTGTATATTTGGATTATTTTTAAAACTTTCTTGGTACATTCATTCATGAACTCTGCATTATTCACTGAATAACTATTGGCTACATGATATAATTTAATCACTTCTAAATTGTCTAGAACAATGAATTCTAAATATAGATAGGTTATACGCTCTTGTAGTTATCTTCTTGTGAATGACAATATACAAAAGTAAGTTTAGAAGATACAGTAAAACATTCTGATATTGGAATTGTTGTGCCAGAACATTTACCTATAATTAATCCTATTTTATAGAAAATGAAAGAAAAGATGTTGCAGAACGTAACTGCCAAATATATCATTTTTAGAAACCACAATCAAAAGAACAAAAGAGCACTAGCCCAAACACAATGACATTTATTATTGAACACTGCCACATAATTTTACATCCGGCCTGAGAAAAAGAACATTTTATCATTTTGCTAATAAACTCCAGAACTTAATAAACCCACTAATCATTGCTATAACTAAAAGAAGTATAAATGATTCCACTACCTATCTGCCCCTAGATTACTTCATCTTTGTTCCTTAGTAGTATAGTATTCTATCAAGATTCATACACAGTATAGAAATCCAGATCATATCTACAGTTGTCAGTATTCTGGATTTTGTCAATTCTAACAGGTATGTAGTAATATCTTGTTGTTTTTACATATCAATTTTTAATGTGTTGCAGAGCCTGGGAATACATCAGCCATAATGTAAGGAAACAAGGATCATTATTACTAACAGTGCCAAGTCTTGAAGAATCTCTCTCAGTTCTTCAGGTATGTAAACCACTTATCTAGTATTTTTATTGTCAAAACTTTTTCCTGTATTTTTTTTCCTTGATAGCTGTTATGATATTCTAGGAATGTTCTCTCTGAAATAGTGACAAATGATAGAATATCAGGAGCCTTATTACTTAAGCACTGGTTTGAGATTTATTTCCTGGCCTCAAAAGCTCTGAAATTGTAATCTTTACTTGGATATAGATTCCTTTGCTTCTCTACCCAATTTTTCTAACTTTAGGGTCATAGTTTGGGGTTAACAAACACTACTGAATATTTGTAGGGGGCTCAGAACACCCACATTAAACTTTGTCCCTCAGGCCAAAAGGAACACAAGGCTTCAAATAAGTAGACTGGAGGACTCCATACTCTGTGCAGTTTGGCCTCTAAATCAGTTGGGAGTCCAGCACAACAATTTTCTTGTTTCACAGATTTCTCCATATAAAATGATGCTGATACTTAATAATAAAATTTAGCCCAGCAAATTGATCTTTTCATGAAGGTTAATTAGTATTTGTGAAGTTCTTTGAGATCCCCAGATAAAAGGTACTATTATATTTCTTTTTCGTACCAGGGATTAAAGTCAGGGTTGCTTAACCACTGAGCCACATCCCCAGCCATTTTTATTTTTTCTTTTGAGACAGGGTCTTGCTAAGTTGCTGAAGCTGTCTTGAATTTGGAATCCCCCTGCTTCAGCCTCCTGAGTTGCTGGGATTACAGACATACCCAGCTATGATTATTATTATTTCCTGTAGTGGAGAGTTCCTTATATATAAGCACTGTCAAATTTAAGTTACCTGTTTCTTCCTCTTTTTTTTTAAAAAAAAAAAAAAAGGAGGAGGAGGAGGAGAAATGATCAATAACACCTTCAAAAAAAATTTTTTTAGTAATCATCCAAATTTCAAAAGTAATCCATGCGTGGGAAATAATCTAGAAGAATATATAAAGAAAAGGTGTTAATCTGTCCAGTTACCTCCTTGTAAGATTCCCACCCCATGAGTGGTGTGACTGCACTGTGATTTTCCATACTCATAAAAACAGCTTTAGTGGGCACAGTATCATGTATCAGTAATCCCAGTGATTTAAGAAGACTGAGACGGTGAATGGCAAGTTCAAGGGCAGCCTAAGCAATTTATCAAGGCCCTCAGCAATTTAGCAAGACTATGTCTCAAAATCAAAAATAAAAAAAAAGCTGGAAATGTAGCTCAGTGATAAAGTGCTCCTGGGTTAAATCCCTAATATTGAAGTGCTGGGGGGGGGGGTGGAATGTGACAAAACTTTTAAAATATATGGTCCTTAGGGGCTAGTGTTGTGGCTCAGTGGTAGAGCGTTTGCCTGGCATGTGTGAGAAACTGGGTTCAATTCTTAGCACCACAAAGATATTTTTTAAAAAATATGTATATGGTCTTTAATTTATGTTTTATATATATGTATATATATATGTTATAATTATATGTATATAAGTAATTTTTCACTTACCAGAATAATAGTCTTCACCCAGAATGCATAAATTTGTTCAAATAACCATTAGAAGTTGATATTTATGAAAAAGTCCTTATACATAAACTCTTGATAATTTTACTGCATTCCTGTCTAAAAATAAACTTCTTTAAACAAATACATACAGTAGTGATTCCAGAATTTCTCTGGCATGGAAGCTCAAGTTTGCCATAGGAGAGTAAGGGTCTAATGAAGGTTATGAAAGGAGATCTATTACCGTGGATGTATGAACAGTTTTTCTGTGTTCTCAGTATATTCCCGTTGTTATTTTGGTCTTTTGTTGTTTAAACCAAATGATTATTACACTAGTTACATTAAAATAACTATTATGTATTTATGCTTTAATGTTCAAAAATCGGAATAAATTTAACTCTAAACACATAGACCTATTGTTTAGTACAACAAAAATATATTCACATAGTTCCATGTAAACTTGGTCCTGTGTATTATAGTAAAAATCTAATGTATTCAATTACTTAATGATGCTTTCGTGAAATTCCAGAAAGTAGGATTATTCTGTAATTCATGTTTATTCATAGGTTGTTTGTTTTGTTTTGTTTTTCCCCTAGACTAATATACAGTTATCTCCCTGGGTCAAAGAAGTACCACTGAACTATGATGAATGCCTACCAGAAGACACTGATAGAGAAGCTCTTGAACAAATTCATCTATATGAGATTCTCTAGCACCAAAATAGTCCTACCTAGTATAATGTTTTGTTGAGTTTATTACAAAATAAGGAAGAAATGTATCTTCAATGTCCTAAAACATATTTTTCTGTATATTCCCTTTCAAAATTTGTACCTATGCTATATATTTATAGATAGTTGTATATGTACATACGTAATTGTTATGTATGTATACATACAACTTCTGCTTTGTGTGATAATTAAAGTATTTATCTGAATTTTTTAAATTTTCCTATTTTTTCAATTCTGAGTGTCACATGCCTATAATCCCAGCAGCTTGGGATAGAGGCAGAAGGATCACAAGTTCAAAGCCAGCCTCAGCAAGTTGTGAGGCCTTGTCTCAAAAAATTACAAGGGGGCCTAGGGCAGGGGCTCAGCAGTAGTGCACTTGGCCTGGCATGAGTGAGGCACTGGTTTGTTTCTCAGTACTGCATGTAAATAAATAAAATAAAGATTTATCAACAACTATATATATATTTTTTTTTGAAAATAAATAAATAAAAAGGTTTGGGATATGGCTTGGTGGTTAAATGCCCCTGGCTATAATCCCCAGTACCAATAAATAAATAAATAGATAAATAAATTAATTAATTAGTTAGTTGAAAATTAACTAAGTCAGAATTAAGACATATTCATATATAATCTTATCTTTGATTTAGGCATGGAATATTTTATTCTTTGACAAAGATAGACTCCTATCCTAACCCAGGAAGGTAAAAAGTCTTGGTCTTCCAAGTGGCAATATTGGGACATGGTAAATATGTCTTGACTCCTTTTTCCTCCATCCTGTGTTAATACCTTAGTTTTCATTTCTTTTGAGCTCACTGACAGTCACAGTACCTTCCTGACTTATTCCCTTTCTTTATTTTCCTCTTTTAATCCAAACTAAATAATGGCTCTCCAGAATTATTTCTGCCTAAGTCAGAACACTCAAAGAAGATTTTCAGGGGAAAACAACACTTAAAACGCTTGCCTAGCATGTGTGAGGCACCACATAAAAATAAATAAATAAAGGTATTGTGTCCATCTACAACTGGAAAAAAAGAAAAAAAAAGACGTGAAAAGGAGGGAAAATAGAATAAAAAGAAGTGTTGGGGCTGTAGCTCAGCAGTAGCTCATTTGCCTGGCATGTGTGAGGCACTGGGTTCAATTCTCAGCACTACAGATAAATAAAATAAAGATCTATAAACAACTAAAAAAAAAAATTTTTAAAAATGAGGTGAGGGTAAGAAACTTTCCAAAATTTGTATAGCTAGAAAATGGGCAGAACAAGGATTCAACCCTATTTCTATCTACTTCAAAGTCCATACTCTTTCATTTTGCTGTTTAAATTTTATAGCCTAATGGTAACCACAAAATCAAGATTCCAATGGAGAATCTGTTTTGCCTCATTTTGCCTTTGGATTTTTTATCAAATGTGAAAGTTGCCTGTGCAATTGTCAAACATATGCATTACATTTGTTGGATGCTTAAGCCAAAAGGAAAAATGATAATGAGATTATAATCTAAAATTTATGATTCTGAATAAAAGAGAGGCACAACATGGCTTTTAGTATTATAGTAGGTGTTGCTTAATACTATGAATCTAATATTCTTGGTGAAATTTTGTTGTTATTATTGTTTGAGATGTAATCTCACTATATTGTCCAGGTTGGCCACAGGCTCCTGGGCTCAAGTGATCCTCCTACCTTAGCCTCAGTAGCTGGGACTACAGGTATGGACCACCATAAGTGGCTAATGTGATTCTTTTTTAAATTGAAATTTACCTATATAGAGTATAAATTCAGTTCTACTGTTGGTTTTTTTTGTGTGTGTGTGTGTATGTGTGTTTTTTTGGTTGTTTACTAACTTGTTCATACACCATAAAATAATAACCTGAACTTATCAAAAGCCACTGAAGAAATAGAAAATATGCCAAGTTTTTGACTTACAGGCAGGAAAAGACAACTATTGAGACTATAAATGATTTGCTTGAACAATGACTCAGCCTTTGGACTCCCATCTTCTGTTTATTTTCCTTGCCAAACAGACGTTTTCATTCAGGTCAAACTACAAGGTGCAAATAAGAAGATCCATGCTTTCTATTTGAAGATGAAGAAACACAGGCTGAGTTCGAAAATACTTTAGGATAAACTGTTCCCATTCCATTTTCTTAACAGAAAGAAAAATTGTGCTTGGAGTTTCCTTATTTTATATCTGCATTCTGCCAATAAAACCTACAATTATGGGATAAAATGAAGTTTGAAAAGTACTTTAGGTTGATGTTGAGAAATTGGAATCTTCCTAACATTAATGCTAAAAAAAAAAAAAAAAATCTAAATGGTAGAGATGCTTTGAAAAACACTTTGGCAGAGCTTCAAAATGTTAAATGTCAAGCTACTATATCACCTAGCAATTTCACTCCTACATTACACACCCAAGAGAATGGAAAACATGTCCAACTTGTACCCAAGGTTCACAGCTCATTACTTACCAAAGCCAAAAAGTGAGGGGAGGGGAAGGCAAACATCCCTCAATTGATGAATGGATAAGAGAAGTGTACTGAATTCATACAACAGAATTTTATTCAATATAAAAAGAAATGAAATATTGATACATGCTATGGCATAGATGAATCTTGAAACATGCTAAGTAAAAAAAAGTCAGTCACAAAAAAATTGCATTATATGAATAATATAACAGATTGCAACTGTATAGAGACAACACATTACTGGTTGCTTAGAAATGGGAAAAGCAGGGAGAGCATTTGGGAAGTGACTACTAATTAAAAGATTTGTTTTTGGAGTGACAAAGAACACACTAAAATTGGGTTGGGGTTGTGGCTTAGCGGTAGAGTACTCACCTAGCACGAGCAGGTCCCTGGATTTGAACCTCAGCATCACATGAAAATAAATAAAAAAAAGATATTGTGTCCAACTACAACTAAAAAATAAATAAATAAAAGAATACTCCAAATTGTGGTGATAGCTGCACCTTCTAATTATACTAAAAACCATTGAATTGTACATTTCATATGTTTGAATTGCACCGTAGTGGATACTATCTCAATAAAACAGGTTAAAAAAAGAAAATGTAGGAAAAGAGAACTTTGGTTTGAACAATACTTGTGACTTTTTCCTTGTAATAATTAGGTAATTGTTTAGCACAGGAAAACAGTATTATATTATTAAATCAAAAAGAAGAAGATTACCTAACCTTAGTTTAATTTTAATTTCAGTAGTTTAGGGGAAATAAGATAATTTTAGAACTACCACCCACTATTTTATACATACGTAGACATAAAATTCTAACTAAAAACACTGTAAACCAGCAATCTTTTCTTCATACTTTCATATAATAAGTCCACTGATGCCCCTGAATGGATGACTAGCATTTTATAGCCTTTGTGCATTTTCAGCACTGGAGATAACCTTTATGTTATGGTTGTAGAAGTGAAACAAGTTCTGAGGCATGTCTGGCTGACAAAAAAAGGTATAATAGAAATCAAAGAGGAAGCAGTTCTAAAAAAACAATAGGGTATACTACTTGTTTTCTCTACATTTAATAAGAGTTTGCTGGGAAATTGAGCAAAACTGAATCCAGGGACTAGTAGATATCTATATACTCAAGAGTCAGAATGACTCAGCTGGGAAACAGATGGCACTGATAAAATACATCTCTGATCACTGCAAAAGAACGACAGTTTTTTCAGGTAAAACAATTTCTAAAAAAACAATTTAAAGAGTTTTATAGAATTATAATTCTAAGAACTACATCTAATAATAACTTATTGGTATCATGCATAAAGTTTAATTAAAGTATAATCAACAACAGTAACCTGCAATAGCTGCACTACAAGTACACTGTGATAGATAGATAGATAGATAGATAGATAGATAGATAGATAGATAGATAGATAGATAGATAATATAAATGAAACTACTACCACAATCAAGATCAGGAGAATTTCCATCCAAGTTTCCTCTTGACTCTTTGTCATCTGTACTCCTCCTCGACACCTGCCCCAGGTGAACACTGCTTTGATTTCTGTTTAGATTGGGGTTTTTGTACATGTACAAATGGAATCATACCACATGCAATTTCTTTAGCTTTTCTCTTTCAGCATAATGATTTTTTCTTCCTTTTTTTTCTTCATTTTTTCCAATAATGATTTTAGTATCCCTCTATATCAATAGTTCGTTGCTTTTCATTGATAACAGTATTCCCTAGCATCAATATAATACCATTTGATTATTCGTTTCTCAGTTGATAGACTTTTGAGCTGTTTTCAGTTTGATTAATTAAAAATAAATTGGCTATGAACATTTGTATGTAAGTTTTTGTGTGGTCATATGTTTCCATTTATCTTGAGTAGGACTTGAATGGCTGATCATATGAGAAGTATATGTTTAAATTTTCAAATAACTAGCCAGGCACATGGTATACACTTGTAATCCAAGCAATTTGGGAGGATCACAAGTTCAACACCACCCCTGGCAACTTAGCAAATCCCTGTCTCAAAAATAAAAAGGACTGGGGTGTAGCTCAGTAGTAAAGCACCAGAGGGTTCAATTCCCAACATTGGAAGAAAAAAAAGTTTTTAAAATAACTATGAAACTGCTTTCCAAAGTATATGTGTCATTTTAGATTCCAAACAATAGTATATGAGAATTTCAATTTCTCTATGACCACCCTAATCCTTAATATGGTCAGTCTTTTCATTTTAACCATTCCAATAGTTATGCAGATATACGTTTTTTGATGTTGTTGTTGTGTTGTTGTTTTTAGTTGTAGATGGACACATTTAAGATCAAACTCAGTGCCTTGCACATGCTAGGCAAGTGCTTTACCACTGAGCTACAACTGCAGCCTGTGTTTTGGTTTTAATTTGTGTTTTTCTAATAAATAAGATTGAATATCTTTTCATATGCTTATTCACCACCTATCTTAAAGCTTTTTTTTTTTCTCTCTCTCTCTTTTTGGCAGTACTAGGGATTGATTTTAGGGCTTTGTACATGCTACATGAGCACTCTACCAGTGAGCTACATGCCCTGCCTTATTCACCATTTATCTTCTTTGGAGAAGTATCTGTTAAAATATTTTGCCCATTTTAAAAACAGATTTTCTTGTTATTGGTTGTAAGGGTTCTTTTATATATTCTGTATGCAAGTCCTTTATTAGATATATCTTGCAAATGTTTTCCCTCAGCATGTGAATTTCCTATTCTATTCACTAATTTGCTAAGTTTTAGTAAACTGAAACTGAAACTAAAAGCTAAGAGTGGATACTGAATTTTGACAAATTATTACATTTATTGAGACAATTACAAGGTTTTCCTTCTAAAGTAAAAAATGAGAAATTCACTGATTTTCCAGTGATTATTGCTAGCTTTCATAGTTTGTGTCATATGCATCTACTGATCAGTACTCAGCTGAAGACTCAAGAACCCTTCAGACTCTTGTATAAACCTTTCCTCTGGCTTTTACTCTGAAAATTCTGATGCCTTCACCTTCCAAATCTTCAAACTAGTCCTCAACTCAAAGAGGTGACTGAGCTCTGTTTGGGCTCTTCCTACCTGTGCTTCAGCCTGGAAAATCTTCAGCCAGAGATAATCTTAGAAAACATGTTTCCTCTTCTGAGAAATCACTGTTATACACTGCAGGATATCTGAAGACAATTGGCTTATAGGTGAGAGGTTAATTCAGGTCCCTGTTAAACTATCTTGAGTGGTAGTAGAAGCAACACCATACATCTTTAATTACCTAATATTTTCCCAACCAACTACATACTTCAAATATTGCATAAGAACATATTTTGCACTTCAACTTTTTGAACCATTTCACAAGATGGAGGAAGCTTAAAAATTAGGAAAGATAAAAAGTTTAAAATAAACAATAAAAGCCAGGCATAGTAGTACTTGCCTGTTATCCCAGCAACTGTGGGAGGGTGAGGCACAAGTGTCACAAATTCTGGGCCAGCCTTAGCAACTTGGTGAGACCCTGACTCAAAATAAGAGCCGGGCTCAGTGGTTTATGCCTATAATCCCAATGGCTCAGGAGGCTAAAACAGGAGGATCATAAGTTCAAAGCCAGCTTTACCAATGGCATGGTGCTAAGCAACTCAGTGATACCCTGTCTCTAAATAAAATACAAAATAGGGCTGATGATGTGGCTCAGAGGTTGAGTGCCTCTGAGTTCAATTCCCAGTACCAAAAAAAAAAAAAAATGTGGCTCAACAGTATGGTAGATCACCCCGGGTTCAATCCCCAATATGAAAAAAAGGAAAAAAAATTTTAAATTTTGAGAAACGAGGAAAGCAATCATGATACTTCACCAAGATTGTAGCTCTAGCTAATAATTAGACAACTTAATTAAAACCTCAAACACTTGCAGAAAACACATGCAAACAAATATTTTGGTCACATTTCTTTTTTTAAAAAAATGAATTTAACCTTTATTTTATTTATTTATTTTTATGTGGCGCTGAGGATCAAACCCAGGGCTTCCCCTGTGCTAGGCAAGTGCTGCACCACTGAACCACAGTCCCAGCCCCAGTCACTATTTCTTAACTTTACAGTTTCAAGTCATCCACATATTTTAGGACTAGCAGCATTTTTGAAAACCTACCCTTTTACTGAAATTTTGCTCTTACTCAAAATTTGAGAAATTTGCTTAATAAGTATGGGAGACATGAGCGTAAAACTTAATTGTCATTTGAGCAGTTGTTACTCTAATGAAGTAAAAAATAAGTGGTATCATTTTCCAGAACAAGTTGTAGAATGACAGGAGACTGCAACTCAGAAGAGATCATTTTAAAAGGAAAACTTTCAAAGTGAAACAAGAAATGTATCTTCCCCTAGAAGTATTAAAAAAGAAAATCACATTGCCTCAGATTAGTTATTTTACATTTTCTGAACAGAAGAATAATCCTTTGGGCCAACAAAGGTGTGGAAAATTTTAAACACAGTTTTCATAAAGGAGGTACAACTGAAAAGGACTATACTACAACAACCGTTCCTGTAGGCTTTGTAGACCTTGATCACCTAAGTGTTTCTTGCCAACACTCTTATCAAATGGATGGAATGAGCTGGGAAGGCACAGCAGAAATGTTACTATGTAAGGGTGCCAAAGGGTGGGGATATGGATATCTTCCACCAATCACCTTAGAACAAAACATCTTGTGCTCCTTTTTGAGACTGGATGGGATGGCTACTAAGCAGGGAGGATGTGGTTTCCTAATGCAGCACAATAATCTTTCCAAAATGTTTTAAAATATTAAACATTTACTTTAAAAATTAAAAATAACATGGGGCTGTAAGTGTAGCTCAGTTGTAAAATGCTTGCCTAGCACATGCGAGGCACTGGGTTTGATCCTCAGCACCACATATAAATAAATAAATAAATAGGTAAATAAATAAATAAATGTATCATGTCCTCCTACAACTAAAAAAATATATATTTTTAAATGTGTACAATAATCCCAATGATTTAAGTTTATCTGATTTACCATATAAGGGGCTCTTAAGAACAGCTGGTTCAGCTCAATGTGGTAGACTCAGAATAATCAAATATAAGTGTTGCTTTTTCTGTTTGTTTGTTTTGTTTTGAGGATTGAACTCAGGGACACTCTACCACTGAGATGACAGCCCCAGTCTTTTTAATTTTTATTATTTTGAGACAGAATCTTGCTAAATTACTGAGGCTGGCTTTGAACATGTAATACTGTTGTCTCAGTCTCCTGAGTAGCTGGGTTAATAGACAAGTGCCACCACACCCAGCAAATGTGTTTTAATTAACAGTTTATCTGAAATCTTGCATATTCCAAGTTACTGTCTGAAATATCTGTAGCTACAATAACTTCTAAAAGTTACTATGCTCTTAAAAAAAACCCAGTAATCTCAAATGATAGAATGCTTTTCTGTGTTTGGGTGTGCACCATTCCTGAAGGTACTTCGATACTAGGTTGAAGCACAGAGTAGACAGAGCAAACTCCTATTCCATCTCCCTGCTGCAAATATCTATTTAATATATTGTCCTCAGAGGATAAATCAGATATTAAACCGATATGAACACTCTACTTGATCTTAGCCAAGAGGCCAAGAAGCAAGGCCAGACCTGTTTTGTGGTACTAAGGATAGAAGCCAGGAGTGCTCTACCACTGACCAATCCTCCAACCCTTTTTATTTTTTATTTTTCAAGACAAGGTCTTGCTAAGTTGCTTAGGGTCTCACTAAGTTGCTGAGGCTGACCTCAAACTTGCAATCCTCCTGCCTTAGCCTCCCCAGCCTCCTCCCCTCCTCCTCATGCACCATCACAACCAGTATGAGTTTATATTTCTACCAGCTTCTATTGCAGTTGAGAACATTCCTGTTCTTCCTAGTTTGTACCATAAACTTTATTGAGTGGGAACAAGTCTTTTGGCTGAACAAAGCTACAGAATCATTCTCTTTTGATGCTGCCCACAGTTCAGGCATCAGATTCCATGAGAGCCCTCTTCAGGTACATTTCTTGACTTACTTCCTGTGTTGACTCAATATAAAAAAACCATATCATTTAGTATCCAATTTCTTCACTTCCAAAAATATTGTCACGTTGCTTTGTATCAAGGAATAATGTGATGAATGACATTTATTTCTGATATTCTTACATGATTGCATATTTGAAATATCAACTGCAAGTTTAATTATCTGACTTACAAATTGCCTATTAGGACAACTTTTTATTCTGATAAATGCTTATAAGTGTAAAGAGTAAGGTAATATTTAAAATATTGGCAATAGGGCCAGGGGTGCATTTCAACGATAGAGCACTTGCCTAACATATTCAAGGCCCTGAGTTCAATCCCAGCATGGCAAAAAAAAAAAAAAAATTAAATACATAAAAATAAAATACTGGATATAAACAGAGCTAAGTTTTTCATTATTAAATCTTGGGACTGGGGTTATGGCTCAGTGGTAGAACGCTTACCTAGCTCATGTGAGACACTGGGTTTGATCCTCAGAATCATATAAACATTTTTTTTTAAAGGTTGTTTTAAAATATATTAAAATCTGTCTTAGAGAAAATTAATAAAATAACCTAAACTAACAGGATTAAGCCCTCATGTACCAAAACATGTGGTCATGAGCTAGACAGTTCTTGAAGAGGCAATCTATTCTATTCCTTGATCTTTAGAAAAGACAATAATTCCTAGATTTGTAAGTGTATTTATGTCTATTTAAAAGTGTATAATAATAAAATGCCATGCATGATAATTGCAAATATGAAAATATAGAAAGGTGATGAATTACAATTAAGAATAACTCGGGGGCTGGGGATGTGGCTCAAGCGGTAGTGCGCTCGCCTGGCATGCATGCGGCCCGGGTTTGATCCTCAGCACCACATACAAACAAAAATGTGGTGTCTGCCAAAAACTAAAAAATAAATATTAAAATTCTCTCTCTCTCTCTCTCTCTCTCTCTCTCTCTCTCTTTCTCTCTCTCTCCCTCTCTCTCTCTTTCTCTCTCTCCCTCTCTCTCTTTGAAAAAAAAAAAAAAAGAATAATTCGGGGGGGGGGGGGCTGGGGTTGTGACTCAGTGGTAGAGTACTCGCCTAGCATGCATGAGGCTCTGGGTTCGAGATCCTCAGCACCACATAAAAACAAACTAATGTATCCACCTAAAACTAAAAAGATACATAAATAAATAAATATTTTAAAAAAAGAATAACTCGGGGCTGTGGTTGTGGCTCAGCGGTACAGCGCTCGCCTAGCATGTGCAGGGCCTGGGTTCGATCCTTAGCACCACATAAAAATAAAATAAAGGTATTGTGTCCAACTAAAACTAAAAAAAAATACAAGAAATTATACTCAAAAAAAAAAATAACTCAATCCTATCATCTAGCAATAAGTAACATTAACATTTTGGTCTTTTTTTGGGGGGGGTATGGGGGATTGAACTCAGAGGCACTCAACCTCTGAGCCACATCCCCAGCACTATTTTGTGTTTTATTTGGAGACAGTGTCTCACTGAGTTGTTTAGCACCTTGCTTTTGCTGGAACCGCCTTTGAACTTGAGATCCTCCTGTCTCAGCCTCCTGAGGTGCTGAGATTACAGGTGTGCAACACCATGCCATTTTGGTCTTTTAAAAAAGAAGTTATATAAACACACTTAGAAAAAGTACACTTTATGTACTTGACTTACATAGGTAGTCAAATATTTTTGTTGAAAAAAATGAATAAATGAATAAATATAAAAATGAAGTTTCCTGGGAAAAAAAATCTGTTGGGAGACAATTCTCTTTCATCTCTTGCATTTCTGCACTTCTTAGGAACAGAGCACTGATGCATTTTGTTCTGGACTCTTCAAGAATGTTTGTACAGTGAAGAGCCTTGGAATTTAGAGATAATGTCTCCCTCTAGAGCAGAGGTCAGATTTGTTAACTGTCCTGTATAATAAAGATAATGTCTCCCTCTAGGGCAAAGGTTGTGCTGTTTTGCTTATAGTCCAACATAAAATATTGAGGCTTCCTTTGTTTGGGGTTCCTGTGATTCAAACCTAGTGCCTGTACAGTATCTAACTAAGACTGCTTTTTGTGACCCCCAGGGCCAGTGTATTACCTAGCCCACGCTGTGTCACTCTATGAGTAATGAAGATTCTTTTCAGGTCTTGAAGAAATCTCTGTTAAGAATAGAGTAGATGGGGCTGGGGCTGTAGCTCAGTGGCAGAGCACTTGCTTTTCATGTGGGAAGCACTGGGTTCAATCCTCAACACCATATAAATAAATAAATAAAAATAAAGGTCTATTGACAACTAAAAAAATTTAAATAAATAGACAAATGAAATAAAGGCATGCTGTCTATCTACAACTATAAAAAAATTAAAAAGAATAGGGTGAATAATTAGACATTTTTTCCACTATATATATGATGTCTTAATGATGTCAGAGAAAATATCCTGTAAGAATTTTCACTGATACTAATTAAGAATTAACATGCCACCAGATACAATGGTGGCATATTAATTCTTAATACAATTATAAGATACACTCTTATAATCCCAGAAGGGAGGATTAGGCAGGAGGCTGACACAGGAGGATCAAGAGTTCAAAGCCAGCCTCAGCAAAAGTGAGGCACTAAGCAACTCACTGAGACTCTTTCTCTAAATAAAATACAAAAATAGGGCTGTAGATGGCTTAGTGGTCAAGTGCCTTTGAGTTCAATCCCTGGTACTCCGCCCCACCCCACCCCCGAAAAAAAGAATTAATGTGCCAGAAAACTTTATACAGAAAAAGAGAGAGAAATCTAGTTCTCTGCATTCTCTCATTTGAGGGCACAAATACTCCAATCACCTATACAGTACTCATAAATTTGGAGAGGATTATTAGAACAACATTTGCCTTCCTCAGGTTAGTAAGCTTTATTCCTTCAGCCTTTCCACATACATTTTGTTTTCCAATTTTTTTTTTTTCTGATACTGGGGCTGGAACCCAGGCCTCACACATGCTAGGCAATAGGTCTACCTCTGTTTTCCAATTTTTAATCCTTTGGTTAATCACTTCTCTGAATTTTTTTATTTCCTTTATCTCTTGACTCTAGAGCCCAGTATCTGATACAATAAGGAGTTGATTTCTATTTCATGGATTTATAAAGCCTGCTACAGATTAATTGAGAGTGCATAGTATGTTATATACTTCTCTAGTACTGATGTTCCTAGCACTTAGGAGGTGCTCAGTAAATTCTTACTAATCGATTAGTGTATCTCAGAATTACTTTTGAATTAAAAATCACAGTACCACTTTGCTGATTCATATTTGGTTTTTGCTTCACTAAAATTCCTATTTGTAGCTGGGCAAGGTGCCACATACCTATAATCCCAGCTACTCAGGAGGCAAAGGCAAGAGGCTCCCAAATTCAAGGCCAGCCTGTGCAACTTGTGAGACCCTATCTCAAATTATTAAAAAAAAAAAAATTTAAAGGCTGGCTGAGGATGTAGCTCAGTGGCATATCACCACAGGGTTAAATATATATATATATATATATATATATATATATATATATATATGAATCAAAAATAGCAACAAACTACAAATAGTCAATAAAAGCTACAAGTCACACAACCATCCTTGTTTTTGTGGAAAGTATTCTTAGTTCACTTAGCAGCCTTTCCATTCCTGACCACATATGCAGAAGGTGATCACTATCAGTAACACTATTTCCTCATACAAAAGATATTCCTTTGTAATGACTCTCAGCTGAGTTAGCATTTTTACTTTTTGTTTTTCCTTCTTTCTGTAGTTTCTGTGGTAAGCTGCTTCTAAGATGGTTCCCAACGATCCCTCCTGCTTTTACATCTTGTGTAATTTCCTCCCCTTATGTGTGGGCTAAAATTAGTGACTTATGTTTTTTGTTGTTGTTGTTTTTAGTTGTAGATGGACACAATACCTTTATATTATTTACGTATTTTTTTAATGTGGTGCTGAGGATCAGTGCTTTACACATGCAAGGAAAGCACTCTACAAACTGAGCTATATCCCCAGCCCACTGTGACTTGTTTTTAATGAATAGACTATAGCAATGTGATAGGATATCATATCTGAGATTAGATTACAAAAGACTGTGACTTCCATATTCCTATCATTCTCTGTGCCCTCTCGCTTTTTCATTCTGACAAACAAAACTGCCATGTTGTGAACAGATAGGTCTATGTGGTGAGAAACAGACAGTAGCCTCTAGTTAACAACCAGTGAGGAGGAACTAAGGTCCTCATTGCAACATTTTAAAAAGAACTAAACGCTGCCAACATTTACTTTTAAAGCCAAGCCTTAAGATGGCTGTAGCACCACTCAATACCTTGAATACAGCCTTGAGGGAAACTAAGATCCAGAGATCAAACTAAAATTTGCCCTGCTTCTTTTCCATAGCCTCTGTAAGATGATAATTATTTATTGCTTAAGTCAGCAAGTTTTGGAGTAACTTACCACACAGCAATAAATAATACAGATTCTGTTTGATAAATATTAACTTATACCTAACTCAATTTTTACTCAAAGAAACTAAGTACTTGCATGCATGAGGCCCTGAGATCAATCCACAATACCTACAAAAAAAGAAAGAAGGAAGGAAAGGCCCACAAAATCAGAAAAAGAGAAGTTGCTCAGGCAGTTGCCTCCTTTCTCATCTACTGAAGGCTTAAACACCTGCACAAAGGTATTTAACATTCTCAAAATTTAGTCAGTTCCAAGGACTATCTTTGACTCTGGTACTACAAATCCAACTCTGCTTTTATCACTCATCTCTGAGCTTTAACTATTATTATTGCCATCTAATTATATCATTCTGTAAACTAGTAATGTATGCTATCACTTTAATAATAAATACTATCACTTTAAATGCAATGAATTACATTTAACTTGCAACTGTAATAACAGATCTGGTTTGTTTTAGAACTGGATGACTTCTAGAACTTTAGTTTATGTGTTTTGTAAATTCTGTGCCTTTTAAAATCTTTTAAAGTTACTTCCCTATTTTTGATTCATACCGCAAATATTTGAGTAAACTGTATGTCCAGAACTGTTCAGGATAGGAATGCAGCAGTGAAAAACCAGACAAGCTCATGGTTGTTATGAAGTATACATTCTCCTTGGAAGAAGGATGGGGATAGATAGTGCTAAACAAGGAAATAAATTGCCAGCTGTAATTTTGTTTGACATTATATTTTTCAATAATATATGACCTATTATTACCAAGGGATTACTATATTGCTATTAATATTTACTATCATCTAAAACAGATTTATAATAAAGTGTCAATATAGTACTCAAGTTCCTTTTTCTAAAACTATCTTAACAGTTTAAACCACACAACTATAATTGTCCATATATTATATAATAAACATTTAAATAGTAGCTTTGAAATTTCTCAGTGACAGATTGCATTGCAATAAAATACACAGTTGCATTAAAACAGGAAAACATTAACTCTCCTCATGCTTATACTTAAAAGAAGTAATGCCACTGGTTTCCTTTTCTTTAATAAAAATTATACAGTTTATAATTAAATGCAAAAAGATTCTTTGAAAATCTGATCATTCAGTCCATTAATATTTATGAAATTAGTTGTCACCTTTGAGTGGGGGAAGATTCATGGAAGAAAGATATACAGAATTGCACGGAAGTCATTAGTGAAAGTACACTAGAGATGAAAAGAACTGCCCAAACTTTTCTCCTCTTTGCTCTGCATATTGGTTTTTACATGACAAGAGTGTGACACATCCTCAAACACAAACTTGTCCTTCCTCAATCAAACACTACATGGCAAGGTAGAGTGGGTAGAGCCTTGTATCTCCTTCTTTATGTAAATATGTAACTTCATGCGTCTTCAAAAACAAAACAGGTTTTCAAATAAGAGATACTTGACATCCCTAGAAAAGTTCTATTGATCAAAACATGGAACTCCTCATCTGCTGCTGATAAGAGTGTCAGAAAGGTACTTAAAGTGTCATAAAAGTACTTAAAAATGTTAACTACTTTGGGGGTTGGGGTTATGGCTCAGCAGTAGAGCTGCTCACCTCGAATGTGTGAGACCCTGGGTTGAATCCTCAGCATCACATAAAAATAAATAAGTAAAATAAAGATATTGTGTCCATCTACAACTAAAATTTTTTTTTTTAAATGTTAACTACCTTGACTAAGCATTTCAATTTTTAGGAACATAAGAAAATAATCTGATGTTTGTGAAATGATTTGTGTTTTGTAGTTCACTATACTGTTATTAATAAAAGTGAAAAATCAGAAGCCACCTAAATGTTCAATAATAGGGATGAAGTACACTGCTTCAATATTTGGGAACTGACAGATATAGAAGAATAATTTAGATGTAAGCAATATTCACAATATACTGTTAGGTTAAAAAAAAGTCACAAAGCATTACTTTGACTAAGATCCCAGTTATATATACTGTATGTATAAATGTATATATAAATGAAAATTTTAGAAAATGTCAAAAATGTGTATGCCAAAGTGTTAGTGATAATTGTCTTAGGATGGATTTTAAAAAAATTCTTCCTGCCTTTCTGTATTTTTCAAACATTTTTTATTTGGTACTAGAGATTGAACTCAGAGGTGCTTTACCACTGAGGTACATCCCCAGTCCTTTTTATGTTTTATTTTGAGAGAGGGTCTTGCTTAGTTGTCAAGACTAGCTTCAAACTTGTGATCTTCCTGTTTCAGCCTCCTAAGTAGCATCAGGTAGGCACTACCTTGCCCAATCTGTGTTTTCAAACTTTTAGAAATGAAAAACTAGTAACTTTTGTCATCAAGAAAAAAAATGGCAGTTTTCTGGTGTTGGGTATTGAACCAGGGCCTAGCACACACTAAGCAAGTACTCTACCACTGACTTGTTTCCCCAACCCCTGTGTGTGTGTGTGTGTGTGTGTGTGTTTGTGTGTATAATTATTTTTTTAAATAAAATCTTATAAAATCTTAGCTTTCTAAAATTCTATCATTCTCATTTAGAATTACTATCTGTCATTGCTTTCTGATTATCTATTATCTGTATCTCTATTATGCTAATTGTCAGTTCCTGATACTTAGTCATAGCTTCAGTTACAGAATTATGAACTTCCAATTCTTCCTGTCTACTTACAAGTCCTTCCTGGATTAAATTGGGTAAACTTATCCTTCTATTAGCCTCCATGACAGAGTTGCAAAGTGGAATGGGCATAATGTGGATTCAAGAGGTATATACTAATATTATGTCAAATATTGATACCAAAGCCACAGACAGGATATATTTCTTTGCAGACCAATATGATGAAGATACAATGTTGCAGGTCAGGAGAAGGTAGAAAATTTTCCAGAAAGGAATGGGGAATTGGGAAGCCAAATGAACATGAAATTTCAGGGGCTGATGATGCAATATGCTGTCTCTAGAAGAAATATTTGAGATAACTGGGTCAAAGAAACCTTCTCTATCCTATATACAAAGGAAAGGGGGAGGGGAAGAGGGGGAGGGGGGAGGGGGACGACCAAACAACATTAATTTCTCTTTTCACTTCTTCCTTTTTTTTTCTTCCTTTCTTGTTTTTTGGCTTCCTTTGATTGATTTTTTTTTTTTTGCCAACTGTTTAATGAGAAGAGTTTTTTTTTTTTTCTTTTTTTCTAGCCCAAAGATTTATGTCTCAAGCATGTAAATGAGTGAGTGCCTCTCTCTGGAAGAGAGCAGCTCCAGAAAATAAAGACTAAGGCTGATAGCATATTCATTTGAGGTGATGATAAAGCTGAGACCACTATTACTGGAAAATAAAATATTAAAATGTTCTTTCATAGAAAGAATTACCAAAAATATAACACGCTCTGTCAGTTTAAGGGAAAACAAGAGTAGGAAGAGTTGCCTGTACACACCACACAGGGCTGGCTACATTACTATTCATAACCGCAACAGAGAGTTAAAATACAACCAAGCGTGATGGACAACCTTCATCAAAAAGACAGCTACAACTTTGGGTGGTCAGCCAGCTAGCAATGATAGAAGTAGCTGAATCAACTAAGAAACATAAAACTAAAAGATACAAATTATAACTTCTCTATTTTATGATTTGCTTCCTAGCAAGTCACATATTCATTAGACTTACTTTTATTTGAAACCTGGATAATATTTCTCCCTTGTGTTAAAATTGCCTCTCAAAATATGGTCAATACAATGCTGTGCTTTGGCTACTTTAGTTAAGAATAATCCCAAATCAGTATTTTTAATCAACTATACGGGATCATATTGAAAGAGGGAGACTAATGTGTTCCAGTTCCCTTGCTCTCTGTTATGACCAAGCAGGAAGTTTCCGAGCAAACATCCACCTCTCAGGAAGTTTACGTCAAACGCAGTACTTACATCCTGTTGAGTGTAGTCTTTTTTTTTTTTTGTTTTCTTCATTCTGTCCTGAAATTGTTATGTATGTATGTGACAAATGGAATATCTCCATGACTAATAATGATAAAAGTTAAAGACTTTTTTTAGCATTAAGTGCCTATAATTTTAAGCTATTTATATCCCTAGTTCCCCATCCCTTATTCATTTGATCTTTCAAGTAGGTCCTTGTTAACCATGTTCTGATTCATTAATTATGCAGCTAGAACATTAAAAACAAGCAAATAAAACCCTCTATGGAGCATCCTGACGCTTCCCTCCAGGACTTACTATATAATAGTGAAGTGAAGATGGTGACAAGGTGCTGCCTCTGTTTTTTCTAGAATTTAGCTGTATTGATTTGGCTACTCTTTACCTGCAATTTTCTCATCTACAAGGCAGAATGATGGGTTATATGATCTTTATATATAGTACATGTTGTGTAATTAATTATACTATGGAGGAGTGCCTATCTCATCATAGATACTGTAAAGGCATGCTTTTTTGTAGATGTGGTACTGGAGATTGAACCCAGGGCACTCTATCACTGAACTACATCCCTAGCCCTTGATTTTATTTTATTTTTGAGACAAGTTCTTGTTAAATTGTTAAGACTGGCCTCAAACTTGCAATTCTTCCACCTCAATCTTCAGAGTTGAGATTACAGGCATGCATCATCATGCCCAACTTGTTTAGGATTCTTTTTTTTTCCCCCAGAGAAGGGAGAACTGTTTTATTACTTTCTAACAATATTTACATTTAAATTATACTTGTTTTAACAATGACAAATATTTTGTATATTAAAGGGAAAAAAATCAAAATTATGGTTAACTGGGAGTAAAAAGAACCAATGTTTTACCACTATTTTTTTCCTAAATAGACATTTTTTCTTTATTTTTTTTTGGGGGGGTTACCCAGTATTTGAATTCAGGGGCACACAACTATTGAGCCACATCCCCAGCCCTAGTTTGTATTTTATTTAGAGACTGGGTCTCACTGAGCTGCTTAGCGCCTTGCTTTTGCTGAGGCTGGCTTTGAACTGGTGATCCTCCTATCTCAGCCTCCTGAGCCACTGGGATTACAGGTGTGTCCCCCAGGCCTGGGTAGAACTGTTTTAATTGTTTTGGATCTCCCAAACTTAAAGGCACTAAATTAATTTCATACAAGAAGAATAAAGACTATCTCAAAAATTATGCTGTTATCAATAGAAAGTATATTTTATTCAGATATTCTAATACTGACCACATTTTCTAATGAAATATGTAATCATCTGTGATATGATAATAACAATAACAATGTTTACTTGAGATGTTTTACATATTTCATCTCAATAATTACCCATAACATTGTATGTTAATAACAATATATTATTATGTTATCAGAATAATATTATAATTAACTTGTTTAGGATTCTTTATGGTTACAAATCATCAAAATCCAAATAGATCTTAGACAAGAAGATACATTTATTACAAAGGTACAGAAGTGTCTCACAAAACCCAAGGGCAGTAATTAAACTGGACTTAAGGAACCAGGAAGGTAAATATCAAAAGGACTCTCCATCTTCTTACTCCCCCTCCCTCTGGATGTGTGCTTAATTTTACCTTCTCTCTGTCAACCAGGCTCTTCTACTTTTCCTAATCATATGGTGGAAAATAGGACACCTTGGTAACTCTTAAATTTACAAATTATAGCCCAGACACATGAATAGAGTTGGCTCTTTCTCAGTCCACATGCCATACTCCCAGAGAAAGGCTCCAACAGGCCCACATTGGAGCAGATGCCCATCCCTGGACTAGTTAACTCTCATCTGGATTTGGGACAAATTAGATTTAACATGACAGCTTTCATCACAATTCTGAGGAAGGGAACTAGGGAAATTCCTAGAAAAGGGGCATAAGTAGAAAATCTAATAGATATTCACCCACTACAATATCTCTGTTGTTCAATAGTATTTTAAAACTTTGAAATAATTATAAATTAACAGGAAGCTGAAAAATTAGTAATAGAGAAAATCTAAGTACCTTTCAACATAATTTTCCCCAACAATAGAAACTTACATAACTGCAGTACAATATCACACTGGTATAATTCACAGACTTTATTCATGTCTCACCAATTTTACATGCACTCATTTATGTATGTGTGCATAAAATTCTATACAATTTTGTCACATGTATACCCACAACCATACAGAACTATTCCATTACTGTAAGGATCCTCAAGCTACCCCTTTACATTCATATCCCTCTTCTGGCTTCATCCTAATTTGTTCTCTATAATTTTGTCTTCCAAGAATATTATATAAATGAAATGGTACAGTAACCTTCTGATACTGACATTTTCACTCAATATTATCGCTTTCATAGTTATCCAAGTTTTTGCATACATCAATAGTTTATTCCTTTTTATTGCTGAGTAGAATATCTGGGTAAGGATATAATAGTTTGTTTACCTATTCACCTATTGAACAACTGCTGGCTTGTTTCCAATTTTTGACTATTACAAATAGAGTGAACATTTGTGTAAAGGTTTTTGTGTGAAAATAAGTTTTATTTCTCTGGGATAAATGCCAAGGAGTAGTTGCTGAGTTATAAGTTTATGCTTAGTTTTTAAAGAAACTGCCAAATTGTTTTCCAGCATATGCCAGGGAATGCTATTTGACATCCCCACCAGCAATGTATGAGAAATCCAGTTTCTTTGTAGCCTCACCTATATTTGGCTTATCCCTATTTTTTAATTTTTATTTTCTGTAGTGGGGGACTGAATCCAAGGTCTTGTATATGCTGGGCAAACATGACATCACTATTTCTAATTTTAGGTGTTCTAATAAATAAGTTGTAATATCTCCTGTTTCAATTTATATTTTCTTAATGATTAATGATGTTGAAAATCTTTTCATGTGCTTATTTGCCATATGTATACCCTCTTGGTGAAATGTTTGTACATGTCCTTAATCCATTATAAAATTTAATATTAATTTAAAACATTACTCTGTATCAGCTGGGCTTGATGGCACAAACCTGTGGTTCCACTGATTCAAGATGCTGAGGCAGGAAGATCGCAAGTTTGAAGCCAGCTTGGGCAACTTAGTGAGACTCTGTCTCGAAAAAAAAAAAAAAGTGCTGGATTTGTAATTCAGTGGTAGAGTGTCCCTACGTTCAATTCCAAGTAACATATTAATTAAGTAAGTAAGTAAGTAACATTACCTTTACATTAAAACATGTTGATACATTATGAGTAGGACACAAACTTTTCATAAAATTTTTGGGTAATTTTCCTACTCTCCATCTAATACCACATGCATTTCTCATTTTTAGACATATGTTTTACTAAAGAACAATTTAAAGGTACACAAATTATAACTGTTCAACCTATTGAATTTCCATGAATGAAGTCAGGGTATACCCATGTAACCCAGTTTAAAAACAAAATCACTATCACTAAATAGACTGCATTATGGTCCTTTTCAGTCACCACCCTCCCTCAGGAGTGACTCTCACATCCTGTACTTCGTGTGTGTGTGTGTGTGTGTGTGTGTGTGTGTGTGTGTGTTACTGCAGATTGAACTGAGGAGTGCTCTACCACTGAACTACATCCCTAGCCCCCTTTATTTTTTTCTTCCTTTCCTTTTTTTTTTTTTAATTTTTAAGACAAAGTCTCTCTAAATTGACAAGGCTATCCTTGAACTTGCAATCTTCTTGTCTCAGCCTCTCAAATTTCTAAGATTACAGGCACACCAGGAGATGTACTACTTTTTTAATCTGGCTTCTTTTACTCAACACTATGTTTGTGAAATTCATCTATTTATTTTTATATTAATATAGTTCATTCATTCTTCCCTGAGCTTAAAATTATTTTACTATTTTATTTATTTGTTTTTTAATTGTAGATGGACACACAATACCTTTATTTATTTATTTTATGTGGTGCTGAGAATAAAACCCAGTGCCTCACTAGGCAAGCACGCTACTACTGAGCTACAACTCAAGCCCTATTTTAAAATTTTAATAAGGTTGTATGACACAAAATAAACTGTAAAATTTGTTGTATTTTGATGTATTATACACCCATATTGATACCACAATCAGGATAGTTATATCAAAATTTTTAAAGTGAAAAATAGGACCTTAAAAAAGTGGACATCTTAGGGTTAATAACTTCCAGATCCTTTGTCAAAAATTGAAATAGTCAGTATTTATTTTTCTCAATTCTTAAGAGAATTTAAATGAGAAATATTTTTGTGTTCTATTTTAAAATTTAGCTTTACAAGACTATAAATCTAAAGGATTATTCTAAACTGCATCCTAAAGTGGTTCTGTGAAGTAATGTTATCTGTGACTGCCGAAAACAAATGAAAAATACTACATGAAAGCAAAAGCAAAATTTACACACACACATGTACACACATACCCTGAACTGGACCAAATTTCTGGATTAACCAAAAGATGTAAATCCCAACTATAAGAAAAATTATAGTGTTTATAAGACTATAGATCCAAATAATATTTGCTCATTTTTCAACATAGAACTATATTTTTCTTGAATGTACACAGTAGTTTTGTAGCTGTTCTTTTTATTCATTTATTCACTCACATATCTTCAAAACTTCTCAGTAATCTTCCTTAACTAACTTGGTCCATTTTTGTGGAAGGGATATAAAAAACTCTAACTCAAATTCTGAAAAACAAGTCAAATGAGTAAAACTGGAATTTAGGTTTTCATTTTGTTGCTTAGGTCATAAAGAACTGCCTCTTGAGCTTCAGGCTATTTTTGTTCACCAGAAGCAATAAATACCACACATCTGTTAAAAAGGAAATGTATAGTAAATGAAGTAAGCAAAAGTCAAGTATACTGGTTTGATCTATTTTCTTCATATAGGCCATCTAAAAGGTAATGTGTTCATATGTAAACATTTACTGAAATCCTCTTGCTGCAGGAACTGGAAATACAATGAAAAATAGCACAAGATTCCTATGCTTGGAGAGTTTGTGGTCCTAAATGAACATATCTACCTAGCATTATAAGGGAATGAATAGTCTTCACAATAAAAAAAAAACACTTTTTTTTTAGTTGTAGTTGGACACAATACTTTTATTTTGTTTATTTTTATGTGATGCTGAGGATTGAACCCAGCATCTTTCACATGCTAGGCAAAACCTCTACCCCTGAGCCACAACCCCAACACCCCCCACTCCCCTCTTTACATTTTAATTAAGGACATGATGCTATATGTGCCAGAGGTTTCTAACATTTTCCTTTTCAAATATATTATAAAATTGAGGAAAACAAGTTGAAAAAATCTAACCAAATACAGAGACATCTAGATTTCTAAACACTTGGGTTTTTTTCTCTGTATTTTTCTCATGAATTGTTAATTATTAGAAATGTCTATGATATCTTACTACATAGAGTGTCTTCCCCTGTATCTATGTCATTGGTGCTGTCCATAAGATAATAAATGTTAGAGAAAATGTTTGCTACTGTGTACAAATTAAAATTAAATAAAAATTTTGGAAGGTATTATTACAATTATCATTCTACTATGTTTTCATTCATTTAATACATTTCATATAGGAGTCTACCCTAGGCAAGTTTTCCCAAGAATTGAATAACAAGTTCCAAAAATATTTCTCATTACTAATATTGAAAAGTCAATTTTTAAGTTAATCTGTATTTGATATGTGTATATTCCTATATTGTAGTAATAAACCAAACTTATAGCCATCACAAAAGTTTGAAGGTACTAGTACAAAATGTAGGCAGGAATCTAATTGTAATTTCCATTGACTTTGATTTGGTTTACACCAAAGATCATCAGGTTCATAAATTATGAACATATCTGTTGATTTAGCTTCTTACTTAATGGAATAAGAAACTATTAACACAAAAAAATAAGGTTTTGAAATTATTCATTTGATATATTATGATAAAAACATATTAACTATTGATTATGTTAGACAAATTTCACATTATACATTGAAATGTCCCTTGTGAATATGTACTCAAAGATCTATGTTTTAGAACAAAGAGTTTCCTGTATTTCATCTAGTCTCCTTTCCAATTCTTTGTAGACTTGTCAAGAAGTTCTTAATGAACAATTAAACTGAAAACAATGAAATTTATTTTGTATTTACCTGTTGATCATTGATACAGCTTCCACACATGCCTGCTCCACCTCTCACATGGTGAACCTGCTGTTTGTATTCCTTGAGACAATTCTCTTACCATCAGTCTCTGAGGGGTTAAACCTGCCTCACAACCCAGCCTGACCAAGAGAATTTCTAGATGAGGCCATCGTCTCCCCAAGTCATCAAAGTGATTCATAGTTGAAGAATTGTAATAAAAAAAATGATCAAAAGACTGTAGAGCCAGAATAACATTATTTTTGACAAAAAGGATCAAAAAATATAGGAAACTACATGGGGCTGGGGTTGTGGTTGAGTGGAAGAGTGTTTGCCTTGCATATGTGAGGCACTGGGTTCTATCCTCAGCACCACATAAAAAAAAATAACAAGGGCTGGGGATGTGGCTCAGTAGTAGAGAGCTGGCCTAGCATGTGTGGGGCTCTGGGTTCCATCCTCCGCACCATGTAAAAATAAAATAAAGGTATTGTGTCCTACACAACTAAAAAAATAAAAATAAATGTGTTGTGCCCATCTATAAATAAAATATATATATATATATATATATATATATATATATATATATATAGAGAGAGAGAGAGAGAGAGAGAGAGAGAGAGAGAGAGAGAGAGAGCTATATTCTGCATAGTGTATTTTGGAAAACTTAACATTAGTGCCAGAAACAGGTCCAGAATAGAATTTCATAGGTGACTTGAGAGTACTTAAGGAGAAGGCCCATCACTTGGAGCCAACCTGAGTTTACCAAAAGCAAGTTAAGCCACACTAACTTTATTTCTTTTTCAGATAAGATTAGTAGATTGTAAGATATTGAACTCCTTGTGGACAAGCTGAAAAACTGTAGACTAGATTATAACACAGATCTTGCTTGAATGGCTATGGCTCAAGAAAGCAGATAAATGCTTCATCAGAACAAAACCCTTGGTTACACTGTGAAGCTCTATCATGGACTTGTCAAGAAGTTTTACACTTAACATCTTTTAATTAATGCTTAGGCTGGAAACTCACATATAATTAAATTTTGCAGATCACATGTAGTTGTTAAAGATTATTAAATCATTCAATGACACTAAAGATTTATTTGATAAGTCTAAATATAAAATTTAGCATTTCAGTTAAAAATAAATGATATAGGGCTGAGGGTATTGTTCAGCAGCAGAGTGCTTGCCTAGCATGTGCAAGGCCTTGAATTTAATCCCCAACACAGAAAACAAACAAAAAAAAGCCAGTGCATTCTAGATAAACACAAGTAAACATATCAATTTTTGTAAACTACTCTCTTGGGCTTCATTATTTAAAATTTAGTGTTTAGAACCAGATGAATATTGACTTTATCTACTCTTGCTGGATCAGTCTATAACATGGTTTGAAAGAAATACTGATAAGCTAAAGTAGTCAGAGGCCAACCAGAATAACAGGAGTTTGGAACTACATACTAGGAAATTCTGAAGAAATAGTTTTGTCTCCAGAAGAAAAGTCAGGGGAGATAGGATCAATATGTCTTCAAATATCTGAAGAAGTATGTGGGAGAAACTAAAATATCTGTGACTTCAAAGAAAAAAGCTTCTCAAATAATGTTTAGAAACTACATGTAGACAATGTTTAGCTTAGTACAAAAATGTGTAGCCATTAGCATTGTGAGGTACTTTGAGAGGTATAATAGACATAGTCTCAAAGATGTCTATGTGTTAATCTCTAGAACTCTAAGGGACTATGTAGATGTGACTAAGGATCTTGAAGTAGATTATTCTGGAATTCCAGAGGGATCCAAGGTAATAATAAGGGTCTTTAAAATATCAAAGAAGGAGGAAGAAAGATTAGAGGTCAAAATTTGAGATAAAAAGATATTGTTTTAGCTGGGCATACTGGAGCATGCCTGTAATCCCAGCCTCCCAGGAGGCTAAGGTGGAGGATTGCAAATTCAAGGCCAAACTCAGATGCAAAGCTCTAAGCATCTTAGTGAGAATTTGTCTCAAAACAAACAATTTTTAAGAAAGGTTGGGGATGTGGAGGTGTGGGTCAGTGGTAAAGCACCCCTGGGTTTAATTCACAGTACAAAAAAAAAAAAAATGCCGTTTTAGAAGCCAGGCATGGTGGCATACACCTGTAATCCCAGCTACTTGGGAAGCTAAGGCATGATGATTGCAAGATAAGGCCATTTGAACAATTGTGAGACCATATCTCAAAATAAAATAAAGTAGAAAGGACCAGGGATGTAGCTCAGTGTTAGAACACTTACATAGTATGCTCATGGTCCTGAGTTCAATATCATAGAACCACAGGCTGGGAAGTTCAAAGATGAGAGGCTGATATCTGATGAGAGCCTTCTTGCTGCTTCACCTATGATAGAAAGGCAAAGAGTGGGCCAGAGAGAGACACAGGGCTGGAACTCATTCTTTCATAAGAAACTCACTCCTGTGGTAAGGAACCCACTTCAACAATAAAGGCATTTGTCCATTCATGTGCCCTAATCACCTAACCACCTCTTAAAGATCCCACCTCTTGATGCTATTACAATGGCAATTAAATTTCCACATGAGCTTCAGAAGGGACTAACATTCAAACATTCAAACCATACCATGCTATGTTGCTGGCGTTGAAGATGGAAGAAGGAATCAAGAAATGCAAGCAGCCTCTAGAAACTAGAAAAAACAAGAAAACAAATTCTACCCTAGAAGCTCTAGAAGGTATATAGACCCACAAGTACCTTCGCTTTGGCCAGCTTAAATCCATATTGAACTTCTGATCTCCTGAACTATAAGATTATAATTTTGTGTTGTTTAAGTTACTAAATTTGTGGTAATTTGTTACAGCAACAAGAAGAAAGTGATGCAGAGGGTAATGAGTTCCTATCACCATACAGTAGTAGAGACTAGCTGTCTGTGTTCTGAGTTTGTGTAAAATCTGCCTAGACTGAGTTACATTTTTCTTTTTGAGTTTTTTCTCTAGAGATTTCATGAATTTCCCATAATTTCAACTCTAATGACTTTAAGAATATCACCCCAAATCATGTCTACCTCCAATCTCTCTTTGAGTTCTAATCCCACATATCTAATTAGCTGATATTTTCTTCTTCTTCTTCTTATTGTTATTATTATTATTATTATTTAGTTGTTGATTAACCTTTATCTTTATTTGTTTATATGTGGTGCTGAGAATTGAACTCAGTGCCTCAAACATGTTAGGCAAGTGCTGTACCACTGAGCCACAACCCCAGCCCTGATATTTTCTTTTGAACACCCTGAATTCCTTTTAAATCCCTTCAGCAAAAAGAGATGCAGGTATTAAGAGTTTAGAGTGCCTACAGATCATTGGTATTTTTCCTGAAAAAGGAAAAGCAAAGCTAAACTGCTTTTCTATAAATAAACAGATCTCAAACAAATTCAACCATGAAGAATTCTTATGATGAAGACTGGGGATGTAGCTCAGTGGTAGAGCTCTTGCATAGCTCTTGCAAAGTCATGGGTTCAATCCCCAGTGCTGAAAAAAAAAATTCTGATGACAAAATTGCAAGCACTTTTCTGCACCAAACTATAAAAACTCCAAGAGATAATCTAAGATTCTTTTCCTTAAGTTGTATTTCTTTTCAATTTTCCTAATTGTGTTCACAATTAGACTAAATAATATTGACATGAAATATATGTTTCCAGCAATCTTTCTCAAGTCTAGGCCAATCCCAGTGAAATATGATAACTAAAAAATGTGAATTAAAACTTAAGAGAGCCATGAACCATAGTGGTTCAGAGTGCCAACTCTGGAGTCAGGCAGACCGGTTAGGAGTCACAGCTCTAATATTTATTGTATAAGTATTACCTGGACAAGCTAGGTAACTTCCTTTACCTCAGTTTCTTTATCTATAAACTGCAGATAAATAAATGTCCCGCTTTGTAAGGTTGATAAAGATTAAAAAATAATGCAAATAACGTGTAGAATGGTGATGGCACAGAGGCACCTAACAAATATTCAGTAAATATCAGATTAAAAAAAAAAGATAATAACTATGGAAAGCTCTTGACCATTTACCCAAAGAGAGTCTAGTTTCCAAGTGACATTTGTTTGTATTCAAGATTTACCCCAAGAATACATTGCCTTTTTCTCATGGCAGCCTGATTTATCTTATTTCTTAATTCCTAACCTGGCAAGGCATTATTTTTGGTCTCTTAATTCCTGCCTCATTTTGGTTCTGACATGTCAACATTCTCCCTGATATCTCAGTGACTGATTCACAGCACATGATAACTCTTCTGATTCCTACCCTACCTGTTCTACATTGGCAGCCTGACCCACCTGTTCTTCAAGGTTTTCAGGAATGCATACTCCAGTAGCTCTGTACTGACTTCACCTTTCACTTACTCTATCTAAAAGGTGCAATATTCCATTTCTGACTTGAGCTCCAAAAGAATCTTTTTGGTTCTTAAAAATAACTAAAGAGGGATCCAGGGATCCAGGGAAGAGCAAGCATGTCCAGCTCCAGTCCTGCCTTCGGAAGATGAAGCAGAAAAGGCAACTGGGCCTCAGACCCCAACCACTGGCTTCCCAGGGAAACAAGAGGCACCACTCAAGGCAGGGTAGGCCAAAACCCTAGTTTATTTCAACATCAGCAACAGCTCAGCCATCAAAAAAATAAACTGTACCCAGGGCAACAGAAAAGTCTCTACAGCGAGGCTAAGGACTCAGCTGCCAGGTGGTGATCCTAAAGATGGTGTGTGTGTGTGTGTGTGTGTGTGTGTGTGTGTGTGTGTGTGTGTACACATTTGTGTGTTTGTGTAACAGTGTATGTTTATGGGTGTGTGTGCGTGTGTTAAATTTTGAGTGATCACAACACCTGGGTGTACAGTTATTTCCTCCAAAGCTGTTAGCCAGCATCAGGAGTGAGTGAGAATTTCTTTTTTATGAAAAGGGATATAACGGCACCAAGGATGCCGTATTTGTAATATTAAATTAACCTAACATGGTATTTGCATGAATCACAATTGTAGAGTTTTGAATAGTTTTATAATTTGACATTTAGGAACATATCCTATTTATTCTCATGTTTTGGATTCATGCTTAGTATACACTAGAGGATGCTAGCTTTACTCTTTTCTGTCACTTAAAGCAATAGGACAAGGGCATTCAATAATTGGGTGCCCTAAATTTCTGGATGAGAAAATGTTCTATTTCTGGCCATGAGAAAAATAACTAACCAGCCTTTGTTATTTTTCCTTTGTTTTAAAACTATTTTTTTTAAAAAGCAATAATTAAATTAGATCTCATTTAAAAAAATAACTAAAGGCTGGGTTGTGGCTCAGTGATAGAGTGCTTGCCTAGCATGTGTGAGGCATGGATTTGCTCCTCAGCCACATAAATAAATAAAATAAAGGTATTGTGTCCATCTACAACTAAGGGGGAAAAAAGAATTAAAATCAAGTGAGGGAGGGGCTTTGTATATAAGTGTTTTTATTTCTCTAAATCTTATTAAATATGGTACACACATATTCTATTAGTAATTCAATAGGTCTTACTCCTTTTAATAAATAAATAGAAAAGTTGGGCACTGGCTCAGTAGTAGAGTGCTTGCCTAGCAGGTGTGAGGCACTGGGTTTAATTCTCAGCACTACATAAAAAGAAAGAAAGATATTGTGTCCAACTACAACTAAAAATATATTTTAAAAAATAGAAAAGTTGGTTAGGTTATGAACAAATCTGCATCTTCTTATCCAAATCAGAGAATAGACTAGACAGAAAACACCCAATCATAAACCAGGCACCACTATCCTCATGAAGGCCAGTACCTGAATTCTAAATAAATTGGCTCTCAGAAAATAATGAATTTTCATAAGGCTAGCCTCACCAAAATTAAATCTACAACATGAAAACAGCCTTTGTGAAGTGGCACCAGTGACCATCACAATGATGTATAGAAACAGAAAGTGTCATGTTGATTAAATAGAAATGAATGATTATAGGAATAAATGTTCATCAAAAGCCTGTGTGTGAAGGCTTTGTATAAGCTGTGTATGAAGCAAGATTTGTTGAAAAACTAACATTTATATAGCACTTCACAATACACTTTACATACATTCTATGATAGATCATTGAAATAGAGGAAGAGGCTGGGTGGCACACACCTGTAATCCTAGTGATGGGAGTCTGAGGCAGGGGGATCACAAGTTCAAGGACAGCCTAGGCAACTTAGTGAGACTTTGTCTTAAAACAAAAGAAAGAAACAAAAAAGACTGGGGGTGTAGCTCAATAATATCCCTGGGTTCAATCCCTATTACTGAAAAAAAAAAAAAAAAAAAAACAAAAACACAGAATTACACTTGCCCTTATTCCAAGTCCTGTACTTTTCCCATCATATCAGGTTGCCTTACTAGCTTACTAGTACACGGGCTATATTTAAGTGTGTAGAAGTGTAGAAGAATTTATCTAGATAGGCTTCTAGAATCTCCATCTTTATGAACCTTCAAGAAGAGAACATATCTAGCTGGACATGGTGGCACACACATATAATCTCAGCTTGATATAGAGGGTATAGCTAGCTGAGTTAGGAGGATCATAAGTTAGAAGCCAACCTGGACAACTTGGCTAGACCCTGTCTCAAAATAAAAAGGGGTCTGGGGATGTAGCTCAGTGGTACAGCCCATGCCTAGCATGAGGGAGGCCCTGGGTTCATTTTGAATTTCTTTTCTGTCTTTTCTTGTTTGTTTGTTTGGGGTTTTTTTTTGTTTTGTGTGTTGGGGATTGATCCCGGGGACTACTATCATCCTACTTCTCAGGAAAGTTTATCAGGGGCTATCTATGCCACCTGTACATATGGGACTGAGGTGCCCTGAGCCTCTGCCTTGAAATCGTACCAATCAAAGTCAGTATTGCCTAAATGACAGGGCAGGTAAGTGTCTCACTAGCCTTCTGACCAGGCCGCGATTCACAAACTCGGGAGAGGCTGGGTCCGCGATGGCTTTGGGGCCCTCGTGTTTCCCGGGCTGGGATCCCAGTGCCTTCGGCTACGGGCCAGGCGGCCCCGCAGCCCCTCTCGTCCGCCCCGGATTCCCCTGCTCCCACAACGTCAGCCCTTCTTCAAACCTCTGTGATGGGAAAGGCAAACAGGCTTCTGTCTTCCCCAAACTGTTCTGCTGTTTTGTTTATAAAAGCCACTCAAAATGTTTTCGACAGAAATACCCGTGGTGCTCTGAAGAGACCCGAACCTCGGCCCCCGCCGCCCCACCAAGCAGCGGCCCAGGCCCGAGGGCAGCTCGGCGCGGCTGGCGCCGCCCATCCCAGCAACTTGCCTGGGGCTGTCCGGGGTGGAGCGCGGGCCTGTGGGGCCCTTGGCTCCACCAGGCACTAGGAAGCCGGCTGGGCGGGCGGGGTAGTGGCGGCCGCCCAGGAGGAAGCGAGGACTGCAGCCAGGGCGACCCGGACACGAGGGGTGCGCGCGCGCCCCGCCGGAGAGCGGCGGTGCTGCCCCTGAGAGTGAGTGCTAGGGTTTAACGTTGGGCACAAAATGAAAACCACCTGCTGTAAACTGCCAGGAAATATCTGTATTCCACAAAAGCATTGGAGAACACTTTAGGTTCAGTTTCTAATTATAAACTCTGTCATAACCTAGGACACCAGTTGTTCTCCAGAACCATTACCAAAGCACAGCGCTCATCCCCAGCACCGGCAGCTTTCCCTACCAACCTCCCTCCCTTCCCCCTTCTACTCCTCCTCCAGTTTTCTTTGGTACAAACCTTGTGTCTTTATAGGTCGCTAAAGACACTGTGGCGTATTATATAATCAGCCTATGTAATAGAATCAACAGCAAATATCTTGTAGGATTATAATCTTTCTTTATTGCTCACATTGTATTCCTTTCTTTCTTTCTTTCTTTCTTTCTTTCTTTCTTTCTTTCTTTCTTTCTTTCTTTCTTTCTTTCTTTCTTTCTTTTCTTTCTTTCTTTCTAACTGGGGATAGAATGCAGAGTCACTTTACCACTGAGTTACATCCCCAGACGTTTTTTTTTTTTTATTTGTTCTTTTTAGTTATACATGACAGGAGAGTGTGTTTTGACATATCATACATACATGGCGTATAACTCCAGAATGTTTTATCTTTTTTGTTTGTTTGTTTGTTTGTTACCAGGGACTGAACTCCATCCCCAGTCCTATTTTCTATTTTATTTAGAGACACCGAGTTGCTTTAGTGCCTCACTGTTGCTGAGGCTGGCTTTGAACTCCCAATCCTCCTGCCTCAGCCTCCCAAGCCACTGGGATTACAGGCATGCGCCACCACGCCTGGCTTTTATTTTGAGGCAGGGTCTCAAGTTGCCAAGGCCAGCCCCAAAATTATGATCCTCTTGCTTCAGACTCCCGAGTCACTGGCATATGCCACTGGCACCTGGCTGTAATCGTCATACTAATAATATAATATACATAAAGGTTTTAAAAGAAAATATAGGATGTAGCTATTACAATTTTTAATTTATAAATGTGAAAAACACATGTAATGATTAAGCACAGGAATATTAAAATGCAGAAGAATGAAATGGGACCTTTAACCTTCACCATATACAAAAATTAACCCCAAAGCGATCAATCAAGTACTTAAATGTTAAGAGCTAAAACTATAAAACTCTTAGAAGAAAAGAGAGGAGAATCTTTAAAAAAAAAAAATATATATATATATATATATATATATTTAGTTGTAATTGGACACAATATCTTTATTTCATTTATCTATGTGGTGCTGAGGATTGAACCTAGGGCCCTGCACATGCTAGGCGAGCACTCTACTACTGAGCCACAGTCCTAGCCTCAAGGAAAATCTTTATGCATTGCATTTGGTAAGGACATCTCAGATATGACAACGAAAGTACAGGCAACAATAACATAACAACAACAAAAAAGAAAATAGAAAAGAATTGGACTTTGTCAAAATGAAAACCTTGGGTCAGGAATGTTGTTCAGTGGTAGAGTGCTTATCTAGCATACAAAAGGCCACGTGTTTTATCCCTAGCATCACACACACACACACAAATTACTTTTAGTGTATGGGGGAACACTATCAAGAGAGTGAAAATACAGCTCACAGAATGGATGGAAATATTGGCAAATATATATCTGATAAAGGATTAATACCCAGAATGTATAAAGAATCCTACAACTCAACAACAACCACCACCCCCCCTCCTCAAACAAACAAATTCCAAAATAGGTAAAGATCTTGAATAGACATTTCTCCCCAGAAGATATACAAAGTAATAAACACATGAAAAAAATGTTCAACCTTACTAGTCATTGGGGAAATATAAACCAAAACCACACAAGATACCACTTGACACTCATTATAAAATATAATATAAAAATTAACAACAACACACACACAAAAAAAAAACAGAAATAAGAAGTGTTGGAAGGATGTGGAGAAATCAGAACCCTTGCATGACTAGTGGGAACAGAGAAAGGTGCAGTTGTTATAGAAAACAGTATGGTGTGTCCTCCAAAAATTAAAGGTAGAATCACTACATGCTCCAGTAATTCCAGTTCTAGTATACCTCAAAGAATTGAAAACTGGACTCAAATAGATACTTCTTGTTGCAAGGGGCAAAGGTGCGACTTATGCAGTTGAGGGGAAGAAATAAAGAATGTCCATGCGCTTCTTCCCTTTTCAATGCTTTATGCACTTAAATCACTCAATAAAATTTCACCCTATAAGTTCTTAATCAAGAAAATGACAATCCTTAATGCTAGGCACTCAATAGACATAATCAATCCACAGCAAACAATTCTAAGTTAATTCTAAACACTGCAAACAATTCAATCATGATAGGCTCATGACAGATATTCCCTCTGTGTGCTAAGCTCAAGTGCCAGGTCTAAAGTTTCAAGTCTTAGGCTCTAAGTCTAGAAGATACACACTCACAGACTGAAGTAATCAAGTCAGGAACTGAGGCAGGCTTCTCCTGGGGTGGAGCTGACAACCGGTTGAGGAGAGGAGAGGGTCATAGGGAGAAGTTGCAGTTCTCACCAGGGTCAAGATATGGCTGTAGAGTTTGAGAAAGACAGAGGATCAGGCAAATGATGAGAAGAGTTGGGATGTCTGTCCAGGTCCTCATCAGGCTCTTCAGCATGAGGGTATCAGTGTTGGCTGGCTGAATGTCTGTTCATTGGCTCCATCATTTATAATAAATTTTGGGGCTTCTGACCACCCTTTCAATTCCTATTAGCTGCTACTGGATTTCTCAGTGACATCATTTGCCCTGAGGTTAAAGCATCTGGTCTGGTGGTCCCCACTCTGATTTTCTTGTCTTTTACCCTTATGGCATGGGGGCAACGGACAGACTTCACTCTGTCGCTTTTCAGGGTAGGGAGAAGTGACTTGTTTGTGTCAGGGCTATGCCTGGTGACCATACTGGAGGGCTCCGTAGGTGTGCCTGGTGAGACTGCAGGTTTCAAAGTGGAGTTTTAAAATGGAGTTGCTTAGGTTAAGGCCTAAGGCCATCCTTACAATTGTACACTAATATTTATTGCAGCATTATCCACAACAGCCAAAGGGTAGATATAACCCAAGTGACCCAAATGTACACTGACAGATACTTGGATAACCAAAATGTAGTACATTCATACAATGGAATATTATACAGCCTTAAATGGAAACGAAATTCCTGCCATGCATGGTGGCACATTCCTATAATCCCAGCAATTCAGAAGGCAGAGGCAGGAGGATCTCAACAGCAACTTAGTGAGACCATGTTCCCCTGACCCCTCAAAAATGGTCTGGGGAAGTAGCTCAGTGTAAAAGTACTCTAATAAGTAAATGAATTAATAATTTTTAAAATATACTTTTTAGTTGTTGATAGACCTTTATTTTATTTACTTATATGCAGTGCTAAGAATTGAACCCAGTGCCTCACACATGCCAGACAAGTGTACTACTGCTGAGCCCCAGCCCCAGCCCGAATATTTTTTTTTAAAAAAAGGAAATAAAATTACAATACATGCTATAGGGCTGGGTTGTAGCTCAGTGGTAGAGTGCTTGCCTACCACATGTGAGGGACTGGGTTCCATCTTCAGCACCACATAAAAACAAACAAACAAACAAATAAATAAATAAATAAATGGATTGTGTCCACCTACAATTAAAAAAACAAAATACCTGCTATAACATGAATGGACCTTGAAAGTACAATAATTGAAATAAACAGAATTAAAGAACAAATATTGTGTGACACAAATATTATATATGAGATACCTAGAATAAGCAAATTCATAAAGACAGAAAGTACAATAGAGGTTACCAGGGGTTGGGGAGTAGAGGGGAAAGAGAAGCTAATAATGTTTAATGAGTGGAAAGTTTCTATTTAGGATGATGAAAAAGTTCTCGAAAAGGAAAATGATTTATGATTGTGAGATTACTTTTTTGTGGGATTACTTAATGTAATGTAATGTACTTAATGACATTAAGTACATTAATGTCATTAAGTACATTAATGACATTAATGTACTTAATGTGAATGTACTTAATGACACTGAATTGTACTCTTAAAATGGCTAAAATTATAAATTTTAATGTTATAAATATGTGTGTATATTATATATATATACTGCATTTTTTAAACATGATTTTAAAAGCATAGGAAATATGAATCCTTAGTCTCTATTATTGAAAGGCTTTTGACCTCTATATTTCTTCTACAGAATGAATAGATAAGCCACCACAGCATGAGAATACAAAATGCAAGTGAGAATTTAGTTAAGGAATTGTGTGTATGTGTGTGTTCAAGTGTGTGTACATACACTTAATGGATATTTTGTCCACATTAGTTATGCTATTCTTCAGATTGATTTGGCAGAAGTGTCAGGCCTCTTTGCTTCCTTTTTTCAGCACACTATGCCCTAGTTATTACAGATGGAGATAGAAAAAAATTGGCAGTGGTGCTGCAAATAACTTTTTACCATCTAATCTGGAATTTGTTTGAAAGAAGAAAGATAACTGACAGATTCTTGTTGGCCATTTATCTCACCCAAATGACCACTGAGTCACTTCCTCCCCAGAGTCAGAAGTAATCCCACAAAACAGATTGTATATGGACACATTTCTTGGGATTTAGCCTTAAATATTTTAAGAATTAGCAAACTAGATTATTTGTTCCTGTTAAGTATTGGCAATGTATTAAGGTTTGTTGTAGAATGTTGACCCTGAACAGTAATCTTACACAAAATTGTCATTATACTTGGCAAAAATAAATTTGTATAGTAAGTACTAAATACAGTGATAAAGACATATTAAAGTCAGTGCCCCTTCTGTGATTGAAATGTATCATCAGTGTCATTGATGTGGAAAGTTGGAAAGTATATGTCTTTATAAATCATATACATTTTTCCTTTGTTGGATATTCTATCTATCTATCTATCTATATCTATATCTATCTATATCTATCTATCTATATATAGTGGTTGTAGATGGACAGAATGCCTTTATTTTATTTGTTTATTTTTATGTGGTGCTGAGGATCAAACCCAGTGCCTCACACATGCTAGGCAAGCACTCTACCACTGAGCCACAGCCACAGCCCTTTCAATTTACATTTTTTAAAAAGAGGTTTACTGAAACCCTTTTTCCTGTAAAGAACAAAAACAATGTTTAGGATTTGTGTATGTAGCTCAGTGGTAGAATGAGTGAATAGTAAGGCCCTTGTTCCAATTCCCAGCACCCCCCCCAAAAAAAAAGAAAAAAAAAGTTTAAGTTTATTGGGAAACATTTATCAAAATTCTCACTATCTTTATAGTGAATAGAAAGGATATGGTAGGATATATCAAAACATATCTGAAGCTGGGTGCAATGGCACAGCATGTAATCCCAGCGATTTGGGAGGCTGAGGCAGGAGGATTGCAAGTTCAAAACCAGTCTTAATAACTTACTGAGACCCTGTATCTAAATAAAATATGTAAAAAGGCTAGGGATGTGGCTCAGTGATTAAGTGCCCCTCAGTTCAATTCCCTCAGTTCAAACAAACAAAAAACATCTGAAGTCTAAAGACAACTTACCTATCAACAAATTATTATCTTGAGTAAGTCACTAATCATTGTTCAACCATTGTTTCTTCATCTACAGCCTAGTAGTGATAATGCATCTCAACCTAGCTAAGATGGAACATTGCATACAATGATAATGGATGAGTAAGCATTTGGAAAGTATAGTATGGTATGCATATAATTACTGTTGTTATAAATATAGTTTTAAACAAAACCATGGTGGAGAGGGTGAGAAAGACACAACTCTGTGTGGGTATGTGTATCTGTGTTGTGTGTGCCTTCTCTTGGAGGCAAGAGATAAAATAATAAAGGAATTTTGACTATAATACTTAAAAAGAATTAATTTTAATATTTAAAAGAATTTTTAAAATATTAGTCCCACTCAGAGATTAGTGGAAGGCAGCTGACTTAAGTAATTTAACCCACAGTGTCAATAATGAGAAATTTATCAGTGCATCTACAGAATCCTGGGTTGTTGCAGAGTTATGCCAGAGTAGGATTAGGATAGGTCTAAGGAACCCAACTCAAGGAGTAGTAATGGGAGTTCTTTCTGACCAAAAGGTCAGAGACAATATAGATTCTTCTAGGTGTTCAAAAAGTTGGGGCTGGAAAGTGCTGGAGAGGATGTGGAGAAAAGGGTACTCTTGTACATTGCTGGTGGGACTGCAAATTGGTGCGGCCAATTTGGAAGGCAGTTTGGAGATTCCTGGGAAAGCTGGGAATGGAACCACCACTTGACCCTGCTATTGCCCTTCTCGGACTATTCCCTGAAGACCTTAAAAGAGCATGCTACAGGGATGCTGCCATATCGATGTTCACAGCAGCACAATTCACAATAGCTAGACTGTGGAACCAACCCAGATGCCCTTTAATAGATGAATGGATAAAAAAAAATGTGGCATCTATACACAATGGAGTACTATGCAGCAATAAAAAATGACAAAATCATAGAATTTGCAGGGAAATGGATGGCACTAGAGCAGATTATGCTTAGTGAAGCTAGTCAATCCCTAAAAAGCAAATACCAAATGTCTTCTTTGATATAATGAGAGCAACTATGGACAGAGCAAGGAGGAAGAGCAGGAAGAAAAGACTAACATTTAACAGAATCATGAGATGGGAGGGAAAGGGAGAGAAAAGGGAAATTGCATGGAAATGAAGGGAGACCCTCATTGCTATACAAAATTACATATAAGAGGTTGTGAGGTGAATGGGAAAATAAACAAGGAGAGTAATGAATTACAGTAGATGGGGTAGAGAGAGAAGAGGGGAGGGGAGGGGAGGGGGGATAGTAGGGGATAGGAAAGGTAGCAGAATACAACAATTACTAATTGGGCATTATGTAAAAATGTGGATATAACCGACGTGATTCTGCAATCTGCATTTGGGGTAAAATTGGGAGTTCATAACCCACTTCAATCTAATGTATGAAATATGATATGTCAAGAGCTTTGTAATGTTGTGAAAAACCAATAAAAAAAAAAGAAGCCCCCCCCCCAAAAAAAAGTTGGGGCTGGAGTTGTAACTCAGTGGTAGAGTACTTACCCAGCATGTATGAGGCATTGGGTTCTATCCTCAATACCACACAAAGAGATAAATGAATAAAAAATAAGTAAAAAAAGAAGTGTGTGCTACCAGGGATTCTGATTAATATGAGGATAAGGAGTAAAACAACCAAACAAAGTTGTTTGGAACCAATAGAATCAACCTGTCCTGGAATTTTCTGAAATTAAAGGACATCCCAATGATGTAGAGTAGTAAATAACCAGATTAGACGCCCTAAACCTCCCAAATCATCAGGGACTAGAGAATGAGTTACTGATTGTGCCAGCAGTATAAATTTGTGGTTTTATACTGAGATTTCTGGTACTAACATCAGATTAAAAAATGAACTTTTTCATTCTGTCTTAAGTGTTTTATACTTATTTACTGGTAAACATTTGCATTTAAGGAAATGAAGTTTCAGGTAGAGTAAATAACTTACACAAAGTTATACTGACTTGGGATTTAAATTTAGGTATGACTCTTGTGTTTATACTCTTAGTCATAGTACTATGCCGTTCATGCTATTGTGATCATTTTGTCAATCATAGATTTTTTTTTTCCTTTTTGTACTAGGGATTAAACCCAGGGTGCTTAATCACTGGGCTACATCCCCAGTCCTTTTATTTTTTATTTTGAGACAGGATCTTGCTAAATTGCTCAGGGCCTCATTAAGTTGCTGAAGCCATCTTGAACTTGCAATCCTCCTGCCTCAGGCTCCTGAGTAGCTGGGATTACAGGTGGGCATAATTTCATGAGATAATCAACACTTTATTATAAAATAGGCTTTGTTTTATATGATTTTGCCCAAGTGTAGTCTGATAAGTGTTCTGAGTATATTTAAGGTTGCCTAGGCTAAGCCATGATGTTCAGTATAGGTAAGGTATATTAAATGCAGGGTTTTTTTTTCTTATATATTTCCAAGTTATGATGGATTTATCAAGATGTGACCCCACCATAAGTCAAGAAGCATAATTTGACTTCCCCCAGTCAGCTTCTTTCCTCCTGTCCCATGGTTCTCTAAGTTTTAGAACACACTCTCTTTGCTTTCTTATTAGTTGTATTATATATCAGCCTCCTCCCAATATATTCAACTGTTATTTTTAATTGTCAGTGAACCTTTTATTTTACTTATTTATATGTGGTACTGAGAATCAAACCCAGTAAGCAAGTGCTCTGCCACTGAGCTACAACCCCAGCCCCTCAACTGTTTCTTTTTAAATATTATCAAAAGAAGAATGAAAGTAAACATGTGTGGCTCAGATACATCAAGAGGCAGAAAATAAAGCCATATGGACATTTTGAGAAAATGTATAAATGTTTACAAATATGTGTTTTCATGGATGACTTCAGTAGCATTAGGGATAACTCATCCACACTGATCACTCAGTGTCTTGATCCTAAAATAAAAGATTTAGGTATTCTAATCTATGGCTACAATCTTCAGTCTTTCATCTCTCTCACTAGAGGAAGTTTCTCACCACTCTTCATCTCTAGCTAAAATCCCTCCTTTAGTGTTAGTTTCCTTTCTTCTTCATGTTCCATAACTTCAACCTCTCTTTTTGAGAAAATACTAAACCCTTTGACTCAGTGTTCTTCTTTCTTGCTTACCTAGAAAAATCTCATCCCTAGTTGAATACATCTGTTTCCTTCTCTGATCCTGCACCTGAATTGCCAAATATTACTAGAGCAAACAATGGAACTATGGTATTCCATTGTAAATTCTTGTTCATCAATCTTCTAGAGTAGGACCCTCCATACTGCCCACCAGCCTTACTGTATTTCCCTGTTTCTAATCTCTCTCACAGTTTTACAGTAGCCACATCACACACTTTCTACTTGACTTCCTCAAATTAAACTATTTCCGTATACAGACTTTTTAAAAAGACTTATGATGGTTCAAGTTAAAATTTTTCACCTATTGTGGCACAAGCCTGTAACTCCAGTTACTCAGGAGGGTTGCAAATTCCAGGTCTGTGTAAACAATTTCATGAGACTGTCTCAATATAAGATAAGGAGGGTTGGGGATATAGCTCAGTGGTAGAACATTTGCACAGCATGCATAAGGGCCTGGGTTCAATCTCTAAAATTGAAAGAAAAAGCTTTTTCTGACCTTATTTTAAGGTGCAAAAGCAACAGACATTCATTCAGTAGAAGCTGTACTTTGTTTTGTTTTTAAATATTTATTTTTTAGTTGTAGTTGGACACAATACCTTTATTTTATTTATTTATTTTTATATAGTGCTGAGGATCAAACCCAGGGCCCTGCATGTGCTAGGTGAACCCTCCACCACTAAGCCACAAGCCCAGCCCAGAAACTGTACTTTGAATTTGATGTTTTCCTGGCCTAGTCACAGGCAGGTGACTGCAGCAAGCTGGTACTCCCAGCCAGCCATGCAGTCACCAGGGAAACCATGAAGACCAGAGTGGCTTGTGTTGCCAGCATTCTTTTGGATACAGGTATTCAATAATTTCATGAATATTATTATACTTTATTATATATAAACACTTTATTATAAAAATAGGCTTTGTTTTTATATGATTTTACCCAATTGTAGTCTGATAAGTGTTCTGAGTACATTTAAGGTCACCTAGGCTAAGCCATGATGTTCAGTATAGGTAAGGTGTATTAAATGCAGGGTTTTTTTCTTACATATTTCCAATTTATGATGGATTTATCAAGCTGTGACCCTACTATAAGTTAAGGAGCATAATTTGACTTCCCCCAGACAGCTTCTTTCCTCCTGTCCCATGGTTCTCTAAATTTTAGAACGCATTCTACCTCTTTGATTTCTTAATAATTGTATTATATATCAACCTCCTCCTAATATATTCAACTGTTTTTTTAATTGTCAGCGAAACTTTTATTTTACTTATTTATATGTGGTTCTGAGAATCAAATCCAGTAGGCAAGTGCTCTGCTACTGAGCTACAACCCCAGCCCCTCAACTGTTTCTTCTCAACTAGATCTTCCCATTACTCTTTTAACCTTCTTTAAGGTTATCTCAACATTAAAACCAAACACAAAACAAAAATATTCAAATATTTTTTGGCTTTTCAAATGTTTTAACTGTTACCCTGTTTTTCCTCTCATCTACTCTTTTTGAAAGAGTTGTATCCTTTATGTGTGTGCTGGGTATTGAGCCCAGGACCCCACACATGCTTAAGTGCACAATCTACCAAGAAGCCATATCCCAGTCCTGAAAAAGCTGTGTCTACTCACCATCTATATTTCTTCATTTCCCACTCATTCTTTTTTGTCTACTGCTATCTCTCTGACCACCCTTGTATTCATCTAAAACTACTCTTGCCAAGACCTTCAATGACATCCTACTCCCAAAAATCCAATAAATACTTTTTAAAAATTGAGATGAGCCAGATATGGTGGTGCACATCCATAATCCTAGCAGCCTGGCAGATTGAGGCAGGAGGATCTCGACTCACCAAGATTCTATCTCTAAGTAAAATACAAAATAGGGCTGGGGATGTGGCTCAGTGGTTGAGTAACCCTGAGTTCAATCCCCAGTACAAAAAAAAATTGAGATAAAAAAGTCACAGGCCATAAAATCTACCTTTTATAGGTTTGATCTCCAAATCCACAGAAGGGGAAAAAAATTACCTTTTCAAATGTACAATTCAGTGTTCTTTAGTATATTTATAAGCTTACACGAATATCACCACTATCTAATTACAGAACGTTGTTATCACCCCTGTTGCATAATAAGCATGATATTAACAGTCATTTTCAATCCCCTTTAACCCTAGTGTCTGGACATCACTAATCTATTTTTCACTTTTATGAATTTTCTGGTTTCTGAATATTTAATAGTGAACAAGGTCATATATGACTTTTTGTGACTGGCTTCTTTCATTTAGGATAATGTTTTCAAAGTTCATTCGTGTTGTAACATGTATTATCAGCCCTTCATCTCTTTTTATTGATGAAAAATATTCCATTGTATAGGAATACCACAGAATGGATGTACCATTTTGTTTATCCATTTGCCAGTTATTGGAAATTTGGGTTGTTTCTACCTTTTCACTATTTTTAATAATGTTTCTATGAAAATTCATGTACAAGTTTTTGTGTGAATATTTATTTTCAGGACCCTTAGGTATATACTCATGAATGGAATTACTAGCTCATATGATAACTCAATTAACTTTTTGAAGAACTGCCAAACTGTTTTCCAAAGCAGCTGCACCTTTAATTTTCACCATTAATATATGAGGGCTCTAATTTCACCAATACTAGTTATTATCTGAGTTCCTAACCATCCTAGTGGGTATGAAGTAATATCTCATTATTTTGATTTTCATTTTATTAGAAACTAATGATATTGATTAATAACTAATGATATTTTAATGTGTTTATTGGTTATTTGTATATCTTCTTAGAAATGTCTATTCAAATCTTTTGCATGTTTAAATTGTGTTGTCTTTTTTGGGGGGTGGGGTATGGACTCAGGGGCACTCCACCATTGAGCCACATCCCCAGCCCTAGTTTGTATTTTATTTAGAGACAGGATCTTGTTGAGTTGCTTAGTACCTCGCTTTTGCTGAGGCTGGCTTTGAACTCGAGATCCTTCTGTCTCAGCCTCTCAAATCACTAGGATTACAGGCATGCACCCCTGCACACAGTAAATTGGATTGTCTTTTTATTGAGTTGTAAGGGTTCTTATGTATTCAGGATTCTAGATTCTAGACCCTCATCAGATATGTTTTGCAAATATTTTCTCTCATATTGTGGAGTTTTGTTCTCTCTCTCTCTCTTTTTTAATCGTAGGGATTGAACCCAGGGCCACTTTACCACTGGGTTATATTCCAGTCCTTTTTATTTTATTTTGAGACAGGGTTAAATAGTGTTAGCATATCTCTTTAAATTGCTCAGGGCCTCACTAAATTGTTGAGGCTGATCTTCAAAACTTATAATCTTCTTGCCTCAGCCTCCTGAATCTCAGGTGCATCTCAGGTGTGCACCACCATATCCAGCTTTCATTCTTTTTTTTTTTTTTATACCAAGGATTGAACCCAGGGGTGGTTAACCACCAAGCCACATCTCCAGTCCTTTTTTATATTTCACTTAGAGACAGGGTCTTGCTGAGTTGCTTAAGATCTCACTAAGTTGCTGAGGCTGGATTTGAATTCAAGATCCTCCTGCCTCAGCCTTCAGAGTTTCTGGGATTACAGGTGTGCACCACCATGCCCAGCCTCCCCCCTCACCCTTTTTGTTGTAATTGGACACAATGCCTTTATTTATTTCTTTTTATGTGGTGCTGCAGATAGAACCCAGTGCCTTGCACGTGCTAGGGGAGTGCTCTACCACTGAGCCACAATCCCAGTACTCCCATTCCCCCAGCCTCCTATTCTTTTTTTTTAATATTTATTTTTTAGTTATAGGTGGACACAATATCTTTACTTTATTTGTGGTGCTGAGAATCAAATCCAGTGCCTCACACGTGGTAGGCGATCGCTGTACTTCTGAGCCACAATCCCAGACCCCAGCCTCCCATTCTTAATAGTGTCCTTTGATGCACAAAAACTTTTAAATTTGATGAAGTTCAATAATCTGTTGTTTTGGTGGTTACTTGTGCCTTAGGTATTATATCTTAGAAATCATTGTCTAATCCAAGATTATGAAGATTATGCCTTTTTTAAAAATTCTAAAACCTATAATTTTAGCTCTTTGGGTCTTTGATCCAATTTAAGTGAATTTTTATATATGGTATGAGGTAGGGGTTCCAAATCATTATTTTGCATGGGGATACCCAGTTTTCTTAGCACTATTTATTGAAAAGACTATTCTCTCATTCATTGGATTACCTTGGCATCCTCATCAAAGATCAACTGACCATAGATATATAGGTTCATCAGGCATTTTCCATGTTGACCTGACCTGACCTCTCATCAGCATTTGACTTTTGATTACACTCACCTTTTTGAAATACTGTATTCCTGTGGCTCTGCTTAATTTCCTGGCATCATGAGAATGTGCTAGCTTTAGAGATAATTCAAAGTTGATATCAGTTTGCTTTTATAGTATAAGCCCTGACATAGAAATTATAAAGTGTTGGCATATCATTTTCTGTGAATAGTTTGATCCTATACTTTCCTAATCTTTAGGGGAGGGAAAGAATGATGAAAGTCTTTTTAAAATTATTGTTTTGTAAACCCTCTTAAATATTAGAAAAGTTAATTCTTTGTCTATGTTATGAGTGAAAAAATGTTTTTCCCATTTGTCCTTCATATTTTGACTGCCCATGTGGAGTTCTTTGCCATGCAATTTTTTTTCTGGTTTAATTTTTAGTTTTATATGGGTTTTTGGCTTTGTATCATGTTTATAAAGGTTTCCCCATTTTGATATTACCAGGAAAAAAAATAAAAAAGAAAGAAAGAAAGAAAGGACCTTTATCATTTTGTCTAATACTTTATCATTGTTTTGCCTTTTAAAAAATATTTATATTCCTGATCCATGAGGAATTCATCTTAGGCTAGGGTGTGAAATGTGGATCACTCTTTTTTTTTTTTTTTCCTTTTCTGGATGACTATTTTTTTCTTTTGTTTAAATTTGATTAATTAAATAAGCTCCCTCCATTTAAATAGCCACTTTATCATATTCCAAATTTCCTTGTTTTAAAATATATTTTTCTATTTTTCAATTTAATTATTTATAAGTCATTACCACACTTTGGAATATTTGCTTTAAAACATTTTTACTGCTTTAGGGCTGGGGTTGTGGCTCAGTGGTAGGGTGCTTATCTCACATTCGTGAGGCACTGGGTTGGATCCTCAGCACCACATAAAAAAATAGATTAAAAAGATATTGTGTCTATCTACAACTAAAAAAAAAATTACTACTTTATAGTACATTTTAATGTTTTCTTTTTTTCAGAATGATTTTGGCTTATATGATAGGTTTTTTGTTTCCTCCCCAGTACTGGGAACTAAACCCAGGGGCATTCTACCACTGAACTACATCCCCATTTATTTAGAGTCCTATATTTAGAGACAGAGTTTCACTAAGTTGCTGAGGGTCTTACCAAGCTACCCTTGAACTTTCTTTTTTTTTGTGTACTGGGGATTGAACCCAGAGGCAATCCCTTGAGCTCCTTCCTCCTTGGCCCTTCCCAAATTGCTGAGATTACAAGCATGTGTCACCATGCCCTGCTGGAAGCTTATTATAAAAATTATGAACCTCAGGCCCCAACCCAGATTTACTAATCCAAAACCTGCATTTTAACAAGACCCTCAAGTGATTCGTATGTATGTTGAAGTCTGAGAGCAGTGTACAATAAACAGTTCCCTTTAGGGTAGAAATTCACAACTTTCACTGCACATTAAATTCACCTGGGGGAGCTTTTAAAAAATACTGAGGACTGGGCTGCAGCCCAAGAGATTGACTTAATTGGCCTGGGTTGGAAGCCTTGGCATTGGTATTTTTAAAAATCTCTAATTGCAATCAAAGTAGAGAAACAGTGCTCTAGAATTACAGCTTGCCATCGATAAGTTTCTAGTTACACAAAACATAGGAAGGATGTCTTTGTCATCTGATGGGGTGTCATTTGAAAACAACAATGATCTGAAAGCATTATCCATGAAAGATGCATCCCCAGAATGTTGCAAGTGTTATACCTAGCCTGGTATTACACTTTGCCTTTTCTTTGGTTTCCTTGATCAAAAACTGTTGCTTCCTGGTAATTTAAATCACCACTTCATCTGCTAACATTTTTTCTCTTGCCTGCTCATTCTAATAAGGAGACAGATTTATTTCTGTGTTTCTGTCCTTCTGCCTTAAATATTCTTGGCATAAACCTGATATGATTTGATCCCTCTCTACTAGTTCCTGCTTTGTTTTGAGAGATTTAATTCCTTCCCACAGTTAAAATTCCCTACTTATAAGTAGTTTCTATTACAGTGGACAGCTCATCTCAGTGTTCAGCCATAGTGATTAATGAAGGCAGGCTGTAGAATTCCCGATATACTAATCCAACAATTTAGCAAAAAAAGTAAAAGGAATTTGTTGTGAATGACATTCTGAGAAAAATCCATGTTGTTTTCTAACGATTGCTATGTCATTTCATAAATGTTCATAAGCCAGTATTTCATAGATGCTATAGAACATTACAAGCTATCAAAATTAAGCTTTCCAAACAGGTGCAGTGGCACACACCTGTAATTTCAGCCACTCAGGAGGCTGAGACAGGAGAATCACAAATTCCAGGCCTATCTCAATTTAGTGAGATCCTGTCTCAAAATAAAAAAATAAAAGGGTGGTGGATGCAGCTCAGTGGTAAAGTGCCCCTGGTTTGAACCTCCAGTATCCCCTCCATTTAAAAAATAATTAATCTTTTCACCATGTAATTATTAGAATTTTAAACTATTGAAAATTTTGGAAAGTTGTCAGTCCATACTTTTTCAGAAACCTGCTTACTCCTATCTCCTCTCTAACATTATTTTTCAGAGAAAAATAATGACTTTGGCTATGAGATCAGTGAACAAATTCTTTCAGCATCTAGGTATGATTATCTGGAGTCCTGGAATCTTGAACTCCGTTGAAGTGACTAGATAATCTTTATTGTTCCATCACACAAATTACAGGCAGTGGTGCATACTTGTAATCCCAGCAGCTTGGAAGGCTGAGACAAGGAGGATCATGACTTCAAAGCCAGCCTCAGCAACAGCAAGCCTCTAAGCAACTCAGTGAGATCTTGTCTCTAAATAAAATACAAAATAGGCCTGGGGATATGGCTCAGTGGTCAAGTGCCCCTGAGTTCAATCCTTGTACCCCACCACACACACACACACAAAAATGGGCTTCTAGTCTGCCTTTAGTTGTTCATTTAACATATATGAATGAAGCACCATGATGTGTTCAACTTGGCCAAAGTTGAATAGCCAAGGAGTTTACTTCTTCATTTGGAGGTGCAAATATGTCCCCATGAGCATATACTATATATAGTGTGAAGGAAATGAATTAGATGGGGCAAAGTTGTATGCATAAAAATAGCTGGTCTTAGAGTTCTGAATTTCTAATACAGGAATTAATAGATTTGCAAATTTTAACATCTGTCCCATGGGTGTGGATAAAGTTAAGTTTCATCTGGAAGACCTAGAGTGCCATTTCTAATAAGTATTTTTTTTCAGTTCAAAAATAGTTCTTGTTATTTAGAAGATGGAAACAGTATAGTAACTAAGTAGCCCACCTCATTTTTTTTCTTGCTACAAAATCATACCATTTCCCTTAAGTAGTAGATCTATTTCTTTTTTAAGTATTTTTTTTCCAAGTTCCTAATAAGAGTCTGCAAGTAATAGAGACAATTTTAAATCACAATAGAGATGCTATGTCAAAATAGATATTTCAATTTTTTGGTATTAGGATATGAATTATAGTTTTTAGATATACGGGCAAAGTGTAAAAAACAGATTTGACTCAAATTTTTACTAAAAAGTCACTCATGTTTTATGATCTACTTCAAAATCTGTCTTTTCCCACTTCACGGCAATAGTAGGGAAGATAGAAATTAATAATAATGACTATGTGAATAACATTTACTTCATGCCAGGTATAATTAACTTCATTCACAAATCAGAAAATAGACATTAATTAATGTAAGTTATTATATATTGTTTATTTGTAGCTATTAAGTGTCCAAGGTAGGATACAAATCCAAGTCTACTTGACTTCAGGAAATAAGTAACCACCCTACTAATTGCTGTTTTTTCTGTTGTAGTTTTTTGCTGCATTATTAGGAAAAGCTTGCCTTCTGGTCTTCAAGTAATTACCAGGCTATTGAAGATTGACCCTTGAAATGATGCTTGGAAGCAAGCCACTGAGCAATTTTATCCCTATTGTCTGTCTGTGGTGATAGATTTTCTCAAATCCCTTGCTTTCCTTTAGTAATATATGAAAACAAAAACAACCACCACCAACACCAACACCACCACAACAAAACAATCCCCCAAACGGGATGCTTTTTTAGCCTCTCGGCTCTGCTTTTAGAGATGTTTATAGGCTTGGTGGTGCCCACAAGACCCATTTGATTACTTGCTTTTCTTGTCATTCTTTAGCATCCCTGCAATATATGAAACAGAAAGAAATGTGGACATGTACCATTCCTCCACTAAGCAATCTTATATTGATTTTGAATTCAATGCCATATTATAGCCCATGTACCAAATTGTGTACAGAAAATAACAGAGTTTGTTTTCTCTAATAATTTATTCAAACATGCAGTAATCTAACCTTTTCCAATAAGGTATTAAAATCACACATTTTCACTTCACTATAATTTATAATGAAGTGACCTTACCATATCAATTTTGGCTCAGCAACTACAAGTTATGATCAATCTTAATAGAATTTTGGTTTTTGTTAGTTTTCAAGAAGGATTGAATTCAGGGACATTTTACCACTGATCTCCATTCCTAGCTTTTCCTATTTTTTAAAAAAATTTTTATTTTGAGACAGTTTTCATTAAATTACCAAGGATGGCCTTGAATTTGATATCCTCCTGCAGCAGCCTCCCAAATCACTGGAACTATAGGCCTGTGCCACACCAGGCTCTCAATAGAATGTTGAGATTATACTACTGTTTCCCTGTAGGTACTGGTTTTTAACTGCTAGAAGGAAAAAACCAGTAGAGTAAATAGAACACTCAGAGCAATACGAAATTCAGCCTATAATTTTCTAACACCAAAAAATAAAAAAAGAAGGTAATTACTTATGTATTTCTTAACTGTTTAGACCTTTTGTTATCTCTAGTTGCATTTAGTGTTTAAGATGTGTAACATTTTAATACTGCTTGAGATCAACTGCACAAATTAAATACTCTAGATTACTTGAAAAATTGTGAAGTAGGTGAAGTTTTTCTCCATAAGTCCTTCCTTTCTTCCTGAGGCACCTTTCTGCATTCTCCATTTTTCCAGGCACTTGCCTTTTTTTGCTACCCCCCAAATTGCTGATTGCTCTCCACTGTAGACTCACAGCCTGACAATGGCCCTTTCTTTCCTTCTCTCCACTGAGCTTCGTTGTCCTGTTTCTTAGAAGGTTGACACAAGTTGGTAACTGATAAACTAATTCAAACTATAATATTAATGACTGACAGATGCCCAGGGAATTTGTGGAGGAGGTTTGGGAAAGGCCTTTCCCTGTGGCTTTCAAATCCCACTTGGGCAACAGCTTAATTAGTTTATCTCAGAGAGTGTTCCTGATAAAAATTAATTGACAAGCACTATACATTCAGAAAGAATATATTGTTTAAATATAAAATAGTTGTATAAAAATGTCTAGAAATTTTAAAATATATAAAAAAATTATTTATTAAGGAAGCTATTGATTTAATTGTGGGGCTGAGAATGTGGATAAATGGTAGACTTGCTTAGCATGCCCCAAACCAGGGTTTGATCCCTAGCACCACAAAAAACAAAGTCATCTTGACTTAATTGTGTCTCCCATGTGGGGGGAAAAAAGTTTTATTTATTTATTTTTAAATTCAGAATTGAACTGGAAATTCAGATACTAATTTCAAAATCACAGATCATAAAGCCATCTTTTTTAACCTAGCTTTGTTGGTATAAATGTACTATATACATTCTTTATATATATATATTTTAGTTGTAGAAGGACATGATAACTTTATTTTTATTTGTTTATTTTTATCTGGTGCTGAGGACCAAACCCAGGGCCTCACACGTGCAAGACAAGTGCTCTGCCACTGAGCTACAACCTCAACCCCTAAATACATTCTTATATTAATTATTTATAAGATAGGGGTGGAGCTGTAGCTCAGTGGTACCGTACTTTCCTTACACATGTGAGGCACTGGGTTTGATCCTCAGCACCACATAAAAATAAATAAATAAAACAAAGGCATGCTGTCCATCTGCAACTACATAAAAAGATTATAATTATTTATAAGATAAGGATAAAGATGATCACATTTCATGAAATTGATGATTATTCATTACACTAAAGTATAAAGCAAGCAAATAATGACAATAATAAAAATTATAATTTGATTTTCCACAGTATTTCTATTTATAAAATTACACATGTGTAAATATAGCATGAGGGATTCATAATTTATGAGGTATATAAAAATGTCAACTTCCTAAAAATATTAAATCAAAATAGATAAAATTTTTTAGGTATTAAATACTCAGAATGAATTTCTATAGAATTTTTTTGTTTTTGAAAAATTTTCCTAATTACCAAGTCCCAATAAAATAATAAACTATTGGCAATTTGTCACAACACTTATAGGCTCTAAATCAATACAGCTGTTGATAGAAACTGAATTATAATTTTAAATTTCATACATATTTTGCTTTATCATTTCCAAAGCATAATAAGTGAGCAAATATTTACTAAATTATGCATAATAATATACGGTATACCATAATAATACGGTACCATATATCTCAGTACTGTTTTAATTGTAGACTTTATAGATTCAATTTTTTTTAGTTGTATATGGACACATTACCTCTATTTTATTTGTTTATTTTTATGTGGTACTGAGGATCAAACTCAGTGCCCCACACATGCTAGTCAAGTACTCTACCTCTGAGCCACAACCCCAGTCCCTGCATTCAATTTTTAAACTATAGTGCCTAATTTGGGTTTCTCCCTGATGTTTTAGAATTGGCATAAATATTAGGCATACCTTTGAAAGCAGAATTTTTTGAAAATAATTATGTTGAAAGGAATTGTGTATGTCTACCATTACTTAGAGAGTTTAAATAATTTTCAATACTGTTTTTTTTTTTTTTTCCAGTACTGGGGATTGAATTCACTGGTGCTTTACCACTGATCTACATCCTCAGCCCTTTTTTATTTTTTATTTTAAGAATGGTCTTGCGGGGGTGCTCAGCGGTAGAGGGCTTGCCTAGCACATACGAGGCACTAGGTTCAATCCTCAGCACCACATAAATATAAATGAATAAAATAAATATATCGTGTCCAATTACAACTAAAAAATAAAATTAAAAAAAAAAAGTCTCACTAAGTTGCTGAGGCTGGCCTTAGATTTTTTTTTTTTTTTTTTTTGCACTAGGGATTGAACTCAAGGACACTTGACCACTGAGCCACATCCCCAGCCTATTTTTTAAAATTGATTTATTTATTTTTACTTTTAGGTGGACATAATATCTTTATTTTACATTTATGTGGTGCTGAGGATCAAACCCAGTGTTTCATGCATGCTAGGTGAGCACTCTACGACTGAGCCACAATCCCAGTCCCCCCAGCCCTATTTCGTATTTTATTTAGAGACAAGGTCACACTGAGTTACTTAGGGCCTAAATTTCTGAGCCTGGCTTTGAACTCAAGATCCTCCTGCCTCAGCCTCCCAAGCTGCTAGAATTACAGGTGTGTGCCACAGCACCTGGCTCATTACTTTTATGGACAATTTGAATCTCATGTATTTCTTTTGATTAAATAAAAATTTTAAAAAATACTTTACATGAATGCAAGTAATTATTATTATGCATAATTTAGTAAATATTTGCTCACTTATTTTGATTTAGAAATGATAAAGCAGAATATTCTGACTGATCAATAAATATATATATATATATTTAAAGAGAGAGAGAGAGAGAAAGAGAGAGAATTTTAATATTTATTTTTTAGTTTTCGGCAGACATAATATCTTTGTATGTGATGCTGAGGATCGAACCTGGGCCGCACGCATGCCATGCGAGTGTGCTACCGCTTGAGCCACATCCCCAGCCCAATAACTATATGTTTAATGATGTTTCTTTTCTATTATTCCATTAAATTATAAAAATTAAATTGTATCCTATATTTTCAGAATGCAATAAATCAGACATAAAAGTCAGAAGTATTTTTATTCTTTCAGATGCATATTAAGTAGATTTTTCTATTTACCTGTTATTTCTTCATACATTTATTATACTGATGATAATCATTCAGTTATTTAATAGGATTTTATTATTTTATTTTTATTTTCTAGGCTTAGCACTTGGCTAAGTGGTGTTTGAGTATGGTAATCTTTTTTCCTAAACCAAAACAAGACATGTGCTCTGACAAATATATATCTAGTGACAGTGTTTCTGAATCATAGAAATCAGATCTTTCACAGGACTTAGTGGCACTTGCCTGTAATTCCAACAACTCCAGGAGGCTGAGGGAGGAGCATTGCAAGTTTGAGGCCAGCCTCAGCAATATAGTGAGGACCTAAGCAACTTCACAAGACTCTGTATTAAAAACAAACAAACACCCAAAACAAAACAAAACAAAAAAATAGGCTGGGAATGTAGCTCAGTGGTAAAGTGTCCCTGGATTTATTTTCTAGCACAAAAAGAAAAAGAAAAAAAGAGCCGGCCACAGTGGTGCACGCCTGTAATATCAAGAGCTTGGGAGGCTGAGGCAGGAGCATCGCAAGTTCAAAGCCAGCCTTAGCAATTTGGCAAGGCTCTAAGCAACTCAGTGAGACCCTGTCTAAATACATAAAATACAAAAAAAAAAGGTGGGAGATTTGGCTGTGGTTGAGTGCCCCTGAGTTCAACCACAGGTAACAACAACAACAACAACAACAAAGCCATAAAGACTATCTCTGAAAATCCTAAACACAATGTTGCCAAATGTGTAAGTTATTTGAACAAATAAAGGCTTCATATATGATCCCCTCCCCAAACTATCTTAACCACAAATATCTGTATACTAAAGATACTAGGACAATACATTTTCTATAAAATTAGGTATAATATGTATAGGGTGCCTGACATATAGTATTTTTTTTTTCCTTTGAGGTATTGCCTCTTTTTTTTTTTTTTTATTGATTGTTCAAAACATTACAGAGCTCAAGACATATCATCTTGACATATAGTATTCATTAATCACTTTATTACACCTAATGTTTATAGCAAATCCTATATGATAGGTGCTATTATTTCTACATTATAAATACAGACTTAAGGATTAGGGGGTGAGAATGAAATAATTATGTAACTTGTCTAAAATCGAATGGCTACTTTGTGGCAGAACTAGGTTTCCTATTCAAAGCCAGCATCAAGGCCTGTGTTCCTTCTAGGACAGCATGTTATTTCCAAGAATTTATTATGTCTTAATGTCACTTTTTTGTGAGGTGGGGTACTGAGAATTGAATACAGCAGTGTGTATGTGTGTGTGGGGGGGTGGACACTCTACCTCTGAGCTATATCCCCAGCCCTTTTAATTTTTATTAATTTGTTTATTCACTTATTGAGACAGTTTCTTGCTAAGTTTCCAAGGCTTGTCTTGAATTTATGATTCTCCTGCCTCAGTTTCTTTCATTGCTGGGGTTACAGGCATACAGCTGTCCTAATGTCTTTTAACATACAGATATTTGTGGTTAGGATAGTTTGGGGAAGGGGAATCAAAAACTGGGTTAATTATTGGCTATGTTGTTTTTATCACTTTTAATAGTTATGACTTTGGACAAGTCAGTTTAACTTCCTGAGGCTTAATTCTAAGAGTAAAGTGGTTTTAATAATATCTACCTCAAAGAGAACCATGAGGATTAAAAGAGGTTGTGCATGTATAGCAAATAATAGTATTTGGCAAATAATAAGCATTTGATAAAAGTCATCTACTGTTTTTGTTGTTATTTCATAACAGCAGTGCAAGGAGAAAGTAACATTGATATATTCTGTAAAAATGTGGGGCTGGGGTTGGGGCTTAGTGGTAGAGTGCTTGCCTAGCATGTGTGAGGCAATGGGTTCCATCCTCACACCACATAAAAATAAATAAATAAAATAAAGGTATTATGTCCATCTGTACACACATACACACACATAATGTTATTTTATTGCTGGTGAAATTTTTTATGACAATTTTTAAATTTCATGTAATTAATTATAAGATTTAATAACTTAATTAATAATTATTATTTCTCAGTAGTGATTTATGTTTTTATGGTTCTGCTTGTTAATTCCCACTTTTGAATCTTTGTTACATTAGTATTTATATAGTAAGTCTTAATGGACTACTAATACTAGAATTAACTGCAATCAATAAACTATATGCCCACTTTATTGATTCTAGTTAATTATAGTATTAATATTTAATAGTATTAATATTTTTATATGCCCAATAACTATTTATTGGGCATATAGTTTATTTAGCATATACTATATTTCAAGCACTGAAACTATAACAGTAAAAAAACAAACAAACAAAAAACAGTTTCTGCCTTCATGGACTATGCAGTCTGGTAGGAGATGCAGGCTAATTAAATAATACACAAATGAATGTAAACTGTATGTGTGGGTAAGTGCTGTGAAAGAGAGAATACAACAAATAAGAATTTAACTTAATCATGCAAGTCAGTCTAGGCTTCCATGAGAAACAGATGAAATCTGAAGGACAAGTATGAGTTGCCAAAGACAGTGGAGAAGAACATGTCTAGCTGGGATAATGGCACCAGCAAAGATGCCATGTAGTATTGAAATAACTTGAGTATAGCTACAGAAGAAAGTCAAGAGAGTGTATGATACATGAAGCTAGAGCAGATAAAGGAGTTAGGGGTGTAGTTCAGTAACAGAGTGCTTGCCTCACTTGCACAAGGCCCTAGGTTAAATTCCCAATATACTACACCCACACATAAATTTAGTAAAGTAGATGAGGAACCAAAATCATTAGAGGTTTGAAGACTGTATTAAGGAGTTGGAGCTTTAAGAATAATGAGAAGCTAGGAATGGGGTGGTGCACACTATGATCTCAGTGACTCAGGAGGCTCAGCAAAAGGATCTCAAGTTCAAGGTGAGGCTTGGTAACTTGGAGAGACACTGTTTCAAAATAAAATTTTAAAAGGAGCTGGGGATGTAACTCAGTGCTAGAGTGCCCCTGGGTTCAATTCCCTAGTACCACAAATAAACAAACAAAAAAGAATTAGGAGAATACATTGAGAACTTGAATTCAATGTGACTTGGGGGCTGGAGATACACCTCTGCGATAAAACCCTTGCCTAGTGTGTGCAAGGCCCTGGGTTTGATCCCCAGCAGCAAAAGTATACAATAAATCAAAAACTTCTAAAATGTGGTTAAAGATTAAGTTTTTTCTTTAAATATATTTTTAGATGCTGATGGACTTTTACTCATTTATTTACATGTGGTGCTGAGGATCAAACTCAATGCCTCACACATGCTAGGCAAGTGCTGTACCTCTGAGCCACAGCTCCAACCCCTAAAGATTAAGTTCTATAAACAAAGATCATATATATATAACTTTTTTTTAATTGTTAATTTAGTTGTTTATTTATTTATATGTGGTGCTGAGAATTGAACCCAGTGCCTCACACATGCCAGGCAAGTGTGCCTCCACTGAGCCTCAGCCCCAGCCCCAGCCCCAAAGATGATATATTTTAATTAGAGATAATTACATATCAAAAATTAATAAAAAATCTATCTGGGTGATGTGGTACACATCTATATTCCCAGCAACTTGGGAGGCTGAGGCAGGAGAATTGCTAGTCAAGGCCAGCCTGTATATCTTAGCAAGACTGTCTCAAAAGTAAATAGGACTGGGGTGTAACTCAGTAATGGAATATCTCTGGGCTCAATCTCCAATGCCCCTCTCCCAACAAAAACCAAACCTCTACTTTTTTTTTCTAATTTTATATGTCTTCTTCCAAAATTAAAAATGGCATTTTAGATGTATTTTTAAATTTGTGCATGCAGATTGTGGCTGCACAGTTGATTATGACTCATTACTCTTAAATGTCTTTTATCTCTGCATGGTAAGAGCCTTTACAGGTATTAAAGTTCACAATACCTCTGACAAACAATTTATAGATAATTAAATTCTGTGATCTACCCACTTGCATATGAATCAGTACCTTGTTAATATACTGTCACATATTTAAAATGAAATAAGAAACTTTAAATAAGAATAATGGCATAAGTTACAAAGAAATACAAAGAAATTTAAAATAACCTTGAAAACTCCTAAATTTAAAAATAGGTCCCCTTTAGAAATATTTAAAATTTTACACATGAATGAGTTCAAGGTTGACTAAAATATTAAAAATTTTCTTCAAAAAGTATTTTTAGGGGCTGGGTTATGGCTCAGAGGTAGAGCGCTGGCCTCGCATACATGAGGCACTGGGTTCAATCCTCAGCACCACATAAAAATAAAAATATATATTAAAAAAGAGAAAAATTTTAAAAATATGTATTTTTAAAGGCTCACTGTGCATCAGACACTGTACTAGAGTTGGCTATACAATGACACAAAAGAATTGACAGTACCAAAGGGGCACAGTGGCACACATCTGTAATCCCAGTGACTAGGAAGTCTGAGGCAGGAGAATTGCAAATTCAAGGCCAGCCTCAGCAATTTAGTGGGACTCATCTCAAGATAAAAAATAAAAAGGACAGGGAATGTAACTCAGTCTTAGAGTACCCCTGGGTTCAATCCCTCCTATTGCAGGAAAAAAGAAAATGATACCGAGTTTCAGATCTCAAAATTTTTACAACTGAAATGCAAAAAATGCATTTCAGATTTCTCAAAGCATTCGTTTGACTGTTTCAATGGAAATGCAAAAAATGCAATTCAGATTCCTCAAAGCATTTGTTTGACCATTTAGGATATATTAAATAAGAAACTACAGTGTGTCAGGTATTGTCTCAGAGAAGGAAGACATTGCCCCTGCCCAACTCTACCTCAAGATTATTGACATATAAACAAATTGGTACAATGTAATGTAGGAACTATGTAGGGGAATAAAGGCAATGAGAAAGAAGTGTTTAGTTTTATAGGTGTTTGGGGACTCAGGTTACAGGAAGTGTTTCCTAGAGAAGATAATAAGTGCTTTGTCTAGTATATATTCTTCATCTATACTTGCAAAACAGTGATTTGATCAACATTATTATATCTGATTTCTTTAAAATATAGTTTGGGGGCCATAGTAGTTTTTATATAAGAACTTTTGGACCCCTTAAATTTTTCCTGGGTCTTACTTATTTTGGAAATGTTGGCCCTACTTATTGCAATATATGTTTTCTCTGAGTGAGACACACTAATGAGCTTTTGTTCTTGCATAGACTGATTGCAACAGCTTTGGAATGTGTTTGTAAAATTAAAAGACAAAAACACAAAAGGCTATAGTTCAAAATTAGCTTTTTATTAGATCTGCTACTTTTCTTCAAACTTTAAACTGTACAAAAATAATCTAAGAAACAGATAAGTGCATAGAGCAGAGAACCTTCTGTATTGATTCAGTCTTGGGAGTTTTAACATTTGAATATACTTCTCAGGGTCCAAGCATGAAATGGAGGTAGACTCCAGAAAATACAAGGCCCTATGTAGCTATAACTATTATTATGAAGAACAAAAGTACAGTAAAATTAAATTTTAGGTTATCCTTTAGGAAGAGCATAGGAAGTTATGGGCCACCTAAAATTTGTGAGCTTGAAGCCATTCAAAGTCAGAGAAGCAAAATTAAGGTTAAAAACAAAACAAAACAAAAACTTGCTACTTTGTTAGAACAGAGAGAATACACTTTTGTTGGGAAGCTAAATCCTAGGAGACAGAGAATAAATACTCCATAGATAGCAATCCCAAGGAATCTTAGCTCCCCACACCCCCTTTGGTGGTAGTGCTAAGGGATCAAACCCAGAGGCTTGCATATGAGTAGGAACAAACTACCACATGACCCAAGACCTCCCTAGGAAAAAGTGAAGAGAAGCCTTAATCTTTGCTGTTGCTGTGGCATACAAGTGTGAGAGTGGGTGTTTCTGGTGAGTTAGATCAAGGTTGGCCTACGTGAGCTCTGGGAAAGTACTGAACACTTAAGAAAGAAATGAAATGTGTAGGTGGAGCTGCAACTTTGAGGGGCTGAGCCAACTACAAATTGATTGACAGAAATAAGCCTAGATCTTGTTACACTGAGCACAAATCTTTGTTTTATTTTATATTTTTTAATACCTCTATTTTATTATTTTTATGTGGTGCTGAGGAGCGAACCCAGTGCCTCACACCTGCTAGGCAAGTACACTACCACTGAGCTACAATCCCAACCCCCAAAACCTTTTTTTATAAAGGTCAAATCAAGTTAAAGCGAACATTGGAATCTTAAAGTAGAAAAGCAGTCTTTCAGGTTGTGGAGGTAAGACATAATCAGTCCCACCCTTGGTGGAAGAGTGAGTAAAAACTTTGGCCAAGCCGGGTGTGGTGGCAGCACACCTATAATCCCAGCAACTCGGGAGACTGAGGCAGGAGGATAGAAAGTTCAAAACCAACGTTAGCAATTTAACAAGGCAACTTAGTGAGACTCTGTCTCAAAAATAAAAATGGTAAGGGTTGGGGATGTGGCTCAGGAGTTGAGCGCTCCTGGGTTCAATCCCCAATTTAAAAAAATTTTAAAAATTGGTTACTTTGATTTTACTGCTGTGTAGAATGACTTTCTTTCCTTTTTGGTACTGGGGATTGAACCCGGGGGCACTTAACAACTGAGCCACATACCCAGCCCTTTTTTATATTTCTCTTAGAGACATGGTCTCTGAGTTGCTTAGGGTCTCACTAAATTGCAGAGGCTGCCTTTGAACTTTCTCTCCTCCTGCCTCAGCCTCCCAAGCCACTGGAATTATAGGTGAGTACCAATGGGCCCCCCTCCTGTTAACTTTATATTCTTTAAGTTAAAATTAATGTTTAAAAATTTAAATATATCTTCACTCTAATAAATTTGGAAGGTTGTATTTTGAGGGAAGTTTTATTTTCATTTGGTTCTCCCTTTTTAATTGAAAAGTTATATATAGCAATATTAAATTTTTATTCTAAATCTTCATTAGTTTGTAAAATAATTAGCATTATTTTATTTATTTATGTGGTGCTAGGAATTGAACCCAATGCCTCACACATGCCAGGCAAGCGCTCTACCACTGAGCTACAACCACAGCCCCTTGATATACCTTTTTTTTTTTTTTAATGGTACCAAGGATTGAACTCAGGGGCACTCAACCCCTAAGCCACCCCCTAGCCCTATTTTGTATTTTATTTAGAGACAGGGTCTCACTGAATTGCTTAGCCCCTTGCCATTGCTGAGGCTGGCTTTTAACTCATGATCCTCCTGCTTCAGCCTCCTGAGCTGCTGGGATTACAGGCATACATCACTGAGCCTGGCCCTTGGTATAGCTTTGATATATATTATGCATATTCTTCTGCAACTTTTTACACTTGAACCATATGTTAAAAATATCATTCCATGGAAATAAAATGAACTTCTGTGATATTATTTTTTTTTTAATATTTACTTATTTTTTAGTTGTAGTTGCACAGAATACCTTTATTTATATGTGATGCTCACGATGGAACCCAGGGCCTCGCGCATGCTAGGCGAGCGCTCTACCACTGAGCCACAACCCCAGCCCCAGATATTATTGTTAATGACAATACAGTAGTCATTTGTTTGGCTATATCATAATTTATTTCATATTTTTTTGCTAAACATTTGAATTATTTTTCCTATTTTTACTAATAAATACAAATAGAACTTTGATGAACATCCTTACATTTAAATTTTTACCCACATTAACTATATTTCTTGGGAATATAATTCTGGTAAAAAGGTAGGCAATTTTAATCTTTGAAGTTTGACAAATGAAAATTGGTTATGTATCTACAACTTCTAATGAGACAACATTCTTCTCCACATGTTTTGCCATTTTAATTTTTTCTTTCATGCCTTTTCTCTTTCTATTGAGTTCTTTCTTTTTTGTTTGAGTTCATTTTATATTAAAGATAGTAGTAACCTTTACCTGTCATAATTATTACAAATATTTTTGCAAGTTTTAAATTTACTTTTAAGATTTAAAAGTTTTGTTTTAAATAGTTAAATCTACTCCACTTTATTTTTATCTATTGTACTATGCTTAAACAGACTTTCTCTATACCAAGATTATATAATATATACATTTTCTACTAATAGTAAACTTTTAAGTCAGAATAGTAACCCTTTTAGATTTTCTTTTCTTTTTCAAGTAATATTTATTCCAAATGAAACTTATTTTTAAATAAGACATAAGGCAGGGATATAACTGATATATTTATTCAAATAGTTTTTTTTGAGGTGGGGTTCTGGGAATAAAATCTAGAGCCTTGCTTATGCTAGGTAAGCAATCTACCACTGATTGCGGTCCCCACAATAGTTTGCCTGTTGACTTAATTCCATTTTGAGTGATTCATTTTCTCCCACTGCTTCAAAATGCTACATTTTTGTATTCTAAATTCTTTTCTCTGCTGAGAGTATTTCTGCACTTTTTCTTGTCCACTTGAGTGTGTATTTACCCTTCTTTTTTTGTGTATTTCTGAGACAGGGTCTCCCCATATTGCCCAAGTTGAGCTTAAACTGGAAATCTCTCAACTAAGCCTCCTGATTTTTAATATTTATTTTTTTAGTTTTTTAGATGGACACAATATCTTTATTTTGTTTTTATTTGGTGCTGAGAATCCAACCTAGTGCCTTACCCATGTTAGGGGAGAGTGCTACCACTTAAGCCACACCCCCAGCTCCCCTCCTCCTTTTTTAAGGGGAACTGGGTTTATTTACTTGCCAGGCAAGAGAACACAAACCAGCCCTCAAAATCAGTTCACTGATTCACTAAAGGGGAAGATGATGAAGGTGAGCTGTCTCTGCTAGAAAGGTAGGGCATTCAGGAGGTTTTGTTAATTTAGAATTGACATTTTTCATTTCTGAATAAGATAATGAATCCATTATGTCTGTCCATGGTTTGTTTAAAACAAGAACACTATTTTTTTATTGTAAAGAACATCCTAGATAGGTCTAATTAAAGTCTGGCCTATCAGGAACCCTAAAAATAATGAACTTTTAGCTTCTACTAGTGGGCTGTACAATATATATTTTAACTTTTGTGTGTGTGTGTGGTGCTGAGGATCAAACCCAGGACCTGTGCATGCAAAGCACTCTACCAATTGAGCTTTAGCCCCAGCCCATATTTTAACTTTTTATTTGAAATAATTATAGATTACAATTGTACAGTGAGGGCCCATTTACCCTTCACCCAGTTTTTCCCAGTGATAACACCTTGCATGACTACAATATAATATTACCCAGGAAATGGACATTAATGCAATCTATTCAGATTTTAACAGTTTTCTATGCACTGTGTATATAAAAGTTCTATGCAGTTTTAGCACCTACAGATAATCATGTAATCACAACCACAATCAAAATACAAAACTGCCTCACCTTCACATTCAACCCTCTGATTTCCAAATCTAACTCATGGAATCACTAAAGGGTTTTCCAACATTTTAATTTTGTCATTGTGATTGTTATATAAATGGGATCGTTCAGTATATAGCCTTTGAAGGCTTTGGTTTTTTTCCACTTATCATAATTCTCTTGAGATCCATCCAAGTAGTTGTATCAATTGACTGTTCCTTTTTATTGCTGAGTATATTTCATGATATGGTCGTACCAGAATTTAACTATTCTTGAAAAACTCATGAGTTTTTTCCACTTTGGGCTATTGGGGATTGAACTCAGGAGCACTTTACCACTGAGCTACATCCCCAGTCCTTTTTAATTTTTATTTTTTTAATTTTAAGACAGGTTCTCACTAAGGCTAGCCTCATACCTGCTGACCTTCTGTCTTAGTGTCCCAAGTCACTGAGATTTCAGATGTATACCACGGTGCCTGGATGGACATTATGTATAGGATTTTATGTGAAATTAAGTCTTCATCTCTCTGGGGTAAATGCCAAGGAGTGAAATTGCTGGAGTGAGATTTTAGTTTTATGAGAAAATACCAAATTGTTTTCCAGAATGACTACCATTTTATATTCTCATCAGAAGTATGAGTTTACAATATTTAACATCCTGGACAATATTTGGTGTTTTCATTATTATTTTAGGCATTCTGATAGGTGTGGCATGTGGTTTTAATCTGTATTCCCCTGGTGGCTATGAGATTGAACACCTTTTCATGTACTGTGTCATCTGTATATCCTCTTCTATGAAATGAGTGTTCATGTCTTTTAGTTATTTTCTAATTAGATTTTTTTAACTGTTGAGCATTATTTATATATTATAAATATGAGTCCTTTGATGGCTATTTGGTTTGCAAAAATTTTCTCCCAGTCCATAGCTTGTTTTTTTTTTTTTAATCTTCTTAAGAGGTCATTATCAGAATAAAAATTTTAAATGTTGGTGAGGTATAGTTTATCTGTTTTTCCTTTTATGAAACTTTTCTTTTTCTTAGTTGTAGTTGGACATAACACCTTTATTTTATTTATTTATTTATCTTTTTATGTGGTGCTGAGGCTCGAACCCAGCGTCTTGCACGTGCTCTACTGCTGAGCCACAACCCCAGCCCCTTTTATGGATCTTGTTTGGTGTCAAAACTGAAAATTCTTCCTAGCCCTAGAGATCCGAAGATTTTGTTCTAAGAATTTTACAGCTTTGTGTGTTACATATATGTTTCTGATCCATTTAAAAAAAGTTTTTAGCTATAGTTGGACACAATACCTTTATTTCATTTGTTTATTATTATTTTTTAATGTGGTGCTGAGGATTGAACCCATGTGCTAAGCAAGTGCTCTACCACTGAGCCACAACCACAGCCCATCTGATCCATTTTCAGATCATTTTTGTATGAGGTGTGAGTTGTAGATTGAGATTTATTTATTTTATCTATGGTTGTCTTAATTACTCTAGCACCCCTTACTGAAAGGATTATGTTATTCCCCCATTGTATTGTTTTTACCCCTTTGTAAAAAATCCCTTGGGGGATTTTTAGAATAGATATTATTGCTGGGCATGGTAACTAACACATATTTGGGGTTATTTGTGCCTTTATTCTATTGATTTATCTACCTATCTCTCTGGTCCTTTTTAATTTTTTAGATTTATAATATGCTTTTATTTCTGGTAAGATAAGGAAGGTGCTCTTCATTACTCTTCTTTTTCAAAAAATTCCTTCTCTGATGAGTCAGTATAGCCTAGTGGTAAAAGAGGGCGGAATTAAAAAACTTAATAACTAGGTGACCTTGGGAAAGCATATTAAAAATCACCAAATTTCTGGGGCTGTGGTTGTGGCTCAGTGTTAGAGTGATCACCTAGCATGCTTGAGGCACTGAGTTCAATCCTCAGCACCACATAAATGTAAAATAAATATATTGTGTCCACTTAAAAAACTAAAAAATAAATATTTAAAAAAAATTTTTTAAATCACCAAATTTCTATCTTTTCACCTAAAAATGGAGTTGTGAAACTAAATTATTTAATATTTGTATAGTGTCATACTGTTTGACACATAGTAAACCCTAATATTTATTACCTGAAGAAATAAGCTTGCTTCCTGATCATTTAACAGACCAATATAGGTGTTGCTGGTTTGGCAGCTCTCCTGAACAATGCTTTTTTAAACTGTGACTCAGGGACCTAGGTTCCTTCAATTTTACTTTGTTCTTGAGTTCTATCATCTTCTAGGTCCTTGGGGTCCTATCATTTAGTGGATGGGAAAGAAGAGTAGAGAATTGCTTGAGAGTGTCCTCCTTCTCCAGAAGTAGCACTTTCCCCCATTCTATATTGGCCAGAATTCATTACACAGACTCAACTACCTACAAAAGGGAAGCTAGGAAATGTGGTTTGTGTACTCAAAAAGAAAAGTAAACATGCAAATATACATTGCGACAGTCTGTACACGGGAAATGCTTAACAGTACTAGCTGTCATATTAGGGGTTAGAAGAGGTAAGAGTCTTTCTACAGAACAGGAAATTGAGATGAGAAATAAAAGATGAGAATGTAGCAAGCATATGAGATTTTGGGGAAGTGTTTCAAGCAGAAGAAAGAGCAAGAGGAAAGGCCTCAGTCTCGGCTCTTTTTGAGTGAGACCTTTCTTCCCTTAACATTTTTCCAAATGGTTACCCCTGCTGTACAGGAAAGTTATCTTGTGATGATACACATCTTTTTGAAATTCTTTTACTAGTAGTAATGGTTTTCTTAGTTTCTGGTTTTCCAGAAAATTCAATAATCTACATGTAATGATAGAATTCTTCTATTGTTTTAATATCTACACTTCTTATTTAGCTTTCTTGACTGGTTAGCTAACTTCCTGATCAGCTATGAATACTTGCAATGAGAGTGGAGGTTTTTAATTTCTGCCAATTGTGATGAAATGTGTCTAAAGTTTTAATGTTAAGTTTGAAATGCTTTATCATGTCATGCTTGATATGATGTTTATGCTTTATCAGTCTTCATTGATCCTTTAGTTCTTTACAACCCAGGAACAAACATTGAATTTCATTAAGAGCCCTTTTATTTCTTCTAGAAGTGTTCTTGGATTTTCACTCTTTCAATTCATTAATGTGATGAGATGTATTTATTGATTTCTTAGTGTTGCATCATCTGTACATTCCTAAAATAAATTCTGTTAAGATGTGTTATTCTGTTAATATCCTACTGGGGTTGATTGCTAATATTTTACGTGGGATTTTTTTTGCATCCATTTTAATAAATGATATTAGACCATGGTTTTCTTTTTTGCGTACCATGTATCTCAGGTTTAGTTCTCAGTTCTATCTGAACTCTGTATGATAAATAATGAAACTTTCCATAATATTCTGATTTTTAGAATAGATATTATTGCTGGGCATGGTAACTAACACATATTTGTAATCCCAGGACTCTGGAGGCTGAGGCAGGAGGATTGTGGGTTCAAGGCCAGCCTCAGCAATTTAGCAAGACCTGTCTCAAAAAAAAAAAAAAAAAAGTTTGGGGATATAGCTCAGTGGACCTCTTAGTTCAGTCTCCAGTACTGAAAATAGATATTATTGATGATAATATATGCATATCATAAAGTTTTGATATAATTAATGTATAAACATGTATGAATCTGGAATCACTCCATTCTTGAAGTGATGGAATTTAGTTTCCCAAGGCTTTATGTGCCAAATGGAAATTTAAACTCCAGTCTTAAAATTCAAGACTGTTCACTTTCTGCAATAGCCTATTGTTTCTCTGGCATGATTAATCATTCTTAAATATTGTAGAGACATCTGGCAAGTAAGGGATTCTTTCTTTGTTTGATAGAATAAGATTTAACCAAAACTTCAAAAACCTGGAGTGGAGGGGAAATGAAACATATATTTATGAATTTCCCAGATATGATCACCCAGTGGTTAACAGCCCCTCCCCTCCCAGCCCCCACTGTAGTCTTTTTTTTTTTTTTTTTTTTTTTTTATGATGGTGCTGGGATTAACCCAGGACCTCATGCATGGTAAGCAAACATTCTATCACTGACCTACAGCCCCAGCCCTGCAGCCTTCACTTTCAGCCTAAGAGGGAGAGTCAGTCAGCCCTACAATTTATCTAAAAATGTTCTTTATGACTATGGGACTCTGCTGCTACCAAAAGCCACTAGAAACTATCTTAAGTTCATTCTTCAAAATATTACCTCCTTTTCCCACAGGCCTAGGAAGGAATGATACACAGCAAAGCTCTTTTGTCTGTACCTTCCCTGTGAAAGCAAGGTCTCAGATTGAAGGGATTATTTTCTACTTTCTGTTATATTCCAAGATCCTAGAACAGTGTTTGGAATGTAGAAAGCACTCAGAAGTAGTAGTTGAATGAATAGACTTTGACGTGTAATTAGTCTGACTTTAAATCCCAACTCTTGCACACTGTGGAACCTAGGACAATTCCTTTACTTTTCACTTTTATTATCTATAAAATGAGAATAATAGTATAGAATGCATAGAATGTTTGGAATACCTTTCATCTGAGCTAATATGACTTTTTTCCCCCTATAGTAGGGATTAAACTCAGGGCCTCATGCCTGCTAGTCAGACACTCTAACACTGAATTACTTTCACAGCTCTTTTTATTTTATTTTGAGACATATGTTGCCTGAGCTGGTCTCAAACTTGTGACCTTTCTGCCTCAGCCTCCTGAGTAGCTGGGATTATAGGTGTGTGCCTCCATGCCATCCATTATGACTTTTTTAATTCTTAAACTCAGCATGTGGCAAAGTGTTTTATCCCTAGTAGCTGCTAAGTAATTTTTAAATTTAATTTTTATACCTAAAGAACTGTAAGGAATAAATTTGCTTTACTATAAATAGAAGTACCTTTATATATTTTTCAGCAGTTCTCCAGTTGTGAGGCATTTATTCTGCTGTGATAACAGAATATATATTTTGTGTTTGTAAAATTATAAAAATGACTTTTTTCTAAAAATTGTTATAAAAATTAATTTGTTTTAAAATTTTATTCTTTAGGTTTTAGATCCAAATACTCAGTATCACATTCTGGTATATGGCAACTATAGTGGAATGGGGCTGAAAGGTAACTTTTTAGGGTGGAAAGAAAAGTGTAGGTATATGTATGGAATAGAGAACAGAAGTCATTGCCAACTTTCCTGCTAAAAATTTCTAAAATATAACTCTCTATATATATTTTATGAACTGAGATTGATTGCACTTAAATTAATAATGAAAAAGTAGTATTTTAAGTTTCAAATTTGTCCATTTATGTTAACTTTATGTTAAATTCTATGTTTGTTATCATAAGGATTGCCCAAGACTCTTGGTTACAGCCTTAAATGAGTATAATTGCTATTGTTGTAGACATCAGAAAAATCCTGGCTTATGACTAAGAGATAATCATCACATGACAATGTTAAGTGCGTTTACAACTTTAACTCCTTAGAAACAGATAATAGCAAAGTAGTATTATTTCTTGTTTCTGAGAAATCAACATCCCAAATTGTACAACTATTTATTGGTTAGTCATAGTTGAAAATGTGTTATAATTAATTTATCAAATGATTTCTGGCTTGTAGAAACTCACATTTTGGAGACTGAATAAAAATATAGGGCATACTAACACAAACAAAACTTAGCAAGAATTCAAACCACTACCAAGATTATACATAGTTTATAGTTCTTAATAACAAAAAGAGGAGAATAATAAGATGTTACCTCCAAGGGAATCAAAGTGAAGGAAAATATTTCTTTAAGGATAAAAGAGGTTTGGGTATGTTAATAAGTCAGAGGAAAAGAGTAATATAAAGAGAGAGATGTTAGAGAGAAGGAAGTCAAACAATAAGGTCGCAGAGGTGGAAAAAATATGTCAAAGGCACAGATAAATTCCTGGAAGGGAGAAAACAATAGGGAGGGGGAAATGAGTGGTGAAGAAACAAGAAAATTGGGTTAAAAACAGAAGACATACTGAATGGCTCAGACTTCATAAATGAATTAGGAAACGAGATAATTGCTTGAAAACAAAGGTTAAGGATCAAAAAGGATAAGATCAGGTTGGAAGTTTGAGGGGAAAAAAAGGCTTGTTTAGAAAACCTGTTCTAGAGTATTCAATGGAATGTTAGCATGAGATGCCTCGAAAGCAGTTTATGGTGTTAGCAAAGGCCTCTGGAATTACAGAACTTTTTTTTTTTTTTTTTTTTTGGCACTAAGGATCGAACCTAGGGATGCTCTGGTGCTCTATCACTGAGCTACATTCCCAGTTCTTTTGATTTTTTAATTTTGAGATAAGGTCTCAATAAGTGCTTAGAGTCTCTAAGTTGCTAAGGCTGTCCTCCAACTCATGATCCTCTGGAATCAATGGGATTACAGGGATGCACCACTTTGCCTAGCCTTAAAGAACAGCTTTTGGTAATGTTTAACAATAATGAGGAAGTAGGCACAGGGAAAGCTGAAACTGGGGTTATTCAAAGGGAACAGGAAGGTATCCTGGAGTGCTGGCAAGTATCATGAGCACCCTGGTACTTGGGCTGAGTACTTGACTAGAGAAAAGATGTTATGGTTTGAATCTAGAATATCCCCCCAAAGTCTTATGTGGGGGCTTTGGGGAAATCTTCAGATCTGAGGGCTCAGACCTCATCAGTGGATTAATCCATTGATAGCTGAATGAACTACAGGGAAGTGGCAACTTCCAAATAGTGACCTATTTGGAAGAAGGGTCACTGGGAGTGTGATTTGGAAGGGTTTATCTTTTCTCCAATCCTTCTTCTTCTTCTGCCATCCAGCTACCATGAGCTGAGAAGTTTTCCTTTGCCATGCCCTTCAGCCATGATATTCTGCCTCATCTTGAGCCCAAAGAAATGGGGCCCAAGATGGATGTGGATTATAACCTCCAAAACCATGAGCCAAAATAAATCTTTCCCTCCTCTAAGTTGTTCTTGTCAGGTGTTCTGGTCAAAAGGACAACAAGTTGACTAACAGGATAGGATAGTATAAAGATATTTATTTATTTGGCAAATATTAGTTACCTACTGCATATTTATCATCTTCAGTACATTTTGTTATTACATTTCTGGAAACAATTCCCTAAGCAGTCATCTCAATCCAGATTTCTCTTTTGATTTCAGAGCCCAGTCTTCCAATTGCCTGTCAGGCATCTCTGCTTTGATGCTACATATCTAAAATGGAGTGCTCCATTTCCCTCCCAAACCTATTTCTGTACTTGATTACCCCATTTCTGTTAATGATGTTATTACTTTTCTAGACTCCCAAGCCTGAAGCCTTTGAGTCATCTCTGACTTTTCACCTTTCTTCCCTAGTGTGTCATCAGATTCTGTCACTAATACTTCCTCTGAAATATTTCTCCTGAATTTTCTTTTTATCCATTGCCAAAGCAATAATTCAGGCTATTGTAGTTCCCACTTATCCATGGGGGATCATTACAAGACCCCCAGTGGATGCCTGAGACCACAGATGGTGCCAAACCCTACATATACTATTTTTTTCCTATACAAACATACTGATGATAAAGTTTAATTTATAAATCAGGCACAGTAAGATATAATAACAATAAATAAAAAATGAATAATTACAATAATATGCTGTCATAAAAGTTATATAGAAAGAGTCTCTCTATCTAGAAATATAGAGTCTCTCTGTCTAGAAAAATTTTAATATATCCAGATAACAGTTCAGGTAACTGGAACCCCAGAGGGTGAAACCTCAGATAAAGGGAAATTACTGTTTTGTCATTTTTGTACTTCAACTTCTTTCCTTTCTCAAATAGTCTCCATACCACTGAACTCTGCTCGATCTAGTCAATCCCACATACCACTCCCAATTTATCTTTATAAAATGTCAGTTTGATGAGTCACTCATTTCACAAATCTTCAAGGAGCAGTGGTAGATAAAGTTCCCAAGGAAAGAAACAAGAAGACCCTGGAAGAGCTCATATTCCAATGAGAATGGGGGCAATAAACACTGAGAGTAGGATATAATTTGGGGAAGCCTTCCTGGAGAAGTGAGAGAAGAAAAGGGATACGAGGGAGCTAGGAAATATCAGGTTTTGGGGAATAGTTGAGGGAAAAAATGTGATGCTAAGGAGAGTCAGGGCCATTCAGAGGGTAGAAAGAGAACCAGGGAAGAGTGTATCACAGAGCTCAAGGTAGAGAGGATGCCAAGGAGCTGTGTGAATAAGGTGAACACTTCAGGAGACAGTTCATTGGATTTGTCAGCAGGATCAGAATCAATGTCAGTTTTAAGGGAGTGTAGGGAGTAGACAGGCTACAAAGGGTTAGAAATAAAGAGAAATAGAGAAGTAGAAGCAAGGAACATAGATCTCCTTTTTAAATGTTAATTGAGAATGGAAAAGAAATAGTGCTGAGGATAAAGAACAATGTACTTAATCACCTTTTGCCCCCCACCCCCAAATGAAATAGACCTGCACTAGTTTATATCCTAGGGCAGCAAGTGGTGAAGGAGAGGTTGCTATTAAAGGAAAGATGATTGATGGAGCAAGAGCCTTAAGGAAGTATAAGGAAATACAATCCTATCAGGAAAATTCTTTTGCTTGTAATCATTCTCTTATTCTCTACATGCATGTTATGGTTGCACAGGTTGAGCATCCCTAATTTGAAAAGTTATCATCTGAAACATTTTTGAGTGCCAACATGACTGAACAAGTGAAAAACTTCACACCTAACCTCATGTGATAAGTCATAATCAAAATAAAGATACTCTGGCCAGGCATGTGCATGCCTATAATCCTAGCTACCAGGGAAGCTGAACAAGGAGGACAGAAAGTTTGGGCCAGTTTGGGGAATTTAGCCAAACCTTGTCTCAAAAAAACAAAACAAAACAAACAAACAAACCAAAAACAAAAACTAAAAATATTGAATGAAATTACCTTCAGGCTATGTTTATAAAGTATATATTAAACATAAATGAGTTTCATGTTTAGACATACTCTTTACCTTGACATCCCCAAGATATCTCATTATATATGTAGATATTCCAAATCCAAAACATTTCTGGTCCCAAACACTTCAGATAAATCATACTCAATCTGTGTGTGGTTAAGATAATAGTGTGTTATGAAATGACTGGATAAATTTTTGCAACTTGAAGGAAAAACATCTGGATAAATCATTTCAGAAAATTCTGGAAGTTTCCTGTAAACTTAGCTTGAGAGAACTAACTCATTAAAATTTGATGGTATTATTCACCATTGCAAAACAAATGCTCAGATTGGAAACTAGATTATTAGTTTTCTATTGCTATGGTAACAAATTACCACAAACTTTGTAGTAGACCAGAAGTTCAACACAGATCTCACTAGGCTAAAATAAGGTATAGTAGGGCCATGTTTATTTTGGACCCCTTGTGGATAGAAACTGTTCCCTTTACTTCTAGAGACTACTACATTCCTTGGCTTGTGGCTTCATTTCTTCATTCAAAACTAGCAATGTTGATATCCATTGTTGTACATTGAGCTACATAGGGAAAATGCTGGGGCAAGTGAGAGCCAGACAGGCACTGGGTGACTCTGAGGCTTGCTGAGGAAAGACAACTAAACATGGGCAAAGGAACTCCTAAGAAGCCAACAGGCAAAATGTCACATGCATTCTTTGTACAATCTTTCCAGGAGGAGTCCAAGAAAAAGCACCCAGATGCTACAGTCACCTTCTCAGAGTTTTCTAAGAAGGATTTTAGCAGACTATGTCTGTTAAATTTGACAACATGAAAAAGGTGGATAAGGCCCATTATGAAAAAAGAAATAAAGACCTATATTTCTTGTAAAGAGGAAACAAAAAAGAAGAACAAGGATCCTAATGCACTCAAGAGGCCTTGTTAGCCTTTTTCTTGTTCTGAGTGTTGCCCCATAATCTAGGGAGCCCATCCCTTCTGGCCTACCCATTGTTGATGTATGTTGCAAAGAATCTGGGAGAGATGTGGAATAACACTGCTGCAGATGACAAACAGTTGATAAGCTGAAGGAAAGATTTTTAAAAAGTATGATGTTGTCTATGAAGCTAAAGGAAAACCTATGCAGGAAAAAAAAAGCAAGAAGAAGAAGGAAGAGGAGAAAGACAAGGAAGAAGAAGAAGATGAGGAGGAGAAAGAGGAAGAAGGTGACAAAAAAGTTGGTTTTAGAGCAGTTTATTTTTCCCTTGTACATAAAGCATTCAATCCCCCTATACACAACCCACTTTATGTATGTATGTATGTATGTATGTATGTATTTATGTATTATACATAAATTGAACCCAGGGGTACTTAACCACTAGTCACACCCTCAGCCCTTTTTATTTTTTTATTTTGAGACAGTACCTGGCTAAGTTGCTGTGGCTGGCTTTGAACTTGTGATCCTCCTGCTTCAGCCTCTGGAGCGGCTGGGATTATAGGACAGCGCCACCCACCATGCCTGGCTCACCCTTTTAAAGAAAAAATTGATGTAAAAACAAACAAAACCCAACAATGCCACTTCTCTGCCTTTTCTTCTTCAACCATCCTCTCCTCTTAGTAACCATTGTTGGGAAATGTTCTCCATATAATTAGATTGGGCCCACCTGGGAAATACAGAATGATCTTCCCAGCTCAAGATCTTTAACCTTAATCACATTTTCTTTTCTGAATCTCTAGTGGGCTGCATACCATGCTATAACTGAGAGTGAGGCCTTTATTTCAGAGAAAAATTTGAGATGGGAGAAAAAAAAAGGAAAGATTTTATATGAGGGAATTTTGTATTTGTACTTGAATCAAGGAAGATGCTTGATCTGGTAGGTAGACCAGGTCCTAGAGGCCAGGCATGTGGTATGTAGTTGATAAGAAAATATTGAGAAACAGTTTACTGGTAGCTTGGGGTAAAATTTATCTTTTCCAGTCCAAAAAGAGAAATTTAGCTGAAAAAAAATTCAGTTCTGCTGAGTAAATAAGAGATGGGTACTTTGACCCAAACATTTGAACTAGAGAAAATAATAGTAGTAGCATAATTCCTCCATGGTGTGCTGATGGCAACAAAAATGAGAGGGAGAAATCCCTACATGTTTTTTATTTTATAGGAGCCTGCAGCATTAGCATATGTTTTACCAGGAACTCTTAAATTAGAACTTCACAAAACTTTATTCAGCACTGAGTTCTGAATTTTAACTCTTTATTTCTATCTTTCCTTCTTTAAATGGCCTGTACTCTAAGGCTATAAGCATTGCAAATATGAAGATCCTTTGTAAAACATAGTGGTGAGTTATTGGTATCAAAACAGTGTTTATTGATAATACTGTTCTTCAATCACGTGAGCTCACTGGTAAGAAGAAATACAGTCCTAATTATAAATCTATAAGAAAATGATAGAACATAGAACCTTTCTATAATAGATTTTAAGTGCATAGTACGTTACAGACATTATGGTAAATATTTTCAAAAATATTTTTAAATTGTATAGTAACATTTTTAATGATACCTGATAGTGGGCTGTGATGAGATTGCTAAAGAGAAAATAAACAAAGAACAATATATATTCTAGTGTTTTCCACTCCAGTAATAAAAGAAATGAGTCAGTAAACGAGATATTAAATACTAGTGTACTTGTATCTTATAGCTATTTTGCTAATAAAATTTAAAATTTAGTTGTGCAGTTAACAAAATAGAAAAAAAGAACCCTGTAATACACATTTTAAAACCATCTACTTGTTTCTTACATATTATTTTTTTGTTTTTTAAACTACAACAAATCTTGTTGTTCAACTTGTTTGGTTGAACATAGTAATAATTTTTTCTTTAAATTGGTATGTAAATATCAACATAGGTAATCTAGATAGTTTTTGGAAATATGTGATCTAAATTCTATTTCCAGATTAAGATAAAAGCAGCTAGCTTTTTTTTTTTTTTTTTTTTTTTGGTACCGGGGCACTTAACCATTGAGCCACATTCCCAGCCCTTTTTTGAATTTTATTTAGAGATTGGTTCTCACTGAGTTACTTAGAGACTTGCTAAGTTCTGAGGCTGGCTTGGAACTCAGAATCCTCCTGCCTCAGCTTCCCAAGCAGCTAGCCGTCTGACTCTACTTGTCTTACTAAATTTGTATTTTTTTAATATCTTTATTTTACATTTATGTGGTTCTAAAGATCGAACCCAGTGCCTGATGCATGCTAGGCAAGCACTCTACCACTGAGCCACAACCCCAGCCTGCTAAATTTGTATTTTTTACATCCATCTAACAAATATATATTGAAGTCCTGTCATGGGAAAAACATTATTCTAGGCTCTGTAAAATTTTTAACACTGACATTTTAACCTTTTATTTGCAGTTCTAATTTTAACTTTATTTGCATTTATTTTATTTCCAGTTGTGAAGTGAAAGACTGTTATACCAGTTGTCTATCCTCATCAGCCTCTTTACCTTCTAATCTCTTCAGCTTTAAAATTTGTATTCATCTTTCTACAGTGAAATTTTTTCAGCCTTGTCCCCTAGCTACTTTTTCCGCCCAGAAGCAACCAGCATGCTATTTTCTTGTATATCCTAGCTTGGTTTTTGTTTGTTTGCTTTTTTAAAAATAATATTTTTAGTTGAGGATGGACACAATACCTTTATTTTAATTATTTTCATTTTGATGTGGTGCTGAGAATCAAATCTAGGACCTCACACGTGCACAGGGCAAGTGCTCTACCACTGAGCTACGACCCCAACCCCATTGTTTTTGATTGTTGTTGTTGTTTACTTCTTCATTTTTTTTCTAGTACTGGGTACTACAGAGCTACACCTGCAGCCCTTTTTAAATTTTTCATTTTGAGACAGGATTTTGCTAAGTGGCTGCGGCTGACCTCAAATTGTGATCTTCTTGCCTCACCCTCCTGAGTTGCTGGTATTACACGCATATGCCACTGCGACAGGCACCTCCTCATATATTTCACTGTGTGGCTATAGGATAATTTATGTAATCATGGATATCTCAACTGATTTTTTATTTATTCTAATTAGTTATACATGACAGAATGCATTTGACACATCATACATAAATGGAGTATAACTTCTCATTCTTCTGGTTGTACATGATGTAGAGTTACACTAGTCATATAATCATATATGCACATAGGATAATAATGTCCAATTCATTCTACTATCATTCCTATCCCTCCCTTCATTCCCCTCTGTCTAGTCCAAAGTACCTCTATTCTTGCCTTGCCACTCACCCCTTATTGTGAATTAGCATTCTCATATCAGAGAAAACATTCAGCCTTTGGTTCTTTGGGTCAATTGATTTTAATATTAGGCTATTCCTAACAAAGCCAAAATAAAGACTTATATTGAAATATATTTGAGGAATATCTCCGAACACTTAGAACTTCTAGTGCATTTGTAATTTGAGTAGACATTTTCAATTTGCCCTCTGTAGAAGTTGTACCTGTTTCCCCACAGGCTTACCAACATATATAACGGAGGTCTTTGCTAATCTGCAGAGTAAAAGATGTCATCTTGGTGTAGTTTTAATCTACCTTTCTCTTATTATGAGTGAGGTTAAGAATCTTTTTATGTTTTAAAAGCCGATTGTATTTTGATTATAAGATTTTTATTATTCCTGGGTTATTTTGATTATAAGAATTCTTTATAGGGACTGGAGTTGTGGCTTAGTGGTAGAATGCTTGCCTGGTGGCATCTGTGAGGCCCTGGTTTCGATCTTCAGCACCGCATTTACATAAAAGATCCATTGACAACTAAAAAATATTTGTTAAAAAAATTCTTTATACACTAGGGAAATCATCTCCTTTGTAAGTTGTAAATATTTTTTACCAATTTGATATTTGTCTTTCAACTTTGTAGTAGTATTTATTTTTATAGTAATAGGGATTGCACCCAAAGCCACTCTACCACTGAGCTACATCCCCAGCCCTTTTTTGAGACTGGATCTTGCTAAGTTGCCCAGGCTGGCCTCCAACTTGCCATCCTCCTGCCTCAGCCTCCTGAGTCACTGTGATTAAAGGCATGTGCCATTGTGCTGGCTGGTTTATGGTAGCTTCTGTCATGCAGAATGTTTTCAATTTTATAGAATCATTTTTTTTTGCAAATCCATTTTTCGTGTTATACTTAGGCTTTCCTCATTCTGAGATACTTCAAAAATAATTCTTCCATGGTTTGTTTTAGTACTTTTATGATTAACAAACATTCTTAGGGATAGAGATGTAACTCAAAGTAGAATGCTTGATGTTGAGAGCCACAGCTGAAGGGGCCCCAGCAGACTTTCAGACTGCCAGCTGATGATTGGCTCACAGCGGCCTCAGCAACATCTAGCTGATTGGCTCCTCTGCAGTGATGCTCATTGGGCTGTTTCCCCGCCCTTTCAGACTGCCAGCTGATGATTGGCTCACAGCGCCCCAGCAAAATCTAGCTGATTGGCTCCTCTGTGGTGATGCTCATTGGGCTGTTTCCCTGCCCTTTCAGACCATGGAGCTGCTCATTGGGGGACTATTTTGGCTCCGCCCATGACCCAGCTAATCGGCCTCAAGAGCAGGAGGATTGGGGGAGGTGGGGAGGCATGTGGTGAGGAGAGAGGCTTGTGGGAAGCTGGTGGTGGCAGTTGGGCTCTGAGGGTTTTTCCTGAGGAGTTGTTTTGTTTGGTGTGTGTGGTTCTAAAAATAAAGTTCGTTTCTTTTGACAAGTGGCTCAGTCCTTGGTACTACAAACACAAAACAACAACAACTTAATGCTTGTAAACTCTAAGTTGTCTTGTGTATAAGATTAAGTTTCCTGTTTGAATTTCTACCTGAGCTAGAACTGCAAATCAGTCCTAATGAAATATAGGATACAAGTAGGGTGCTTGAATTCTGGAGTAGATAAAACTAGAGTTTGGGATTTTCTGTTTCCAAACTGTATGATTTTGGGCATCCTACTTAAGTGATTTCACTGAGTTTCAGTGGCTCCATCTGTAAAATGGAAATGATAATTCGTATTTAATTTCAGATGAAAATGATATGATTTGTTTAAAGCCCTTAGCACAATGCTTAACAAGTTGGAAGAATTTATTTAAACTATTACCGTGATAATGATGATGACTATAGACTGCTCTTCCAACTTCTACTACTATCTCAATTCATGATTGAGAAGGGTTTAAATAAAAAGATGTATTCTAAATTTGTGAATGTCACTATCCAATTTCCTCCAAGCACAGTAGTTCTCAATGTCAGTGCTACATTAGAATCACATGAGATTTTAAAATTCCCAATGTTTGGATCCCAACCCAAGAGACCTCGGGCCTAGGTATGGTCCAGGCATCACATTTTCCAAAAACTCCTCATGTGATTCTGATGGGCAGCCCAGATCTAGAGCCACTATTCTAACACTGAAGTGGCGGTAGAACAACTCTTTTCAGATATGAAGGGAAACATTTACTGCTTCTAAAGAACAACAGGTAGTATAGAAATCTTTACAGTTAAAATAGCCTAAATTTGTTATGAAGACATTAAAAAGAATATGATAGAGTTGAGAAAAGTATCAGAGATAGATGAAGAAAAGAATTACAAAGTTAGAGGTGTTCTTGCATTTATTTATAAGACATCTTTCTTGGACAAACTTCTTTTATAACATTGCTAAGAGGTAAGAGTCCTGAAATTTGTTAGATGCATTAAATGAGTCATGGAGTTAAGACTCATGTCAGTGATTTAGACAAATTTTAGATTCTTATCCATTGCCTTCCAATATAATTCTCAAAAAATTATTGCTTCTAAGAATCAGTAAACTATCCCTATATACATGTTATCATTTTAGCAAAAATTTTTAATGTAATGGTATTTTTTGTTTGTTTATAGATAAAAGTGTGAGTAGGTATACCAGAATATTAGATATTATTGAAGGCAAGGAAAATACAGTGTGGTCTAAAGAGACTGTGTACAATCAGGAGGCCTAGATTCCAGTTCTCGAGCTTAAAGTTCCTCAGGAGCAAAACGAAAGAATTAACAGTTCCCAAAGATTTCTTTCAACTCTAAATAATTATTCTCTGACCAAATCATGTAAGTAAAAGCCTTTCTTACCGTAATCAATCAATAGAAGACAAGAAAATTATTCCAGCTCATGCTTTTAAAACTTATATTTCATAGTCTTGTTTTGTCTTGAGATTTTTATCAAAATATGTCTTGATAATATTAGGTTAATATATATCCTGTGTAGTTAGCATATTTACATTTACCCAGAAGGGTGACTAAGTGATTGAAGGATTCCATCTTGTGAATGGTGAGGCTGTTTTAGAGCACCAATTTTTTGTTACCTTTTAAATCATGCCTAACTTTATTTAGGACCAATCGTGGGTCTCCCTTCTATATTTCCTCCTAATCTTTTCTACTTCTCTTTTTGCATTATATTACTCATGATCATTAGAACTCACACAATTCTTGTGTTGGTTGTATTTTCATCATTTCTCTCTACAAGATTATACTCTTTTTTGAGGCTGGGGTACATTCATGTTGTATCCCTTATATGAGCTAGTACAGTTTCTTGGTATATAAAAGGAGCTTGATAAATGTTTAATGCAATTAATTTTTTAAAATTAAATAATTGTAATTCTTTTGCTTTCTCTTTGTTCTCTATTTTAAGTTTCACAGTTTCTTTTATAAAATTTCCATTTTTAAAAAAAAAACAAAGACCCATTTCACGGAGTTTATTTTAACTGCTTTTTGGATACAGCAATGAGCTTTTTACTCTCAAAAGTAGTAATTTATAATGTAAGGAAGTAATCATGATACCAAAAATCAGAAATGAACAATACATTAGGTAAGTTTTAGTTAGAAATAATTTCTTTAAGAGAAATGTTTTTTAATGAGGCAGTTTAGGTATGCTATCAATTTCATTATTATAAACACATTAAAACTAAAGTTTTCCATGTTATGATTTTAACTGACATTATTCTGAAGTAATGAACAATATGTAAAATATTAAATATCACAAATTGTTAAAATAAACCTTATGTAACTCAGAGAATTGAGTTATGATTTTATTGAAATTTCAGGATGTTGAGTTTGATGTTTTAATGAAATAGAATTACAATTAAAAGTTCTTTTTAGTTGCAGATGTACCTTATTTTATTTATTTACTTTTTTGTGGTGCCAAGGATTGAATCTAGTGCCTCACACATACTAGGCAAATCCTCTACCACTGAGCTACACCCCCAACCCAGAATTTCAATTTTGTTATATAAGGTTCCAACTGTTTAAAATTTGCACTTGATAAAAATAAAATAAATATTATTGCTTTTTATCAAGACTTTAACAATTTTTAAAATATATCCAATAGAGAGATCTAAAATACACTTGAGTATTCAGAGAATTTCATCTATTTTTAACTTAATAGTTGAGATTTTGAGTTGTAAAGGTGATGCTTTAATATAGGTTTGGGGCTTGGAGTATAGCCAGTGGTATAGATCATTCTTAGCATGCCTGGGGTGTTGGGTGTTCAATCACTAGCACCAGAAAGAAAAAAAAAGTAGTTTGTAAAACTATTCTTTTTTCTTGTCCTCAAAAGATTGAGGCTACATATGTGGGTTCTACATTTTTTGCCAATAAGTACTTGCTAGGTAGAGAATTCTAATTTGTCTGTCAGTATACTAGTTGAAGGCCAATTTAAAACCCAAATCTTTTTAGTCTGTACTTTTTTGAAGGGTTTATAGAGGCTACTCATATACTTGCTAGTGACAGCATTTCCAAGCTTCTGTACCTTCTATAATTCAGAGTAAGATGCATTAAGAAATAATATTAATAATTTTTTAAACACTGAAAGAATATTGTGCCATTAATGTATGTTCCATTTTGCTAGTTGTATAAGCAGGTAAAAGCAGCCTGAGAAAAGTTAAAAAATGATAACTAGATTTAAACAGATTTCTTAATTTTCTGTTCCAAAGTACGAATGTACTTAATTTGAAGATATAAGCTGATCTCATATTGTTTCTGTAATTATCACTTCACTACATTAGTAGTTAGAAGAAATAATCTTTTGTTGTCTAATAACCATTCTCAATCTTACTTTTAGACTCATTCTTACATTTTAATTAGCAAATAAGCAAAGAGCAAGGGCAATAGCAAAATAAAATCATTTAAAACAAAGCTAGTAAAAATTCTTGAGTTCTACTTTGGAAAATTATTTTTAATTCAAAAGCCCTGTATACTATGTACATTAAAATTGGTTTCATAAGTGAAAAGTACTGATATGGGAATGTTGCTTTAGGGAAAATTTTAGTAGCAAATCCATCATCCTTAAAATTCTAGTTGAATTAGGCATTAATCTTTGCAAATATTTACAGTGGTGTAAATTTTACTTTTCAAAGGGTGTGTTATTTAATTGTAAATATCTCGGGGTCTCATAGGCACCATGACATTTTCTAACTTATTTCCCCGTCTGGGCTAATTAAATCTTTGATTGAATTGCCCTAAGTATTAAAAAGAACGGATGTCGAGAAAGTATGTTTTGTTCAAGTCGCATATTTACACGTACAAGATATCTTTATATGAATTCTAATTTTGAAGACAAACACCAAAGCATTTTTATTTCTTAAACATTTCTCTTCGCAATCGTAAATGGAATCCCAATTACATGTAGCCAAGGGTTGGTGAGAAACTTGAAGATGAAGGCTTTACTGTCAGCCATGTGTCCATAAACGCCGGCGCTTTCCCTAGATCTTTTGGCTGATAATCTCAAACATGGAGGATGCTTCTGATTCTTCACAAGGGGTTGCTTCATTAATTAATAATGTAGCTCTCCCAGACTCTCCGCCGTCTCTTCCTGTATCAGTGACAGGCTGTAAAAGTCATCGAGTAGCCAATAAAAAGGTAGAAGCTAGAAGTGAAAAGCTCCTCCCAACAGCTCTTCCTCCTTCGGAGCCGAAAGTAGATCAGAAACTTCCCAGGAGCTCCGAGAGGCGGGGAAGTGGCGGTGGGACGCGATCCCCCGGCGCGGAGCAGGGCAGTGGCAGTGTGAGAAGCTGCGGCCACTAGTGCGGCAAGGCCGGCCAGAAGGGACCCCCCGGGAGGGTCGGGACCTCTCTGCCTTTTCAGTTGAGAAGGTGGAGAAGTGGCAGTCGGAGTGCTCGCAGGTGAGGGGCTCCTTGCGGGGGCTCCGAAGCCGGACGGCGCCGCAGGAAAGTGTAGGCGAGCGGGGGAACAAAGCGGAGCGGCGCCAGGGTCCGCCCGCGGCGAGCGCCCTCGCGGCGTGGGGCTGGCCGGCTGCGCGCCGAGCACGTTGTGAGCCCGGCGGCGGCGGCGGCGGCGGCGGGCGGGGAGCCGGCGCAGGGGGAGGGGGCCGCCGCGGGGCGCCTGGCCCCATTGTGAGCCGCCCGCCGGGCGAGCCGAGGTGGGGCGCACTTGGAGGGCTGAGGCGGTGGCGGCTGCTGTACTCGCTCAACACCCGGGTGGCGGCAGGAGAGAACTCGGCTCCTGTAACAGCCAAGGCGCGTCAGTCACACAAAAGGCAGTCGAGCTCTCCCCAGCGCGCGGACCGGCCCACGCCGCCACTAGCACTCCCCACCTTACCGGCTTTCCTTTCCCTCCAATTTTGATAGGGAAGAGGGGCCGACACGGGCGGCCGAGGGTCGGGGCAAACCCGCGGGCGGACAGGAGATGCCGCTGCTACACCGAAAGCCGTTTGTGAGACAGAAGCCACCCGTGGACCTGCGGCCGGACGAGGAAGTTTTCTACTGTAAAGTCACCAACGAGATCTTCCGCCACTATGAGTAAGGGCCGGGCCGAGCGCGCGGGGCGGGGGGGGTGCGAGGGGTTGTAGGGACTCCCTCCCCAGCGCCCTTTTGTTTCTCTTCTTTTTCTCGCCCTGGGCTCCTTGGCTGGGCGACTTGAAAGTGACGGGTGGCTGGGAGCCCGCTTTTCTCCGCCCTCCCCCGGCCCAACCCGGAGACTGCGTGGGGCACCAGCCGCGCCACGCGTGGGGAAAGCGGGTCGGGTCGCGGCGGAGGAGTCTAGAGCCCTCGGCTCATTTGGGGGACTGCTTCTGGCCGCCGCTGTCGCCGGGCCGGCTGTCCGCCGGGCGGCGGAAACTCCCCGCTTTGCCCCTCCCCACCGCGGCTACACGCGCACTCGGAGGCCAGTTCCGGGATCCCCGCCCGGCGGCTGAGGGGATCCCCGCTCGGGTCAGCGGCGCGGGGCCGCAGTCCTTTGCCCAGAGAGGGAATCCCTGACCCCGAAGGTTGGAAACGGCTTGGCAGGGCTTGATTTCCTCTGTTGGGAGCAGGTTCTGACGTTGGGGCTCCCTGGGGTAGGGTTTAGAGGGAGTGGAGTTGACACTCTCTAGAAGGGAAGGAGGGATGTTCCCAGCGGACTGGGTGCCGTGGGGCCCGGGACACGAGAGCCTCCGCCGACGGCCTTCGGTCCCGCGCGGCTAGGCCTCGGAGTGTGTGACCGGAGCAGTGCGCTCTGTCACCGCCTCTTGGTGACTAACTCGCGTCCCCAGGGAACTCGGCGTCTTCGCCCCCAGGAGACCCGTGAGGAAGAAGTCCGGGCGGGCTGGGGAAAGAGGAAGGGAGAAGACAGCCGGGCCCCGTACAGCCCCTGGTTTTCACTTTCGCGTTGGCAGGACTGTGGCGGTGGGAGTTGGGGGAGGGCGTTAAGGCAAGTTCAATTCCAGCCTCTGCCAGTCGCCTCTTTATCCCTCGGTGCAAGTGGGCCGCCTGACATGTGCCATTCGCTATTGTTTTGATAAGAACCCGAAGCTGCTGCTGCTGCTGTAGTTTTAACACCCAAATTTTCAGTCTGTCGCCTGGTGTTTTCCTAGAGATACCTTTGTCCAGTGACTCGAAGCAGTAGTGTATGTTTTAGCGATTGGTGTTTAAACAGGATCTCCAAGTAAAAACTGAATTGATCAGTCCGTGATCCTGATCTTCCTTTTATTCTTACGCTTTATTTCTCCACTTAGAAGGAATCTCTTTGTGGTTTAGAAATCGTGTGTTACAGCAAGCAAATAAATTGCGTATGGAAGGCACCTTTCCCGGAGATGGGTGGGATGCTTGATCCAGAAGGGTCTGCACCTGTCTGAGGAGTAGTGGGGTTAGAAAAGTCAGTTTCTTTGACGTTTATTTGAAATAAGCCTTTTTTTTCTTCAACTCGAGGGAAAGAGGGTTATGCATAAACATGTTTTATCTACAGAAGTAGATAGTACTTTTCATCAGACAATACTTTTATGTAGGAGTGCACATCTCACTCTACTCTTGTACAGACTTGTTTTGTTACTCAAATAGAGTTCACTCTTGTAACTACTTAAGTGAATTTGGATTAGGTAACTTGACAAAGATGATGTCTTTTTTTCTTTTAAATTTAAGCTAAAATTCTTAGTAACAATTCTAAAGTTTTGAAAAAATTTATTTAAGAGTGCCAATTAGATAGGCTTAAAGTTCAAACTATTTTCTCTTTTGATATAAGCAGTGTCTTTTTAGAGGCTGGGATAAATATGGCTTTTATCCTTCAAATTAAAACACTCTTCATGTACTTTTGGTTCATGAGATGATTTATTTTAACTGTGGAGAAATCTGAAATGCTGAAGTAAAGGAGATTTTTGGCATTGCAAACCTACTTATCTTTATTAACATTAAGGAACTGTGTCCTTTGAAGTCTTATGACATTAAAAATTTTTAAATAACTAGTTTTTTTTTTTAACTTTTATTTGTTCAACCTTGCTGAAGTGTTTTTGAGTTTTTGAACTTTACAAGCTGCTCATGTGAGGTGATTGATTTGGGAGCAAAGCTATTTGACTATTTACCCTGAATAGTGTTACTGGTGTTCTTAGATGTTGATCCTTATGATTTTTGAATTGGCAAAATTGGAAGAAGACTGTCATTTAGTTGTTAAATTTTAAGTTATTTTCTCCTTAAATGATTATAAAGAAATCTTTTTAAAAAATGCATTCAGGGTGGATGATATATGATAGTCTGCAGTATTAGGTAATTTGATCTTTGTCACAAATCTGGAGAAACTTTGAAGGAAATCTATTTTCACTCATTCACTAAATTACTGATTGTTTTGAATAATTTTGTATTTATCTGAAGACTGTTATGCTTACTTGTTTACTCCAGTTTTTTATTTCTTCACCTCTTGGCCTTGCTCACTTGCTAACACAATTCAGAGTAACTGTGCCTGTAACTTTGTTCTGTCTCTATCTTATTATCTTATTATAGTTATTTTATATATATATATATATATATATATATATATATATATATTATGTCTTTTTAAGCAGCAATGAACACCTCTCCTTTTATCTAGTGATGTTTCCTATTACTACCCTGTGGAGCAATGTATTTGTTGTCTCACATTTTGTCGTCTTTAATAGCTAGAGTTCTTTAGGACAAGGACTATGACCAGGATAGATCCTTAGTGGTCATACAGTACAAACTCCTTTACTTTGTTTGAATTATGTGCTCTTTAACTAATTGCTAACTCTTGTTTGACCTGCTTTGGTAAGCAAAGAAGACTCATTTAAAAATAGCACATTTGGGCTGGGATTGTGGCTCAGTGGTAGAGCGCTCACCTAGCCTGGGTGCGACCTGGGTTCGATTCTCAGCACCACATAAAAATAAAGGCATTGTGTTGTGTCCATCTACCAAAAAAAAAAAAAAAAATTCCCTTTCTCTCTTTTTCTCTCTCTCTTTTAAAAAAAATAGTACATTAACTGTAGGCAAATGCAAAGTTAAGTACATAATTTAGTTTTAAGTCAAAGATTTATACTCTAAATTTTAATTAGCTGATGACAATTTTGTTTTGTATTTGTTTTTGGCTGTGGATTGTTAAAAAAAAAATAAGACAGTCCAAGTGTTAACACTAGAAATTCTAGATTTGGGGTTAGGAAAATGATTTGTTATATTACTCAATTACTTAATCTCCTAAATAAAATACTGTTTTGTTAGCCATTTGGAATTGGAATATACTTTATCTTTGAGCAAATCCAACCTTTCATACAGAATTTAGGAGTCTCTTTCACATCAACTAAGAGGCAGTCCAACTTGTATTTTAACCTGGCTGTCCTGTGATAGAGATTTAACTAGCTTATAATATTTTCATTGTTTATCAGCTGTCAGTTGTTGATTCAGTTTTTCCAGTAGCCCTCTTTCTCAGTTGAGGAAACTGGGGTTAGGGTAGGAGAGTAAGTTCAAGATCATAATGTCCAAAATCAGTTATCTAGCTGTTGAAAACACTGGAATATTAATTCATGTCTCTAAGGTTTTAAGATTCTGTTCTTTTTGCCATTTACTATCACATGGTACTTATTATAGAGAATTCATCTTAATATGTGTTGAAGTTTGCAGAAGTATGCACCAAGAAAATAGCATTGTGTGGAATTCAAGTTGGCCATCTAGATCTTTCTTTAGGTACCTCTCCCTACTGTCTGTTCAGACATTTGCCTTCTCTACTACCCCACTCAGTGATTAAATTCTAAGTATTAAATGGATAAACCAGAATGCTATCAATTAATAGTAAAGAAAACATGACTTCCACGATTGACAAGTTCTCATGCTGATGAACAGTTAAAGGCTATTTGGTGGCATGGGTTTTCAAAGAAAGTAGGATAAACTTCATAGCTAATGTTTCAAAAGTAGGTGTTCAGCTCCTATTTAGGAATAAGTTGCCACATGGCCCTGATACTTGGGTCCATTAATCCTTTCTTCGTAGATGGTATAGCATAGATTCTCAAATTTTTTTTTACTATTTGAGTTTTTTTGATGCTGATGATTGAACTCAGGACTTGGTACCTGCTAGGCAAGTACTCTACCATTGAACTCCATCTCCACTCCTTTTTATTTGATTTTGAGACTGAGTTTTTCCATGCTGCCTAAGCTGGCCTTGAAGTGTTGTGATCCTTCTACCTTGATTCCCTTTCTGATTATAGGGATTACAGGCATGTGCCACCACATCTAGCCTCCTAAATGCTTTTTGAGTTTTACCTTGTATCTGTTTAGCAGACTACCATGTTTTACATCTATACATTCTTTCTTTAGACAGAATGTGTACATCAACTATTAAGGGTAACAAGTCACCCTAAAATTTAATTATTTCAGAATAATAACCCATTTTGTTTACTCACTTTCCTATGGATTGTTATTTGGTTTCTTTTGGTATTGTCTGTACTCACTTAACTACAGTTAACTAGAATCTAAGCTGAGACTGAATGGAGTAAAGATGGTCTTAAGTTTGGGACCTCAGATGGTGTGGCTTTTCTCACCATGTAGTCTTTCATCCTCAAGCTATCTGGGTTGCTTCACATGGTAGTCTCAGGGTTTCAAGAGAGTGAAGGCAGAAGTCCTCAATGTCATCATGTTGATCAAAACAAATCACAAGGCCATCACTGATTCAAGGGATGGTGAGTAGACTTTACTTCTTAGTGAGAACATTCAGGGTCATATTTCAAAGGATTCTACACACTTTTACCACAAACGGTTGTTAATATTTTATATTGAGTCATTTTGATTGGGTTTTGAGTGTTTACTGATAATCTAATTGATATTATCCACCAAAACACAATGTGGACACACCTTGTTGGTTTCCCCTGTGCTACCTATAATAATGATTCAAACTGTTTCTGCCTAAAATTTCTATTGTTCTTGTACTTGCCCTTAGAAGCTGCCAAGAAGAAATATCTTTAAATATTTAAGATAGTTATTCTTGCCTCTTCCTATTCTCTTTTCCAATGCTGAACTTCATCTTATTAAAACATCCTTAAAGTCTTTTGTGTATGTCTTGATATTGTTTCTCTGCTGTACTGGTTATGCTCCTAGAATCTCTGCTACTATGGTCCCGGAAGAGTAAGAATTAATAGTATTTATTGAGTACAGTAAAATAATGGGAGCATATGCTTAGAATTATCTAATTTGATTTTTACACAAACTGTTCATGGAGATATACCCATTTTACCAGAACTTCGAAAAGGTTATGGAACTTATCCAAAGCTGAATAATAAAAGGGATAAAACTAGGTTTCAGACAATCTTCTTTCTCATTCGTATGTGTACTTTCTCTGTCTAGATATACATAGAAATAAATGGACTGCCCAGTGAGAGTACATTTGTTTATTCTTGACACTCTACTGTATTGAAGAGTCTTTGCAGATACTGAGATAATTTGTCCCTTTAGTGAGAAATGAAAGAATATCTACAACATAATGGCACAAATCATTTATGTTTTATGGAGCAAGTATAATGGGAACACAGAAAAGAGAGAGCTGATCACTGTTTGCTGGGGAGTTGGGGAAGCCTTCAAATAGGAAATGACATGTGAGTTGAGTCCTAAGGATAGAGCTTAGGAGACACAGAATGGAACAGAAAGAGATTCTTTCTAAATGTTCTAAAGAATTCTTTCTAAGCAAGGATAACTATAAAAACGCATAGAAATAAGAATTTGTATTTCATCTGAAATTTGTCTTTTTCACATTTGTCATTGTTATGACTTTAACATCCAGTAGCAGTATATATTTCATCTTTGTTGATTTCCACTTAAGGGTTTAGTCTCTAACTTTAAATATAATCCTTGTACCAGGCATGCTGGCACATGCCTATAATCCCAGCTGCTGGGAAGGCTGAGGCAAGAAGATGAGTTTAAAGCTAGTTTCAGCACCTTAGCAAGACCCTAGGTAACTTCAGGAGACCCTGTCTTAAAATGAAAAATAAAAAGGCTGGGGATGTGGCTCAGTGGTTGAGTGCCCCTGGGTTAAATTCCCAGTATTAAAAAAAAAATCATTATTGCTATTCCTCAGTTTTGTGCCATCTACAGATTTAGGAACCTACCTTGTATGTCATCTAAGTCTGTTTAAGGCGGCACCAAGTAAAATGCAAAGTACTATTTCATTAAAATTATTAAAAAAATTAAATCTTATTTATTTATTTATTTTTGTGCCGAGGATTGAACCCAGAGACACTTAAGCGCTGAGACACATTTCTAGCCCTTTTTATTTTTTATTTTGAGATAGTTAACCTGGAGTCTTGCTAAGTTGCTGAAGCTGGCTTTGAACTTGAGATCCTCCTGCTTCAGCCTCCCAAGTCAATGGGATTAGAGATTTATGCCGCTTACCTAGCTATCTTATGCTTTTATTAGTTAAAAAATTTCCCTGACCATCTTAATATAAAAAAATAAAAATTTCAGGGTTGGGGATGTAGTTCAGTTGGTAGACTGCTTGCCTAGCATGCACAAGGCCCCAGGTTCCACCACCAAAAAAAGAAAAAAATTTTTTTTCATCTAGTTGGTTGGTATTTATATAATATAAGGCATGTTTATTCTGCCGTGCCCATAATCTCCTGAAATGCTCTTGAAACCCTATCAGTAAAGGAAATTGTTAGAAGAACCTGTCCTGTCTTCTAGCAGTAATTACCTTTTTAAGTTTTAGGCCATACTTTCCATCTCTTGCCTATCATAGGCTGTTTAAATCAGGAATTATACTGGTTTTTAGCCTATTGCTGCATTTCTCAGTTTATAGTAATTATTTTTGTCAGTAGGAGGGCCTACCTGTCCATTAGATTTTTTTTTATGCTTAATTGTGCTAGATCTTTCTTAGCATATATTATATACCTGATTAATATAGTTTTGGCCCATAAGCATAATATACTTTGTGTTTATTTAAATTATATTTAACGTCACTTAGTTCTTTATCTTTACTCTAAGTTTTCAGTTACCCAGCAAATTAACAGTATGTTGCCTTTGTTCCTCAGTTTGTTCACCAGAGAGTTGGTTGATTCATAGTTTAGATATGTTCTTAGAAGAGTACTCTACCTTGAAATTCAGAAGCATTTTTTCCTTAAGAAACAATGGTGGGGCTGGGGTTGTGGCTCAGTGGTAAAGTGCTTGCCTAGCATGTGTGAGGCACTGGGTTAGATTCTCAGCACTACATATAAACAAATGAATGAATAGGGATCCATTAATAACTAATAAAAATTTAAAAAGAAATAATGGTAAAGAGGAGGGAGGCCAGATAATCAGTATTTTAGACTTTGTCTCCGATCTCAACTCTACAAATATAAGAGAAGGCAGACAACCTAAAAGTATGGGTGTGGTCATGTTCCAGTAAAACTATGAAAGCATATGGAGGACTGGGTCTGGCCTTCAGGCCAGCAGCATGCCCACCTCTGGTAAAGAGGATTACTGAATGAATGTAGTCATAAATGGATATAATAATTGACCTTATTCCAAAATTATATCAATATAAAGCAATACTTTGTATTTTCTATTTTTTGTTCACAATAGTAAAATAGGCTTCTTGTAATGTAAAATTGAAGAGGCATTGTAACCTGTCCTCTTGAGTTCAGTAATATCAACAAACTCTACATATTTGAATATATATTGATGGATGGGTGAAGTATGAGCAGAAATACAAAAATGGGGGAAAGTGTGTAAGTTTAGAGATAGTGCTGTACTTTGATGAGTAGGGGAGAAATAGTCCTTGGAGTACACCCCCATCGCCACCCAAAATAGCCACCATAGCAGAGCAGTAGATCTGAGGACGAATCTTTATGTATAGTGAAGCTATAATATAACTAAAACCAGAATCATGAAAGAAGCAAACAACACAAACACATTGCAGGAGATAGTGTCAACCTTTTGGAAGTAGAAAAATATAGTCAGTCAGTCATTACTGACTACACTTTTTCTACCTCATCCACATTTAATGGTAATTTTTGGAACTTGTATCATTGCTTGTTTTGATATTATTAGACAATGTTAAATCTAAGTAGTGTATGTTGCAACTCACTTTTATACCTAGCTGTTATCCCCCTACCATGGCATCAGATACCCTGTGGTCTACTCAGTAATCCAGCCACCTAACTGTTGTGGCTAGAAGTATGCTGTCTAATACAAAAGCTATTACATGTTCATGTGGGTTATTAAACACTTGTAATGAAACCAATCCAAGCAGTAAATATAGAATGTATGCTGGATTTTGAAGATTTACTACAAAAAAAATTTTAAACTTTGTTGATTACATATTGAGATGAAATTATCATAATTTAGTGGGTTAAAATATATGCAAATTTAATTAGTATTTCCTTTATTTTTTCAATGTGACCATTAAAAACTTTCAAATTATATTTGGGGCAAGAACTCTATTTATATTAGCATTTTTAACATACTAATGTGTAAGATATGTAGATTTGAAGTTAGTTTTTTAAAATGGCACTAGGTATAGTTTAAATTGTCAGACATATGCCTCATGCTATTTATGTATTGTCTTGGAAAGTGGAACTTTACAGATATATTTGTTCATATAGAAAAAAGTTTGGGACTTTTCAAGATTTCTAGGTGGGACTGCAGTTTCAGACTGTAGGAAGATTAAATAAGTTCTTTTCCAAAATTCATTCATTTTATTCTGCACCATTGAAAACTACCTATTGGGTATGTTTGTTGTTTACCTCTTAGCTAATAAGTTATTTATTCTGGACTGTATTGCTTATAAGAACCAGATTATGTCCATCTCTTCTTTTTGACTGCTTCTTCTTTTTTTAAGACCTAGGTCTTGACATCACTTCATCAAAAAATGTTCCTATTCTTTTTTGCCTTTCTCTCCACCATTTTTTATTTCCTTCCGAATTCTGTTCAAAGTTAGCCACTTTTTACTTTGTAATCTTAATGACATACAGTACATCCATTATTTTTTCTACTAAAATATACTTAAAATATACTTGTTCACCAGAGAGTTGGTTGATTCATAGTATAGATGTGTTCTTAGAAAAGTACTCTATCTTGAAATTCAGAAGCATTTTTTAAATACTTAAAATATACTTTAAAAGAATCTTTTTCATACTGGATTAGAGCATGCATCTTTGGCATTTATATGTTATTTCTTTAGATCTCATTTATATTTAAGGTATGATTAGTTTCCCTTACTTTATTTCCCTAGGTTTTATTGTTTTTCTTGTTGGTTTCATTTTTTTTTTGCGGGGGGTGGGGGTGGGGGGGTGGGTATCAGGAGCCCTTAACCTCTGAGCTACATCTCTAGCCCTTTTTGTGTTTTATTTGAGACAGGGTCTCACTGTGTTGCTTAGGGCCTTAGTAAGTTGCTGAAGCTGGCTTTGAACTCGTGATCCTCCTGCCTCAGTCTCCCAGCCTCTGGGATTAAAGGCATGTGCCACCTTGCCTGGCTGTAAAAACCATTTTAATATCTTATTTGTTTTTTTTTTAGTTATCAGCAGACACAACATCTTTGATGGTATGTGGTGCTGAGGATCGAACCTGGGCCGCACGCATGCCAGGCGAGCGCGCTACCGCTTGAGCCACATCCCCAGCCTATAAAAACCATTTTAATGGACTTTCCCTACATCTTATTTGGAGATCAAGAGTACTATATGGATAACTTAAACAGATAAATATTCTAGCCAGGAAATAAACTTATAGCAATTAAAATTCTTTTAGAATGATGAGAGAAGGAAAGAAGGGGATTTCAGGAAGGAAAAAAGTTTAAAAATAATGACTTAGGACTGGGTTGTGGCTCAGTGGTGGAGTGCTTACCTAGCATGTGTGAGGCACTGGGTTCAATTCTTAGCACCACATATAGATAAATAAAATAAAGTTCCATTGAAAACTAAAAAATATTTTTAAAAAATGACTTAATTATATTGGATACATATAATTATTGAAAAGTAGACCAATACTCCATAGAGAAGGAAAAAAATTTACCCATGACTTAATACTTGATGGCAGCCATTGTTAACCTTTTTACATATATCTTAACTTTTTATACTTTTTAAAAATATTTATTTGTAGATGTGCCTTTAATTGTAGAAATAAATCTTTAATATTTAAATAAATATTTAAAATATTTATTTATTTGTAGATGAACACACAGTATCTTTATTTTTATGTGATACTGACAATAAAACCCAGTGCCTTACATATGTGAGGCTAGCACTTTATCACTGAGCTACAGTCCCAGCCCCTAACTTTTTATACTTTAAAAATATTTTATTGTAAAATGATACATTAGAAAAACTTACACAACTTAGAAATAACTTAGAATCATAAAAAATGTTTCCTTTCTTCAAAGGGAACATCAGCTTATAGTACATATATAAGCAAACACATTTTTTTGTGGCTAAAATTGAGCAGGTAAGGTTGTGTATTCACTATAGCTATGGAACCAACCTAGGTGCCCTTCAGTAGATGAATGGATAAAGAAAATGTGATACATATACAAAATGGAATATTACTCAGCCTTAAAGAAGAATGAAATGATGCCATTTGCCAGTAAATGGATGGAACTGCTGGAGGCTATCACGCTAAATGAAATAAACCAAACCCCAAAAAACAAAGGCCAATGTTTTCGGATATGTGGATCCTGACTCAGAATAGGTGGAGTGGTGGTAGGGGAAGTAGAGTTTCACCAGATTGGGACAAGGGGAAATGGGATAAGGAAGTGGGGGAATGAGAATGGGAAGGACAGTAGAATGAATCAGACATAAATTTCCCATGTTCATATAATGAATACATGACCAGTATAACTCCATATCATATAAAACGCCAAGAAAAGGAACTTACTCTCTATGTATGTGCGACATGTCAAAATACATTCTATGGTGGGGCACCATGGCGCACTCCTGTAATCCCAGTGGCTCTGGAGACAGACAGAGGAGAATCACAAGTTCAAAGCCAGCCTCAGCAACTTAGTGAGATCCTGTCTCTAAAAAATTAAAAAGACGGGCTGGGGTTGTGGCTCAGCGGTAGAGTGCTCGCCTAGCACTTGCGAGGCATTGGGTTCGATCCTCAGCACCACATATAAGTAAATAAATAAAGGTCAATCAACAACTTAAAAATAATAAAAAAAATTGAAAAGAGCTGGGGGTACTGGGGTTGTGGCTCCAAGATAGAGCACTTGCCTGGAACATGTGAGGCACTGGGTTTGATCCTCAGCATCACATAAAAATAAATAAATAAAAATAAAGGTATTGTGTCCATTTACAACTTAAAAAAAAAGCTGGGATGTGGCTTAGTGGCTAGTGCTCCTGGGTTCAATCCCTGGTATCCGCCCCCCCCCCCCAAAAAAAATTACATGGATGGACAGAAAGACAGGAAGGTTCAAATTGGAAATAGAATTGTTTTTATTTATTTTTTTCTTATTAGCAATGTTAACAACTCTTATTCTTTTTAGTGACTGCTTTTTCATTATATGAAGTACCATTATTTATTTCACTTTCCTCTATTGTTAGATGCTTATACTTCTCAGTTTTTCACTATTATGTTAAAGAAAAAAATTATGGCTGAGTACTTTTGCATTGACTAGTGTTTTGGCTGCTTTTCAAAAAACTTTAAAGGGAAAAAGAAAGGTTGAGTTTATTTTCAGTTTGACTCTAGATTTCCAAATTGCTAGAATTTGAAGTCCAATTTTTGCTGATGTGCCTTTAATTGTAGAATATAAATGTCTATTTAAAATATTTTGTCTTGGGCTTGTCTTAATGTATAAGTTGATCAGCTACTAAACTCTTGTTTGAGTTCTGTGATTCCATGAAAAACTTTGCTCCAAAGGCATGGAAAAAAACTAATAAAAGGGGCTGGGGATATAGCTCAGTTGGTAGAGTGCTTGCCTCACATGCACAAGGCGCCCTGGGTTCAATCCCCAGCATCACCAAAAAAACAAAAAACAAACAAACAAACAAAAAAACTAATAAAGGTATCAGTTTTTAATGTAAAATTTGTAAAATGATAGGTAATGGGTTTTTGTTTTTGTTTTTTAATCAGTGACTTTTTTGAACGAACCATTCTGTGCAACAGCCTTGTGTGGAGTTGTGCTGTGACGGGTAGACCTGGACTGACATATCAGGAAGCACTTGAGTCAGAAAAAAAAGCAAGACAGAATCTTCAGAGTTTTCCAGAACCACTAATTATTCCAGTTTTATACTTGACCAACCTTACCCATCGTTCACGCTTACATGAAATTTGTGATGATATCTTTGCATATATCAAGGATCGATATTTTGTTGAAGAAACTGTGGAAGTCATTAGGAACAATGGTGCAAGGTAAAGTACTTTTAATTTTTCCTCTTGATAAGTATATAATCACATTGCTCAAAGGTAAAAAAACAAAAGGGTAACCTGAGGAAATCTTCCTTTTTACTGTCCTCTAGCTACTTTGTTAGCCACAGATAGCTTTGTTGTTACAAAGCTATACATAAGCCACTAAAAACATGTACATGCATGTGTCTGTGTATCTAAAACATACACGTCTTTCCCCACTTTATAAAATAGGTAACATGATTCTCTATAAACTTTTTCACTAAAATATCTCAGGGATCAACCCATTGCTATATAGACCACCTTTCTTAATAATTTACTATATAATAAATCCCATTTGTGGAAATTTGATTTTTTTAAGAGTAAAAAACTTTTGATAACCATATCTATCTAGTCCTCATTATGTTACCTAGTACTTTAAACACAATTGTATTCTTGATGGGTTTTAGTATTTCATTTAACAAAACTAGACCTGGGTTTATATATTCCTTTTAAGTTTTTCTTCTTTAAAAAAAATTTTTTTTTCATGTAGCTTTGTTGAGAGATAGTTCACATACAGCTCCCCCATATAAAGTATACAATTTAGTGTTAGATCTTTTCTCTTTTACCCATGTCTTCCAGAATAAAGTTTATTTTTCATATAAGAAAATTGAAAATGATATAATCTATGGCTCTAAGTTGAAAATTGTCATTATTGGGCTGGGAGTATAGTTGGGTGGTAGAGTGCATGTATGAGGCCCTGGATTCAATTCCCAACATCAAAAAAAAAAAAAAAAAAAAAAAAGAAAGAAAGAAAGAAAAGGAAGACTGTAATGTTAAACTTTAGCAGTTTTTGTTTTGTTTCTGTTGGTTTTTTTGTTTGTTTTTTGTGGTGCTGGGCATTGAATTCAGAGCATCACACCTGCTAGGTAAGTGCTGTAATTCTGAGTGATATCCAGCCCAATTATATTCTTTATTGTTTTATTTGGAAAAATTATTGTGAGTTTATGCATAACTTTAATAATGTCTTAACTAATATAACATTTAGTTGTTAAATGCTACTCTACATTAACCTTTAAAAAGCTAAGCAGTGTTTATATTAAGATCTAAAATTATTTTGGCAAATAATCCAGAAAGGTCTTTAAAATTATAGAAGCAACAGCTGGGCATGGTGGCACACACCTGTAATCCCAGCAACTCAGGAGGCCGAGGTAGGAGGATCCCAAGTTAGAGGACATCCTCAGTTTAGCAAGGCCCTAAGCAATTTAGTGAGAACCTGATCTCAAAATAAAAAATAAAAAGGACTAGGGATATGTAGTTCAGTGGTAAAGTGCTCCTGGTTCAAACCCCAGTACAAAATAAAATAAAATAAAATTTATGGAAGTCACATGGTAAGAATTAAAGAATTTTTTTTATGTCTACTAACTTTTGGGAATTTTTTTTTGTTTTAGAAATGTTAAATAATAGAAACAAAACAAAAAGGGGAGAAACTAATATGATTCCACCAAGAAAATACCCTTTATAAGAAAGGATCATACTACAAATACTGTTGGAATATGTTTAATTGTTTATACTTTGGGTGATATACTTAGAAAATAGATTTTTGTGTTTTGATCTGTATCACTGAAGGAAATAATAGAACCATGAAAATTTTTTTTCCTCCTTATGGCCACTATATGGTTTATGCCAAAAATGTTTTATAATTTTTAAATCATTGTGATACAGAAATGTTTAACATTAGGAATATAAAGTCCAAAAAAAATGTAGCAACTCAGTGTTTTTTCTATAACATTTTTGTTGTTGTTTCTTAAAAATGGGCTTAAAAAAGGTTAAGGTGTTTCTAGCAATTATAAACTGGGGTGTATTATAGAAAGGGGAAATCTGGGAATAAAAATTTTATTGAATAGGAAATACCTCTACATTTTAAAGAATCTTTTAAATTGTAAAGTATAAGAAATTGTTTTTTTTCTGAAAAATATTGAGGCTTAATTTCTGTATATTTGCCTAAAATTCTACCCACCTTTATATACAGCATTCTACATGTATTCTTTTAAAATTTATGAAACTCTTTTTCTAATATAAACTTAAGAGTTCAGCATAGAACTGAGTTAATCTGAGAAGTGCTTGTAAGAACACGAGAATATGTCTTCAGTGTTTGACTACTTGATTTTTATTTAAAAACTTAATAGAAACACTCTGTAGAGTCCTCTGTTCCCAAGATCACTGTGATTATAGGTTCCAGAGGGTTGGTTTTTTTTCCTGAAGGTGGAGGTTGTGGACATAGCATTGGTTCTGGTTTGTATAAACATTTTACTGACATAACCTGAAGGTTAGCATATCTCTCAAAGTTTTTATTTTTTTTGTCTTTATGATCTACTGTGAATATTGTACTGCATTACTGTGAAATAATAAAAGAAGAGGCTGGGGTTGTGGCTCATTGGTATAGCTCATACCTAGAACATGCGAGGCACTGGGTTTGATCCTCAGCATCACATAAAAATAGATAAATAAAATAAGGTATTGTGTCCAACTACAACTAAAGAAAAATATTTTAAAAATAATAAAAATAAAATACTTAGAGATAGGAATTGGTGATGATGACATATAGGAAAGTCATGAATGAAAGAGGGTTAGGTATGGGCTGGGGTTGTAGCTCAGTAGTAGAGCACTTGCCTAGCATGTGTGAGGCACTAGGGTTGATTCTTAGCACTACACACAAATAAAGGTTCATTGACAAAAAAATTTTAAAAAGAGGGTTAGGTAGGAGTTCAGTAGAAAAGGGGACTCATAGGGATATTTTAAGCTTAGTAATTAATATTTTTTTCACTCCAAAGCAGAAAGGCACCAGAAAAATATTTAGAAATAATTGAAAACTTCCTTCTTATAGGGCTAAGTAATACCCTTAATTGCTTTCCTATGGATCCTGTAAATCTTTCACACTGCCCTGTAGAGTGTGAAATAATAATTTTTAAAAGGATATACCATTACATGTCTCTAATTTTTCTGCAGGGTTAATTCAGAAATATTTGAATTTCTCCTTTGTGCCAGACACTGATATGGTACTGTAGATACAATAGTACATAGCTCTTCCATTTCCCAAGCTAAACATATTTGTTACTTCTCTGATGTGCCAAACATGATCCATGCCTCTAAGCCAAGAAAAGAAAAATTCTAGGCCAAGAAAAGAAAGGTCAAAGAACAGATCCCTTTGACCTTTCTCTTTTCTTGGCTTAGAATTTTTTTTCCCAAATATCAACTTGGTCAGCTCTCTTGACTTTGTTTATTGGTGGTCTCCTCCACCAGAATGTAAGCTCCATCATCAGGAATTTTTGTTGCCCATTGTGTCCCCACTTAAAACGTCACATAATAACTTCAAATAGAGGCACTCTGAAAGAAATGATAGATATATTACAGGGATGGAAAAAGTAGTTGGTACTTGTCCATGGTTATCAAAGAATGCTACTTTGAGGAAACGATATTTTCTCTGAGACTAGAATGAGAGAGAAGGAGCCAAGGAAATCAAGAATTCTGTAGATAGAGGGAAAGGCCCAGAGGCCTATATTGTTCTGGATGCTATATAGTGAAGTGATTGGAAGGATGTCAGCAAGGAAACCCCAGACCAGTTTGGGGGGAGGCTTTTCTGGGGCAGATAAGGCCTTTGATTTATATGGTAGTGGTGCAGATGAAGAGAATTGGATGGGTTTAGTTTAGTTTTTTTTTTTTTTTAATCATACTTGGAATTGAACTCAGGGGTGCTTTATCACGAGCTGCAACCCAGCCTTTCCTTTTCTGTTTTTTTTTTTTTTTGAGAGTCTTGCTTGTTGCCCAGGCTGGCTTCAAACTTGTTATCCTCCTGCCTCTGCCTCCCAAGTATCTAGGCATGTCCACTGTGCCAGGTGGGTTTAAAATATTTTGAATGAGAAGCTCGTGGGATTTATTGATGGATTAAATGATAGGTTGGGCAGGGGATTGTAGGGGAAAGGCTCCTCAACTTTATGCCTTTAGTAGATGGTACAATGCAGAAGCCTTAGTGAGTAATATTATGAGAATCTAGTTATCTTTGCTTTCATCTCAGACCTGGTTATTTTCTGATTACTCTTTTTTTTTTTTTTTGGTTTAATTAGTTACACATGACAGTACAATGACCTTGACATATCATACGTTTTAATCAGATGAGATATAATTTCTCATTTTTCTGAGTGTACAGGTTGCAGAATCATATTGGTCATGCAGTCACATATATACACACAGTTGATTACTTTTATTTTGACAAACAGACATGTTGTGAAATCAAACAAGTTACTTAGGTTATTTATGAGTCCTCTTACAGGCTAGATCCTGGGCTGGGTGTTGTGGATATGTAAAGGATTAAGACACTGTTAAAGAGTTTAGTCAAGAAAGACAAACATGTAAACTTGTTGATGTTATGAAGTAATTCAGGAGTATCCAGGTTCTTTGACATTGAAGCTAGGCTTGGGGTTCTGAATATTTTAGTCTTAACTTTTTCCAAATCTGATATACTTAGTGTAAAATTTGCTTGTTCACATTTTCTTTCTTTTGTTATCAATGTTTGTAAAGAGATACTTATTAAATACTAGCACTTTTAAGTTCTTTGCTATACTGCTGCAAGTGTTTTTTTTTTTAATTTTTTGCTTCTTAAATGTTCAGTAAATATAAAAAGAACTTTTTAAAATAGTATAAAGAATAATTATACAATTAAGGAATAAAGAATAAAAATAAATGTTCATATATTTACCATATGATTTTTTGTTGGTTTGTTTTGTTTTGCAATACTGAGTATGGAACCCAAGCGCATTCTACCACTGAGCTATACTCTCAGCCATTTTTATTTTTTATTTTGAGATAAGGTTTCACTAAATTGCCTGGGCTGGCTCTGAATTTGTAATCCTCCTGCCACAGCCTCATGAGTAGCTGGAATTATAGGTGTAAGTCACTGTACCCAGTCCACATGGTTTTAATAAAGTACATTTATCTTTGCCTTTTGTTATAGTTTGAAAAGTTATAAATTTTTAGTTTTATGAGAGACAGATAAAGATAGTAAAATGTCTAGACTTTAGACTTAATACTGATCTTGTTGGACAATGACATCCTTTTAGGTTATTTTGAGATTAAAATGACTGCGCATATATATGTGTATGTGAGGCACACATTGTATTTATTTAATTTAATTTTTTTCCTTTTTTTATTAGCTATTCATGATATTACAATGATCTTGGCAATTCATACATTTGAATCATTGGGGTACAATTTCTCATTTTTCTAATTGTACAGATTGCAGAATCACACTGGTCATAGTCACCTATATACATACAGCAATCATAATGTCTATTCTATTCTGCTGCCCTTCCTATCCCTCCTGGGGCTCACATTTTAAATCTCTATATAAATAGAACATAGTGGCATTTTACTGGGAATTAGTGTTGTTATTGACTTGAGGCTTATGTAGTTCTTAATATTTTTCTCTATTATTCACTAATTTGTCTAATGGAAATTATATTTTCTTTTATAACTAAACTTTAAAGATGACTTATAAGTTCTTTACCTTATCCTAAGTTGTTGTATATATATAGTATTGTCCCTTTACAATACTCTTTTTATTTAAATTTTGGTTAAAATAACTTTTAAGATGTTAATTGGCCTAAGCTGACTATATTGGAATTGTGCCTTCCACCTATGTAACTACCTATATAACTTTTTGGCAAGTTATAAAACACCAGTTTTTCTCTCCTTGATTTCTTGTAAAGATTTTATAAAGTAATAGAGAAATGGATAAGGATCATTTTTATGTTGAATTAGTTGGCATAGGTACTCTGTATCTACTCACCACAATATTTTGTTTTCTCTTTTTTTAAAATTTTTATTTTTTTATTTTTTAGATATAGAGGGACACAACACAATGCCTTTATTTTTATGTGGTGCTGAGGATTGAACTTGGGTCCCGCCCGTGCTAGACGAGGTGCTCTACCGCTGAGCCACAATCCCAGCCCTCTGTTTCTCTTTTTTAAAGATTCTTTTAGTTGTAGATGGACATAATACTTTTATTTTATTTATTTATTTTTATGTGGTGCTGAGAATCAAACCGAGTGCCTCCTACATGCTAGGCAAGTACTGTACACTAAGCTGTAACTCCAGCCCCTATTTCTTTTTTTTTTTTTAGCAAATTATTTTTTCAGTATTTTTGGTGGTTTTATAATTTTTTATTGGTACATTATAATTATACATAATGGTGGGATTCATTGTTACACATTCCTACTTGCACACACATTAATATTCTTATTTTTAAATTTACTTTTAAGTATCCCCCCCTGCCTTTTTTTTTTTTTTTTGCTTTCACAGTTATAGATTTGGCGCTTCTTCCCCTACCCTCAAGACTTTCTACTTTGAAATAAGCAATCAGCTAACATTTTTCTAAAAAGTCCTTTGTCAGTGCTATAGCAGAGTAGTAAAGAAAAACCATTGATTTTTTTTTTGGCTAAGGTAGGTGAAAGGAAGAATAATTTGATTCTTTACTCTCTCCATCCTAGTAGCTACCTGCTTTGTCTCCCAGATGTGTTCACATTGGTTTTCTACTTCATCAGAGCCAATGGAAGAAGTCAGAGGACTGGGGGGTTTTGTGAAACAAATATCAGACTGAAAATCACGTTTATTAATTTTTTTTGGAGTGAGGGGCGGTACCAGGGATTGAACTCAGGGGCACTTGGCCAATGAGCCACATCCCCTGCCCTATTTTCTGTTTTATTTGGACTGGGTCTCACTGAGTTGCTCAGTACCTGGCTGTTGATGAGGCTGGCTTTGAACTCTTGCTCCTCCTGTCTCAGCCTTCCAAGCCACCACGCCTGGCAGGTCTATTAATTTTTTTTTTAAGACAGATACGTTACATAGGCATTTTTTAATTTTTATTTTTTGTAGTTGTAAATGGACAGGATTATTTAATTTATTTTATGTGGTGCTGAGGATCAAACTAGTACTTCACATGTGCAAGGCAAGCACTTTGCCACTGAGCTACAGCCCCAGCCCCAGGTCTATTAATTCTTAAATACTTACCAGATGCTTTATGTATACATTATATCAGTATGTATGAAGCAAGAATTCACTGTCTCCATTTACAGATGAGGAAACAGGAATCCAAAGAAGTTAAAGGTTTTTAAAAATTATTCAACATATATTTATCTCCAGTCATTTGCTTGCACTGTTCTTAACACTAGAGCTACAGCAGGAACAAAACAAAAGCGTGTAGCTTCCATTCCAGTCTTAAAAGTCGTAAATGATAGATAAATTCAATTAGGACTGGCTTAGAATTCTAATTTCTTTCACTGTATGCTTAGTTTGGGGTTCTAATATTTATTTTTTATTGGTACTGGGGGGTTGGACCCCGGTATGCTTTACCACTGAGTCACATCTCCAGTCTTTTTAATTTTTTATTTTATCACTGAACCACAACCCCATTTCCAATGATTTTAAGGATACATACTGAAGAGTGGTATACTTGGATCATCCATACATTTATATGGTGGTTCCATACTGAGTCTTTTGAGGAACCTCCATACTGATTTTCGTAGTGGTTGTATTAATTTGTACTAATTTACAATACTACCAACAGTATAAAAGGGTCTCACTAAGTTGCTTAGGGCCTTGCTCTAAATTACTGAGGTTGACCTTGAACTTGTGATACTGCTGTCTCAGCCTTCTGAGTCACTGGGGAGATTACAGGCATATGCCACCATGCCCAGCTCTAACATTCCCCCCCCCCACATTTTTTTATTGGTGCATTAGAGATGTACATAATAGTAGGGTTTGTTGTTATATATTCATACATGCACACAATATGACATTACAATTTAGCCAGTATCACTCTCCAGCATTTATTTGTATTCTTTTTGTTTTTGGTAGTTGTAGATGGACATAATGCCTTTATTTTATTTATTTTTATGTGGTGCTAAGGATCGAACCCAGTGCCCCAGATATTAGGCAAGTGCTCTACCACTAAGCTATAACCCCCGCCCTGTATTCTTTTTTTTTTCCACATTTTTAAAATTTGTGCATTATAGTTGTTCATACTGGTGGGATTTGTTGTTATGTGTATAATCTAGCAGTACATGCACACAGTACACACATAATAATATAATTTGGCAAATATCACTCCCCAACACCTCCTCCCTCTCTTTCCATCTCTCACACTTTGGTCCTTTTCCTCTACTGATTTTCCTTTGATTTTCATGAGATCTGCCCCCACCTTTCTTTTCCTTTTTCTTTTTTAGCTTCTGCATATGAGAGAAAAACATATGACCCTTACTTACCTTCTGAGTTTGGCTTGTTTCACTTCACATAGTGGTCTCTAGTTCACCCATTTTCCTGCAAAAATAATTTTATTTTTCTTTTTAACTGAATAAAGCTCCATTGTGTATGGCTGAATAAAACTCCATTTTTTTTAATCCATGCATCTGCTGATGACGCCTAGGCTGATTCCATAATTTAGCTATTGTGAATTGTGCTGCTATAAATATGGGTATGCATGTATCACTATAGTATGATGATTTTAATTCTTTTTTTAAAAAAATATTTTTAGTTGTGGATGGACACAATACCTTTATTTTTTATGTGGAGCCTCAAATCAAACCCAGTGCCTCACACATGCTAGGCAAGCACTCTTATCACTGAACCACAACCCCATCTCCAATGATTTTAAGTTTTTAGGATACATACTGAGGAGTAGTATACTTGGTTCATCCACCACATTTATATGGTGGTTTCACACTGAGTCTTTTGAGGAACTTCTCTACTGATTTTCGTAGTGGTTGTACTAATTTGTACTAATTTACAATCCTACCAACAGTATAAAAGTGTTCTTTTTACCTACATCCTCTTTAGCATCTATTATTATTTTTACTCTTAAAGACAGCCTTTTCTTCTATATTTATTGACCGTTTGTATTTCTTCTTGTGAGCAAGTGTCTTTTGCCTATTTATTAATTGGGTTATTTGGGTTTTTTGGGGGGCGTGTTAGGTTTTTTTTTAGTTCTTTATACATTCTAGACATTAATGCTCTGTCAGAAGCATAGCCAGCGAAGATTTTCTTTCATTCTGTAGGTTCCCTCTTCAAGTTCCTAATTGTTTCCTTTGCTGTGTAGAAGCTTTTTATTTATTAACTCTTGGCATTATTTCCAGATCTTTAGGGATTCTTTGAGAAAGTTGTTTGCCTATACCTATATGCTGGAGTGTTGACCCTACATTTTCTTCTAGGAGTTACATAGTTTTTGGTCTAAGGTGCTACATCTCTATGGCTAAGGTAGCAAGTAATTTAAACTCTGAGCTTTAGTCTTTTTTCATCTATCAAGTGAACCCTTTTCTTACAGGGTTGCCTCACAGGATAAAGAGACACGATGAAGGTGAATATTTTTAAGTTGTATTGTATAATATTGCTATTTCATATCAGTATTTTGTTAATATTTGAATTTCTTGATTAGAGGCCAAAGAATTAGTTTCTTTTCTTTCTCTCTCCCTGTTTCCCTTCCTGATGTCCTCTTCTTCCATCTTTTCTTCCTTGAGATATGAAGATTTAAGAATAAATTAATAATTTTAGTATTTTGGAAAGATGTTTATTTAAGGCAGTCATTGTAAGATTTGTATGTGGTCTAGAAAATGACACATAAGGAGATTTTAAGGGCATCTGGGTTTCAGTTAACTTTATAATTTTCTTTTTAACAAGGCTGATAATCATTGTTTAATAATGGGTTGGAAGGATGATGAGGTAGAACACAAAAGCATGCATGATTCACCCATGTTCTCTTTCCTGCCCTGGGACCAAAGTATTAAGTCCAGAAAAAGGAGGTAGAAATCATACAATAAATAAACATTTTATACTCATTATATTGAATCATCATTTGAGAGAATTAGAGTTTGAGAGAATCTGAAAAATTACTCAAAATATAATTATGCATTTGGTGATTATTTATATTAAAGTGGGCTTTGGGCAACCTATTTTCAGACATTTTTATAACTAGATTTTTAAACAGGACTAATTTGTGCTGCTTTTCTGCATAATGTCCACCATTATGTCCACTTCACCAGTTCTACCATTCTTTGTATCTAGAAGGAATCTCCAAATATCTATTGAAATGTTGATTTTTGTCAAGAGTCTATGAAAGTCTACATTTTAAGCCACACTAATGGCTTTGGGATATGTATTAATTCCATTTAGGGTAGAGGTCCTAATATGTGCAAGAATAGAAAAGACAGAATTATATCTCATCTATGTATGACATTCTACTGTCATATATAACTAATTAAAACAAAAAATAAAAAAAAAACAAAAAAGAATAGAAGAGGTATTACAGAGAAGAGAGCTTCTAAAATTTTGTCTACCTGAGGGGTTTGCACCCCTTAAAGATTCTATATACAGCTATGGTAAATAATCTCCCATTTTGCTAGAGTACAGACTTCTTAACAGTTCAAATTCTTTGGAACACAACTGTGGACCTTAATGTTAGCTGAAAATCTAAGATTGAGTAAGAAAGTCACTGCCACAACATCCATGTGTGTTATTTCCGATTTGACTATCAAAGCTACTCAAGAGCCTATTGTTCTAAGTCTTGTACTAAAATTGAAAGATTAGTGTTGTAATTATCATGTTGTTTATGTTCCTTTTGAACATTTTTTTTCTTTTTTTTGTCACAGGGAGAGCTTTTGTCAATTTGTGCATACAAGTATTTGAGTGACTACCACATTAAGGCTGTAGATAATATATAAGAATGAATAAGAGTCTTTTCCTGTATAGAAACTCACAGTTTAAAGGAGCTAAGGATGTTTATGAAGGACTAAAAGAAATAAAGTGTTATAAAGGCATAGTTAAGATATTATGGGAGTGGAAAGAATTCAAAGCAAATATGAAGCAACAGATGGCAAAAGATACTTCTAAAAGTAGGTATAGTGCCATAAGAAGTGGCACCTAATAGCAAAGAAGAAGCTGGACTACACATTACCTACATAAATATACTGGCCTGAATCAATGTATAACTTGGTAGTATTAGAATACATTGCAAAGTGGGACTGGGGCTATGGTTCAGAGGTAGTGCACTTGCCTAGCATATGTGAGGCACTGAGTTCAATTCTCAGCACCACATATAAATAAAAATAAATAAATAAAGGTCTATCAACAACTAAAAATTAATTTAAAAAAGAATACTTTGCAGAGGGCTGGGATTGTGGCTCAGTGGTAAAGCGCTCGCCTAGCATGTGCAAGGTGCTAGGTTCGATCCTCAAGCACCACATAAAAATAAATAGAGGTATTGTGTCCCACTACAACTAAAAGAAAAAATTAATAAAAAAGAATACATTGCAGAACCGAAATTATGTCAACATATTTATTGAGCTTTTCCTGTGTGCTAGGCAGTATTCTAGATGCTTTCTAGAACACTGCCTTCTTTTTAATTATCAAGATAGGTGTTTAGAAATGTTATATGTTCCACTTATCAAGAGTTATAATTTTTTTATATAAATCTACTGAACACACTGGTGTGTGCCTATAATCCCACCTACTTACGTGGCTGAGGCAGAAGGATTTTGAGTTCAAGGCCAGTCTGGACAATTTACCAAGATCTGTTTCTAAGTATGTGTGTATATGTGTAACCTTTTAAAATCTGCTTTTTTTTTTCCTATTAAGAGCTTTATGTATATGAGAGAAAATGAAAAGTGTAGATTTCATTTCCCAAATACCCTTTTCAGAAATAATCACTGTCAAAATTGAATATATAACTTCAAGTTCAATTCTTATATGAACTTTGAAAAAAAAATGACAAGCAGCTTTTTCATTTTGTAATGGTATAGATCTTTTCTCATATTAGAATAGAGATGTGTACCATTTCTAATTGTTTTTGCTTGAAATGGTTTTATTGGTTCCTAAAACCTTACTTGGAAAATTGCCTTTCTGTGAAGATATTTTAAATTACTCTTTTTGTTCTGCCCCAGGTTAGTTCTCTTGAAAATATTTAATAAACAGCTTTTTTGAGGGAAGGATGGAGTTCTTACTTGTTGCCCAGGCTGGTCTTGAACTCAGTATGCTCAAATGATCCTTCTCTCTTAGTGTCTCTCTCTCCTTTTTTTTAATATTTATTTTTTAGTTGGACACACTATCTTTATTTTTATTTGATGTTGAGGATCGAACCTAGGGCCTCGCACGTACCTGGTGAGTGCTCTGTCGCTGAGCCTCAACCCCAGCTCCCACCTTAGTGTCCTAGGTAGCTGGGATTACGGACACATGCCACTACTTCTGGCTTGAACTTCATTTTCTTTCAAATAATGTTTGACCATGAGCTGAATAATAGAGCTTTGACCAGTGTTTGTTAACTCAGTAAAATGGCAAAATTATATTTGCACTAAAGAGTTTAATTGATAGCTTGGTTTTCCCAAATATTATCTTCATATTTTTGGATTTAAAATTTAAACCATTTAATCTAGTCAAGAAGAGACTATGGTTCAATATTGCTTTTAGAACTACCTTGGAAAATAAAGATTATAAATTTTTTTAATTGTATAAACTGATAATAATGTTGGCATCAAATGATCTCAAATCAAAAGAGCTCTTAACTGTTCTCAACTATTAACGTATTTTCCCTCTGGACCATCTATATTGTATTGGTAGAATGCTTTAAGCAATTTGCACTAATAAAGTAAATTATTAGTGTAAAAAGTCCATGGACTTTTTATCTTTGGAAAATGGAGTTCTTATCTTTGGAATCTTTTATATTATTATCTTTAATTCAGTTGATGAATCATAATTAAAATGTATTAATATTGAGGACAAAAGAGATACCAAATAATTGATAAGATAAACATAAAAGATATATGTGATAAACAAATAGTTATTTTGATTTAAACATGCACATGTGTGGATGCCAGTGACTAGGTCCAGATGTGATTAATCAAGAAGTCTTTGGAAAAAGGTTGACTAGAAATTTGAAGGAGAAAAAAAACACATAGATTAGCAGAAAGGGTTACAAGAATCAGGATGATTATTTGGGATCTTATTTAGGATCAAAGGTAGTACATAGAATTTCTAACAATACATATTAGTTAAATTTGGGGTTGGGGATGTGGCTCAAGCAGTAGCGTGCTTCCCTGGCATGTGTGCAACCCGGGTTCGATCCTCAGCACCACATACAAACAAAGATGTTGTGTCCTCCGAAAACTAAAAAAATAAATATTAAAATTCTCCCGCTCTCTCTCTCTGTCTCTCAAAAAAAAAAAACAAAAAAAACTATATTAGTTAAATTTATTATAGTTCTTTTTTAAGAACTATAACATTTGTTCAGATTGTACTACTGACTTTTTAAGGTCAGAGTTAGTATTTCCAGGCCAAATAATGTCCTAAGAAATATCCTAAAATTTTTGTTTCATCAGTTCCTGATGGCCCCAATATGTTGATAATACAGTGTTTTTAGATGTATTTTTTATTCTAATTAGTGTAATTTTTAATTTTTTTAAAAAAGAAGGGTATTGGGGATAGCTGTGATTTCTTTGGAATTCTAAGAGTAGAACCATCTTCTTTAAGGGATGCTGTATGTATCAGAGACCTGGATTTACAAAGTAATTGGGTTCTGGATTGTCAGTGCAAGTTGAACAATTAAAATTTAAAACATATATTTGTATAATATAAATTGGGAGATATTTCCTGGGAAGTGCTTCATATACCCTAAAAGTCAATAAAAAATCACAAAAATAAATGAAAATAGAATTTTTTTTTCTCAGCATGATGGATAGATGGATGGATGGGTGGGTGGGTACTGAAGATAAAATGTAGGGTACTTTACCATTGAGGTACAGTTCCTCAACCCTTTTTATTTTTTAATTTTGTGAGAGGGTCTTGCTAAGTTGCAGAGGCTGGCCTTGAACTTGTGATCCTCCTGCCTCAGCCTTCTGAGTTGCTGGAATCATAGGCATGTGCCACTGCATTCAGCTTGAGTATGTTTAATTTAAAAGTTATATGAATCTGTGTTGTGGGCTGGGGTTGTGGCCCTAGCATGTTCAAGGCCCTGGGTTCGATCTTTAGCACCACATAAAAATAAATAAACGAAGGTTTTGTGCTCAACTACAACATATATATATATATATATATATATAAAACAAATCTGTGTTGTAAATGTTTCTGCGTGGAATCAACTGCCTGACACTTCATGAAAATAGTTCAGTGAAGTTTAAATTTACTTTCTTTAGTATTCAAAGGACTTTCAAATTTCAGTGGCCCTTAGGAACAATCTGTGTAATGCTCCTCAAGAAAGTTTTTGAATGTATGGGGCTGGGATTGTGGCTCAGCGGTAGAGCGCCCGCCTAGCACTGGCGGGACCCGGGATCCTCAGCACCACATAAAAATAAAGGTATTGCGTTGTGTCCATCTACGCCTAAAAAAAAAAAAAAAGTTTTTGAATGTTGGGGTTGGGGGTAGTTTCTATGGCAATTTCTTTATTGATCCTTTGTGCTAATGCCAAGTGCAGTCAGCTGAATGTACACCAGGACAAATTTTCACTAATAGAGGGATCCTGAGGTAAGAAAGATGATAAAAATGAGGAATATAAATTGAGGTTCACATCTTTTCCAGTATGAAAGAAAACCCAATGTTTATTTGCTTTATTTTATGTCTCAGAATTTAGTATTAAAAGGTTGGTGAAATAGAAGATATGTATTTCTAAAGTTCTTAGTTCAAAATGGCTGGAGAATATATTATCTAACAAAAGATGGGAGACTGAAAAGCTACTTCAGACCTGAAATCCCTGATGGAATTAAAAGAGAATCTTATATCTACATGGTTATTACACATTTTCAGGTCTAAAAAATTAGAGGATTGACTGAGTAAGATCTCTCCCATATCTTTTTCTACCTCCTGTCATTGTCTATTCCACTTGACCAATAAAAGACTACAGGGTTTTTCTCCCCACATATTTTTTTATTGGTGCATTGTAATTGTACTTAATGGTAGGATTCAGTGCTATGAATTTATACATGCACAAGATTATTTTTTAATGAACAACTTTCTGTTTCGATACTTAAACTAAAATTTTGCCTGCTCAGAATAATTTGTTAGTTTCTCATGTTTTTTTGGAGGCTTATCGTTTTTTACACTTAAGTAAAATTCATTTGAACTGTGATTCTCAATTACAGTTTTTATTTCTTAGATAAATTCAGAGGCCATCCCAAGATAGAAAGAAGTTAAGGGAAAATTAAGAGAAAGAACATCAGGGCTGAGGCTGTAGCTCAATGGTAGAAAGCTTGCCTAGCATATGTGAGAGACACTGGGTATTGTGTCCATCTACAACTAAGAATAGTTAGAGAGAGAGAGAGATAAATAAATAACATCAGCTAATATAATTCTCAATAAAAAGAAAGAATGGTAAAAGTACAAAAAAAAATATGGGCTAGGGCAGTGGCCCAGTGATAGAGCACTAGCCTAGCAAATTGAAGCACTGGGTTCAATCCTCAGCACCACATAATAAACAAAATAAAGATGTTGTGTCCATCTACAACTAAAACAGTATATATTTAAAAACTACTTATTCAACACTAGGTGAAAATTTTTATTTAAATTCAAAATATGTCATGAATAATTCTGAGCATACTTCTTTTAAAAAAATTAAGATCCTGATAGTGAATATTGTAGATTTTGTGGTTCATATGGTTTTGTCACAACTATTCACTCTGTTTTTCTAGTACAAAGGTAACCATAGATGATGTACACATGAACAAACATGGCTGTATTTCACTAAAACTTTATTAATGAACACTTAAATTTGAGTTTCCATGTTTTTACATAGCATGAAATATTCTTTTTTAAAAAATATTTTTAGTTGTCAATGGACACAATATCTTTTTTTTAATCATTATTTTTTAGTTGTAGTTGGTCACATTTTGTTTATTTATTTTATGTGGTGCTGAGGATTGAACCCAGAGCCTCGCACGTGCTAGGCAAGCGCTCTACTGCTGAGCCACAACCCCAGCCCCCACAACCCCCTTTCAAATATCTTTTTATGTATTTATTTTTAATGTGGTGCTGAGGATTTCACCCAGTGCCTCACATGAGTGAGGCAAGCACTTTACCTCTGATCTGCAACCCTAGCCCATGAAATATTCTTTTGTTTTTTATTTTGGACCATTTAAAAATATATAAACAAGCCAGGCGTGATGGCATACACCTGTAATCCTAGTGGCTAAAACAGCAGGATCAAGAGTTCAAAGCCAGCCTCAGCAGAAAACGAGAAGCTAAGCTTCTCAGTGAGACCCTGTCTCTAAATAAAATACAAAATAAGGCTGGAGATGTGGCTTAGTGGTTGAGTGCCCCTGAGTTCAATTCCCACTACCCACTCTTCCGCAAAAAAAAATAAAGAAAAAAAAATATATAAACATTCTTAGCTAGAAGGTCATACAAAAACAGGTTGATGGACTGGGGCTATAGCTCAGTCAGTAGAGTGCTTACCTTGCATGCATAAGGCCCTGTGTTCAATCCCTAGCATCTCAAAAAAAAAAAAACCAAAAACTTGTATATACTCCTGGTACAGAGGAAAATCTTGAACAAGAGTTGTTGTAGGATAAAACGCCTGAGATCCCTTTTTTACCCAGAATCTCAAGAGTATGGCATACAAAGGTGGTGTGGTATGGTGAAGAGAGCCTTAAAACAGTGATTGTAATAGTTAGCTTTTGCTGCCTAACAAACTACACTCCAAAATTAGTGCCTGAATCAGTATTCTCATAATTCTATGGTCGCTATAATGCTTTTATGCTTTGTGCTGACCTAGTTGAGCTGAGACTGTTTAGGTCTTACAGTCTCGGATAACTTACTCACAAATCTGGGGCCTTAGACTAAGGATGGCTAGAGTCTACTTTAATGTGACCTCTCATTTTTCAGGAGGCTAGCCCAAACTTGTACCTAGGGTGGTAGAAATGTTCCCTGGTCCATGTTCTTTAGTGTTCCATATGCTAAAGCAAGTCACATAAGTAAATCCAGGGTAAATGTGGGAAGGGATTAGAGAAGTATGATTCAATTCAACAGTTAGAGCAACCTGCCACAGTGGTTAATATTCATTAAAAGCCTGGTGTAGTACCTGGCATGTAAAGCACTCAGTAAATGTTTAGGTTCCTCCCATACTTAGAGTAAGTGAATATGCCTACTCTGGTGAATTATTTCTAGGCAGTCTCTAATTCTCTTATATCATAGTCATTGTTCTTGAGGGTTTCCTATATGTTGTTTTAAGATATAACAACACCAGTAGACTTTTTTCTCCCCAGTCCTGTGGATTGAACCCAAGGTCTCCCATGCTAGTAATATACATATATACATAGTATCCATTACTTCTCTCTCTTGGGGATTGCACCCAGGGGTGCTTAACCACTGAGTCATGTCCCCAGCCCTCTTTGGATTTTATTTAGAGACAGGCTCTCACTGAGTTGCTTAGGGCCTTGCTAAATTGCTGATGCTGGCTTTGAACTCTATCCTCCTGCCTCAGCCTCCCAAACTTCAGCCTCCCAAGCCTCTGGGATTACAGGCATATGTCTCCATGCCTGGCTACTTTCATCTGTTATTGATTTATTTCTCCTATGTGGAATGAATACTCTTGGTTGGAGTTAATATTTTCTTCATGTTTATTGTTAGCATTTTAAACAAATTTTTCCATTTTCAGATAATTATAGGTTCACATGCTGTTGTAAAATAATTTTCTACAATATTATCTTACAGATTTATAGTACAGTGTCACAACAAGGATATTGACATTGATGTTGAGATAATCATGAAACAGAACATTTCTATTACTATAAGACTCTTTTGATCTTTTATAGTGATACCCACTTCTCTCTTGTTCCTATAGCCTCTTGGTTTGGTTTTGTTTTGTTTTCCAATGCTAGGGATTGCCTTTTTAAAATCGTAAATCGTTAAACTTACAATTTATTCTTCAGATTTTCAGTTTTCTGGAACAGATGTGAGACTTGAAATTTGTATTGCCAGTGATAACTTTCACATTTGAAAATCTTACTCAGCTCTTATTTATTTATTTATTTATTTATTTTGGTTCTGCCATATTTATTTGTTTTTTATTTTTAATATTTATTTATTTTTTGGTTGTAGTTGGACACAATAACTTTTTTAAAATTTATTTTTATGTGGTGCTAAAGATCAAATCCAGGATCTCACACATGCTAGGTGAACACCCTACCACTGAGCCACAACTCCAGCCCTCTGCCATATTTATTACAAAACTCTTGAAGTATTTATTTGATCCTTGCTTAAAGGTAGATGATATCCACATTTATTTGAGGGGAGTTGTTATCTTCAGAAATCTTTTTGTATATCACTCTTCTTGAGAAGTTCTCCTTTTTGGGATTTTTCCAGGGTTTCAAGAAACTGTTCAGATATTTCACATAAGATGCTAGACTGGCCTTCTTATGATCTTTGGTTCAGTGTTTGATATCAGATTCAACTTCAGTCTCCTCTTTTTCATTAATGAAAATGACATCCAATTCATGGCAGATGGAGCTTATAGTTGGAATAGTAAGTGGATCAACTGATCCACTTTCTTAAATTGATACACGCAGAAATGTGATCTGTTTTAGGATGAACACTAAAAGAGCTCTTCAGTAAGTGATTGATTCTTTTACTAACTTTGATATCCAGCTTTGGAAAATAGTACTGGAGCAAAATCTCCCACTCCAGCCAGGGTTCACATTTTCATTTTTGATATTCTGGTTTGTACTGGCTACTCTCTTCAAATGCTTCCGTTGCTGAAGTGAACTGTGAGACTTTTGGAAGTCTTTTTTGAAGATCTTCATGGAACAAGGAATTAGGAACAAGGGCTAAAATCTTATCCCAACTTTCTGTATTTTCAAGAATATCATGAACAACCAAGGCATTTTCTTCAAAGTATTTTAAAATTATGTTTTTAGATTCACCCTTGGGTGAATTTTTTCACGTAGGTGAAATTTCTTTTTTTAATATCTTAACTGTACTTTACAAGAAGCAAATACTCAGGGTGTGGTGGGGAGGTTGTGGCTCAGTGGTAGAGCATTTGCCTAGCACATGTGAGGCTCTGGATTCAATTCTCAGCATCACATTAAGAAATAAAATATCGTGTCCATCTACAATTAAAAGTATTTAGGGCTGGGGTCGTAGCTCAGCGGCAAAGCACTTGCCTAGCATATATAAGGCACTGGGTTCGATCCTCAGCACCACATATAAAAAAAAAAGTGAACAAATAAAATAAAGGCATTCTGTCCATCTACAACTACAAAAAATTTTTTAAAAATTGAAAGTATTTTTAAAAAATCCTCAAATACTCAACTATTCTAGAATGTACTGCAGAGGATAGCTTTCCAACTCATTCAACCTATACCCAACAATGAACACTTCACCTTCCAGAACCTACTCAGAGTTGAGGCTTAAATCCAAAGTCCTCCATTAATGCTCAGTTGATGATGTGGATGGCTATTGTCATGAGGGTCCAGCACTTTGAACATATGTCTGCAGAAAAAATATGGAATGCTTCACGAATTTGCATGTCATCCTTGTTTAAGGGTCATGCTACTCTTCTCTGTATCATTCCAATTTTAGTATATGTGCTGCCGAAGCGAGCAACAGTTCTCTAGCTTTTAAAATGAATTTAACATAGAAAAAATCTGTGTAAAGCAATTAGTGTTTTTTTTTAAAGAGAGAGAGAGAGAGAGAATTTTTTAATATTTATTTTTTAGTTTTCGGCGGACACAACATCTTTGTTTGTATGTGGTGCTGAGGATCGAACCCCGGCTGCATGCATGCCAGGCAAGCGTGCTACCGCTTGAGCCACATCCCCAGCCCAGCAATTAGTGTTTATAAAAGACCTACCATACCTAATTGGAGATTACTTTTTCCTATCACCTGGAATTTGAATTGGATACATATAATAGAAAAACTTTTAATTTTTTAAAAATTTTATTTATTCTAATTAGTTGTATATGAGAGCAGAATGTACTTCATTTCAAAAACTTTTAATTATATAAGCATAATAGAATTTCTCTCTATATAAAGTAAGTCCAGAAGTCTGTAGTATAGGGCTAACATGACAAGACCAGAGTCAGCAAGAACTCAGACTTTTTCTTTTGTTTATTACCACCACATTGTGGTCCTTGTTTTCTTTCTTTAGGATAGTATAAGATAGAGGAAAGTCAAGAAATCTCTTCCTATCAGCTCTTTATATTAAGACCTGTTTGATTGTTTAGAAATAGTCTTTTGTTTTAGATACTTCTTTTTACACATTTATTTTTTATTAAGAATGAAATAGGGCTGGAGATGTGGCTCAAGCGGTAGCGCGCTCGCCTGGCGTGCGTGCGGCCAGGGTTCGATCCTCAGCACCACATACAAACGAAGATGTTGTGTCCACTGAATACTAATAAATATTGAAATTCTTATTTAAAAAAAAAAGTTTAAGAATGAAATAAACAGAACTTTCTGGAAGAGTGGAAGTTCATCTTCCAGAATTATATAATCCTTTCTAGAGACATTGATCATTAACATTTTTGTACATATAATTATGTTGTCTTATTCATTTAATACACTTAAAACATGCCCACATACATAGTTTAAAAGCAGAATTTACAATTATTCCACTTAAAAATAGTTTTAAATTTTTGGTGGGATCACTTAATAAGAAATCTACCCCCTTAAAAAATTTAAGTATACTATTGTATTGTAAAACTATAGGCAAAATGTGATATAGCAGATCTCTATTACTAATTCATCTTTGTACTTATTGAATAGCAACTCCCTGTTCTACTCTCTGCTTCATTGAATTTGAATACTTTAGCTATCTCATTTAAGTGAAGTCATGCAACATTGGTCTGTCAATGACAGGCTTATTTCATCTTACCTAATGTTGTCGAGGCTTATTCACATTGTCACATATAACAGTGTTCCCAGAATAACCCAATCCTTGTATGTGAGAACTATCCTCAAAGTGTCATGAGAAAGAGGAAATCAGATCCAGGATTGCACAGAATGCAATTTATTCGTTCATTTACTGATGGAAGTGTGGCCCGTGGGTGACAGCAAGACCAATGAGATCTCTGCAATTTGAGTTAAACAAAACTGACTATATCCTAGCTGTAGTACACTTGTTTTATCTTAATATCAAAGAGTTAGGCACAACCTTGGAGCTGAGGTCTGGTTGTAAAGCTCCACCTACCACACTAATGGTTTTGTCTGTTTATAATTTGCTAGGAAACTATGCAGGAAAAACTAGGTAAGATTACTCTAGGGTAAATGTGGTGGTTAAAATCCAAGATGGCTGTAATCATGTCTAGCTTAATCTATACAGACAGTATTTTCTTCGTATTTATAGCTGAATATTTCATTATACATAGGCACCACATTTATTTATTCATCCATTAATGAACACTTGGATTGCTTCCACCTTTTGGCTATTATGAATTATTATGAATAAGTGTTTTAGGTACTACTAAAAATATGGTAGCTTTTCATACTTAATGTTTTGTTATCTCTAATATTTATTCATGGATCCTGTATCCATACAGCAAGGTTATCATATCTTGCATGTTTTCATCAGACTGTTAGGCCAACATAAAACTGAGCTTACAAACACTTGATTAATTAATTTGAATATACTAGTTGGGATTTTAGAATTTTTGGTAAGTTCTAATTAATTGGTTGATGTTTCATCCATACTAATCAATATGAATTTTAAAGATAATTTTGAAGCCCAAGGAGTTTAAACAGAATGATGATAATATCCAGATGCTGAGAACTAATTAGAAATATGTGGGGTTTAATTCCATTTACTTTGCATTTAGAATTTTCTTGATGAATATTTTTATTTGTACTGTATATCTTTTAATAATGTGTTTTTGTCTTCATAAAGAATCTGATGATTCTTGTTACAATATTCAGACTCATAATGGGTCAAATATCTATTGGAGAAATAAATTCCTCATGGATTTAATTATATTAGTATTAATAAGTCTATAAAGAACCTTAGAACAATTCAAAGTGAAATATTCTTTGGGATACACTGATTAATTAATCTAAAAAGTGAAGAATTATAAACGAAGCAGTCTTTTCTTGACCTCTTCTTCCCAATGACAAGTAATCAACATAATTTATAGTCTTTTTGTGTGAGATAGGAGACTTCCTTGAGTGGTCTGGTTTCTTCCACTTAAAATAGGTATTACAAAACTTCTTTTTTTTTTTAGCTCAACTTCAAATTTACTTTGTTTCTGCATTTAAAGTTTAATTATCTAAGTGCAGTGTTTATTTAAATGTATTTTAAGTTGTAGATGTCACAATATATTTGTTTTATTTATTTTTTTTATGTAGTGCTGAGGATCAAACCCAGTGCCTCACAGGTGCTAGGCAAGTGTTCTACCACTGAGCTACAATCCCAGCCCAGTGCAGTGTTTTTTAATTAATGTTATTTCTATATTGCAAGAAAATAAAAGGTTAATGAGGCAGCACAGAGCAGGTAGGAGTGTCATAGGTTTAGCTATCCATTTTTTTTTAACTATTTATTTTTTAGTTTTCGGTGGACACAACATCTTTGTTTGTATGTGGTGCTGAGGATCAAACCTGGGCCACACGCATGCCAGGCGAGCGCGCTACCGCTTGAGCCGCATCTCCAGCTCTAGCTATCCATTTTTAAAGATCCAAATTTGGTAGGAAGTCGCTTATCTCAAGTAGATCTTCCCAGGCTTCTTCTGGTCTTTCTCCTTAACTTCTACCCCAAATGCCTTGTAAAAATTCTGCATGTGTCTCAGTTCTAGAATGTGTTATGATTTGCTTTTGTTTTAAAAAGAGATTTATTTATTTATTTATTTTAGTTGTACTTGAGCACAGTACCTTTATTTATTTATTTATTTCTGTGTGGTGCTGAGGATTGAACCCAATGCCTTGCATGTGGTAAGTGAGTGCTCTACTGCTAAGCCACAACCCCAGCCACAGAGTTTTTATGTTGAGATGTAAATTAGACAATGAGTATTGAAAACATCTTTTTAGTGGAAAGATGTATATACCATTCCAGAACATTCTTTAAAAGGCTGCTTCTATGTCTAATTGTCACTGTTACAGATTTATGGCTTAATTCATGTCAGTAAATTACAGACTTTTAAAAAGATAGAATACATAATTACCTAAAAGGTTTTGATCTGACTTCCTATAGTTTTTCCTCTTTAGAAATGCTGGTTTATTTCTACTAGCCAGTGGTGAAAGTCAGACTACAGGGGTTTTTTTTTCTTTTCAGTTGTAAATGGACACAATATCTTTAATCTATTTTTTTTTTTTTATGTGGTGCCATGGACCGAACCCAGTGCCTCATATGCATACTAGGCAAGTGCTCTACCACTGAGCCATAACCCCGGCCCCAGTCTATAGTTTTTTAGAAAACATTTCCATTTGCTACAATGTAGGTTTAGTAAGTGGTTTTCTCAAACTTTATTGTTAGAACAACAGCAACTAAAAGTTTCTTTCTTATTGTAGTAAACAAAAATTTTACCAATTAAATCATTGTTTTAAAAAAATTCTTTAAATTTTAATTTATTATATATGACAACAGAATGCATTACAATTCACATTATACAAATAGAGCACAATTCTTCATATCTCTGGTTGTACACAAAGTAGAGTCACGTCCTTCACATCAATTTAATCATTATTAAGTGTGCTGTGCAGTGACATTCAGTATTGTGTAACCATCACCAGTATTTCATCATCCCAAACAGAAACTCTGTACCCATTAAGCAATAACTCCTCATTCTCCCCTTCCCCCAACCCCCTTATGAGTTTGTCTATTCTAGATACTTCACATAAGTGAAATCATATAATTGTTCTTTTGTGGCACTATTATCTAATAAAAATCTACTAGCTTCCCAAAATTAATTAGCTCTAAATAATATTGTTTGTTTTTCTGGAATTTTATGATTCTGTTTATTTTGGCAGTAACAAAAATTCATCTTAGAAAAAGAAGGGAATTATCAGCTTTTTGAATTGATGAAAAGATTAAACAGCTAAGTCTGAAATGGACAAAATGCAGCTAAGACTAATGAAAAACAGGAATAAGGGAACCCTTTGAATCTCCCCTTTCTTCCCTCTTATAGGCTTTATCTTCTGCTATACTGTGGTCCTCTTATGGCAGGAAACATGGCTGTCACTAGTATCAGAATTTTATCTTATAGATTCCATGAGAGGGACTGATTTTCACTTTCTAGATTCTAAGTTTTAAAATCTTGGAAAAGATGTATTAACAAAAAGCTTCTTGCGCTCTATCACCTAATTCTATCCACCCTTTTAATTCTGCCCAGCACTACTAATAGCCATGTGGAAGAGGTAGGGTATGGTAAAACAAAGTTCCTAGAAGAATAGAGTTAGCAAATGGACAAGCAGTCTTGTGGATACCCATGATATATTAAAACTTATTTGTAGTATGAGATGACCAAATGAATGATGTAGTGAGCAAAGTCTCTAATCTTGGACTATTTTTTCTGGTATTGAGCACATTAGGTATTTATGTGATTAGGATATTCTTAGTTAATAAAACCTCCTCTAAGACTGCTAATTATAGAAGTGTCATAGATGTAATTCCAGAGGGCTCTCTCTTTTTAAAAATTTTACTTCTAACTATGTCTTGCTTTTGTCTCATTTTAAGAACATTTTCACCATCTGCAAAAGAAATCTGTGCCTATGAGCACATACTATGTATTGCCCTTTAAGTTCTCTTCCCCAAGTTCCTGGCATCCACTCATCTACTTTCTCTTTGGATGTATCTGTTCATGTAAATGAAATCCTACAATATATGGTCTTTTGTGTTTGGCCCTTTTCATTTAACATAAGATTTCAAGGTTCAGCAACAGAATGGAATAGACAATATGATTGATGTATGTACATTCCATGTATGTATTATATGTCAAAATACATTCTGCTGTCATGTATGACTAAAAAAAAAATAAATCGTATAGTTAAAAAAATAAAAAAACAGAATTCAAGGTTCATCCATTCTGTAGTATGTATTATTATTTCATTCCTTTTTTATTTTTGGCTAAGTAATATTTCATTGTATGGATATATACCACATTTTAATTATTTATCAATTGAAGAACATTTGTATTTCTACTTTTTGGTTATTAGGAATAATGCTGCTACATTCATATACAAATGTTTGTGTGGATATATGTTTTATATGTATTAGATGTATACTTAAGTGTGGAACTGCTAGGTCATATGGTAATTTTGTTTAACCATATGAGAAATTGCCATGCTTCTTCAAAACAAACTTATAATTGCGACTCTTAGAGATGAAATAGATTTTTTTTTTAAATGACTAAATTATTAGAAGTTAGGAGGGAGTCAGTTATATAGAGCTGAGATGAAAATACCCAGGGAAAGTATATAACTATTGAGAAATATGCAATACACTTTTGGTAGTAAGAAATAAGAACCAGTCAAAAGCTGGGTGTGGTGGTATACATGCCTGTAATCCCAGTGATTCAGGAGCCTGAAGCTAACCTCACAAGTTCAAGACTAACCTTAGCAACTTAGTGAGATACTGCCTCAAAATAAAATATTTTTAAAAGAGCTGGGGATGTGGCTCAGTGGTTACGCACCCCTGGGTTCAATTCCCAGTACTTAAAAAAGAAAAAGAACCTGGCAAAGAGGGAAAAGGTATGGAGGTAGATATGTAGGGAAGGTTTAGGACATTTTTAGAAAAAAAGGGAATAACAATGGTTTACGGAAATTAGAACTAAGACAACACTGTTAGCTTTGTTGACCAAAAGATCAGGGACTTTACCAATCAAAAAATAATAAAGGAGCAAAAGGAGGATCAGGAGGGGGGGAAGGGGGGGAGGGAGAGAGGGAGGGAGGGAGGGAGGGTGAGAATAGAAAGAGAGAGGAAAGAGGATATTGGGGGGACTGAAGTCAAATTCCTTGTGTATATGTTTTTGTCAAAATGAACCCTATGTATAATTGTAATGCTCTTTGATGGGACTGGTTCTTTTGTAAGATGACCAAAATTGTGAGGGTTTTCAGAGGGTAGGGAAATGGAGGGACCATATAAACTACATATTCAAACCACTTGCCAGTAAATGGAAGAAGAGGAAGATATTTAGTATATGAAAAGTTTTTGTTGTTGTTGTTGTTTTGGTTTTGGTGGTACTGGGCATTGAACTCGGGCACTCTACGACTCAGGGTCTCACTAAGTTGCTGAGGCTGGCCTCAAACTTGTAATCCTCCTGTCTCAGCCTTCAGAGTCACTGGGCTTACAGGTATGCCCCACCACAACTGGCCAAAAGAATTTTAAGACTTGTGAAGACATGTGAGGAAGCTCTGGGAAAGGAGACACAGCACTAAAGAACATATTATATATTGATAGGAAGAAGCTATAAATTTATTTTTTTTAGCCAAGGAAATGGTCTTTAATAGAAGCAAAATATATACAGAACAGGTACAGATGTAGGTTTTCTTTGATTGGCTTTCTCCTTACTGTTTTGACAATCAGTGTATTTCTACACAAGGGTATGTTTATTCAGATTCTCCTCTTTGTTCTTGCAGTCATCTTTGGCTTCAGCAATGTCAGGTTCCAATGAGTATTAGAGAATTGGAATCTCTAGAAAGCTGGAGAATGAATATAAGTTTTCCAGGGTATTGAATACTATGTGGCTAGCAGAGTAAGGCTAAACATACACAGGAGATGAAACAAGAAGAGTGGTATAGGATGAAGAAGAGCCCTTTGACATAGTAATATGGAGAGTTATGAAAAATATGGACATTTTGGTATTGAAAAGAAGAAAAGTCAAAGATCCTAAGTCAAGATCTTTTCTCTGTTTTTTTAACATTAAAGAGCTGGGGGCAGGACAGGGACTTGAGAAAGAAGAAAGTTTCAGAAATCTCTTTGAGAACCAACAAAAATGATACCATAATAATAAGATCCTAACCTTGAATTCACAATGGACTTGTGGTTTCGAGGCAGGAAATAAAGAAGTTGGAATAAGAGGGAGTGTGGAGAAAGCAGGTGCCTTTTTTTCTTGCACTGAAAATTGGCACAGTAGAAATGGGATTCAGGAATATTTTAGATGTAGTGAATGAGTCTGAAGTTGCAGTCCATAACATCTAGATGGAATGTACAGAGTAAAAGAAGCCAGAATAGGTTTTGCAGTACAGTTCAGTGGTAGAACTTGTTCTTAGAATATATGAGGCCCTGGGTCAAATCCCCAGAAATCCCCAGCACCAAAAGCAACAAAAAAAAAAAAAAAAAAAAAGAAGAAGCAGCAGCAGCAGCAGCAGCAGCCAGAATAGGGACCATAGAGTTAGTGAACAGGAAACCTTCCAGAAATCAAAAAACATTTCAAGGGGCTGGGGTTGTGGCTCAGTGGTAGAGTACTTGCCTAGCACGTAAAAATAAAAAAATAAATAAACAAATAAAATAAAGGTATTGTGTCCAACTACAACTAAAATATATTTTAAAAAACATTTCAAGATTTTTGGTAAGTATAATAAGGAAATGGTCAGGAAAATTTTGAAAATAAAATGTTAAATACTGCGTTGGGGCTGTAGCTCAGTGGTAGAGCGCTTGCCTCGCACGCGTGAGGCCCTGGGTTCCATCCTCAGCACCACATAAATGAAGGAAGGAAGGAGGGAGGGAGGGAGAGAGGGAAAGAAAGAAGAAAGGAAGAAAGGAGGGAAGGAAGGAGATATTGTGTCCATCTATAACTAATTATATATATAGAGATGCTTTGAAAAATGATAAGGCCAATCTGTATAATGAGAGATTGTGCCAACATTTTATTTTCTAAACAGTTAGCTTTAATTAAGAATATAATTTTTAGGGGCAGGGGTTGTGGCTCAGGGTGAAGTGCTCACCTAGTACGTGCAAGGCCCTGGGTTTGATCCTCAGCACCACATAGAAATAGATAAATGAAGGTATTGTGTCCAACTACAACTAAAAACTAAAAAATTTTTTAAAAGGAATATAATTTCTAGCCTTGCATGCACAAATCCCTGGGTTCAATCCCCAGCACCCCCCCCCCCCCGCACACACACACACAAAAAAATATATATAAAATTTCTAGCCAGGCACAAGGGCAAACAACTGTAATCCCAGCAGCTTGGGAGGCTGAGGCAGGAGGATGGCAAGTTCAAAGACAGCCTCAACAATAGCAAAGTGCTAAGCAACTCAATGAGACCTTGTGTCTAAATAAAATACAAAATAGGGCTGGGGATGTGGCTCAGGATTGAGTGCCACTGGGTTCAATCCCCAGTGTCCAAAATAATAATAATAATTTCTAAGAGAGACAGACATAATAGTTGAAAACTTAAAATACCCAACTCTCAATAGTGGGTAGAATAATCAGAAGATAAGGAAATAGAGGACTTGAGCAATATAATAAACCAACTAAACCTAATAGATATAAATCAGAACACTGAAACCAACAATAATGTACATTCTTCTTAAGTGCACATGAGATCTTCTCTAGGGGAGACAATATACTGGGCCACCAATTTGGTCTCATTGAGTTCCTTCCTACCCCTTTGATACTGGGCACTTTACCACTACTCTATGTTCCCAACCTTTTTGGTTTTGTTTTGTTTTGTTTTGTTTTGTTTTGTATGAGACACCATCTCAGTAAGTTTGTTTAGAGCTTTGCTAAATTATCTCAGCCTCCCAAGCTGCTGGGATTACAGGAGTGTGCCACCGCACCTAGCCCTCATTAGATTCTAAAAGATAGATACTTTCATTAATAAAGATTCTTGAGAGAGAAAGAAAGAGAGAAGCAATAGTAAATATATGGGAGAGGAGAGACATGTGAAGAAAATTTATTAGAATTGGCTTACGTAATTAAGGAAACCAAGAAGTCCCACAACAGGCCATCTTCATGGCTGGAGAACCAGAGAGGCCAGTAGCATGGCTCAGTCCAAGTCTGAAAAGGCCTTAGGACCAGGGACTGGATGGTCAACTCTCAGTCCAGGAGTAAAATCCTGAAATTTAGAATCAGTGGTTGCTGATTAAGGACTGATTCGTCTTCATTTAGTCCATAGACTCACCCCAAAATAATGTTTTACCAGCTATCTAGGTTTCCTCTGATCCAGTGAAGTTGATGCCTAAGATTAATGGTCACATTATCATACAAAGTATTTTCCCTGACCACAACAAGAGAACTGGAAAATTCACAAATTTGTGGAAATTTAAATAGCCCACTCTTTTCTTTTTAATTTTTTTTTCAGTTGTTGATAGTCTTTATTTTGTTTATTTATTTGTGGTCCTGAGAATTGAAACCAGTGCCTCACACATGCTAGGCAAGTGCTGTATACCACTGAACTACAATCCCAGCCCCAAATAACACACTCGTAAATAACCATTGGATTTAAAATAAATCACAAAGGAATTATAAAAATAACAGTATACCCAAACTTAACCAGACACAGCAAAAGAAGAACTAAAGGGAGATTTTATGGTTATAAATGGGTGTGTTAAAAAATAAGAAAGATCTTGGGACTAGAGTTGTGGCTCAGTGGTAGAGCTCTCACCTGGCATGTGTGAGGTACTTGGTTCAATCTTTAGCACCACATAAAAATAAATAAATAAAATAAAGGTATTGTATCCATCTAACTGTAAAAAAAATAATAAGAAGAAAGATCTCAAATCAATAGCCTAACTTGATAAATTAAACTAAAGCTGGGCATAGTGACACATATCTATAATCCCACTAACTCAGGAAGCTAAATAAGGAGATCACAAGTTCAAAGTCAGCCCCAGAAACTTAGTGAGGTCCTAAGCAACTTAGGGAGACCCTGTCTCAAATAAAAATTTTTAAAAAGGGATCGGGATGTAGCTCAGTTGTTAAGTGCCCCTAGGTTCAACCCCTGGTTTCTCTTTCCCACCAAAGAAAAAAGAAACTAAAACAAACTAAAATTCAGATCTAGCAGGAGGAAGGAAATATAAAGAATATAATTGCTAAAGATTTTCATAAGTTGAACTATAGTTTTGTATTGTTTGAATTGTATCTAATCTTTGCTTAAATTGGATATTACAGATTTTCTTCTTAATTAAATTGTTTATTTAGTCAGCTATACTCTTTCTATAAAACTGATCCTTTTGTTGATAAGAAGCATGATTAGGGCTGGGGATATGGCTCAAGCGGTAGCACGCTCGCCTGGCATGCGTGCGGCCCGGGTTCGATCCTTAGCACCACATACAAACAAAGATGTTGTATCCTCTGAAAACTAAAAAAATAAATAAATATTTAAACTCTCACTCTCTTTCTCTAAAAAAAAACAAGCATGAGTATTGGATTTTTAAGCTGATATAAGGAATGTGCCTCCCTCAAACCTTGTTATGATGTAGGCAGTTATTCTTGTTACAGTGCAATGATCTATCTGTGGATAAATAAGTAAATAAAAACTTCATTTGTTCAAAACAGATTATTGTGAAATGTTTGGTTGTAAAGTATCAAGTGATTTGTATTCATTTTGTTTCAGGTTACAGTGTAGGATTTTGGAAGTCCTCCCTCCACACCATAATGGTTATGCTAATGGACATGTTAGCAGTATAGATGGAGAAACTATTATCATCAGTGACAGTGATGATTCAGAAACACAAAGCGGTGCTTTCCAAAATGGGTAAGTGATTTTTAAATTATTTATCAGACTGAATAATGACATTCCTTTGAAACAGTTGTTCCTTTATCCTTTACTTTCCTTTTTAATCATACTATGGTATACTACCTATCTAAACAATCTGTTTGGACAAAAGATGTTAGGTTAATTTTGAAAAAGGTAAATTAACCTTTTTCAAAATTAACCTATCTAGTTAATGCTAATAAACTGCTTAAGAGCAATTTTAGTAAATCTCATTAAATTGTATTTATATATTTCCCTTTTTGTTTACTTGGAAGAATTCATTCTATAATTATTAAGACTTAATTTATGGAGAATAAAGCGAGAACTTCTGTAACCACCTATAACTGAGTCAAATAATGGTCTGTGTCAGCTGAGTACTGTTGGCAAAAATCACACAAACATGTAGATATGATGTAATTTGCGGGGAGGAGGGTCTGTGCTGGGGATCACACCTACTAGATTTATCATGTTAGGCAAGTGCTCTGCTACTGAGCTATACCTCCAGCCCTGATATGTTGTAATTTAAAATCTTAAGTCAGTCATTTTATGTATTTTAGTTCAACAGTTTCTTCTGTCCTCTATTTCAGCTATTCTAAGTCTTAATTCCTCCATTCTGTTCCCTTTCAAACATCTCAAACTTTAATGCTTTCTCCTGTCTATGTCTTTTCTTCCCTATTTTTATTGGTTAGTGCCATAATATTCAAATAAAAAACTTGAGGCCACATTTCACTACTTTGCTTTTTAAATAACAGTGCCTGCCAAATTCACTCTTAGAATCTTGTAGTTCAAGTTTTGGTTTTGTCTGGTGTGAACTATTGTAGGTAGCTATAACTAGCATCTCATAATTGATTATAACCAGGCACTGTGCTAAGTGCTTTGTATGCATTTTTGTTAGACTTGGAAGAATATTGTTATTTAACAAGGAAGAACCTGAGACTTAGAAAGGTTAATCATGGTATTACTGAAAGAATAGACAATGATAAAGAATAGAGAGCCCAGAAATAGACTCATGTAAATAATATAGTTAACTGATCCTTGACAAAGGAGCAAAGGCAGTATAATGGAGTAGAGATAGTCTTTTCAATAAATGGTGCTGGAGAAACTGGACATCCTCTTACAAAAGATTAAATCTATCTAGGTAAAGAGCCTATACTGTTCACAAAAATTAAATCAAATGGATTATAGACCTAAATGTAAAACACAAGACTATAAAACCCCTAGGAGATAACATATAGGAGAAAACCTAAGTGACCTTGGTTGTGGTGATGACTCTAGATACAACACAAAAGGCATGACCCATGAAAGAAATAATTGATCAGCTAGACTTCATTTAAGTTAAATTTCTGATCTGCAAAAGTCATTAAAAGAATGAGAGAACAAGCCACAGAGTGGAACAAAGAACTTGCCAAAGACCATCTGTTAAAATAGTTATCCAGCCAGTCATGATGGCACATTTCTGTAATCCCAGCCACTCCAAAGACTCAGACAGAGATCGAAAGTTGGAGGCCAGCCTCAGCAACTCAGCAAGACCCTGTCTCACAATAAAAATGAAAAATTGCTTGGTTGTATTTGTTGGTAGAGTGCCCCTGGGTTTAATCCCCAGTCCTGGTGGGTGGTGGGGGTGACCCAAACTTTAAAATGGATTCTTAAAACTCAGAAAATGAACAACTTAATTAAAATACTGGCAAAAGACCTGAACAAATACTTCACCAAATAAGTTATATAGATAGCAAGTAAGCATGTGAAAAGATGTTCAATATCAATTGTCATTAGGGAATTGGAAATTAAAATAACAGTAAGATACTACAACACACCCATTAGAATGGCAAAAATCCAGAACACTGACAAAACCAAATGCTAGTGAGAATGTGGAGCAATAGGAGCTCCAGTTAGTGGCTGGTAGAAATGCAAAATAGTAAAGCCACTTTGGAAGACAGTGAGCAGTTTCTTTTTTTTTTTTTTTTTTTTGTAAATTTTTTTTTTTTTAGAGAGAGAGAGAATTTTTTAATATTTATTTTTTTTAGTTTTCGGCGGACACAACATCTTTGTTTGTATGTGGTGCTGAGGATCGAACCCAGGCCGCACGTATGGCAGGCGAGCGCGCTACCGCTTGAGCCACATCCCCAGCCCAGTGAGCAGTTTCTTTAAAAAAAAAAAAAAGTAAACATACTCTTGTATGATCCAGCAATTACACTCCTTGATATTTACCCAGATATGTTGAAAACTTTCATCCATACAAAAACCTGGATATTTATAACTTTATTTGTAAATAAACTTTATAGCTTTATTTGTAATTCCAAAACATGGAAGCAACTAAAATGTCACTTAGTAGGTGAGTGGATAAATAAACAATGGTACATATAAACATTGGAATGTCATCTCGCACTAAAAAGAAATGAACTAGCAAACCATGAAAAGACATGGAGGAAATATAATTGCATTTTAAGTAAAAGAAGCCAATCTGTTATAGACTGTATGACTCTAAACTATATGACGTTCTGGATAAGGCAAAATTATGGAGACAGTAAAAGGATAAGTGTTGTTGCCAGGAGTTTCAGGGAAGGAGGATGAATTGGTAGAGCACAAAAGAGTTCTAGGGCATTGCAGCTGTTCTATATGTTACTACAGTTGTGGATACATGTTTTTATACATTGGTCTACAACACCAAGAGTGAACCCTAATATAAAGTATGGACTTTGGGTGATGATAATGTGTCAGTGTAAGCTCACTTTTTGCAACAGTGTTCTTTGATTCAGGATATTGATGGCAGGGGAGGTTGTGGATGTGCAGAGACAGGGAATATATGGGAATGCTATATTTTCTGCTCAATTTTTATGTGAACCTAAAACTATGAAAAATAAAGTATATTAATTTAAAAAAATACATGTACATAATATATTGCCATTTTTCAAGTGTACAATTTGGTAACATTAATTACCTTTATAGTGTTACACAGCTACCATCACAATCTATTTCAAAGACTCTTTTATCATTGCAAATAGAAATTCTGTATCTATTAGGCTTTAACATCCCATTTATTCTTCTTTCCAGCGTAGTAATTGCTAATCAACTTTTTTATCTTTCTGTTATTTAATGTATGTAGAATTATGTAGTATTTGTTCTTTTGTCTGGCTCATTTCACTTAGCATGTTTTCAGGGTTCATCTGTGTTGTAGTGTGAATCAGAACTTAATTTCTTCATTATTGCTGAATATTTTATTGTGTGTCTATACTATATTTTGTTTATCCACTCATTTGTTGATGGATACTTGGGTTGTTTTCATCTTTGACTATTATGAATAATACTGTAATAAATACTGTTGTACAAGTAATCGAGTCTGTTTTTAAATGCTTTTGAGTACATTCCTTTGAGTAGAATTGCTGTGTTAGGTGGTAATTCGACACTTTTTGAGGAAATGCCAAAATGTTTTTCCCAGTAGCTATGTCATTTTACATTCTCCCTGGCAATATAGCAGTTTCCAATTTTGTTATCATTGTTGTTTTCTGGTTGTTGCTTTTTGTGGAGCTGGGGATTGAACCCAGGGTCTCACACATCTAGGCAGGTATTCTACCACTGAGCTACATCCCCAGCCCTGTTATTTTTAATTATAGCCATCCGTATGTATGTAAAGTGATATTCTGTGGTTTTATTTGGATTTACCTAATGACTAATAATGTGTTTATTAGGTATTAGTATACTTTCTTTGAAGAAATGTCTATTCTAATGCTTTATCCAATTTTTTGTTATTTCTTTTCCAATATAGGAGATAGAATCAAGATCTTGTACATACTACATGCTCATTTTAAAATTGGATTAGTTGTCTTTTTGTTGTTGAATCATAGTATTTTTTCAATATATTTTGACCAGAGTTTTTAAAATTATTTATTCTAATTAGGTATGTTTGACAGCAGAATGCATTTTGATTCATTGTACCCAATAGCAGCGCAACTTTTCATTTCTCTGATTGTGCACAATTTGATCAGAGTTTTATAAAAAGATTATGATGCATTTGGGGGGAACATTGTTTTTTTTTTGCAAATACCAAATGCCATGTTTGTAAAATCAGGGAATTAAAAATTTGCCTGTCTTCTATACAATTTCATTCTTCCAGAACATATTATTAGCTTACTTATTAGTCTGGGCATTGATAACCATATATTATTGAAATAAAAAGTATAAAAGCAATAACCAATTTTTGTTGGTGGGCAGTGTTCAAAGTTTTGGGGAGCAGGTCAATTAGTAATTTTGAGGATCAGCTTAAATATAGTCTTATTTACTTGTTGGTGTTGGGAATTGAACCCAGAGTCTCTTGTAAGCTAAACATATTCTCTACCATTGAGCTATATCCTTAGCCCAAACTTAAACTAAGCTTGTGAAAGAGGCTATTGCAGCTTATCACAAAGCATACTTCATGTATTCTTAACAGCTCTTGGGACATTTTAGCACCTTGTGGTTCTTAAAGAACCTAACACATGGAGCTGGGGTTGTGGCTCAGTGGTAGAGTGCTGGCCTGGCATGTATGAGGCACTGGGTTCGATCCTCAGCATCACATAAAAATAAAGATATTGTGTTCACCCAAAAAAAAAAATCTGGCTTTTAGCCAGAATTGTGTTCTTCAGTAAAAATATGAGGTAATTTTCTTCCTTAGCTGTTGGTAGAACTAAATAGGGCAGAAATGTACATATTCCTATGAAATAAGACTAATTGTACTACAGGGATACTTTGTGTAGATTATATAATTAATAACACCTTAAGTATAGAATTATTCATTTATTTCATGCAGGCAATTATTTTTCTTTTTTTGTTGTTTATTCTCTTTGGGGGTGCTAGAAATGAAATACAGGGCCTTGTGTGTGCTGGTAAGTGCTCTTCCACTGGATTATATCCCTAGCCAAAACATAACTCTTTGGAAGCAGTTTTTTAGGTGTCATCATGTAAGCAAAATTTATTTTTAGAGTTGAGTTCTTGGGTATAATTTATAGTACTAGATAAAGTTGGGCGTGTCTTTTAGAGATGATATTTTTCATCATATAAAATTGAGGTGCTAGTTATATAGCTCGGTGGTAGAATGCTTGCCAAATCCAAGGTCCTGGGTTCTATCCCCAGAACTGCAAATAAATAAATAAATAAAATTGAAGTGAAGAATTGGGGAATGTAGCTCAGTGGTAGAGCATGTGTGAGGCCCTACGTCCAATACCCAGCACCCGTCCTCACAAATTAAGAAGTTTAGAATTTTGTCTCCTGGTGCTCCTCTCTGAAATATTACTTACATGTATCTTATATATGGTGTAGGATCCTCTTGAGCAATATGTGTCTAATCTGAAAATAGTATATTCACTAAATTTCTTTCATGTAATGTAATCTGGCTCTCATGATAACTTGACTGTTAGTAAGATAATGGAATTTGAGTATCGTTTTTAAAGTAGTAGATATGTGTAATGTTTCAAAATACACCTACTGTCATGTATATCTAAACAGAATAACAATAAAAAAGAACAGAACTGGACATAAATGCATTAAAGCTAGAAGTTGTCAAGATTTTCAAGTTATTAGTCCTATGCCCAATCCTATTTCTCCTGAAAACACTGATATCATAAAATAGTCACTGTGTTATTTTAATCTGAAAACACCTTAGAGAGTTAATAAAAATTAACTAACTTTTTATATTTTAGCAAGTATGTTACATTTAGAATCATTCTTGGTTATAAACAGAAATTGTTTTGCTTGATGTATGTAAATTTCTATTATAATACATATATTATTAAAGTGGACTTCATTCTTTTGGAATTGGAAGCTCCATTCATGAAAATTTAATGTGTGAAAAGTAAGGTTAGTATTTTAAATTAAAATATATGTATTGCCCTAAGTAACCATCTGTGCTGAAAACCTAATCATTCAATGGATCGTCATTGAAGAACATTTATAGTGAACATAACTTGATAATCATTTGTTGTTGTTGTCATTGTGTGATTGATTGTTTTTGTTTGGTACTGGGGATTGAACCTACGGACACTCTACCACTGAGCTACATCCCCAGCCCTTTTTATTTTGAGACAGAACTTCACTAAGTTGCTGAGGTTAGCCTCAAACTTTCCATCCTCCTGCCTCAGCCTCACAAGTCACTGGGATTGTAGGTGCATGCCACTGTGCCCAGCTTGGTAATGATCTTAAAAAAAGAAATCTTTATGTTGAAAGTATAGTTTTGGGGCTGGGGTTGAAGCTCAGTGGTAGAATGTTTGCCTAACATGTGTGAGGCACTGGGTTTGATTCTCAGCACCACATAAAATAAATAAGTAAGTAAATAACAAGTTATGTTTAAAAAAGAAAGTATAGTTTGGGTTTTTTGGGTCATTTTTGTTCTGCTGATAGTAAAATTTATTACTTTTTTCTTTATTGTCATCCATAGGATAGCAACAAAAACAATTTCCATTTTGGTAGAACTAAATTTTTTTATATATATAAAACTATAATTTTATATATATATAACTATTACATATATTTAAAACTATCTATATAACTATTACATGTATTTTAAGTTATGTATTTATATATATTTTATATACATATAAATAAAACAATTGAATAAGTGGATGAATATACTCTCAAAGGAAAGAAGTTGGTGGAGGTAGGAATTAAACATGCAGCCTCTTCACCAGTTCTTTTTTTTTTTTTTTTTTTTTTTAATATATTTTTTAGGGGCTGGGGATGTGGCTTAAGTGGTAGCGCGCTCACCTGGCATGCGTGCGGCTCAGGTTCGATCCTCAGCACCACATACAAACAAAGATGTTGTGTCCACCAAAAACTAACTAACTAACTAAATAAATAAATAATATATATTTTTTAGTTGTAGTTGGACAAAATACCTTCATTTTTATTTATTTATTTTTATGTGGTGTTAAGGATCAAACCCAACGCCTCACACATGCTAAGTATGTGCTCTACCATTGAGCCACAACCCAGCCCCTCTTCACCAATTCTTAAGGTAAACTACATTGTATCCGATTTTGCTCTTGGGTTATATACCTATGAAGAAGAATTTTTTTTAAGTGATCTGACCCAAAATGAGTGTTTGTTCAACTCTAGTTACTTTTGTCACTTAAGGGAAAATTTATCAAACGAGTAATTAAAATACCAACATTAAATTGTGCTTTGTACTATTTTGGCTAAGAGAATGGCAGGGAAGGTTTATCACCAGTAACTTATTTTGTTTTTTATCTTTTTAGGAAGAAAAAAGATGCATTTGATCCCTTATTATTCAAGTACAAGGTGCAACCCACTAAAAAGGAATTGTATGAGTCTGCTATTGTTAAAGCAACACAGATCAGGTAAAACTCCTTGCTTCTCTATAGTAAAGTACAATAATTGTGTAGATAGATTCAGAAGGTTTGATTTAGAACAAACGGATAGTGTTGTAGATGGTTAATTCTTCTTTTAAAGTAAATTTATATTTATATGTTCTTAAATTGATAAAATGAATCCTAATGGACTCCTTAAACCCTATGTTTAGGTTATTAACTAACCACAAATAGATTTCAGGGGTTGGAGTTGTAGCTCAGTGGTAGAGCACTTGCCTTTCATATGTGAGGAACTGGGTTCAATCCTTAGCACCATATAAAAATAAATAAATAAAGATATTATGTCCATCTACAACTAAACTATTTTTAAAAATAGTCTTCAAACTAAAGAGTTAAGAAGATTTTTATTTATAAGGTATTTCTCATGAGAAAGGGGTTTTCAAAGATGAGAAATTTAATAGTACTTACAAATATGACATTTGTAGTATAAAAGAACCACCTTAACCAAGTGAGGTGGTGCACATCTGTAATCCCAGCTACTCCAGAGGCTGAAGCAGGGGCACCACAGGTTCAAGGCCATCCTGGGCAATTTAGCAAGATCCTGTATCAAAATAGAGTTTAAAGGGGGAACAGGACTGGGGATGTATTCAGTGATAGAGCACTAAGTTCAATCCCTACTACCTCCCCCACACCCTGCTTTGACCCCAAAAAAGAATTGACTCTAGGTTGCAAAGATATATTTTAGGAAAATTCCTATTGTTGTCTGTTTGTTAGGCTCTTAATCATCTGAAAGTATGTTGGCATCAACTAGCTATGAACCTGCCACATAGGAGTCAGCCTTGCATATCATTCGATATAAAATAATGTTTACATCATACATACATGTATCCAAAGAAAAGTGATATCTTAAGAGAATTTTCTGTAGCTATATTGAGGTATGGTGGTTTTTCAGTCCGTTGATGTTGGGAACCCCATCATTAAGATCTCCAGAGCGAACAATCAATAAAAAAAAAATGGAAAAAAAAAAAAAGATCTCCAGAGCATCCTACATTTTAGTTTAAATTGAAAAATAATATTTCCAATTTAATATTAATGGATTAGTAGTAGTAGTAGTAGTAGTAGTAGCAGAGATTGCTTAACCACTGAGCCACCTCCCCAGCCCTTTTTTATTTTTTGATATAGGGTCTCACTAAATTGCTTAGGGCCTCACTAAATTGCTGAGGCTGGCTTTGAACTTGTGATCTTACTATGAATTGCTGGGATTACAGCCATGTACCACTGTGTGCCTGGCAGGATTATTAAAACTTTTAGTTTATGGACTATTGAGTAGCATAGTTGAGACTGCAAATGTTTTCCTGTTTACACTTGAGTTTTGTCTTTTTTTTTTCTTTTGCCTTTAGTTGAAGATATGTTATTTATATAGTATAAATTCTCTAATTTTTTTTATTTTTCTAGTTTCTTTTTTACTTACACTTTATAATTATTTGGCTAGATCTTGGTTAGTCTTTTAAACTCATTTCCTTCTTAATTTTTAAACCAAAGAACTATAAAGTGAGAAGGTTATACTTGACAATAGAAGGCTTAAATGACTTACAACACTTTGTTAGCATCAAAAGATAAATATTACTGTCTCTTTTAATGAAGAAATAGTAATATTTCTCTAATAAAGAAGACTTGATATTAGAGTATTCCAGATAATACAACTTTGCATGACGTGAACTCTCCAATAAAAATTTTACTTATTTAATAAAACCATGTGTAGTTAGTAGCTACCATATAAAACAATGTTGTCTTTTGGAGGACTGGTTATTTATTTATTCAGTAGTCAATAAGAGGTACCTTCTTTTCTGCCAACTATTCTGTGGTTCTGGAAAACAGCAATGAACCAAAGAGTCCTTGCCTAAAACTTAAAGTATAGGAAGAGAATATAAATTTTTGGGAGGCCACTGCTTTAAAATTTATATTGCTGGTCATTGTGGCTCATGCCAATAATCCTAGTGACTCAGGAGGCTGAGGCAGGAAGATGGTCAGTTCAGGGCCAGCCTCAGCAAATTAACAAGACCCTAAGCAATTTAGTATAACCCTGTTTCAAAATATAAAGTAAAGAGCTGGGGATTTAGCTCAGTGGCAAAATATCCCTGAGTTCAAATCTCCAGTACCACAAACAAAACAACAACCACCCCACAAAAACACTCTTATTGTTTGTTTATTCACTTATAGAACCATTTAACTTGGCTTTTTCTTGAAGGGAATACTTTTGTGTTATATAAAAATGTTTAGGTTTTTCCAGAAATACATGTGGGGTTTTTATTGATTTGATTTTGTTGATGGTGGTGTTCCATGGTTGTTGTGTGTTTGGAGATAAGGGAGAATCAAAAATAGTGTTTTAGAATCTTAATTTTAATTCTCTTTAATTATTGATGATGATGATTATTATTTATTTGAGTGTGTGTGTGTGTGTGTGTGTGTGTGTGAGAGAGAGAGAGAGAGAGAGAGAGAGAGAGAGTGTGTGTGTGTGTGATGGTACTGGGGATTGTATCCAAGTCCCTATAATTTTTATACCACTGAGCTATTTCTCCAGCCCTTTTTTGAGACAGGGTCTCTCCAAATTACCCAAGTTCCTGCCTATCAGTCTCCCAAGTAGCTTGGGATTAAGGTATATGCTACTGAACCCAGACACTTCTATTTAATTTGTATCTGCTTATTTGTTGACTTCCATATGAGATTTTTTTAATTGATTTTATTTTTTTAAATACAGGACAGCAGAATATATTATAATTCTTATTACACATATAGAGAACAATTTTTCATATCTTTGTATAAAGTATGTTCAAAACATATGGATTCGTGTGTGTGTGTGTGTGTGTGGTGTTGGGGATGGAACCCAGGGCCTTAGGCATGCAAGGCAAATACTCTACCAACTGAGCTATATACCCAGTACTCCATATGAGATTTTAATACAAAGATTTAAAAATTCAATAAAACCTATGTTCAGCCCTGCTTACAATATCCATTTCGGTATAGATTTACTTAGTCATAGTATTATGTGATATCTGATAATCTACTGATTATAATTTTTAAAATAAATTTAATGATGATATTTGGAAGGGTGATAACATTTAGTTTATAGTCCATATTATATTTTCCTTGAGGTTTATATGATTTCCAAATGGCTCCTAAGCAATAAATTCATATATTATTTCTATAATAGACTTAATAGAAACACTCAAGTAGGTTTTTAAAAAATATTTTTAGCTGTAAATGGAAACATATCTTTATTTATTTTTTTATGTGATGCTGAGAATCAAACCCAGTGCCTCACACATGCTAGGCAAGCACTCTACCATTGAGCCAAATCCCAGCCCTCAAGTAGATTTTATAACTTCCAACATAAATACCTCTTCATAAAGTTTCTCACAATTTCTACATAAATACAGTTGGAAGATGAAATGTCCTTAATTTCCTGGGCTCAAAATTCAATTTTTAAATTTGCAGAAAATTTTAAGTTTGAGTTGAATTTTCTTTGATATTAACACTACCTTCTTTCTTCTTCTCCCTGTAGCAGGAGAAAACACTTATTTTCTCGTGATAAATTAAAACTTTTTCTGAAGCAACACTGTGAACCACAAGATGGAGTCATTAAAATTAAGGTAATCAGAGTTGTGAAATTATTTGTTAGAAGGAAGAAAAAAATAAGAAATAAGTAGTGTTATAAAGCTCTAACATTACAAAAATGTTAAAAAAAATTGTTTAAAATAACTTATCTGGAGCCAGTTTTTAGTACTTTTAAAAATATTTATTGGATTAAATACTAATTTTGCAATTGCTAGAATTGTTAAGATTCTCTGTTACTACCACTTTTTTTTCTTACAAAAGAAAGATTAGCCATGCCAGAGGCAGTGGTACATGTCTGTAGTCCCAGCAACTAAGGAATCTGAGGCAGGAGGATTACAGGTACAAGATCAACCTCAACAATTTAGCAAGACTCTCCCCCCCCTCCATGTAAGCAGCAAAGAGGCGTTTATTGCTAGCTAGCCCGTCCTCTGTGCACACAGCAACTGGTAATGCTGAGAGGCCCCAAGCCCAGGGTTTGCAGCAGTTTTATACACTCTTTGGGGAAGGCAGGGACTTTACATCATAGCATCTCTAAGCAAATCATCACACACCGAGGGAAAATCATATAACAACAATCCTAAAACGGGAAAATCATAAAACAACAACCCTAAAACATGATTAGCACATTCACTGGTGAGAACAAGTTGGGTAAGGGTGATTGGTTAGTACAAGAGGGGGATTTGAGCTGATTGGTTCAAGTCACAAGGGGAGTACGTGCTGAACTACTTGATTTTCCCACCATGTTATCAACCACCATAAACTACTGGGAGGGTCATCTGGCATCCCAGGTATTTTCCCTGTCTCATGCTGATTGGTGGTTGCTAGGGGTTTGCTATGGGTCCTCACTTAGCCTGACTGAGTCAGGGACACCTGGTGCCACAGATCTCTCCTTTTATTTGCAGACAAACAACTTAGCAGAGTGGGTATGTGCCTAGGAGTGCTCTGTGGGTGTTTCCAAGGACAAGAGCCATGCCCCCTTCCTTGGACAGGCTTTGCTCTGGGGTAGAGGCTGGTTTCTCAAAAAATGAGTCACATCAGTTTCTCACTGCAAATTCGTAATTCAACTATCTTTCCAAGTCCACAAATTCACCCGTCCCCATAAGCATTTCTAAGGGGGTTTCAGTATTTTGCTTTCGATTTTTCTCTGCTTGCTCTGTACCATAATCTGTCCAGTAGAATTTCCAGAGTAGGAAATCTCCACTGCTTAAACAAGAACATGCAATGAAAAATTTAGTCACTTGGAAGAAGAGGCTTGTGGCAAACGGTTGATAGTTTTGAATGGTATTACAGTATGGACGTGGACACTCTAGTCTTGGTTGTTAACCTGTTCAAAAACTGAAACCCACTAATGTCCTCTCTGCCTCTTGAGCTCTCCTGAACCCATATTGTAATAGTGTAAAGAAAGTCATTGAGAGCTCAGAGTACCTGTTAAAATTTGTTCTCCCACCTGGAAGCGCTGAATCTGAATAGCTGGAGCAGGTCCTGCTAGACTTAATAATCTATTAAAATTTCCTGGTAATTCCTGGATTTCATCATCTGACTCATCTCCCTAGGTCTGAGACTCATTTGTGCCTTCATCCTCGTCATCATCTTTGTTTCATTAGCAAGACTCTCAAGTAAAATATATTTTTTTAAAAGGTGTTGGGGATGTGGCTCAGTGGTTCAATCCCAGGTCAAAAAAAAAAAAATCAACAAACATGAAAAGAAGCTCAATTTTACTTCAAAAATAAAAATTAAGATTATACTGAACAATTTTTACTTAAGGGTATAAAAGATTGCCAGAAGATATTTTGGTATGCTTGCATATACTTTTTCAAGCATACATATGCAAAAACAATTTGCTTCCCACTGTTGGCAGAGGATGCTATTAAGAATCTTTATAAATACACAAAAATGTGGATAGTTTTTGTGTGTTGTGTGTATATGAATAAAGGTTTTGGACAATTAATGTTAATAAAACCTATTGTGACCACGTGTGCATGCATCCCTAATTTTGAAAATCCATAATGCTCCAAAATCTGAAATTTTTTGAGCACTGATATGACTTGAAGTGGAAAATTCCACATCTTGAAACTTTGTTTCATGCACAAAATTATTAAAATCATATAAAATTACCTTTAGGATGTGTACATAAGGTATATATGAAACATGAATTTTGTTCCATCTCCAAAATATTAAGTATATGCAAATATTTCAGAGTCTTAAATTATCTGTAATACTTCTGATTCCAAGCATAAGGAATACTCATCCTATATTTGAGAAGAAACCACCCATGTGCTTTATATTCATGCTGAAAGAGCTGTTCTATATACTCAGAATTATGTAGGATAACATGAAATCATCCTAATGGAGTCTACTTTGATGTAAGATTTTTTTTTCCCTTTTGGTAGTTGTAGATAAACAGCATGATTTTATTTTGTTTGCTTATGTTTTTATGTGGTGCTAAGGATTGAACCCAGTTCCTTGCCAGGCAAGTACTGTACCACTGAGCCACAACCCCAGCCCAACTTTGATATAAGGTCTTAATAGGTTATTGATTATTATGATAGCCAGAAGCGATTGAATTTTAAGAATTAAAAATGGTGTTCTGGGCTGGAGTTGTGGCTCAGTGGTAGAGCATTTGCCTAGCATGTGTGAGGCACTGGGTTTGATCTCAGAACCACATAAAAAAGTAAAGAGATTGTGTCCATCTACAGCTAAAAATCTTTTCTTAAAAAAAATGGTATTCTTAAAAAAATATGTAGAAAATCAAGTTCTCAGTAGAAGTGTTTTTGTTTTGTTAATACTTAAATTTTTGGATCATTATTTTCTTATACATTTCTTTTACATTTTTAATCATAGTTGGACAGAATATTTTTATTTTATTTTATATGGTGCTGAGGATCGAACCCCAGGACTTCACAAGTACTAGGCAAGTGCTCTACCGCTGAGCCCACAACCCAGCCCCTCTTATACATTTCTTGAAATGATATTTCTATAAATGACATATGGTTTCTTTGAGAAAAAGTGATGATCTTGGTCACTAGGCCAAAATTAGTAAAACATTTAGGGTTAGACATGGATGACAGTTAAACAAGTTCTAGATATAAGATAAAGGGAAAGAAGCTCATAAATTTGGTAATTGTCCTTGAACCATACAACTTCCAGTAAGAATGAGATTGGCCAGGCATGGTGGCACATGCCTAAAATCCCAGAGATTTGGGAGTTTGATACAGGAGGATTGAGTTAGAGCCCAGCCTGGACAACTTAGATCCTGTCTCAAAAAATAAAAAAGGCTGGGAGTATAGCTTGGTGGTTGAGAATCCCTGGGTTCAATCCCCAATACTACAAAAAAGAAAAAGAGAGATTAACTTCTGAACTTAAATTCTGAGGTAAAATTATATGAATTTATAAATATTTCTGCTTTTATCCAAAACAGTTTTAAAAATTTGATACATACAATATTTATTACCTAACCCTAAAATGAAAATCTAAACTCAGGGTTGGGAAACAGTTTAAAAAAAAAAAAGTATTGGGGGTACAGAAATTGCACTGTATTCCATGAATATTTTATATCAAGTAAAAAAAAAATTTATAGAGTTACAGTGGTATATTTTTAATGGTAAATATATGAATTAATTATTTACATAGAAAACCTCAGGCAATTAGTCAAAAGCAAAATAAATAGATTATTATATGTGTAATTTTGAAGTAGTTTTAGAATTCAGGATCTGAGCCATGTGTAGTGGACATACCTGTAATTTCAGCTACTCAGTAGGCTGAGGCATGAGGATTGCAAGTTTGAGGCTAGCCTGGGCAACTTAGTGAAACTCTATCTAAAAAAGAAAAAAATAAATAAAAAGGGCTGGACATTTATTTCAGTGATAGTGTGTGAAGCAAATTGATAAAAACATTCTTAGTGTTTTATGGTAATCTTTGAAGTGTAGTTTTCTTTCTGGTAAGACTGATTAATAATGTAATTTAGAAAAGGATCAAATGTAAACCAACTAAAATGTATCACTACACAGTAACACATGAAATTCTAATGTCTGTAGCCTGGTCTTTAACCACTTTAGTAGTAATTAATGTGATACATTAGTGGTATCTGTACATGGTTTATGGTTTACTAATGTGTTGTTATTGTACTTTTTTTTCTTTTACGAAGCCATCATCTCTCTTAGCATATAAAATAGCAGAACAAGATTTTTCCTATTTTTTCCCTGATGATCCACCTACATTTATCTTCAGTCCTGCTAACAGAAGAAGAGGGAGACCTCCCAAGCGAGTATCTGTTAGTCAAGTAAGTGAGAAGAGGCTAAAACTATATTTTACTTGCTAATGAAACATTCAGAATCAAGAGCAATGTTTGGTTCCTGTCACCCTGTAGTCTATAAGAATAAAACCATTACTGTACACAAGAAAAATGTATGTGTGAACTGTGTGTTGATAGCTGCTCAGCCTTAAGGTTTGGAAAGGCTTTAAGAGTGAATTATACACTGTTTTCATGCCATATGAATTTTTTGCCAAGATGAAGCAAGCATATAACCAATTACTGAAATGTAAAGCAGAATGAAATGTAGGGACTAAATTGTGAGATTGAAGTGTAAAGAGAAAAAAATTCTGATTGGAGGAAATTATGGAGTACTTTAAGGAATAATACTTGAGCTAAACAGTACACAAGATTTCTAATGATTAGGCAAAGAAGTGGGAAAGGTGTTTGAGGTATGAAAAAAAGATCACAAGGGATTTGGGGACTCTTTGTAGGGCATCACTGAGTAGTGAATATAGTATGATTAATCTGATAGTACAGAGAGGAATATAATGGGAAATGAGGCAGAAAAATCTGTAGTCTTGAGGTTCTAATTTCTCTGTCAAGTGGTTCTAAAATGTTCTTTTCATAAAAATATTCATCTTGCTTAAATATTTAATTATTTGTTTTATGTACAGGCTGAAAATAGTCTTTAACCAAAAGCTGATGGTCTAAATTCAAGCAAATAAGAATGTACTGATTCAATGTATGTAATGAAAGACTTCAGAATGTGAAGTAAATCTTCCCTAAGAAGTTTTAGAACAAAAAGGGGAAAAGGCAATATAGGTTGATGTGTTTAATTCTGTGCTTGCTCCCTAGCAGTAAGGAATTATTCTACCACAAGTCATTGCCATTTCTCAATTCAGAGAGCAAAGACACTATGACAGTTTCTGAAATTGGGCAAATTAAGAAACCAATGCAGCTGTCTTAAGTTGAAGGAAATTTATTTTGGATTATTCTAATCCTTTAATTCCATTTCTGTGTTTTTATTATCTCATACCCTTATTCTATGAATTCTGTTTATTCTCTTCTGCTAGTTAGGGATTGCTAATGGTTATAATCATTTACAGTTAGATTCTCACTGTTTCTAAGTATAGTTTGCAGCACAGTCGGAATGATTTAGAAATTTATTGAGGAGTCTTTCAGAATCATTTCCAGGCTTCAGTTAAGTAGTCAAAAGAGTTGCTTGTGCTATAAGAGGAATAAGCAAAACAAGATTTTTTTCTTACTTCTTCCCTGATAAAAAACCTTAGCTAGGGAATTCTGTTTTTCTTTCCTTTAGGCTGTGTCACTCTTCTCAGTAACATCTATTCTAGATGAAGTTTATTTCCTTCTTCCAAATAATTTTCAATATAATAAACTACTTTTTATTTTATTCCTACTTTATATCAAACAATTTATTGTGTATATTCTTTAAGCCTCATGATAGCTCTTCAAAATAGGCAGGATCCCATTTTATAAATGAAGAAAGATTCCATTCTCAAAGTGAGAATATAAAAGCTGGGATTTGAACTGGAATTCAAAACTGGTCCCTTGTTTTGATGATGCAGTGGTATTGATACTATTATTCACAAGATAATTAAAGTTAGAATCATTCATTACCACTTTTACTTTCTAACACCAACTGAATTTTAAGTCTTTTTGGCTGTTTAGTCTTTCCATTTTAGAATTTAGCCTAATTTTTAGATTTGGAAAGTGTTTATTTAGAACATTGAACTTCAGCTGTAATAAGCCTTTCTATATTTCATTTAAGATCTGACTTACCTGCTAAACTATCTATAAGGAAAGGAACCAAATCTATCTTGTTTTTCACTATGATTAGTATTGTGCCTGACCCATGCGAAGAACTCAAATATTCACATGAATTATTTGTTTTATTATATTTATAACATAATAAGAATATTATACATGTTAAGCAATTTAGAGACATTCTTACCAAGGAATAAAGTAAAATTTTGACATTGTTTAACAGTGGCCACAAAAATGTTTCTGACATGTCTTTTCTCTTTTTCATATTTGATGTTTACCCTATCTAGTTTATAAAATAATCTGGAGGATTTTTGTTTTTCTAATGCATATTTCAAGACTGTATACTACCGGTTGTTTTTCCTGGGATGATACTCTAGTAATTCATAGAGCTATGGTATTAACTTACGTTCTGAGTATTATTCTGACTGGAGTTATTAAAAGTTCAGTTATACTTTAGAGTAAAAAACTCATTGTAGTATGAAAAAGGTGTCTTTTTGTGGACTTTTAAATTTTGTTTTTTATTCTTACTTAATTAAGATCCAGGCAGACCATCAGTTTATATAAATTTCTGGTTTATAAGTTTAGTTTCATGGTTTGTTTTTTAGGAAGACAACTTTACTAATAAACAGAGTATCATGGGTTATAGGAGCAAAGCTATTAAAGAAAGAGACAAATTTTTGAAACAAGAAGAAATGAAGACACTGGGTGAGTTTTAATATCTCCCTCTAAACTCTTTAGAACAAGAAAGAATATTTCTCGTGGGCCCAAGTGGGAGACATATTTCTGGTTGTTTTTTTTTCCCCAGTGTAAGTATTTTTTACCTTCAGATAACATCTCAGAAGTAGGAATTTCCAGAATTTATAAACATAGTATGTTCGATTCACATAGTCTTTTAAAACATTGCTTCCCAAACTTGAATGTTTTGGGAAGCAATGTTTTAAAAGACTTGTTAAAATAAGGGTTCTTCTTGGGCTGGGGTTGTAGCTCAGCAGTAGAATGCTTACCTGGCACGTGTGAGGCCCTGGGTTTGATCCTCAGCACCACACAAAAATAAAATGTTATGTCCATCTACAACTAAAAAATAAAATATTAAAAAAATAAGAGTTCTTAATTAATAGGTTTGTGTGAGGGCTAAAATTCTACATTTTTTTTCAAAGAATAAATCAATTTTTTTTAAATACATGACAGCGGAATGCATTACAATTCTTATATATACACAGTATAATTTTTCATATCTTTGTATATAGAGTATGTTCACGCCAATCGACGCCTTTATATATGTACTTTGTTTTTTTTTTGCGTTACAATTCCTTTTACACATATATACCACAATTTTTCATATCTATTTATATATAAAGTATGTTGACACTCAATTCGAGTCTTCATACATGTATTTTGGATAATGTATCCATCACATTTCACCTCCCTTGCTAATCCCCTGCCTCTTTCCTTCCCCTCCCACCCCTCTGCCCTATCTAGAATTCATCTAATCCTCCAATGCTCCCCCTCCCTACCCCACTATGAGTCAGCCTCCTTATATCAGAGAAAACTTTCCGCATTTGTTTTTTGGGGATTGGCTAATTTCACTTAGCATTATTTTCTCCAACACCATCTATTTACCTGCAAATGCCATGATCTTATTCTCTTTCATTGCTGAGTAAAATTCTATTGTGTATATATGCCACATTTTTTTTATCTATTCATCCACTGAAGGGTATCTAGGTTGGCTCCACAGTTTAGCTATTGTGAATTGTGCTGCTTATTGATGTGTCTGTGTCCCTGTAGTATGCTTTTTTTAAGTCCTTTGGGTATAGTTCAAGGAAAGGGATAGCTGGGTCAAATGGTGGTTCCATTCCCAGATTTCCAAGGAATCTCCATACTGCTTTCCATATTGGCTGCACCAATTTGCAGTCCCACCAGCAATGTATGAGTGTACCTTTTCCCCCACATTTTTGTCTTCATAATAGCTTCTATTCTGACTGGAGTGAGATGATATCTTAGAGTAGTTTTGATTTGCATTTCTCTGATTGCTAGAAATGATGAGCATTTTTTCATATATTTGTTGATTGATTGTATATCCTCTTCTGAGAAGTGTCTGTTCAGGTCCTTGGCCCATTTGTTGATTGGGTTATTTGTTTTTTCAGTGCTTAGCTTTTTGAGTTCTTTATATATCCTAGAGATTAGTGCTCTATATGATGTGTGAGGGATAAAAATTTGCTGTCAGGATGTAGGTTCTCTGTTCACCTCACAGATTGTTTCTTTTCCTGAGAAGAAACTTTTTAGTTTGAGTCCATCCCATTTATTGATTCTTGGTTTTAATTCTTGTGCTATAGGAGTCTTATTAAGGAAGTTGGGACCTCATACCACATGATGAAGATTAGGGCCTACTTTTTCTTCTATTAGACACAAAGTCTTTGGTCTAATTCCTAGGTCCTTGATCTATTTTGAGTTAAGTTTTGTGCATGGTGAGAGATAGGAGTTTAATTTCATTTTATTGCATATGGATTTCCAGTTTTTCCAGCACCATTTGTTGAAGATGCTATCTTTTCTCCAGTGCACGATTTTGGCACCTTTGTCTAACGTAAGATAATTGTAATTATTATCTGTGTCCTCTATTCTGTACCATTGGTCTACCAGTCTGTTTTGGTGCTGTTTTTGAGTAAGGTACACTGATACATACTCAAAATACCATGCTGTTTTTGTTACTATTGCTCTGTAGTATAGCTTAAGGTCTGATATAGTGCTGCCACCTGCTTCAATCTTTCTGCTAAGGATTGCTTTAGCTATTCTGGGTCTCTTATTTTTCCAGATGAATTTGATGATTGTTTTTTCTAATTTCTATGAGGAATGCCATTGAGATTTTGATTGGAATTGCATTAAATCTGTATAGTGCTTTTGATAGTATGATCATTTTGATAATGTTAATTCTGCCTATCCAAGAGCAAGGTAGATCTTTCCATCTTCTAAGGTCTTCTTTGATTTCTCTCTTTAGGGTTCTATAGTATTCATTGTATAGATCTTTCACCTCTTTCATTAAGTTGATTACCAAGTATCTTTTTTTTTTTTTGATATTGTGAATGGGGTAGTTTTTCTCATTTCCTTTTCAGAGGCTTTGTCACTGGTATACAGAAATGCTTTCCACCATACAGCCTGCGCAATGGTTTCATTAATGAGGTTCTAGGCATAAAGTTAGCTAGATGAGATCGAAATAAAACACACAGACTCAGTTACCTTATTTATATTGCCAGGTCCGAGACAGCTCACCTCTCTGGTTCCCTCCTCTAACCGCCCAGTAGGGCAGCAAGGATTACACTCAGGGCTAGCAGGAGAGAGAGAGAGTGAACACGCCTGGGAGTAGCCTTTTATTGGGGAACAAGAGATTCAGGGGAGAATTCCATCCAATGAAGGTTGAGGGGGGCTGCACTCCAAGGTCAGGGTCAGTGATTGGGCCCCCGGGGTCAGTGGTCAGGCACACCCCCACACGGATGGGCTCTCTCATCAGGAAAGGGCCGGGAAAGCTCCGACATAGCCAAAACGCCTCAGACCCTTAACGGGAGCCACCCAGTCACGTGTCAGAAATGGCTTCCCACAATGCTTTTGATTTATAGGTGTTGGTTTATATCCTTCTACTTTGCTAAATTCATTTACTAGTTCTAGAAGTTTTCTGGTGGAATTTTTTGGGTCTTCTAGGTATATAATCATATCGTCAGCAAATATTGCTAATTTAAGTTCTTCTTTTCCTATAAATATCCCTTTGATTTCTGTTGTCTAATTGCTCAAGAACTATGTTGAATAGAAGTGGTGTAAGAGGACATCCCTGTCTTATTCCAGTTTTTTAGAGGGAATGCCTTCAATTTTTCTTCATTTAGAATGATGTTGGCCTGAGTCTTAGCGTAGATAGCCTTTACAAAGTTGAGATATGTTCCTGTTATCCCTAGTTTTTCTAGTGTTTTGAACATAAAGGGGTGCTGTATTTTGTTAATAGCTTTTTCTGTATCTGTTGAGATGATCATATGATTCTTATCTTTAAGTCTATTGATGTGATGAATTACATGTATTGATTTCTGTATGTTGAACCAACCTTGCATCTCTAGAAATGAATCCCACTTGATCATGGTGCACAATCTTTTTGATATGTTTTGTATTCGATTTGCCAGAATTTTATTGAGAATTTTTGGATCTATGTTCATTAGAGATATTGGTCTGAAGTTTTCTTTCTTTGATGTGTCTTTGCCTGGTTTTGGAATCAGGGTGATGTTGGCCTTACAGAATAAGTTTGGAATTACTGCGTCTTTTTCTATTTCCTGAAATAAATTGAAGAATATTGATATTAGTTCTTCTTTAAAGGTCTTGTAAAACTCAGGTGTATATCCATCTGTCCTTGGCTTTTCTTGGTTGGTAAGCTTTTGATGGCTTCTTCTATTTCCTCACTTGATAATTGGTCTGTTTAAATTGTGTATATCTTCCTGACTCTCTGGGCAGATCATGTGACTTAAGAAATTTGTTGATGCCTTCAATGTCTTCTATTTTATTGGAGTATAAGATTTCAAAATAATTTCTAATTATCCTATGTATTTATGTAGTGTCTGTTGTGATATTACCTTTTTCATCACATATGCTAGTAATTTGAGTTCTCTCCTTCTCTTCGTTAGCGTGGCTAAGAGTCTATCAATTTTATTTTTTTAAAGAACCAACTTTTTGTTTTGTCAATTTTTTAAATTGTTTTTTGTTGTTGTTGTTGATGATGTTTCGATTTCATTGATTTCAGCTCTAATTTTAATTATTTCTTTCCTTCTACTGCTTTTGCTGCTGGTTTTTTGTTCATTTTCTAGGGCTTTGAGATGTAATGTGAGGTCATTTATTTGTTGACTTTTTCTTCTTTTAAGGAATGAATTCCATGCATTGAATTTTCCTCTTAGTACTGCTTTCATAATGTCCCAGAGATTTCGATATGTTATGTCTATGTTCTCATTTACCCCTATGAATTTTTTAATCTCCTCCTAGATGTCTTCTGTAACCCATTGTTCATTCAGCAGCATATTGTTTAGTCTCCAGGTGATGGAGAAATTTTTTTTATTTTTTTCGTTGATTTCCAGTTTCACTCCATGATAATCTGATAAAATGCCTGTTAGTATCTCTACTTTTTTGTATTTGTTAACAGTTGCTTTGTGGCATAGTATATTGTCTATTTTAGAGAAAGATCCATGTGGTGCTGAGAAGAAAGTATATCCATTTGATGCAGGTTGAAATATTCTATATATGTCAGTTAAGTTAAAGTTACTGATTGTGTTATTGAGTTCTATAGTTTCTTTATTCAGCTTTTGTTTGGAAGATCTATCCAGTGGAGAGAGAGTTGTATTAAAGTCATCCAAGATTATTGTGTTGTGGTCAGTTTGACTCTTGAACTTGAGAAGATTTTGTTTGATGAACATAGCTGCACCATTGTTTGAGCATATATATTTATGATTGTTATGCCTGTTGGTGTATAGTTCCTTGAGCAGTATATAATGTCCACCTATATCCATTTTGATTAATTTTAGCTTGAAGTCTACTTTATTTGATATGAGTATGGAAACCCCTGCTTGCTTCCACAGTCCATGTGAATGATATGATTTTTCCCAACCTTTCACCTACAGTCTGTGTATGTCTTTTCCTATCAGATGAGTCTCCTAGAGGCAGCATATTGTTGGGTTTTTTTTTTTTAATCCAGTCTGCTAGCCTGTGTCTTTTGATTGGTAAGTTTAAGTCATTAACACTTAGGGTTACTGTTGAGAGATGGTTTGTATTTCCAGCCATATTTGTTTATTTTTATTATTTAACTTGAATTAGTTTTCTTCTTTTATTAGTTTTCCTTTAGTGTACTACCTCCCTCTGCTGATTTTCATTGTTGTTTTTCATTTTCTCTTCATGAATTTTTTTTTTTTAGTTGTAGTTGAACACAATACCTTTATTTATTTATTTTTATGTGGTGCTGAGGATTGAACCCAGGGCCTCACATGTGCTAGGCGAGCATGGTACCACTGAGCCACAACCCTAGCCCCAGAGTCACAACCCCAGCCCCCTCTTCATAAAATATTCTGCCAAGGATGTTTTGTAGTGCTGGTTTTCTAACTATAAATTCTTTTTAACTTTTAAATAAATTTTTATAATTTAAATAAATTTTTTTTATTGTGGAAGGTTTTTATTTCATCTTCAAATCTAAAGCTTAATCTTATTGGATACAAGATTCTTGGTTGGCACCCATTATATATATGTTGTTCCAGGATCTTCTAGCTTTTAGAGTCTGTGTTAAATCTGCTGTTATCCTAATTGGTTTTCCCTTATGTAATCTGATTCCTTTCTCTTGTGGCTTTTAAAATTTCTTATTCTGTATGTCATTTTCATTATTATATGCCTTGGTGTGGATCTGTTGTGATTTTGTACATTTGGCGTCCTGTAGGCTTTTTGAATTTGGATTTCCAATTCGTCCTTCATGTTTGGAAAGTTTTCTGATATTATTTCATTGAATAGATAATTCATTCCTTTGGTTTGAACTTCTATGTCTTCCTCTATCCCAATAACTCTTAAATTTGGTCTTTTTATGCTATCCCATATTTCTTGAATGTTCTGCTCTTGGTTTCTTATCATTTTCGCTGTGTGGTGTATGTTCTTTTCAAGATGATTTATTTTATCTTCATTGTCTGATATCCTATCTTCTAAGTGGTCTACTCTGTTGATGATGCCTTCATTTGAGTTTTTACTTTGCTTTATTATTTCTTTCATTTCAAGGATTTCTGTTTGGTTCTTTTTTAAAACCTCTATCTCCCTGTTGAGGTGATCTTTTGCTTCTTGGATTTGTTTATGTAGCTCATTGTCAGTGATCTTTCACTGCCTGTATTTGTTCTCTTATGTCTTTGAGATCCCAAAACATTTTAACCATGTGTATCCTGAAATCTTTCTCTGTCCTTTTTTCTGCTGTAGCTGCCAATGCTTCTAGTGATGTGTTGCCTTGATTTGTTTGTGGTACTTTCTTCCCTTTTCATGTTGCTCATGTGTCTTCCTTTCCAGCTCTGTGGATCTGGTGTGTTCTTGTTTTTAACCCTATAGATTTGTAGTGCTCTTGTAGAGTTCCAAGATCTCTCCTTGGCAATTCCGTCTGGTAGCCACACCCACCAAAAAAATGGTGAGGAAGTTTTTCCAAGATGAAGTTTTGTTCTGTTTCCAGTGCCAGGGTGTCTCCTGAGTTGGGCGGAGCTGGGTGGAGCTGTGGATAGATAGCGGCTGAGTGACTTGTGTGGGAGCAGAGCGCAGTCTGCAGTTCTGCAGAGGTGCTGAACAGTGATTCGCTTGTGAGCCCTGTGTGAGCTAGACCTGTGGGCTTTGGGTCCGAAGTCTGGAGACTTAACTCGAGCACATAGGCTCTGATTTCTGCATGGGTGGTTGCAGCACTGGTGATTTCTGTGAAAATCCTCTGTATAGGGGTCTTCTCCCACTCTCTCAGATGTTGTATTCCGTCTAGGCGAGACCTTGTGGAGAAGCTCCCTGTCTACTTTCTTGGTTTCATACCACAGAGCAGCCAGAAAGGGATCTCCCCTATTCCGCCATCTTGCATCTCTTGAAATTCTACATTTTTAACAAGATGATTACCTTGCCCTGCCTTTAGACCACAGTTTGAGTATCAGGGCTTTCAAAGGAAGGATTTGTTTGTCCCAATACTGTAGTTTGTCTTAAACCTACCCAATTTGCTTTTCCCATTTTAATCTATTATCTGCTGACTCCCTTCAGGAATTTTGTCTCTACTAATCTCATTTAACCATAAATTATGTCAGGGCTTTTTTTGTTACATAAAAAAAATGTCAAATGTTGTTTTTGCCTATTTACATTTTTAAGTTTGACCTTCTCCACAGCTTTCCAAAAGGCTAAATTAAAAAGAGAAAAAGCAGATGCCCTAGAAGCAAAAAAGAAAGAAAAGGAGGATAAAGAGAAAAAGAGGGAAGAATTGAAGAAGATTGTTGAAGAAGAAAGACTAAAGAAAAAAGAGGAAAAAGAGAGACTTAAAATAGAAAGAGAAAAGGTATTTATTTTAGAATATTAGTTGTGCTTCTACAAATAGTAATATTACTTTACATATTTAAATTCATGGTTAATTTTCAAATACTTTACTAATTTCATTCACGTGGTACTGGGGATTGAACCCAGTGGATCTCTATAACTGAGCTACATCCCCAGCCCTTTTTATACTTTTTATTTTGAAATGGGGTGGTCTCGCTGAGTTGCCAAAGCTAGCCTTGAACTTGCCTCCTAAGTAGCTGGAATTACAGGTACCCTGCAAGATTCAATATATTTCTACATGTCTTTATGCCTCACTTAAAACTTAAAGTGCAACCCAAATGATCTTCATTATTTAGAATTCCAAATTTAGGACAATTATTATGCATAAAACTTTCAAAGATAAAAGAAATAAATAGTGATAAAATCTAGTAAATTCAAATCAGGCACATACCTGTAGTCCTAGGTACATATAGGGAAAAGGCAGCAGAGCCATTTGAACCCAAGAGTTAAAGGCCTGTCTGGTCAGCATAGTAAGACCCTGTCTACATTAATGAAAAACTAAAATAAATAAATTCTATGATTAGTAAGAATTTATTATGGTGTTCTTATCCTCCTTGAAAAATTAAGTGTGTATAATAATAGGGTATTCCAGCAAATCTTTATAGTCTTCAGTGGTAGAAGTTTCTTAACAAAAGTCTGTAGCTGGTTCTGTTCAACTTAGGCATTTTCATAGGTGGATTTTTGGGATATCCACAACTAGCCTCAAAGGATCAGGTTATACACTGTATTCATTTAAATTGCCTATAGTTTCTTGAAATATTTCAAATAGGCTCTTAGTATGCTGTCAAGGGCCAAATACAAACTTACTCTGGAAATGTAGAGAATAAGAATCACTTGTAATTTAATGGTAACAGTTAGAGATGGAATTAAAATAACACTTGAATTAATTTCCAGCCTTTATTCAAGATCTTAAATAGTTAGAGCACCTACCATTTATAATTTTATATTATCTTTTCACCTAATATTTATTATAAACATTCCTTCATATTATTAAATAACCTAAAGTTGGAATTTTTAGTGACTGCCCAATAATTCATCAAATAACTAAAATTAAGCACTTTATAGTCTTTTTCTCATAAATCCAAATTTCTTTTTTGTTTGTTTGTTTTTTGCTCTGCCCCTGAATTAATATGTAGAATAGTAGGTCAGAGGCTAAGAACACTTAAAATACTTTCTATATATATACTTAGCTAAATATTTGTCAAACATGGGCTTATTTATACACTCTCAGCAACAATGAATGAGAATGCCCATCGTATTATGTCCTGTAAGAATTGTTTTTTAGGAGAAAAACATTACAGCAGACTGCTCAAAGCACAGTTAATAAGTTCTCTTACTAGCCCTTTTATGTGGAAAAATCGATAAGTGCATAGTTATCTTTCATGTTCCTAAAATTCAAAGTTAGAATATAGTTTTAATGTATATTAAAAATGTTTACTGGAAAATAATGATGAAATATTTTATTTGTGCTGCTTTATTGGAGACCTTACAGTATTTACCTTGCAGCTTCAAATATCAGAACAAAGAAATTAAGTTTTCAACAAAAGACCAAGTGAACAAGAGAAATAGCCTGGATTATAAGAAAGAACTATATAATATTATTGTTGCTTTTACTTATGTTCCCCTGCATGTCTCTGGGCTATTAACAGATTCAAATTAATCTTGAAAATAACAAATGTATTATAAACTGAAGGGGAGGTTTTATTTAAGTATTCTAATGTTAATTTACTTTGTCAGGATGTAATTGAATTCAAGTAGTGAGTGGGCAGTATGAGTTAAATTAATATTTATTCAGGAACCAATATGTACCAGGCATTTTTGGTCTTTGTAGAATTACTTAATAGATATTATTCTGTCCAGTGGTTCTAAAACATTAATGTACATTGAAGTTACCAGAAGGGTTTTTTAACCAATTGCTACTCCTAACCTCAGAGTTCCTGATTTGGTAAGCCTAGGGTGGGGCCCAAGTATTTGTATTTCGAACAAGATCTCAAGTTTATTACATTTCTTTAAAGAATTATTACTAACCTTTTTTTAATTAGGAAAGAGAGAAATTACGTGAAGAAAAGCGAAAATATATGGAATACCTAAAACAATGGAGTAAACCAAGAGAAGATATGGAATGTGATGACCTTAAGGTAAAAGCATGTTATATGATATTTGGCACATGTGTATTTTATATGTTGTAGGTGGCTTTGCTGATGAAATGTTTCTTTTATTTAATAGTGACCTCTTTTCTTTATGTTTAACTGAGAGGGAAATAACCAGTTAAGCAAATATTCAGCCTTAGAGTTCCAAGGTAGCATTGCTAGTGCTTTGTTTAAAAAAAAAAAACTTTGATAATAATTACTATTCTGTAGAAATAATTGATCAGTTTTTGTGATCCTTGACAATTTGATAAGTGCTGTCACCAGGCATGCATTAAGGCTTATTACTAAGTACAGATTCTTGCCTTTTTCCAGAAGAACCTAAGTACCTAAAACCAAACTCATTCTCAGCTTATAAGGAAGCACTTTCAAATCAGTCTGTTGGGATTATATTTCATATCATAAGGAGATACTGCACTGAAGACAACATTTGCATAACTAATTTGACTTCAAAATCTAGATTAAAAGGCCCTCTTAGCTAGGAAATAGAGTCAGAAATTCACTTCAGCTTAAAGTTACATTCTCAGTTTTAGGAAGAATAATATTTTTTTCTCAGAGTCCCTTGCTAGTAAAGTTGGAAGTCCATGAAATCTGTAAGAGTTCCAAAGGTTATTATAATAAACATCCAGGATTATTAAAGACAGCTGGTTTATATAGAATAATTTTTATTAGATAAAGAGTATACTGTATTTACCTATACTTGATTCAAGAGTTATATAAATTGCTTAATCTTGCAGGAACTTCCAGAACCAACTCCAGTGAAAACTAGACTACCTCCTGAAATCTTTGGTGATGCTCTAATGGTTTTGGAATTCCTTAATGCATTTGGGGAACTTTTTGATCTTCAAGATGAATTTCCTGAGGGCGTAACCCTAGGCAAGTACTCTAATTATATACTGATATGTTATGTAGTTTACCCTTCATTACTGGCTTAAGAAAAACAAGTTATTGGGGCTGGGTTTGTGGCTCAGTGGTAGAACACTTGCCTAGCATGTGTGAAGCACTAGGTTTGATTCTCAGCACTGCATATAAATAAATAAAATAAAGATCCATTGACAATTTAAAAATATTTTTACAAAAGCAAGCTACTTCTCAAAGTTCTTAAGGTCACTAGACTTAACTGTTCCATTATTTCTTGGGTTCTCTCGTGTTATTACCTAGTTAGGATCATAATCATCCAAAGGCTTAACTGGATTGATGTTTGAGATGGCTTCTTAATGCACATGTCTGATGCCTCAGTTCTCTTCACATGGCCTTCCATTTCTTCTGTACTTATGTGGCAGCTGAAGGTTCAGAAGGCAAGAAAACAGAAACTGCCAGCCCTCTGAAAGATTAGGCCTGAAACCAGCACAGTATTATTTAGGCCACATTCCATTGGTCAGAGCAGTTACAGGCCACCTGGAACTGAAAGAGTTGGAGGAATAGACTCCACTACTTGAGTCGAGAGTGGTATGCACATGGTTACTGACAAATGATTGCCTCCCTTTGATTTGTAATTCTGCTTACCTGTCTACTTACATACTTTTACTTTGTATAAACATTTATAATAGAGTTTAAGGAGGGATTTAGGTCTAATTTTGAATTTTTAGCTGTTCAATAGACAAAAATATTAAGATCCATGTATGCATGCGGGAAGCAGTAGTGCACACCTGTAATCCAAGTGGCTGAGGATGCTGAGGCAGGAGGATCACAAGTTCAAAGCCAGCCTTAGCAATGTAATGAGACCCTGCCTCAAAATAGAAAATAAGAAAAAGGACTGGGGCTGGAGCTGGGACTTCGCGAATAAGCACTCCTGAGTTCAATTTCTCAATACCAAAAGAAAAAAAAAATCCACATAGGAACCCTCAAAAAACAGAATTATAATTATGGTCTCAGTTTTAATAAGAGGGTATTCTTAAGCCAGGCATGGTAATACACACCTTTCATTTCAGCTACTCAGGAGACTGAGACTGGAGAATTATGAATTTGAACCAAGCATGGGTAACATAGCAAGACCCTGTCTCAAAAAAAAAAAAAAAATTCAGGGGGCTTTGAAATTCTTCAGTTTTTCCTTATGAGCTAGATATGAATCATTGTGCCTTACCAATCAAAAAGGTTTAAACAGTGCTGGTATAGGTAAGACAAATTAGATAAGAAGCATTTATTTAACACTTGAACACAATATTTCGATTAAAATTTAAAGCTGGGCTGGGAATGTGGGTGGATCAAGCGGTAGCGCACTCGCCTGGCATGTTCAGGGCACTGGGTTTGATCCTCAGCACCACATAAAAATAAAATAAAGATGTTGTGTCCACCGAAAACTAAAAAATAAATATTAAAAAATTCTCTCTCTTTAAAAAAAATTAAAGCTAATAATTACCTTTCCTATGCACTAATTAGTGAACAACAATGTCCTACACACCTTTTGAGAACAGTGGGATACAATAACAAATATTTGCATAATCAGAATAAAATTATAATCTGTAAAGTGCCTGAATTTGTGCCTCACATTTAAATTTGAATGAAATATTGGTCTATTGAAGCTATTTTGGCTTGCTTGAGAAAATAGTAACTTTGACTTATGATTTTATTGTATTTTATTTGTAATCATTATGAATATTTAAAAATTTCTGCTTGGATATAATACTTGGCCCTGCTTTCTATTGTTGATTAAATGTTTATTATTCCAGTTGAGTTGTTTTTTCAAATATGAATAAAACTTTAAATTCATTTTAAACATTTTATTCACAGAAGTGTTAGAGGAAGCTCTTGTAGGAAATGACAGTGAAGGCCCACTATGTGAATTGCTTTTTTTCTTCCTGACTGCAATCTTCCAGGCGATAGCTGAAGAAGAAGAGGAAGTAGCCAAAGAGCAAATAACAGATGCGGACACCAAAGGTCAGAATTCAATATTATTGCTGATTGAACCATAGTAGCTTTATATTGAAACTAGTTTTTAAAGTTTATTTTAAAGTTAATTTGGCTTTTATAGTTAGAAAATATAGTTATTCAGGTTACCTGATAACAGGTCAGATACTAATACTGACAACATTTTACCTGTTATTTTATAAAAACTTTACTTTAAAGTAATCTGGTTCCAATGACTTTAAAGACATCTTCCCACAATCTATTTTGCTTTCATTCCTTTAGATTTTTACCTATGATTAGGAATATTACAGATTTCACTGGCTAGTATCTGTAATCCCAAGATATTATATTAAATAACACTCATTTTTGTTAGCCCCATCTTAGGAAAAACGAATTATTATTAATACTTGAAATCAAAAATACTACTTATGATTTTATTTCAGATCTGAAAGTTTTTAGAACAGACTTAAGAAAAATTTCACTTTTATTTAACTAGTTTGAACTACAAATTTTGCTCTTTAAATTCTGTGATCTTAAATATCTAGAGTCTTTTGGTATGTTAATATAGGAATAATTCTCAAAGGAGATCTTTTTTTTATTTTTTAAAACAATATGTTCACTGTTTCATTTAGTATTTACCTTGATCAGAGGAAAGGTTAAGCACTTATATTCAGAGATTGATTTGGCTTCCTGAATAATACTCTGTGAACATCCAACATAAGAAGATTAGGACCAGAAGCTTAATTAAATGACAAGGGTATTTCATAAGAATTCACAATAAAAAATAACTGCTAGGAGTACCAGGCATGGTGGTGCATGCCTGTCATCTCAGAGGCTCAGGAGGCTAAGGCAGGAGGATCAAGAGTTCAAAGTTAGCCTCAGCAACTCAGCAAGACCCTATCTCTAAATAAAATATAAAAAACGGCTGAGGATGTGGCTCAGTGGTTAAGTGTCCCTGGGTTCAATCCCCAGTAGCAAAAAAGAAAAGAAATAACTGCTCAGAAACAACTGAATAGCAGAATGTTGATACAAAAAAAATGGGGCATTTCTCTATTCTGATAGTTTCATTGGCCTTAGACAATTTGAGTTTATCTTTCTTTATATGTCTAGTTCCTGAAGCAATAGGGTATTGATGAGTATGCATCTGATGTTGGTTGCCCTAGTGTCCACTTGAGCATAATCACCATGGGTCCCTTATCAAGGCCATTTTAGCAATATAACCCCTGTTGTTTTCTCAGATAATTTAGTCAATTAAATGAAAATATTCTTTTAGCCATTGTTTATATCATAGCAAATAACCTAAGAGGGTTATTGATTAAGTTCTGACCTTAATACAAGACATAAGGCTATATTTAATTCAGGATTTAAACAGATAAATTTTATAATTTTTGAAGTCCCAGTTGGGGGGTAAAAAGGGAGGGGGAGTAAAAAGGAAATTGTGTTGAAAAATCATTTAATATAAAGGAAATATATATATGAAAGGGTATGGTTTGTATTGCCATTTGTTTAATCTGCAAATTTTATAGCTCCATTTTTATAAAGGACTATCTATAAGTATAAATTTAAAGTCTATCTGAATAAAAATTTACACTTTTCCTCACATCTATTCTCCTATCTCAGTAACAAAAAAAAGCTTTTTCACACCTCTTTCTAAAAATCAATTAAAGAATCACATGGGATTGAATATTGTCTTACTTCTCCTTAGTGATGGTGTTATTAGTAAGATGTTTTCTGCAATTTCTAGCAAGAGGAAAATTGATCAGAAAGAGAAGAATTAATTTATCTAGTGATGGGAAAACTCGGTTCAATGAAGTTATGTAATAAAATCACATAGTTAGAATTGATATAACACTACGTGTTACTTCATTTAATTCTCAGGCCACCTTTGTGAGGCAGATATAATAATTGTCTGCATTTTACATATAAAGAAATGAGGTGTGCTTAAGGAAACATGAGTAAGGAAATTGGGTACAAGCTTGGTTGATCTAGACCCTCATAATGACTACCATGTTGCCTCTAAATATGGCAGCAAAGTTGAAAATTTGAATATTTGTCACACTAGCATTACCCATAAAATTATGTCTTCAAGAAGATATAACTTCTTTAGTCCTTGACCTCTATTTTTATATCAAGTCTTATAAATGTTGATTAGCAGTTTTTAAAATCTTACATTTTAAAATCCTGTCTTCAGTCTTACATCATGAACTTAAAAGCCCTTCGGAGCATGGGAACGGATTGGTAGCTCATTGGTAGAGTGCATATTTATATAGAAGGCCCTGGGTTTTTGATCCCCAACACCAAAACAGAATAAAAGTAAATTATAAAAACAAGAGCATCCTTCTTACATAGAACAGTTTTATGTATTTGCTGGGATATCTTGTTTAGTGTTGGAATTGTATGTATTAATTTTAGATTAAGATGATAATGTGTTTCAGATAGTCATAGATATATTTCTGCTATATTCTTTTTGTGTGATATAGCCAAGTGACTATCTAAACAAATCTTACAGTGAGATTTACAATTTCTCAAGAGTGCTATATCACAGATAATGGAGCTACAGAATACATATTTTAACATGTTACTTTATTTTAACCCAATTAAAAATAACTGGCCTGCTGGAAATGTAGCTCATTGGCAGAGTGCTTAGCTAGCATTGCAGGAAGCCCTGGGTTCCATCCCCACCACTGCAAAACAAATAAATAAATAAGCTGTCTTTGCACTAGTGATTCAGTACCTAAGGTGTTTATAACCTTGGTCCTAGGAAATTATAACTTTCTATAGATAGTATAGGTTGATGCTGCTGCTAAGAAAGAGAGCCAACACAGTTTTATAGTTGTGTATAGGACTAGATGAATTTTGTAGTTTTTGAAGTCCTGATTGGGAAAAAAATAGAGTGCCTATTAATTTTGTTTGGCTTTATATGTAAAATGAAAATTGAAAGTTTTGAGTCTAATTTTCCTTGGTGAGAAAAAAATACATTGTCTGTCATTGGGCTAGATTAGGCCTGATAGGTATGACTTTGTCATGTGTGATAAGTTTAGTCAAATAACTTGTGTATCATCCTGTTGATGCTTTTAGTGTCATGAAATAGTCAATTATTGTAATTAGATGTGATCTTAGAGCTACCTCTTTCCTTTATTAAAGGATAGCAGTTCTTTCTCTAAACTTAATCTTTTTTTAATCAATCCGTATATCATAATTAGGATTGTTTATTCTAATGCTTTACATTTTTACCAGTAGATTTGTTGTTTAGTCCTACTTTTAAGCCAAGCATTTTTTTTTTCAAATCTAAAGCAGTTCATTTGGAAAATACAAGGAAATCATCCCATTGTTTCTTGGATTGGAGATATTTCAAAATAAAGATTGGAAATTTTAATGAAAAGGTTAAATAAGTACTAACAGCAGTGCTTAGTAGTTCTCTTTATCTCTTTTTCTGGGTTGATTTTGTGATGATTATAGCCTTTATTTTAAGATTTGATCTTAAAATATTTATAAAAGATTGGGTAGCTTTAAGTAGATTCCAGTTTTCAAAGTGGACTTTTTCTAAGGTGATGTTGAATGAGAGGATTTGTTTCTAATTCTAAAGTGCATTTTACTGTGTTTTTGTAATATGTAAGTGCATCTTGTTGGTAATTTGGAAATTGCCTTCTTTATGTTATGTAAGGAAAATGTTAGTGTGGCATGTGTGTTTTAGGATGTACAGTTGTAGGTGGAGACAAGGCAGAATGTGAATAATGCTTGTACTTAGTGTTGGTTCTTTTGAGGTTCCTGAATGTTAAGTTGATTCTATTTCTTTCATCATTTTAAAAGGGCATTATTCCCAAATATTCAAGCTTTGATTTGCACTAGAATAAAGTATTTATTTCCTTAAAGATTTAACAGAGGCTTTGGATGAAGATGCAGACCCCACAAAATCTGCACTGTCTGCAGTTGCATCTTTGGCAGCTGCATGGCCACAGTTACACCAGGGTATGTGTGGGTTTTATTTTATTTTATTTATTTATTTGCTTATTTGACTTTTTATTTTTTAATTTATAAAGGTATATTTTAAATTGCTAAGTATTTATTGTCCTAAATGACTCTTTAATTTTTAACAACTACAGGCTGCAGTTTGAAAAGCTTGGATCTTGATAGCTGCACTCTTTCTGAAATACTCAGACTACACATCTTAGCTTCAGGTGCTGATGTAACATCAGCAAATGCAAAGTACAGATATCAGAAGCGAGGAGGATTTGATGCTACAGATGATGCCTGTATGGAGCTTCGTTTGAGCAACCCCAGCCTACTAAAAAAGCTATCAAGCACTTCAGTGTATGATTTGACACCAGGTAAACTTAGCAAGTTGAAATTTTTGTAAACTGTCCACTTCCCATCCTTTTGTGTCTCTTGTGCCCAAAAACAAATTAACTGATGAGAAAGTTTAGATGATATCAGTTTTAAAAGAGAAAGTTAAAAAAGATGAGTCTTTTAAGAAAAATTTATTAGACTACAAATAATGACCTAAATTGAACCTGTTTTTCATATTCATGTTATATTATAACATAAAAAATGTAAAAAATTTAATGAACTTTAGAGAACATATAATAAATGTAGAGCACCTTATTTCCCGACATTCATATATCTTTATAATTTATAGCAGTGACTTTGTGCGATCTCTTCAGAGTAGCAGTTTGTTGCCATTTTTTTAATTCACATGATCATAATTTAGTTTTGATTTGAATTTTATTAGTGAGCCTAAAAATGAAAACTTAAAATAATTTTTGCAATTAGAAAATTTTTTATGTCCCTTAGCTAGTATACAAGATAGATATTACTATTTTAAAATGACTTATATATCACATTGCTACTAAATTAGATTCAAAGTTGCTTTGAAAAGATGCCATTAGCATGTTTGACCATTAGAGAGTACTCCTTATTATTTATTAGGTATTCCATATTGAGCCACAAATTTAAAATTTCAAACACAATTCCTCTTTTTCTCATTGATAATACAGAAGTCTTGTTTACCAATTTTTGACAGGAGAAAAAATGAAGATACTTCATGCTCTCTGTGGGAAGCTACTGACCCTAGTTTCTACTCGGGATTTCATTGAAGATTATGTTGATATATTACGACAAGCAAAACAGGAATTCCGGGAATTAAAAGCAGAACAACATCGAAAAGAGAGGGAAGAAGCAGCTGCTAGGTAAGATATAATTACAGTCAGTCATGCTATTAAAAGCTATTTATTTCTCCAGGTGTAGTGACATACGCCTATAATCCCAGTGGCTCTGGAGGCTGAGACAGAAGATTCTCAAGTTCAAAACCAGCCTCAGCAACTTAGACACTGAACAACTCTTAGCTGGGCACTAAGTGAGACACCCTCCCTGTCTCTAAATAAAATACAAAATAGGGCTGAGGATGTGGCTCAGTGGTTGAGTGCCCCTGAGTTCAATTCCCAGTACCAAAAAATATATATATATATTTATTTCTTTGTAAAAAATAGTATTTTACATTCTGTTACTTATTCTGATGTTTGATGGCTTTACAAAGAAGTTATTGAATGGACTGTAATAACATTTGGAGCACTTTTCATAATGAATAATTAAATACAAGATCCTGAAATTTTTAACATATCTTTGCATCAGTAGACTATAATATTTTACTTTGACTTTCAGAATTCGTAAAAGGAAGGAAGAAAAACTTAAGGAGCAAGAACAAAAAATGAAAGAAAAACAAGAAAAACTGAAGGAAGATGAGCAAAGAAATTCAACAGCAGATTTATCTATAGGGTATGATTTGAACTACACTGCTTACCTGGCTTTATTTATTCATCTTAACATACGTAAATAAAAATCAAGTAACTTAAACTCTAGAATACTTCCGAATTTTAGTAAACTAGTCTTCTATAAGTACACAATAATTGCTGTCAAACTTATAAAATGTATATATAGAAAGTCATCAAGTATAGATCTGTCATTAAATTTTTAAATTTTAGGCCAATTTTCTCTTAGAATTAATTTTTTTCTTTTTTTTATTTATTTTTATATGGTCCTGAGGATTGAACCCGGTGCCTCACATGTGCTAGGCTAGTGCTCTACCACTGAGCTACAACCCTAGCCCCAGAATTAATGTTTTGAATGGTAATTTCACAGAAAGCTTTCAGTAAGTTATTTTTAAGCAGTAATATTTCTTGCATGAGTCGTTTATTTCCAGTACCACATCCCACTATTTCAGAGATCCTTTGATAGATAGAGAAGGATGATATTTGAAATTTCAGTTTATGGTATAGGGAAAGGATGATAGTGCCTCAGGTAAGTTAGAGACTACCAAAGTATTTTATTGCTTTTCAAATATTTGGAATAAGGATTAGTTATGAAAGCAAGTAAAGCCAGGTACAGTGGTGCATCCCTGTAATCTCAGTGACTCAGTTAACCAAGGCAGGAGGATCACAAGTTCAAGACCAGCCTCAGCAACTTAACAAGACCATATCCCAAAAATTAAATTAAAAAGAGGTAGGGGTTTATCCTAGTGTATAGAAAACTTGTCTAGCATGAACATATTCCTGGGTTATATCCCCAATACCACACACAAAAAAAAAATGAATAAAAATTTAAAAAGTTAATAGAAATGGCACATAAAGACCAGCAATTAAAGGACTTAATCAAAATTTAAAACTTATGTGTTTTAATTTATTCTTTTTAGATACACATGACAGTAGAATATACTTTGACATAATATACATACATGGATATGACTTATTCTATATAGGCTCCCATTCTTGCAGTTGTACATAATGTTTCACTGTTTGTGTATTCATATATGAGCATAAGAAAGTTATGTCCAATTAATTCTACTGTCTTTCCTATTCCCATCCCTCTTCCCTTTCCTTCATTTACTTTGTCCAAACCAGTGAACTTCTATTCTACCCCCTACCCTAGCTTATTACATGTTATCATCCACATATCAGAGAAAGAGAACATTTGGCCTTTGGTTTTTTGGGATTAGCTTTTTTCACTTAGCATGATAATCTCCAGTTCCGTTCATTTACTGGCAGATGTCATAGTTTCGTTCTTCTTTATGGCTGAGTAATATTCCATTTTGTATATGTACCACATTTTCTTTATCCAATCATCTGTTGAAAGGGCATCTAGGTTGGTTCCATAGGTTCACTATTAATATTGATGCTGCTATAAACCTTGATATGGCCACGTCACTGTAGTATGCTGATTTTAAGTCCTTTGGGTATATACTGAGGTATGGTTATATACTGGCTTCAAACTCTTTAGGCTCAATCCTTCTCCTACCTCAGCCTTCTCAGTAGTTGGGACTATAGACATGTGCCATGGCACACAGCTTCTTCAAACAAATATTTATGTCATTTTGCTAGGATTTTTGCATAATTTTAAGTTAGAACGATTTGTGATTTTTCATATTTTGCCTTCAGATTTTGTATCAAAATTATACCCTTACTTTTGATTCCATGGGACTCAAATGGGGATTCCATTCCAAGTTTCCTGAGGAATCTCTATACAGCTTCACCAGATTTCATTCCCACCAGGAATATATAAGTGAACCTCGCCAACATTTATTGTTGTATTCTTGATAATTGCTGTTCTGACTAGAATGAGGCGAAATCTCAGTGTAGTTTTAATTTGCATTTCTGTATTTTCTAGAGATGTTGAACATTTTTTCATATATTTATTGGCCATTCATATTTCTTTTTCTGTGAAGTGCCTGTTCACTTTTTTTGCCCATTTATTGATTGGGGTTTTTTGTTGTTGTTGTTATGTTTTTTGAATTCTTTGTATATCCTGGAGATTAATGCTCTATCTGATGTACAGTTGGCAAAGATTTTCTCCCATTCTATAGGCTCTCTCTTCATGTTCTTGATTGTTTTCCTTACTGTGAAGAAGCTTTCTAGTTTGATACCATCCCATTTATGGATTTTTGATTTTGTTTCTTTTTTTTTTAATCTTTATTTTTATTTACTTATTTTTTATGTGGTGCTGAGGATTAAACCCAGGGCCTCACGCATGCGAGGCAAGTGCTCTTGCCTGGGGTTATAGCTCTACCACTGAGCTATAACCCCAGCCCTTGATTTTATTTCTTGTGTTTGTTGAGGAAGTTGGTTTGTAAAGCCAACATGATGGAGAGTTGGGCCTTTGTTTTCTTCTAGTAAGTACAGGATCTCTGGTCTAATGCTTAGGTCCTTGATCCACTTTGAGTTGAGTTTTATGCAGAGTGAGAGATAGGAGTTCAGTTTCATTCTACTACATATGGATTTCCAGTTTTCCCAGCATCATTTGTTGAAGAGGCTATCTTTTCTCTAAGGTATGTTTATGATGCCTTTGTCTAGTATGAGATAACTATATTTATGTGGGTTTGTCTCTGTGTCTTTTATTCTGTTCCATTGGTCTTTTTGTCTGTTTTGGTGCCAATACCATGCTGTTTTTGTTCTGTATTATAATTTAAGGTCTGGTATTGTGATGCCTCATTTTTCTGGCTAAGGATTGCTTTGGCTATTCTGGGCCTCTTGCTTTTCTAAATGAATATCATGACTGATTTTTCTGTTTCTATGAAGGATATCATTGGAATTTTAACAGAAAATTGCATTAAATCTGTATAGTGCTTTTAGTAATATGGCCATTTTGACTGTATTAATTCTGCCTAGTCAAGAACAACTTATGTGATTTAAAAGACACTATCAAGGAAATAAAAGACAACTTAATGAGGGCTGGGGTTGTGGCTCAGTGGTAGAGTGCTTTCTTCACATGTGTGAGGCACTGGATTTGGTCCTCAGCACCATATAAAAATAAATAAATAAAATAAAATCTATCAACAACTTAAATTTTTTTTTAAAAGAAAATATATCTTTTTTAAAAAGGCAGCCTATTGAAAGAAAAAAATTGAAAATTCTATATCTGAAAAGGGACTTGTAGCTAGAATATGTAAAGAATTCTTTTAATTTGGGCTGGGGAGGTAGCTCTAGCGGTAGCACGCTCGCCTGGCATGCGTGCGGCCCAGGTTCAATCCTCAGCACCACATACAAACAAAGATGTTGTGTCCGCCGAAAACTAAAAAATAAATATTAAAAAAAATTCTCTTTCTCACACTCTCTCTCTCTTTCTCTCTCACTCACTCTCTCTAAAAAAAAAAGAATTCTTTTAATTAAAAAATAAAAAGACAACAATTTTTTTAATTATACCTTAATTTTATTTATTCATTTTTATGTAGTGCTGAGGATTGAACCCAGTGCCTTGAATATGCTAGGCAAGCACTCTACTACTGAGCCATAATCACATCCCAAGACAAAACAATTTTAAAATGACATGGGATTTGAATAGACATTTGGGTAAAGAAGATATAGATAAGTGCATGAAAACCTGCCCAACATCATTAGCCATCAGGGAAGTGAACATTAAAACCCTAATACCCAGCTGGGGATGTGGCTCAAGCGCTAGCACGCTCGCCTGGCATGTGTGCAGCCCAGGTTTGATCCTCAGCACATACAAACAAAGATGTTGTGTCCGCCGATAACTAAAAAAATTAAAAATAAATAAAAATTTAAAAACAGTACCACTTTCTTCTTCTTCTTCTTCTTCTTCTTCTTCTTCTTCTTCTTCTTCTTCTTCTTCTTCTTCTTCTCTCTCTCTCTCTCTCTCTCTCTCTCTCTCTCTCTCTCTCTCTCTCTCTTTCTCTCTTTTTTTTTTTTTTTTTGGTGGGGAAGTGGGTACTGGGGATTGAATTCAGGGGCACTCAACTACTGAGCCATATCCCCAGCCCTATTTTGTATTTTATTTAGAGACAGGGTCTCCCTGAGTTGCTTAGCACCTTGCTTTTTGCTGAAGCTGGCTTTGAACGCATGATCCTCCTGCTGCACCCAGCTCCACAATACTACTTTATTCAAACTGATGGACATCAGGTATTGACAAGGATATGAAGAAATTAGAATTCTCATACATTGATCATGGGAATATAAAATGGTATAACCGTTTTGGAAAGTAACTGGACAGTTCTTCAAAAGTGAAACCATATTGCTGTGTGTAAATGTTACAGCCATTCTCTTATGTACTCAAGAGAATTAAGAGTATACATTCACTCAAAGATATATACATAAATGTTTATAGCAGCATTATTCTTAACTGAAGAGAGTGGTAACAACTCACATGTCTTTCAGTTGATAAATGGGTAAACAAAATGGTATATTTCTTCTGTGGTACATCATACAGGAGAATATTATTCATCAATAAAAAGGAATAGAGTTCCAATAAATGTTGCAATGAAAAGGAGCTGTGAAAATATGCTAAATTAAAGAAGCTAGTCCCAAAATGCCATGTATTGTGTTTCTATTTATATGAAATGTCCAGAATAAGTGAATATATAGAAACAGAAAGCAAATGAGTGCCGGGGCAGTGGAGGAACTATAAATGGATATGGAGGGGTCTTTTTTTTTTTTTTGAATGATGAAAATGTTCTGAATTAAATACTGGTTTTCACGTCATAAATTATCTCGATTTATTTTTTATTTTATATTATTTTTTATTTTTTGGTGCTGGGGATTGAATCCAAGGTCTTGCACATACGTTAAATTTGTGCTCTATACCATTAAACTATACCCTGTCCATATTTCAGTCTTTTTTTTTTTTAACCCAGAGGTTCTCTAGCACTGAGCTATACCCAGCCCTTTTTATTATTATTTTTTTTTTTATTTTGAGGCAGGGTCTCACTAAGTTGCTGATGGTCTTGCTAAGCCTCCTGAGATGCTGGGGTTCTAGGCATGTACCACCACTGTATTTTTTTATACTCATCCAGCCTCACTTATGTATATTATCTCTATCTCCTGAATATATGTGAGCTTGCAAAATCACTCTGTGTTGTAGAACATAAATGATGGAATTTATTTCAAGGCCATATAATTTTAGTTTTAATTGAAGCAAAATAGTAGAGTAAATATGAATGTCCATATTGTGTTCATTCTGCCTACTTTATAGGAATGTAACTACTTTTCTTCTCCAGTATTTGTCTATATCTCCTTCCTACTCTGAGCTTCCATCACCTCCTAGCCAGCCACCTGCACTATTACAGTGGCTTCTTTACTAGTGTCTCTTCATTTTCTTCTTCACCTGGTTAACTTTACAAATAGCAGCCAAAGTGCTTTCAAATTATATCAATTTCCTTCTCTAAACTCTAGGTTTTTTCCCATTGCTTTTTGTATAATCCCCTCCAAGGTCAAGCATGATCTAACCCTTTATTTTTCTCATATATATCTTGATTTATTGCTTTTTCACTTACACATTTCTCAAAATTATAAGCTTCGTGACTATCCATATGTGCATATGTTGTTTTTCAGCATGATCTGCAGATTTCCTCTCTTCTGCTGCCCACTACTTCCCCATCCCCCTGGAGTCACAATTTAAATGACACTGTTCAAGCCAGACTCTCTCAATCGTAGAGAGATTTGATTCTTCCTGACATGTTTTCTAGCATCTTGAGGTCCTCCTCATTTGGTACTTAACTACATATTTTAATTTTACATTATGTAATTATCTGTTTTCTCTGCAAGACTATAAACACTTGCGTGTTTACAGTTTTACATTATTCACTACTTCCTAAGCATAATGCCTTATACTTTTTAGGCAAACAATATTTTTTTTAGATATACATGACAGTAGAGTGAGACAATATAATATGAATGGAATTATATTCATTAATAAGTTTATATCTTTGTTTTTATCTTAAAGGGAGGAAGAAAAGGAAGATTTTGATACTAGCACTGAAAGCAAAGAAATAGAACAAAAGGACCTTGATCAAGATACAGTCACTGAAGATGAAGATGACCTAGGATCACATAAAAAAAGCAGAAGAGGTAATAATATTGAGGGGTTTTTTTTGTTTTGTTGTTTATTTGTTTGTTTTTAATTTTGAGATAGGTCCTGTTAATTTGCCCATGGTGACCTCAAATTTGCCATTCTCCTGTCTCAAGCTCCTGAGTCATTGGGATTACATGCATGCCTCATACCTGGCAGTAATAAGATTTCTTAAGGACATGTTTGTTTATTTTTAATTGATAAGGTAGTTTATTGATAGAGCTGTTCTGAAATATATATTAGATTCAATTATTTTCATTTGATTCCATGATGTGTGTGTTAAATGCCCATCTTATAGCTCATATTGAGTTGTAAAATGGTAACCATTTTGTTAAAAATGTTCATGTGAAGTCATTAGTATTTTTATGATTATATCTTTATTCAGATGTCACTTATACCATAAGGAAGAGAGACAATATTCCTATCTCTTTAATGGGTCGAGTTTCTCATTATTGCATTTGGCAAGTTTTGGTTAGTTTTTGCATTTACTACTTTATATAAAACCAAATTAAAATTTTTATGCTATAATATATTTTGTTCAACATGAATTGAATGCCTCCTATGTGATAATAGATATAAAGATCAGTAATGTTTGTATTGGAACTTTATTGCTGAGAATGAAAATCTGCTGCTGAAAATAATTTTATAAATTTCTGGATCACAGAGAATACACTGTTTTAAAGCTGTTGATACAAATTACTCATCTAGCCTCACTTAGAGCTCAGTGGTGAAGTGCTTGCCTAATGTGTGGGGCACTGAGTTTGATTCTCAGCACCACATATATATATTTAGTTGTTGTTGGTTCATTATTTTATTCATTTATTTATATCTCATTTCATAACATTTTAATGAGGAGCCTTAACTTAATTTTGTGCCTATAATTTGGATGGAATTATACACACACACATACACACACACACATACTCTAAATGGTTGGAAAATCTACATCTTAGAGACTGAATTCACTGATTACAATGCAGTTAATTTCAAAATACCAAACAAACTGTATGTGATCAGTTTTAAAATATGAGTAGGACCAGGATTGTGGCTCAGTGTTAGAGCACTTCCCTAGCCCATGTGAGGCACTGGTTTCAATCCTCAGCACTATAAATATAAATAAATATAAATATATAAAAGTTGTATCCAACTATAACTAGAAAATAAAGTATTAAAGAGAACCTAACTTTTTTTAAAAAAATAAAGGTATTGTGTTCATCTACAGCTAAAAATATTGTGTATATATATACACACACACAGTGAGCAATGAGTCAAAGGAGAAACTATAAGAAAACTAGAAAACATTTAAAACTGCTTAATACTGCATATTAGCACTCATTGGATCTTGTCCCTCTACTTAGGAAAAAAAAGGTATAGCTTTTAGTACTAACTCGGGAAGAAGAAACACATCAAGTTAAGCATTTAATAAGTTGGAAATTATAATAAAAGTAGGAATTGATCAAAAATTAAAAACACAGTAAAGAAGAACAATTATACCAAAACTTTGTTCTTTAAAAGAAGGTAAAAAATTTATTTTTAAAAAGAACAGAGAACTTGGGGTTGTAGCTTATTGGTAGAGTGCTTGCCTAACAGGCAGAAGACCGTGGGTTTGATTCCCAGTACTTCAGGGCAAAAACAGCAAAGGATTACAATAAATAAAATTAATCCTGAAAATTAAAGTGTATAACTATAGATAAAATAAAAATTTAACTATAAGGAGGGTCCAGAATGTGGCTCAGTAGTAGAATACTTGCCCTTTATATGCAAGGTCGTAGGTCCAATCCCAAGCACCACAAAACAAAAAGAAAATTTAAAAAAAAAATATGTATATATATATATATATATATATATAGAGAGAGAGAGAGAGAGAGAGAGAGAAAGAGAGAGAGAGAGAGAGACAACATGTAACAGTTTTCTGACAATAAATTTGAAAATGTAGGTAAAAATGAACAAAATCCTAGAAAATACCAACTATTAAAGTGGGTTCATGAAGAAATTTTAAAATGTGAATAAATGGTCCTTGGTCCTTAACCATTAAAGAACATGAATCATTACTAAAAATCTTACACAAAGAAAACATCAGTTCTAAACTGATGTTATAGGTAAATTCTGCCAAGTTTTAAAGAATCAGATCATACCAAACTTCACAATCTCTTTCATGCATAGAAACAGAAGAAACACTCCCCAAGTATTTACCCAGTTTGACAGCAACTGAAACAAGATAGCAACTTAATTCTCCAACATATCATAAAAGTCCAGTTTATCAGGGGTCCAGGTTCTTTCATCTTGTCAGTTTTGTCATACTGTGGGTTTTGCTAACAACTTTATGTTCCCAAGTGATTCATCACCAGTTTTCCATTCTAGCTAGTTGGAAAAAGCAAGAGGAAAAGTACAACCCAGAGGTTTCTACTCCTATCTCCTTGACCAAAAGTTTCTCTTGTAGCCATTCATGCCTGCCCTAGGAAATGTTATCCTTCTTTTGGGTTTTATAGTATCCAGCTAAATATTAATGGTTCTGTTACCTTAATACGATGACTAGTAAATGACAGTTTGTGGGCCATATGTGGCCTGTACTATTATAAGCTAAAAATCTTTTAAGTGGTTGAAAAAAATCAAATGAAGAATGATACTTTGTGATAAGTGAAAATTATAAGAAATTCAGATTTCATTGTCCATAAGCAGATTTTATTGAACACAGCCATTCTCATTTATTTACATTTCATCAGTTACTGTTTTTGTTCCACAGTACCAGAACTGAGTACCTGTGACAAACCATATGACCAACAAAGCATGAGATACTTGCTAGCCCTCTATAAAAGTAGTTCATTGAGCCTTTCCTTAGATGGTCTGGATGGCTATTAGAGAATAACTTGTATACTCTCAAGTTACAGATTTTGTTTGTTTCATTAGATTTAAATATGTCGATGTTTTACTAACAGTCTACTAGGCTGCTTGGGCTGCTGCAATGAAATACCATAGACTTTGGTCATATAAGTAGCAGAAATTTGTTTTCTCAATTTCTGGAGGCTTGAAGTTCAAAAATCAAGATGCCAGCAGGGTTGCTATCTGGTAATGCCTCTTCCTTGGCTTGCAAGCAGCACCTTCTCCCTGTGGCTTTTTCTCTACATACCAGAAAGCAAGAGCTTGACTACCTATAAGGACACCAATCTTGTTGGATTATGGCCCCATTCTTTTTTTTTTTAACATTTATTTAATTTTTATGTGGTGCTGAGGATTGAACCCAGTGCCTTACACATGCTAGGTGACCACTCTTTCCTCTGAGCCACAACCCCAGCCCAATGGCCCCATTCTTATTACATTGTTTACCCTTAATTACCTCCTTAAAGGCATTAACTGCAAACACAGTCACATTGGGTGTTTGGGCTTCAATATATGAATTCATGAAATTTGAATTGGACATAATTCATTTGATAACACATAATAACTTGGGATAGCTTTTAATCTCATTTTTCTAGTGAAAATTTAAAATATGATAAAGTTAAATGTTATTCAACTGCAGGGAAAAGTGGACAAAATGGATTTAAAGAATTTACAAGGCAAGAAGAGATAAACTGTGTAATGCAAGAGCCTCTTACTGCTGATGAGGAAGAAGCTTTAAAACAGGAACAACAACGGAAAGAGAAAGAGCTCTTAGAAAAAATCCAGAGTGCCATAGCATGTACCAATATTTTTCCCTTGGGTCGCGACCGCATGTATAGGCGATACTGGATTTTCCCTTCTATTCCTGGATTGTTTATTGAAGAAGATTATTCTGGTCTCACTGAAGACATGCTATTGCCTAGACCTTCATCATTTCAGAATAATGTACAGTCTCAAGATCCTCAGGTATCTACTAAAACTGGAGAGCGTTTGATGTCTGAATCTACCTCCAACAACATTGACCAAGGTCCATGTGATGATTCTTCACAGCTGCCAAAACCAGTGCATAAGCCAAATCGGTGGTGCTTTTACAGTTCTTGTGAACAGCTAGACCAGCTTATTGAAGCTCTTAATTCTAGAGGACATAGAGAAAGTGCCTTAAAGGAAACCTTGTTGCAAGAAAAAAGCAGAATATGTGCACAACTTGCCCGTTTTTCAGAAGAGAAATTTCATTTTTCAGGTAAATTTTCTATGAAAACCATTTTTTTTCCTCCCCCTGATCACTGGATATTCAAGATTAAATGTTTTCCATTGTATTAAAAATATATTTAAAACACCTTAACATTTTGACCATGCTTTCAGTATGGGAGTTAAGAGTTTGGAAGTGTATTTCTTTATAAAAACAAGGTTCTTGTACTGAGTGTTCCTGTAGTCTTAGCTACTTGGGAAGCTGAGGCAAGAGGATTACTTGAGCACATGAATTAGAGGCCAGCCCTACAATATAGTGGGATTCCATCTTGCAGAGGACAACAGAAACATGGTTGTCTAAATTTTTGGATTCTATTTGGGTTCTATTTGGATTATAAGAAACTATCTATAGTATGAGAATATTAGTGTTCTTTCTGATCTCATTCCTTAGTCAATAGGCTCTGAATGCCCAAGGCTATAAGGCTGCCTTCAGTTTTGGAGATATTATAGTTAATGAAGTTATCTCTCTTAATGGTTTTGCTGGGAGCCCAGGGACAGATTCCATTAATGATATCTTCTTTGGAAATTGGGCAGATCAGGTAGTAGCAGCATTTCTTATATGATAGCTGGCTCACTGACAACAGATCAGAAAAGAAGGAATTTTTAGATGTAAGTTTTTATATTAGTAAATGAGATTTTTCTAGGTAGAAAACTGCTTAAATTTAAGAATATGTTACCATACCTACTTTGGTTCTTCTCAGGTTTATAGATCATATTTCTTTATATTCCTAGACGTATCATGTAATTTACCTGTATGTTATCATGTAACATATAATTCATTGTTTTTTAGTATATTTACAAATATGCACAACCATCACCACAGTCCTCTTATAGAACATTTCTCTCCTATCAGAAAGAAATTTTGTAGATTTTATCTACCACTCTGCTATATTTCTCTCCCTTGTCCCCCACCAATCCTCTCTCTGCTCTAGATAAATCTGTCTCTGTAAAATGTCCTGTTCTTGAATTTCCTATGAATCGAATCATACGACATATGGTCTTTTGTGATTGCATCTTTCACTTAGCACAATATTTCCAAGGTTCATCCGGGATATAGCATGTATTAGAACTTCATTTCTTTTTATTACCAAATAATAATATTCTACAGTTTGTATATACTGCATTTTACTTATGCATTTGTTAGTTGATAGACATTTAGTTTGTTTCTACCTTTTGGCTGTTATGAAAAATGCTGCTATAAATATTCATGTACATGTTTTGTGTTGACATAGGTTTTCATTTATCTTGAATTTATACAATAGGAATGGAAATACTGGATTGTTTCCCAAAGTGACTACACTGTTTAATTTTCTCTCCGGTAGTGTATGAGGGTTCCAATTTCTCCACTTTTTTCTAACACTTAAAATTATTTGACTTTTTGATTATAGTTATCTTAAGAGGCATGAAATGGTATCTACTGTAATTTTGACTTGTCTTCCTTTAATGAATAATAATGGTGAGCATCTTCTCATGTGCTTATTGACCATTTATATATCTCATATATCTACTCAGATCCTTTGCACACCTTTCAATTGGGTTATTTGTCTTTTTGTGGTTGGTTATGAGCTCTTTATTTGTTCTGAATACAGGCCCTCACCAAATATATGATTTGCAAATATTTATTTATCATTTACTTATTGAGGATTTACAAAGGGCTTTTACATCCACCATCTCAGAATTGTAACAGTCACATTATATTTAAGAAAATTATAAAAAACATTTGATTCTATTTCAGACAAACCTCAAACTGATAGCAAGCATACGTATACTCGGGGAAGATCTTCCAGTGCCTATGATCCATCTCAGATGTCTGCAGAAAAGCAACTTGAATTGAGGCTGAGAGATTTTCTTTTGGATATTGAAGACAGAATCTATCAAGGAACTTTAGGATCAATCAAGGTTTGTACCTATTCACATTTTAGTTTATCTAATTTGCTTAGTCCAGATTTTTAATCATGTTTGTTGATTATCTGTATATGTAAAACTTGTGTTTTTAATAAACATCAGGAAAGTATATATTTTTTATGAAGATTAAGTTTATTCCTCTAAATCATAATGTTTATATATGGACACAAATCCTAAGTATATTAAATGACTATCTACTTTCTTAAACAGAATTTAATTAATATAATTTATCTTTTTGATATTTTTAATATTTAAAAAATGTTCAATATTTTAATCAGATGTTGAAATGTGTAAGGATATTTTCTTCTTCCTTGACTAGCTCCTGCCTTCTCTGCTGAGTCTGGTTTGTTTGTTGGTTTCTTTGTTACCTTTTTTAAATCTGTAAGTAATTCTTATTTGATATACCTGTTCTGTTTATGCCTTTGTCATATTCTGTCACTTTTTTGCTCCTAATTTAATGACCAATCCTAAAGTCATTTATGATATTTTTAAACAATAAGGTATTAAAGCTTTTGTGTATGAATGATATGAATTCCATTTTGGCCACTGAGGAACCTTACTTTTATACTCCTTTTTTATTCATAAATCTGTTCTAGAATATCTATAAATTAATTTTATATGTAAATTAAGTATAATGTCTTTTAGGACCAACATTTCTGTTTTCCAGGTTAGTAAATTTATGTTTTGTTTCAGGTTACAGATAGACACATCTGGAGATCAGCCTTAGAAAGTGGACGATACGAGCTATTAAGTGAGGAAAACAAGGAAAATGGAATAATTAAAACTGTGAATGAAGATGTGGAAGAGATGCAAATTGATGAACAATCAAGGGTCATAGTAAAAGACAGGTACAAAAAAAAAAGAATTTTTTCTAAAGTAACCAATTTTTCCTTGCAATTTTAATTTTAAGGTTTTGGGGTTTTTTTAAGTAAATGTTTCTTTTCCTTCTTTTAAAAACTTATGAGCACCTTAATATTTCTAATCAATGAAATGACCATTTTTTAAACATCAAGATCTCTATTACTCCACTTTATACTAATACAGCCAAAATACAACTCATTAGAATAAAATATTTTTTTACTTTTTCAAGGTTATTTTGGCTAATATATGCTCTTAAGGAGTTTATTATTTAGAAGGGAATGATGGAGAGACATGAAGCTAGCAGTTATAGATCAGGGTAAGGACTCTGATAGAAAGTAAATTCTTGGGGCTGGGTTGCAGCTCAGCGGTAGAGCGCTCGCCTAGCATGTACAAGGTCCTGGGTTTTTTTCCTCAGCACCACATGAAAATAAATAAATAAAGGTATTATGTCCAACTACAACTAAAAACTAAATATTAAAAAAAAAGTAAATTCCCAGAACAAATATAGTACATAGTAGGGTAGAGGATTATTTATCTTGGTGGAACATGGAAAGAACTTTGAAGGAAATACTAGGGGAAGGTTCCTGATTGCAAAGCTGAGCTCTGAAGGTGAGGAAGGAAATATTAGACAAGAAAGACCATGGGCAAAGGCTTTGAATGGGTTTGCACTTTTAACTGATTATTGTAGCTGCACTGTGGAGATTCATTGTTGAGGGACCAAGTCTGAAGGCTAATGAATTAGTTGAGGCAACTATTAGTTTCTCGCCCAGTAGCTGAAGCAAGAGAAATATAAATAAGCTGTTGAAGATACATAGTCTTTAAGGTTTATCACCATCACCTTTCTAAAACCTTTCCCATAAGTCTTCTCTCTTCCACCTTCTCTTCAAATATTTGTCCTCTTATCCTCCTAAATGATTCTGTCCTCCCAATTAGCTTATACCAGATCCTTGAAATTATGAAACTTTCTATATAAATATTTGAAAGAATGAGTGGTCTTGAGTTTCACCTAATCATGTTTTTATTTTTTTGTAGTTGTACATAAACAGCATGCTTTTATTTTGTTGTTTGTATGTGGTGCTAAGGATTAAACCCAGTGCCGCACACATGCTAAGCAAGTGCTCTGCCACTGAGCTACAGCTCCAGCTCACCTAATAGTGTTTTTAAGTGCCACGAATTCTTTGTTTTATTGTAGACTTTTGGGGATAAAAACAGAAACTCCAAGTACTGTCTCAACTAATGCAAGTACACCACAATCAGTGAGCAATGTGGTACATCATCTGGCAACAGCACTGTTTCAAATAGAACAGGGCATTGAGCGGCGTTTTCTTAAAGCTCCACTTGGTAAGTATCTGTTTTTATTTCAAAATGTGTTATGTCTTAAGTAATTTTGAAATTGCCCTTTAATAGAACTTTATTGGCTGACAATGAAATTGATAGACCAATATGAAAAGCTTGAGATTGATTTCATTTTAAAAGATAAGTTCTTTCAGGTAAGATTTATTTATTTATTAATTATTTATTGGTTCTTTTTAGTTATACATGGACTATATCTTATACCCCAGTATACAATGTACACAATGGTGAGATTCACTGTAGTATATTTGTACATAAGAAAATCTTGTCAGATTCATTCCACTATTTTTCCATTTCCTATCCCACCTCCCTTCCCTTTATTCCCCTTTGTCTATTCCACTGAACTTCTACTTCCCACTCCTTAATGTGGGTTAGCTTCTACATATTAGAGAAAACATTTGATCTTTGGTTTTCTGGGGTTGAGTTATTTCACATAGCATGATAGTCTCCAGATCCATCCATGTACCAGCAGATGTCATAAAAGTTATTCTTCTTTCTGGCTAATACTCCATTGTGTGTGTGTGTGTGTGTGTGTGTGTGTGTGTGTATTCCACATTTTTCATTCTTTCTTTTTGGTACTGGGTATTAAACCCAGGGACATTTAACCACTGAGCCACATCCCAGTCCTGTTTTATATTTTATTTAGAAAGGAGGTCTTGCTGAGTTGCTTAGGGCCTCACTAAGTTGCTGAGGGTGGCTTTGAACTCATGATCCTCCTGTCTGGGCCTCTGGGATCACAGACATGTGCCCCCAGGCCCAGCCATATGCCACATTTTCTTTATCCATTCATCTGCTAAAGAGCACCTAGTTTGACTCCACAGCTTAGCTATGTGAATTATACCACTATAAGTAATGATGTGGCTATATCAATGTAGTATGGTGATTTTAAATCCTTTTGATGTATATTGAGGAGTGGGATAACTGAGTCAAAAGATGGTTCCATTCCTAGTATTTTGAGGAATCTTTATACTACTTTCCAGAGTGGTTACACCAGTTGGCAGTCTTACCAACAATGTATGAGTGTTCCATTTTCCCCACATGGTCACTAACATTTATTGTCAGTTGTATTCTTGATAATTGCCATTCTGGCTAGAGTGAGATAAAATTTCAATGTAGTTTTAATTTGCCTTTCTCTAATTGCTAGAAATATTGAACATTTTTTTCATATATTTGTTGAATGTTCATGTTTCTTCTTTTGAAGTGTCTATTTAGTTCCTTTGCCCACTTATTGACTGGTTTTTTTTGTTTGTTTGTTTGTTTTGTTTTGTTTGGTGATGTTTTTTTTGAGTTCTTTGTATATCCTGGAAATTAATAACCTGGGGTTTAAATGGCAAAGATTTCTCCTATTCTGGCTCTCTATTTGCATTCTTGATTGTTTCCTTTGCTGTGAAGAAGCTTTTTAGTTTGATGCCATCCATTTATTGAATTTTTATTTTACTTCTTGCACTTTAGGAGTCTTGTTAAGGAGGTCAGTTCCTGAACTGACATGTTGGAGTATTGGGCCTGCATCTTCTTCTTCTAAGTGCAGGGTTTCTGGTCTAATTCCTGGGTCTTTGATCCACTCTCAGTTGAATTTTGTGCAAGGTGAGAGATAAGGGTTCAATTTCATTCCACTACATGTGGATTTCCAGTTTTCTAGCACCATTTGTTGAAGAGGCTCTCTTTCTCCAATGTATATTTGTGGCACCTTTATCTAATATAAGATAACTGTATCTATTATATGGGTTTGTCTCCATGTCTTCTATTCTGTTCCATAGGTCTTCTGGCCTGTTTTGGTGCCAATACCATGCTGTTTCATTACTATTGCTCTGTTTTGTACAATTTAATGTTTAGTTTTGTGATACCTCCTGCTTCGTGTTTTCTCGCCAAGGATTGCTTTGGCTATTCTGGGCTTTTTATTTTTCCAGATGAATTTCATGACTGCTTTTTCTGTTTCTGTATAGAACATCATTCACATTTGATGGGCATTGCATTGAATCTGTAAATTGCTTTTGGTAGTACAGCCATTTTGCCTATCTAAGAACATGGGAGGTCTTTCCATCTTCTAAGGTCTTCTTCGCTTTCTTTCTTTAGAGTTCTGTAGTTTTCACTGTAGAGGTCCTTCACCTCTTTTGTTAGGTTGATTCCCAAGTATTTTATTTTCTTTGAGTTTATTGTGAATGGGATATTTTTCTTAATTTTTCTTTCAGCTGATTCATCATTAATGTATAGGAATGCAATTGATTTATGGATGTTAATCTTGTATCCTGCTACTTGACTGAATTCATTTATGAGTTCTAGAAGTTTTCTGCTAGATATTGGATCATATTGTTGGCAAACAGAAATAGTTTGAGCTCTTCCTATTTGTCTTCCTTCCTTCTTTCCTTTCCTTTATTTTTTCCCGTTCTTTCTTTCCTTTCTTTTCTTTCTATAATTGCTCTGTCCAGAGTCTCAAGGACTATGTTGAATAGAAATGGTGAAAGTGGGCCACCCAAGTGTTGTTCTTGTTTTTAGAAGGAATGCTTTCAGTTTTTCTCTGTTCAGAATGATGTTGGCCTTGGGTTTGTCATATATAACTTTTATAATTTTGAGGTATGTTCCTTCTATTCCTAGTTTTTCTAGTGTTTTAAACATGAATGGATGCAGTATTTTTGTGTTTTTATGCATCTATTGAGATAATCATATGAACTTGTCTTTAAGTTTATTTATGTGATGATTTACCTTTATTGATTTCCATATATTGAACCAACCTTGCATCCCTGGGATGAATCCCACTTAATTATGGTGCTCTATCTTTTCAGTGTGTTTTTGTATGCAGTTTGCCAGTATTTTGCATCTGTGTTCATCAAGATATTGATGTGGGGATTTATTTTTTAAATATTACTTAATTACTTTTTCTGATTCATTTAAAAGCATTTAGTGAATCTCATCTTTTAATCTCATCTTTTGTAAAGTTTCATTGAAAGAAAATGACTAGGGCTGAAGATGTGGCTCAAGCGGTAGTGCACTTGCCTGGCATGTGCGGGGCGCTGGGTTCGATCCTCAGCACCACATAAAAAAAATATAAAGATGTTGTGTCCACCGAAAACTAAAAAATAATAAATATTTTAAAAATTCTCTCTCTCTCTCTTCTCTCTCTCTCTTCTCTCTCTTTCTCTCAAAAAAAAAAAGAAAGAAAGAAAATGACTAGGGGCTGGGGATGTGGTTCAAGCAGTAGTGCGCTCGCCTGGCATGCGTGTGGCCCGGGTTCGATCCTCAGCACCACATACAAACAAAGATATTGTGTCTGCCAATAACTAATAAATAAATAAATAAATATTTTTTTTAAAAAATGAAAGAAAATAACTAAAACCTGTGACTAGCCAGACCTTGAATAATCAAGATTATGTCTGTTTTTTATAGTGACTTTAAATATCACCATTTGGGATATGATTTAAAACTTAAGAATCACAGACTCAAGCACTGTATAAATGTTAAATCAGAAATACCAAGTGTTATCCAGGTGCAGTGGCACACATCTGTAATCCCAGAAGCTCAGGAGACTGAGATAGGAGGATCTCGAGTTCAGAGCCAGCTTCATCAAAAGCGAGGCACTAAGCAACTCAGTGAAACCCTGTCTCCAAATAAAATAAAAAATAGGGCTGGGATGTGTCTCAACAGTGGAGTGCTCCTAAGTTCAACCCCTAGTACCTGCCCCTCCCCAAAAAAGAAGAAATACCAAGTGTTACAGAAACATAGATAAGAAAATGCTCTATAAATTATGGTTAGATAGGGATTGGGGTTTTGGCTCAGAGTGCTTGCCTAGCACTGTGAGGCACTGGGTTCAATCCTCAGCACCACATTAAATAAATAAATAAAGTTATTGTGTCCATCTACCACTAAGACTTTTTTTAAAATTATGGTTAGATAATAGAAATAACACTATCGCTATCCTTTTTGGCAATTTATGAAATTAATAGGATTTAAGGGACCAGTCTAAGATCTAATCATCATGTCTTTGGGAAAATAGCAGTTTCAAGTTTCAAATTAATTTTAATGTCATAACTGCTTCTACTTCCATGTTGTCTTTTTGAGATGTTAAATTTATGATTCAGCATGGGATCCTAGAAAGAATTTTTTAAAACCACATTTGTTGGTCTCATATTGAAAGAGCAATTTGAATAGATGAAAATTAATCATAAATAATTACTGTTATTTTATAGAGTAAGAACAAAGTTTTCATAATTACTATCAGCAATTTTGGAATATGAATATGTTCATAAAATATTTATTTTCAAATTGAAGAGTTTGTGGCCAGTAAACCTATTTATATGTTTTGTAAATTAATTCTACCATTTATGAGTTTAAATAACTCAGTTATCACATTGAAAATAGCAGTTGTGAGAGATAAAATATGATCACAGCTCATAAAGGTATTAGAGTTTGTATTTGCTATATCATTCTTCTTTCCTAGGCTTTACTCTTTCTTAGTATTTTCTTGGTCTAAATCCAATTATGTATACAGAGAATCCCTGTTTTATTTTTTATACCATATGTGAATATATAGTTACCTCAATTAAAATTACAGTTAAGCTGGGCATGGTGACACATGCCTATAATCCCAGTGACTTTGAAGGCCAAAGGCAGGAGGATTGCAAATTCAAGGCCAGCCTCAGTAACTTAGAGATGCTGTCTCGGAAAAATAAATAAATAAATTATGATTATTTATAAATCATGCAGCTCTCATAAATGTAAAATTACTACTACAGATTAACCTGTGATTCTAGTAGGGTCAGGGATGCGGCACAATTTAGATGGTTTTTCCCCTTTTGAAATTGCCATCAAAATTGTTTATAAATTAGGGCTGGTGGTACATGACTATAATCTGAGCAACTCAGTAGGCTGAGACAGAGGATCACAAGTTGGAGCTCAGCCTGAGCAACTTAGAACCTGTAAATAAAATTTAAAAAGAGCTGGGGATGTATCCCAGTGGTAGAATACCCTAGGTTCAATCCCCAGTACTTACAGTGCCAAAAAATACTATTAAGTTCAAAGGAAAATACCAAAATAGTTGTTTATTGTGTCTATATTTTCCTGTGTATATCTTAGTAAATATTTGGACAAAGAAAAAATTTGATAATGGGAATTGTTGCAACTTGTACCTAGTATGTTATGTGAGAGCCATAGTATTCCATGATAGGTTATGCTGAGTAGTTTTAAACTTTCGTTTCATCCTGAGAGATAAAAAAGAAACCATTTTAATTTGGGATCTTTAAAAAAAAAAAAGGTGACATGGGAAGAGTTGAGTTTACCTTAACTTGGTGGTGTTGGTCAAAGTCATATTGATTATTTATAATATGGTGTTGCCTTCTGTGCTGCTCCATAGAAGGTTAATAGAATAACTGATTGTCTCTAGCTCTTTACACAAGGCCTTTGAAAGGTCTGTTTTGAATGGGACATATTTGAAATAAAGTAATCAAGAATATCCTTAATCTGGGGAGAGAATAGAAGGTTCTACTTTATAAATGTTTGAGAGAATACATATTGAAATTCTCTTGATAATATTTTGGCAGAGCAAATTAATCATGGTAGGAATTTTCCCTATTAAGCTTCAGAGATTATTTTGTCTTCTTAAGGTAGCAAGTAAAAAACAAAAATTCTGCTTATGTTCTTCCTTCCCTAATGTATCCCATCTATTCTAGCGATTAATCACATTGATATTAATAAACTTTTTATAATTGGGGCAAGCTAATCATGTTTCAGTTAATTGTTTTAGGTAAGGTATATCTAATTGTTTATTTAGGCTGGTAATTTCATCATTTATAAAGTCATGCTTATGGTTAAACCCTTAAGCTATGGGGAAAAAAATCCTCAATTAACTTTATTAATTTGAAACTAGGTAACACAGAAATTAATAAAGATCAAAAGGGAGATAGAAAATCTAGTGTGACAGATGGTAAATTTTTTTAAAGATATTTATGTTTTTGTCTTTTTAGAGAATTATGATTTTACTTTCTACATTGCTGATTATTAATATGAATATTTAGCTTTTGAAGGAAAATCTTGAATTTGATTTTGTTTGGAAGGGAATGAGCTTAGGGGTAGTCTTACATTAAAAATATCTTCCAAATATTTTTCTCTCTAATTTCACACCTAGGCTAATCTAAACTCTTAAATTAGCTTTTACAAGATGAATCTTGATATACTTAGCAATTAGCCAAGAGAATGGAAAACTGTGGAACTTTTGTTTATTTTGCATGAAGTTTTTATTCGCTTTTTTTTTTCTTTTATTGGCATAGAGAGACATATGGAAAGAGTTGTTTTGTACCTTAGAGAAAACTTTATGGAATGATAACATTTCTATACAGAGGCTGTTGAATACTATGAAATCTCCTAGTGTAATCTTTAAGTACTATGTAAAAATAGGAAAATGTGCTTATCTACCATGGATTATAATAAACATGTGTTGGAGTCAGAGGGATAAGAATTGGGACTTGAGCTATAACTGGTTTAATTTTCTGAGTTTGATCAAAACTCAATAGGTTGGACTGTGGATGTAACTGCATGGTAGGAATGCTTATGTAGTAATTCCTAGTACCACCAAAAAAAAAAAAAAAAAAAAAGACACTTCAGTGTTTTGTCACCACTGACTTCCAAGGTTGCAAAAGTTTTTTTTTAATAAGTTGTTCATTCTTGAAGCTGGGGCTACAGCTCAGTGGTAGAGTGCTTGCCTGGTGTGTGTGAGACACTGAATTTGATCCTCAGCACCACATAAATATAAATAAATACAATAAAGGTATAAAAAAATTCTGATTTATCCAGAAAGACTTCTTCATGATCTCTGAACTAGCAATTCTTGCTGCTTCCTTCCTTGGAAGTCCCACTTTGGCCAGAACTTTTCATGAAATTTTAGAATAAAAGTTAATTTTGTGCTTTGTAGAAAGCACAAAATGAGAAGGCAGAAATATATCATGCATTTAAATGAATTATACTCTCTAATGGTAAAGACAGGCTAAAAATTAAAAGTAGAGACTAAGTTAAATACAAAATTCAACTGGTTTATATCCTGTCTATAAAAGGTATACCTAGGGGCCATTGATGTAGCTTAGTGTTATAACAGTGGTATAGCTTGGGTAAGGTCCTGGGTTTAATCCACCATAAGACACACACACCCGTAAAACAAAAGGACATAGGAAGACAGAGAAAAATACTATGTGGATTACATGCATTTGCACTTAATTCCCACTTGATTAATATTTTAGCTTTGAAGAGTCATTTTGCTTGTCCATTCAGTTTTTCCTACTTACATTGAATTATTAATCTCAATTACTAAAAAAAGAAGTTCTATCTGATTGTTTTCTATTACCATATTAAAGAGCTAACCCAAGGGCTTGCACATACTAGGCCAAGCACTCACCACTGACCTGCATCCTCAGCCCTTTTTGTTTTGAGATAGAGTCTCATTAAGTTGCACAGGCTGGCTTTGAACATTCAATCCTCTTGCATCAGCCTCCCAAGTGGCTGGATTTGCAGGCATGCACCACCTTACCAGCATCCTTTGTGGAGCTTTTTCATTTGTTTTGAAAGTAGTTTTTTGATAAATTGTTTTATTTATTTATTTTATGGTACTGAGAATTGAACACAGAGCCTCATACATGGTAGGCAAGCACTCTACCACTGAGCTACATCCCTGGCCCCCTTGTGAGTTTTGACTGTTAACTCTCATTCCTCAGAATTTGATCTGTGGAAATTTTTTCAGAGAGAATTTACAGAAGTCTGTATACTTGTTTCTGACATTCACCTGGCCACTTTAAGTGTGGCTTTTTTTTTTTCTGTCAGATGTTAAGCCTATTAAAGGGTTTCTTTATAGTTACAAATTCTCAGATTAGATTTATTTCTCCTTGCTACCCTTTTCTTTCTGTGTGGCACTCTTATGACCTGAGTCTTGAAAGAGGAACGGGTAGCCTTCTAGGGATCTAGCTTTCTAGAGAGAGATCTACTGCCTTGGAAGGGCCCTAGGTTTCATGTTCTTTCTCCACCCAATAATCAAATGGGAGTTGGATCCACTAGTGTTGGCAGGTCTGTTGCCTTACAGTTTTAACTCAGTGCGTATCTCTTCACCTTCCCCGCTATACTGAAAATTCTTTGAAGATAAGACAATAGAATAAACTTGTTAAAAGTGCTGCACATAGGGAGAACTGGATAATGCAAGAGTAATTTTAGTAATAGTAATATTTACTCTGGCAGGTACTTTACATGTCTTATGTGTTATCTCATTTGATGTGTCCAACAACCCTCTGAGGTAAATACTATCCACATATTTTAACTATTAGAGGGTTGAGTAACTTACCACACATGAGAAAACCAGTGCTCACTTCCAAGTAGACTGACTCCACAGCCTGCATTCTTTTAAGCATTATGCTTCTGCCCAAGGGCTTTATTTGAGGTTAATAGTACAACCTGTGGCATTTCAGAACCAGACTGTGTATGAAGTCTTTATATAACTGTATATAATTTGCAGAATTTTGACATGATATAGTTGGCCTTTATAAATAAGAATAATATTTTAGGAAAATTAAGGTAGTAGAAGTATTAAAGATAGAGATGGAAATTACATAATAGAATATCAGTAGTCTATCATTTTATACTACTAAATTACTCTTAAATTTGTTTTAACCCAGAAGACAAAAGAATGGTGATATTAATGACAGAAGGTTTCAAATATTTCTTTATAATATTGGTGCTGAAAATTATTATTTTGGAAATGTTAGCATTGTTTTTATTTACCTGTTTTAAAATAATGTGTTCTCAGCCAGGATTGTGGCTCAGTGATAGAGTGCTTGCCTAGCATGCATGAGGCACTGAGTTTGATCCCTGGCAACACATTAAAAATAAAAACAAATAAAATAAAGGTATTATGTCCATATACAACTAAAAAGAAAAATTTTTTTAAAAATAATATATTCTCAGAGACTGAAGACAATATAGTTGGTATTTATATATAATAAAGTTGACAGTTTAAGAGTGTTATTGATAAAATTCGCCCTTTTAAAATATATAATGCAATGGTTTTAGTATATATTCACCATTATATCATCAACACTACTATCTGTTTTCACAACATTATCACCAACCCAAAAGAAACATCATGTATGCTTGATATTTAAGTTGGAGAGAATTCTTTTTATCTGAAATTAAGGAAATAACATAAATGATTCAGATGAATTAGTAACTTATTTGTGATCATATTTAGCCAGAGTTCTAAATTAGATCAAGATTTAATACAAAGACTAGATTGAGAACACATTCCCTGAGATTTTTCTGCATTTAACTACTGAAATCTCCAAGCATTTGATTTATGGACAGAAGTAATTCCTTATGTCATAAACAAAATGTGGCTCAGCAAATTTTTCCTTTTTTTTTTTTTTTTTTTTTCTTTTTTCCTTTTTTCTTTTTGGTACTGGCAGTTAAACCCAGCTTCACTTTACCACCGAGCTACCACCTCAGTCCTTTTAATATTTTTGAGAAAGAGTCTTGCTAAGTTGCTGAGGCTGGCCATGAACTTGCAGTCCTCCTGCCTCAACCTCCCCAGTTGCTCAGATTACAGGCATATGCTTCAGCAGATATTTTCTTTAAAATGATGTTGTTTTTAATATCAAGCATGGTCTTTTTGTTAAGTATTAGAAGAAATGTAAAGTTTAAATTGCCATGAAAATAGTTCTAGAAGATGTCTAGGTTTGCCTAGAAACTTTAATCACTTTCCTCTTTCATTTAAGATGCCAGTGACAGTGGGCGTTCTTATAAAACAGTCCTGGACCGTTGGAGAGAATCGCTCCTTTCCTCTGCTAGTCTTTCTCAAGTCTTTCTTCACTTATCCACCTTGGATCGTAGCGTGATATGGTCTAAATCTATACTAAATGCTCGTTGCAAGATATGCCGAAAGAAGGGTGATGCTGAAAACATGGTTCTTTGTGATGGTTGTGATCGAGGTCATCATACCTACTGTGTTCGACCAAAACTCAAGGTATTTTTATCTTCTCGGATTAGAATTCAGACCCTGAGATTTTGAGCAATAGATGATTAATGATCATTTATATGATTCGTTTAGACTGTACCTGAAGGAGATTGGTTCTGTCCAGAATGTCGACCAAAGCAACGGTCTAGAAGACTCTCCTCTAGACAAAGACCATCCTTGGAAAGTGATGAAGAAATGGAAGAGACTATGGAAGGTGAGAATGATGAAGTTAATGATGATGAAGAAGGTCAAAGTGAGGAAGAAGAATATGAGATAGAACAAGATGAAGATGACTGTCAAGAAGAGGAAGAACTCAGGTATGTCCTAATATACAATTAAATGAGAGAATTTCAGTCTCTCATTTAAACTCTTGAGTATTATATAAATTATCCTTGCTTTTTATATATTATAAGCATCCAAAATATTCCCAATGCGATATATCTATTAGTAGTTTTCTGTCAGCAGGCCTAGCCAGATCCACACCAGTGGACGTCAAATTATGTAAGCTCTTTGTTCTCACTATCACCCACCCCCTCCGCCTTTTTAAACATTTGAACCTCATTCTTATGGAATCAAGAAAATGAGTGTGAAGCATGGGCTTCACACTATCAAAAGTACAAAAGCCGGAGGGGTGGAGGGTGGACAAGTGATAGAGTGCTTGCCTAGCACATGAGGTCCTGGGTTCGATTCTCAGCCAACATATAAATAAATAAAGTAAAGGTCCATTTACAACCAAAATACATACTAAGGGAAAAAAAGTACAAAAGGACCACAATCAAAGGAGGATAAGTAAAAATAGAGCCACCCCAGCTGTGTTACACAAATGTTGATTTTTAAGAGTACCAGTTAACAGAAGCCATCTATACTATAGCTTGTGGTGGCAATATTGTATTAAGGATAAAGATGGTAAAGAATTTGAAAAATTGGGTTTTTGTTTTTGTTTTGTTTTTTTTTTTTGGTCCCAGGGATTAAACTCAGGGGCACTTGACCACTGAGCCATATCCCCAGCCCTATTTTGTATTTTATTTAGACACAGGGTCTTCAATGAGTTTCTTAGTGTCTTGCTTTTGCTGAGGCTGGCTTTGAACTTGGAATCCTCCTGCCTCAGCCTCCTGAGATTCTGGGATTACAGGTGTACACCATTGTACTGGCCAAGATTTGAAAAATTCTTGTAAACATTCTAGGTTAAGTTCTCTCATTGAGTCATGCCCCCAACCTATTTCATCCTTTTAATTAAAGGCACTTAAAATATCAAATCTATTTTTGTATTTTACAGTCTAAATCAAAAAGTGGCAAAGAGATTCTTGGTTTGGTATTAAGGAACAATAGTTTTTCAGTTTCAGCCAATGGCTAAAGAACACCTGTACCAATGGTAATCAAAAGTAAGACTCATACATAGCAAAAGGAGTCAGAATAATTGTGTTTTAAGATTAGATCGTTAGCCAGGCTCAGTGGCACATGCCTGTAATCCCAGCAGCTCGAGAGGCTGAGCAGGAGGATTGCAAATTCAAAGCCAGCCTCAACGATTTAGCAAGACCCTAAGCAACTCAGCAAGACTCTGTCTCTAAATAAAATATACAAAAAGAGGGGCCAGAGTTGTAGCTTAGTGGCAGAGCGCTTGCACCACATAAAAAAAATAATAATAAATAAATAAAATAATTTTATACACACCCCAAAAAAAGGGCTAGAGATGTAGCTCAATGGTTAAGCACCCTTCGGTTCAATCCCTATTACCAAAAAGTAAAAAATAAATAAAAGATTTGTTCGTCAATGAATATGTCTATATGTTGGTTCTCCTGAGGATATTGTTACATTTTATCATAATTTCGGACCTGATTTTCATTATGATGTACTAGAGTCACCAAGAAAATATTAAGTGTTCTCTTTTTGTATTTTAAAGAAATCATGGAAGCACAGTTTAGATATCCATGAAAACTTGTAGGCAGCAATTTTAAAGAACTGAGTACAAGATAAGTCTCAATTGTACAGAGAAAGAATTTATGTAGAACTTATTGGCTGAATAGAGTTAAGTAATAATATGTTCATTATTGTTCTGTACAGTAATTGTGTTTCCTAACTATTTATAGCCCACCCAAACGAGGAAGACCACAAGTTAGATTGCCAATTAAAACAAGAGGGAGATTTAGCTCTTCTTTCTCAAGTCGTGGACAACGACAAGATCCTGGAAGATACCCTTCAAGGAGTCAGCAGAGTACACCCAAAACAACCCTTTCTTCTAAAAGTACTGGTAGAAGCCTAAGAAAAATAAAATCTGCTCCTCCAACGGAAACAAAATCATTAAGAATTGCCAGTCGTTCAACTCGCCATAGCCATGGCTCGCTGCAAGCAGATGTATTTGTGGAACTACTTAGTCCTCGTAGAAAACGCAGAGGGAGGAAAAGTGCTAATAGTACACCTAATAATAGTCCCAACTTCCCTAACTTCAGAGTTATCAGCACAAAGTCAAGTGAACAGTCAAGATCTTTAAATGTTGCCTCAAGAATTTCTACCCAAGCGAGTGAATCCAAGAAAAGAGGCAGGAAAAGACAATCTACAGGTATGAAGTCTAATTTATATTCTTTCTTACCTAGGAATTGAATTAATTTGGAAACATCAAATGTTGAAATACTAAGATTTATAAAACTTATAAGGGATCAGTCTAACCTAAAACATATAATTCATTGAGGAACAACTATTTGGAGAATAAAGGTAAACTATATTACTAATTTTTCTAATAGAGTAGTGTATGGTAATAAATATGTAAATGGTATTCAGTTGTTAGTGGAGTGGCCAGTGTTTGAACAGTCTTGCTCAGTGTAACACATTATGATACACTTAATCCTTTCCCATTTTCACCTCCCTCCAAACACAAAACTCATCACCTGCATAAGCTATATTAGATTATTTGATAAGTTTCCCATCTGGATTTGAAGTGGAACAGGGTTAAAGGCAGTAATATTTTAGGGAGTAGTCACCAGCTATCTTTTTAATTATGACTTTTGTTTAAATAGTAATGCTTATCCATATAATAATCTGTTTATTCTTTTGTTGTTGTTGTTTTTGTTGTTGCTGGGTACTGAACTCAGCGAGATCTTATCTCTGTATAAAATATAAAAAACGGCTAGGGATAGGGCTCAGTAGTTAAGCACCCCTGGGTTCAATCCTCAGTACCAAAAAAAGAATGACATGTGATCTGCTCATGCACTCAATAGATTATAAAGTATTTTAGAGGAAATATTAGGCAGTTCTGCACCAAGAAAATCTAATTTGACTTTTTCTGTCCTCTTACCAATTCTGAACTCCAAGGTATTTGAAGCAATGATAACACTTGGGAAAAAAAAGGCAAACACACACAGACATATATATATGAATTATATAATTATATGTAATATATATGTAATTTTTTTGGTACTGGGAATTGAACCCAGAGGCCCTTTACCACTGAGCCACATTCCAGCCCTTTTTTATTTTTTTGAGAACAGGATCTCACTTACTTACCGAGGCTGGACTTGAACTTATGATCCTCCTGCCTTAGCCTCTGGAGTTGCTGGGATTACAATCTTACCCCACCATAGCTGGCAACACTTGAATATTTTTGTTCAGAAAACTCCACAGAAGAAAAAAATTTGTTGTATTAATTTGTGAAAATTACTAACCTGGTTCTAAAAACAAATAAATAATGGGGGAATTATTAATATTATATGGAAAAAACTTAAATTCTTGAATTCATAAATAAACTATACTACCCTTTTCTACTGATGTGTACACCTTAGATTTCATTATACATTTCTTGGATCTATGAAAAAAATGTTTTCCTTTAAGAAACTCTGCATATACTAACTTTAAGAATAATCTTTTACTTGTTTTGAGAATTGCTTTCTCATTCTATGAGCTTATTTACAAAGCTTTAGTTTCTGGATCTGAAGGATTTACTTAAGGATATGATATGCCTTAGGAAACTAAGAGAATTGCTTAGTTTCATTTTATTGTAGTTGAAAATATTTTTAAATGGGGTAAATGGAGTAAAAATAGCCCATAAACATTGAATTTTTTTTTACATTTTTCTATTTTCATGAATATTTAATTTTGAAATATCTCAATGTGTATAGAGTGTCTATTTTTTATTTGAATTTGGTTTGTACTTTTAGGTTTAGTTTAACTTGTTTGGTCAATATTTTGCTTTGATAACCCCTAAGATGTTTTGATTATTTACTCAGAGTCATCTCCTATGCTACTGAAGCGAAGGAGTTCTGGCCGACAGGGAGGAGTTCATGAATTGTCTGCTTTTGAACAGCTTGTTGTGGAATTGGTACGGCATGATGACAGCTGGCCTTTTTTGAAACTTGTTTCTAAAATTCAGGTAATAATATAACTAGTCTTTATAAAATGTATTCATGTATATTATCTGATTTAGTCCTCATGGCATCTTGAAGTTATCAAAACACCTGGTATTCACTATTTTTTTCTTAAAAAAAAAAATGACCAGGTATGGGGGTACACACCTGTAATCCTAACTATTCAGGAAGCTGAGGCAAGAAGATTGCAAATCTGAGGTCTATCTCAGCAATTTAGTGAGACCCTTTCTCAAAATAAAAGACTGGGAATGTACTCGGTGGCAGAGGATCACTGGGTATAATCCCCAGTAATAATGAAACTAACAAACTAAACTAAACACTTGGAAGGTTGATTCCTATATTGAAAAAATGGAATAGACTCCATAGTCTCCTCATTCTTTTCTGATCCCATGACTTGTTTATATTAAATGATAGCAGTGTGTTGAAATAAAGTTTTTATTCTGTGTAATGAATATATATAAAGTTAATATAATGGTATTTATCTTATGCATAACCACAGTTCTCAAATTTCAGCATACATCAAAATCATTTGGAGGGCTTGATAAAAAACAGATGCCATCCAGGTTGGTGATGTAAGCCTGTAATCCCAGCCACTTAGGAGGTCCAGGCAGGAAGATCACAAATTCAAGGCCATCCTCAGCAATTTAGTGTGACCCTGTCTCAAAATTTTTCAAAAAGGGGTTTTTTTAAACCAGATGTAACTCTAGTAGAGTGAGTCCCAACCCCCAGAGTTTTTGACGTAATTACTAGGTATAGGTCAATTCCCAACCATTTGCATTTCTGATAAGTCCTGGATGATACTATAGTCCTGACCCAGAGATCACATTTTGAGAGACACTGATGGAAAAGATGGGTGCTCTTAGATATCTGTGATGAGATAATTATATATATATTAGAATGTTTTGTGCTATGTAGCAGATAGAACAGTGTCATAATACTGTTATAGAAATTATAACGGTATTAGAGAACTAGAAGAGAGAAGAATATTGATTTGAGCGTTTCAGAGGGAGAGAATAGCAGGAATTAAAGTTTTTATGGAAAAAAGTACTAGGACTGATCATTTAAGAAAGAAAACTTCAACAGTGGGAAATGAATTATGGACATTTTGGGAAAAGGAGGCTATAGGTTAAGAGCACAGAAATGAGATTATGGGTAATGGTGTATAATTTGAATGGATCAGAGGCTCAGAGATTATATTTATAAAGGGTCTCACCTGTCATTGTGTAGTGAAGGTATCTGAATGAAAGTGACATCAGAATTCTAAATTGAGATGTCTAGAGCAAAAAGGTTAAGGATTAATCACTTGAATAACATCTAATAAAAATTAAATCTTCATTTGACTTATTTTTTCCTAGGTAGTTTTTGTCCTGAATTAGGATTTGTCATGTGTGTCTTATTCCTTATTACAAATTCAGTAATGCTCATTAAAGACATTTTTATAGACATATGTATCTATATATGCAGAGGGAGAGAGCCATAAGCAAAACCATTAATTCTTTTCTTTTCATAATAAATTGTTAACAGGCTTCTACATCATTATAATGACTGAAAACATTACATTATTTTAATGGAATAATAGTATTCAGAGATTAATAGTAAGTTGCTTTTTAAGTGCAAAACCTTTATGTATTTAACCACTATTTTCAATATATTTTTCTATGGAGTAATAATACTAGAATTATTTTACAGGTCCCAGACTACTATGACATCATTAAAAAGCCAATTGCCTTAAATATAATTCGTGAAAAAGTAAATAAATGTGAATATAAATTAGCATGTAAGTAATTTGTTTTCTTTTGATAATTATTTTTAAGAGTTAAGCTGTTCTTGTTTTGTTTTAAATTATGTGTGCTTATGCTGTTGTATAGATGACCTCCCAAGAGATCCTAGGATTCTTTTTTTTACTTTAGACACTTGTTTTTTTTTTTTTCAACCTTTTGTTTATTTACTTTTATGTGGTACTGAGGATCAAACCCAGTGCCTCACACGTGCTAGGCAAGTGCTCTTACCACTGAGGTATAACCCCAGCCCCTAGATCCCTAACAGTGCATATAGAGATAAAAGATGCACTAGGGTTGAATGAGTTAAAAAATATATATAATATATATTTTTTAATAAGATCAGATTATATAAAATTTATATAATCCGGTCTTATTAAAAGAGGGTCTTTATAATTTCATAATATATGTTAATTATATAATAACGGTTTCAATAAGAGTTTTATTTAAACAATTTTAAGCCCCAGGTTCCTTCTACCATTGATTTATAATTTTCTCTTTTTAAAGAAAAAAGTGGTTTTCTATTTTCTTAATGAATTTTTTAAGCATAATAAAAACAAAAATTGTATTTGCAATTTATGTACTTTTGTTCTAATCTTGTGGTTTTTTTCTTTTTCCTCTCTAGCTGAGTTTATTGATGATATCGAGTTAATGTTTTCAAACTGCTTTGAGTACAACCCTCGAAACACAAGTGAAGCAAAAGCTGGAAGTAGGCTTCAAGCATTTTTTCATATTCAGGCTCAAAAGCTTGGACTCCATGTCACACACAGTAATGTGGACCAACTTAGTACACCACCAGCTGCAAAAAAGTCACGAATCTAATTTTATCCTTCTAAAGGAGGTATTTGGGGAAAAACAAATTGTACATGAAAGTAGAACATTAAATCATGCTCTAAAGCAGACATATGTATAAAGCAATAACAACTGATTGACCACATCAAAGTGTGGTCTGCACTATAATCTCAATTTTAATATTAAGCACTCAGGAGAATGTAGGAAAGATTTTCTTTGCTACAGTTGTGTTCAGTGTCTAATAAGTTTGATAGATGTATTGGATACAGTACTGGTTTACAGAAGTTTTTGTACATTTTGAGATCATTCATGTGTCCAGATATCTTGGAAAATATTTTTTCATCTATGATTTATTTTGTCATTAATTATTTCTTAGAAGTTGTGGTATTAAGGGAGATTTATCTACACAGATAAGTCTTTTGCTATCGCACAGTTTAGAAAAATGTATACCCATCTTGAGAATTGTTTAATGAGCACATTCTTTCAACACTACACATGAATGAATCCAATTTTATATTCTTGAAGTACTGAACCAGTGCTGGCCGGAGGTATTAAGTCTGAGTTTATTAACTAGATATTTATTTAGCATTCAAAGTAATTTGTGAATTTGTTTTGTATTTATAAAATTTATACTTGGAAAATGTTCTTTAATTTTTTAAACATTTTACTGTTTTGTTTTATTTCTCTAACTTCCTTAATGATCAATCAAAAAAAGTATCATCCTCCCTTTTCCCTGACAGTTCTCTGAGTTTTACAGAACTGTATTATAAGTTTCTATGTTCAACTCTTTTTTTAAGTGTACAAATAAAATGATACATTTTTTCAACCATTCTGAATTTCTGGAATTTTTACAAATCAAAATTAGACTCTGCTTGATATATCCAGAATGTAGGAATCAACGTTTTGTTGTATCAGCATCTCTATAGCACTAATTTGCATCTTTTTATGTCCAAACCCTTGAGGAGTAAGATATCTCTCGTCAATAACAGTAACGTTCTATATACATGTTCTCATTAAAAGAAGGAAAGGCACCTACCTAGTTAAGAAGCACCCTGGAAATTTTAAGGTTGTGTGTATGTGTGTGTAGTGTGAATAACATAGGAGTCTCATTGTCTTTTCCCAAATGGAAAAGTCAAGAGTCTGGAGCTCTTTGGTAGGTAGGAGAATCTTCCCTCTGTTTTCTTATCTAAAAGCCTGGGGATAGTGTATTTCTTTCTTATTAGTTCGGTTTATTTGAAAAGTTACCCTTCTTCATTTAATTTCTTTCTCAAAGTTTATCAAATTTCTGTACTCTTTGCATGAACATGTTCTCATATCTGTGACTAATGGGAAATTTATAATCACTTCACGTGCCAATAATCAAATTTCTTAGAAAATACTTCAAACGTTTAAATATCAAGTAGACAATTCTGAAGATATGCTTACATTTTAATAGGAAGTAAATTATCTGATTACGGGCTGGGGATGTGGCTCAAGCGGTAGCGCGCTTGCCTGGCATGCGTGCGGCCCGGGTTCGATCCTCAGCACCACATACCAACAAAGATGTTGTGTCCGCCGAGAACTAAAAAATAAATATTAAAAAAATTCTCTCTCTCTCTCTCTCTCTCTCTCTCTCTCTCTCTCTCTCTCTCTCTCTCTCTCTCCTCTCTCACTCTCTCTTTAAAAAAAAAAAAAAAATCAAAGGGCTGGGAGTATAGCTCAGTGATAAAGCACCCTGGGTTCAATCCCCAGTACTTAAAAAAAAAAAAATTATCTGATTACTTAATATTCTTTTTAATATTAATAACAAGTAACTATTATATTTGCTTCTCTTCTAGAAAATTAAACTCTGAGAAGGAAACTTTCTGGGGCTGGAGTTGTAGCTCTGATAAAGCACTTGCCTCACAAGCTAGGCAGTGGGTTTGATCCTAGCACCACATAAAAACAAAGGCATTGCGTCTATATACAACATATATATCTTTAAAAAAGAAGGAAACATTTCTGACCAACTAATTGTGGAATTATTCTATCTGAAAGTCAGTCATAAAACTTGCAATTTATCTTACATGTAACATAAACATGACCCATGACCCCTCAAAAAAAATCAGCTATATTCATCTTTTACTTTTCTTTAGAATTTTTCTTTAAAGACAAAGGACTACATAATAGAATGGGTGGAATAAAAATATGATTGAGAAAACTTAAGTCCAGTATGGTGATGGGGTGATGGAGATATTTCAATCTCCTCTTAAGTTTTGTCTATAAGTTCAAATAAATTATATTTCTAAAAATACTTGATCTGTAACTGCAAAAGAGTGCCAAATGGAGAGAAGTTAATACATCTGATTATGTGTGTGGCCCTCTATGTGAAATGGTTTTTGTGTGTGTGTGTTAAATAAAATAATACTGTATGAATTTTGGTATTCTTTCCATTTGTTCAGATGAAGTCAAGAGGGGTTAAGACTCAGGTAGATTTTTTTTTTTTTAATACTTACCCTAGATCACAGAGTATACTATGGTATCTCCAGGAAGATAAGCAATATGTACATTTATTTTTGTGAAGAGCATAAAAGAGTGAGCCGAAAGGAAAACAATGTATATGTACAAGTACATTCATATCAGATAATAGTCTAGTGCACCTTTTTTGGAAAGATATTTGTTGTAAATAAATGAATAGTATATAGTCGTGTTCTTTTTGTGATTGTTGTTATTTTCCTTTTGGGGCAGTGGTTGGGCTCCTAGAGATTGAAACCAGAGCCCTGAGCATGCTAAAGCATACACTGTACCAATGAGCAATTTAGCAAGACCCTGTCTCAAAAAGGGCTAAGAAGATAGCTCAGTGGTTAAAGTGCCCCTGGTTCAATCCCCAGTAAAAAGAGAGGAAGGAAGAGACCTGGTATATAATTTTCCAGATTGCTTTCTTTTGCTAAATGGGATTTTGGCATATGAATCATTTTAAACAATGGTTTTGGCATAACATGTGGATGCCTATGTTCATTTATGCACTGTCCAATACTCCATTGCATCAAGACTTACCTCATGTAGAACACTTTTCTTAAATATCTCAGAATTAGACTTATTTAACCAGATATCTGATGGCATTTAGGTGGTAGAAAATTATAACTTCCTTGGGATATTTTGGTAACATAATTAACTCATACTTCATTAAATGGCAAGATTATAAAACTAGCAGACTGCTATAAGCTACATAATGTATCTAGATCAACAACTAAAAAAGTCATACAAAGATAAAAACTCAAAAACATGATAGATAAATCAAAATGAAATTCTAAAATTTTCAAATAACCTATGGAAAGACAGGAAAAAGAAAAAGGGGGAAAACAAAATAATATGGCAGTCTTTGGCCTCAACAGATAATAGTTATATGCAACATAAATGTTCTAAACATACCAATTTAAAAATAGGGGTTGGACTGGGCCTAGTAGCACATGCCTATAATCCCAGCAACTTAGGAGGCAGAGGCAGGAGAATACTAAATTCAAAGCCAGCCTCAGCAATTTTGTGTGGACCTAAGAAACTTAGTGGAACCCTGTTTCAAAATGAAAAGGGTTAGGGATGTGGCTCAATGGCTAAGCACCCTGGGTTCAATCCCTAGTCCCAAAAAATATAGAGATGATTTTAGTTAATAATGTATTAAAGGGCTGGGACTGTAGCTCAGTGGTAGAGCGCTTGCCTAGCAAATGTGAGGCACTGGGTTCAATCCTTAGCACTGGATAAAATAAATAAAGGCATTATGTCCATCTATAACTAAAAAAAAAAGTTTTAAGTAATGTTAATTAGATCAATTTATCCGTGAAGTGCTTGCCTGGTATATGTGAGGCACTGGGTTTGATCCTCAGCAATAGTATCGTGTCCATCTACAACTAAAAATACTTTTTAAAAATTAGTGTTAATTAGGGGATGAGGTTGTGGCTCAGTGGTAGAACGCTCACCTAGCACACCTGAGGCCCTGGGTTCCATCCTCAGCACCACATAAAAACAAAATAAAGATATTGTCCATCTATAGCTTAAAAAAAATTAAAGTAATGTGAATTAGATCAATTTAGCCATTCTACAGTGTATACATATTTTGCAACACCATGTTGTACAAAATAATACATGCAATTTTTTGTCAAAAAAATAATAATCTTTTAACTAGATTGACCAGGGACTCAGAGGAGTCACTTTTCTTTTGAGACAGCGTCCCACTAAGTTGAGAGGAGAAGGAAATGGAAGGTTGAAAAACCGAAGCATAGTGGATTTTTCAGGCAGTTAAATTAATACATATGATACTGTAATTATGGTTACATGACATTAACATTTGTTAAAGCCCATAGAATGTACATCACAAAAAGTGAATCCTAATGTAAACTATGGTCTTTAATTAATGATAATTTATCAATATTGGCTTATTAATTGTACCACACATAAAATTGAAGCACAGGGCTGGGGTTGTGGCTCAGTGGTAGAGTGCTTGCCTAGTATATGTTAGGCACTGGGCTCGATCCTCTGTACCACATACAAAATTAAATAAACAAAATAAAGGTATTGTGTCCATCTAAACTAAAAAAAAAAAAAATTGAAGCACAGTGGGCTGGGATTGTGGCTCAGTGGCAGAGTGCTTGCCTCATATGTATGAGGCACTGGGTTTGATCCTCAGCACCACATATAAATAAATAAAATGTCTTGTATTCATCTACAGTAGATTTTCAAAAATTTAAAAATTGAACCACAGTAATATAGAATGTTAGTAACAGAAATCTCAGAATGAGCCAGGATTTGGAAACTGCACTTACTGCTCAATTTTTATGTAAACTACAACTGCTCAGATAAAATCTGTTTTTAAAAAAAAGAAGAAGAGAACTGGAGGTGTGGCTCAGTGGTAGAGCACTTGCCTAGCATGCGCAAGGCCCTGGGTTTGATCCCTAGCTTGAGGCCATCCTGGGGAACATAGGCCCTGACCAAAAACATGACCCTATGATGTTCTGTCTACAAGAAACACTTCAGCCAGTGCAGTGGTGCGTGCCTGTAGTCCTAGCTACTTGAGAGGCTGAAGCAGTAGAATCACAAGTTCAAAGCTAGCCTCAGCAACTTAGCAAGACCCTGTCTCAAAAAATGGTCAGGGGTGTACCTGTGATAGAGCACTCCTGGGTTAAATCTTCACACATAAACAAACGAAGGAAAAACTCACTTCAAATTTCACTATACAGGCAGGTTGAATCAAAAATAATAGCACACAAACATTAATAAAAGAAAAATAGGAGTGGTTTTATTAATATAAAATGAAGTAGACTTAGAGCAAAGGAAATCTCCAGAGACAGAAATAGACATGATGATTAAAATATCAGCCAACCAAGAATGGTAATCCTAAATATGCATTCATGGAGAGCTGCAAAACTTGGCAGAACTAAAAAGAAAAATAGACAAGTCTACAATTATAGGTAGAGACTTCAGTGCCCCTCTCAATTAATAGAACAACCTTGCAGAAAATCATCAGGGATATAGAAGAACTAACACCACCATCAACCAATAGGATTTAGAAGTTTATAGAACACTCTACTCAACAATAGAATATACATTTTTTTCAAGTAGCCACTGAACATAAACCAAGGTAGAACATATGCTGCGCCATAAAACAAACCTCAACAAATTGAAAAGAATTGAAATTATGTAGAGTATAATCTGTGACAACAGAATCATGCTAAGAAAGCACTGTATCACTGAGCTACATCCCCAGCCAAACAATGAAATCAAACTAGAAATAAATAATGAAAACATAATAGGAAAAATCCAAATACTTGAAAACTAAACACTACTAAATAACCCATGATCAAAGAAGAAATATCAAAAGAAAAAATACACTCAGGAAGTAAAATATACATTAAACAGAAGGCAAATGAAAAAAAAAATCTTAAGCTAATTACCTCTTTCCCTAGTATTCTTTCACCACTCAGCTTTTTTCTCTGTAAAGTCTAGGAGATATTCTGCAAAGTATTGTATTTGTTTTCCTGGGTGGCATAACAATAATGTTACTTAGGACAAAGATAAAGGGCCCACCAGTCCAGACCTTTTCTTGACAATTTCTTAAAGGGAAACAGATAAACCAAAAATCAAAAGAGTATGTGGAAATCCATAGAAGGCAAAAGATCTGTATGAGTCATTGGACTCACTATGAATAATTTGGCTACATCTGGTAGAATAAGAAAAAGCTTGTTGAGTTCACATGTGTTAGAAATTCTAGCAGATCAAAGACTCAGCTTGAACTCTTTCCAAGTATAGCCAAAAACATCTGCCATTCCCTGCCCAAAATTCAGAAGTTCAGTATCTAACTATGCCTGTTACTTTGAAGGTAGAAATTCCAAAGGCAGAATCTTTTAAACTTATTTTTTAATGTACAAAAAAATGTATACATACATAATGTTTTGAAATGTGATACATTGTGGAATGGCTAAATCAAGATAGTTAAACATATGCATGAACTCACGAACTCACATACTTTTTTTTTAAGGAAACACTTTAAAGCTACTTTGATTTTTGAGAATACAATTCAATATTATTAACTTAGTCACCATGTTGTACAATTAGATCTCTTGTACTTATTATTCTAACTGAAATTGTGTATCCTTTGACCAGCATCTCTCTAACACCTGCTAGCTAACTCCCAAATCACTGAGAACCATCATTCTGCCCGATGCTTCCATGAGTTTGAGTTTTTTAGATTCCGTATATGTGATACCGTGTGGTATTTATATTTCTGTGCCTAGCCTATTTCACCTAACATAATGTCCTCCAGGTTCATCATTTATTGCAAATGACAGAATTGTCTTCTTTTTTTAAGGCTGAATAGTTATATCTTTATCTCACATTTTCTTTATCCATTTGTCAGTTGATGAACACATATATTGATTCCATATCTTGGCTATGGTGAATGATGCTGTGATGAACATGGGAGTGCAGATGTCTTCAACATACTGATTTCATTTCCTTTGGATATATAATGGTATGACTGAATCATATGGTAGTTACATTTTTAATTCTTTGAGAAACTTCCATACTGTTTTCCCTAGTGGTTATTTTTTTTTTAAAGGCGTAATCTTGAAGAGCTAACTCAATAAGATGAAGGCTTTAACAAAAAAACAATTTACTTATGGCTGGGGGTATAGTTCAATGGTAGAAATTTTGCCTAGCATGCATAAGCCCCTGGTTAGACATCCAGCACCATGGGGTATAAGGGATGGAATCCTGCCTAAATTATGAAAATGAAGAGCCGTAAGGGGGGAAAAAAAAGGGTGGGAATAAATTTAGGGCTGAAATGGTGCCCAGAGGAAAAAATTATCCTTTAATTAATAAAACCACTTATCAGTGCCAGTACCCACCCTGAGCAAAGGGTTGAATGGCTGGAATTTCATTTCAGGTAATCACATATTATGACTATTAGAATAGATTTAGATGCATTAAAAAAAAAAAAAGTTCAAGTTGGGCGTGGTGGTGCACCATTCCTAGTGGCTTGGGAAGCTGAGACAGGAGGATTGCAAGTTCAAAGTTAGCTCAAAAACTTAGCAAGGCCCTGAGCTATTTAGCAAGACCCTGTCTCAAAATTTTTTTTAAAAAGGTGAGGGGGGGGGCTGGGGAGGGCTGGGTTTGTAGCTCAGTGGCAGCACACTTGCCTGGCACATGTGGGGCACTGGGGTGGATCCTCAGGCACCACATAAATAAAGATATTGTGTTCATCTACAACTAAAAAAAAAAGTGGTTTTTTTTTTTTTTTAAGAGCTTGGGATGTTGCCCAATAGTTGAGCATTCCTAAGTTCAATTCCTAGTACCAAAAAAAAAAGCAAAGCAGTTCAAGCAAAGTAAGAGTAGCTTGAATAAGAGAAATTTTCCCATCACATACAAGTCCACAGGAAGGCTATCCAGGACTAGTAAGGTAGCTCCACAGCCATTAGAGATCCAGGCTTCTCCATCTTTTTGCTCTATCATGCCATACTCTAGCCTTTATTCTCAAGGCCACCTGCTGGTCCAAGAGAGTGGTGACACTCTACTCCCCAAGTCCATGACACAAGCCAAAAGAAGAAAAGGCAGAAAGGTGGAGAACAAATCTATCAGATGAGTCAGCTCCTTTTAAGCAGCCTTCTGCAAGTTTATTAATTCTTGTAGAATTAGTCCTATGGCCACACATTTTGTCAGAGAGGCTGGAAAATTCAGTCTTTTAGCTAAGGGTATAACCTCCAAATAAAAGGGAGACTATATATTCTTTATTAAACCAGAAAAGGAAAATAGACAATCAACTTTAAGTTGGATAAAAATTCCAAGTGAGATTAGAAAAGGAGGCAGCTTTGTAGGTCTCATCTACCCAGTATTGTTCCATCCTTTCCAATGTTAACTGTATACAGAACTAACAGAGAAGAGGTAGATCCTTCCCCTCTCCACCCTTTTGAAGGCAGAGTCAATGGGAGGAAAAATTATTTTAAAGCCATTTAAAGCACCTTCTGCTTTGGTTCTTGATTGTTTTCAAAGATGAAAACAATATGTTAGGGAGAAAAACATTAGAGCCCTTAATTATAATTTTGAATTTGAAGCCTATGACACTGAGAAACTGAAAAAGTGAACAAAAGTAAAAATCACTTTAGGTAAAATATCTGAATTTTTAAATTATCATTTTACTAAGAAATAAATCTTCCATGACACTCTCCCTGTTTCAAAAACTTTTTATAGTGTGATGTAACATTTGGATTAAAACCTCAAAATTATTACCAGTAGAGGCTCCCAAATTGTCTCCATTCAAGTTGCCCTTAGTAGGTCACTAGGAAGGGACTGTTAATTCACAAGAAATAAACAATTCTGTATATTAAGCAGTTAGATCCACCAACTTAATAAATATTCATGTCCTAACAGCTTAGTGCCTGCTGGGCACTGTGTTACTTCTCAAACTTTGAAATGGGGTGGGACTCAACCTCCACCATCATTTCCTGCTCCATCCTGATTTACCTGAGATTGCCTTTTATCACAAAGGATGGAAAAACCCCTTGTAGGATTTGAAGTGTAAACTAGCTCCAGATAATAGTTCCCATGGTGTCAGCAGATGTCGCTGTGTTTCTCTTCAAATTTAAAAATATTCAAGGCTCCCAGGAGGGTTGGCTGGGGCACCCCAGGGAGTTCCAGAGCACGGAGGGGACATGCTTTATATGGCTTGCATTAACTACCCCATGACCTTTTCTTTAGTCTCATCCTTCTCTCCCTGTTCAATACACTCTATTTCCATTGGCCTTTTTTCACAAAAGAGCCACACTCCTCCTTAGCTCAGTCTTTTAATTTTATTTATATATATATATGATTTCCCGCCCCCCCCCCTCCCCCGTGCTGTTGACTTTGTTTAGAGGACTTTTCAACTGTAGAAATATCCCATGCGTTCCCTAGTCTGGAACTGCTACTAAGATGATAAGTTCCATGAATGAGGGACCATGTGTATTTTGTTTTTACTGCCTCAGCCTCCCAAATCCTGAATTACTGGCACCACACCAGTTTTCACCACACCTGATTTAAAAACAAATTCAAGGGAAAGAATAGTCTTTGGTGGGGAGAGTGGAGAATAGAAGTTCATTGGATTAGACAAAGCGAAATGAAGGGAAGGGCAGCTGAATGCCCTTCCTATGTTCATATATACACACAACCAGTAAAACTGCACAATCATATACAACCATGAGAATGGGATCTTAATTAGAATAAATTATACTCCATATATATATAATATGTCAAAATATACTTTACTGTCATGTATATCTAAAATAATAATGATAAAAAGAATATTTTTTTCGACAAATAGGGCTGGGACAACTGAATATTCACATGCAAAAGAGTGAAGTTGGACCATTGCCTCATCATATTAAAAAAATTAACTCGGTTGGGGTTGTGGCTCAGCAGTAGAGCTCTCACTTAGCATGGGCAATGCCATGGGTTTGATCTTCAGCATCACATAAAAATAAATAAGTAAAATAAAGGTATTGTGTCCAACTACAACCAAAATTTTTTTTTAAAAAAATTAACTCACAATAGAACATATGAGGACTAGAGATATAGCTCAGTAGTCGAGCACATGCTTATCATATACAAGGCTCTGGTTTCAATATTCACCAAAACCAAAACCAAAACCCAAACATAACAAAAAAAAACATAAACATAAGAGTTACAACTATAAACCTCTTAAAAACACCTTAGATTAGGCAATGTTTTCTTAGACATAACACCAAAAGCATGAACAACAAAATAAAAACTAGGAAACTAAACATCAAAATTCAAAACTTTTGTTCTTCAAATGACACTATCGAGACAATAAAAAGCCCCTAAAATGGGATAATATTTTTGCAAATCATATATCTGAAAAGGGAATCGCATCCTGAATACATAAAGAACTCCTTACAACTCAATAAAAAAGACAAATAATGTAATATAAAAATGGACTTGGGGGAGGGGAGGGGAGGGGGGATAGTAGGGGATAGGAAAGGTAGCAGAATACAACAGTCACTAATATGCCATTATGTAAAAATGTGAGTATGTAACAGAAGTGAGTCTGCAATATGTATTTGGGGAGTTCAAAACCCAATTGAGTCAAATGTATGAAAGATGATATATCATGAGCTCTGTAATGTTTTGAACAATCAATTAAAAAAATGGAAAAAAAAATGGACTTGGGACTTGATCAGACATTTTTCCAAAGGAAACACAATAAGCAAATGAAAAGATGCTCAATATCAGGGGCCACTAGGGAAATTTAAAACAAAACCACAGTGAGATACCACTTCATAGCCACTTGAGTAATTAAAATAAAAACACAAAAATTAGTGTTGGTAAAAAATGTGGAGAAAATATACATGTATGATTATACCACTGGTGTGACTCTCCACTATGTACAGAGGAATGAGAAGTTGTGCTCCATTTGTGTACGATGTGCCAAAATACATTCTACTGTTATGTATAACTAATTAGAACAAATTTTGAAAATTAAAAAAAAAAAGATCTTAACTAAAAAAAATGTGGAGAATTGGAATCCTCACACATTGTGGTTAGAATTATAAGATGGCACAGATACCTTGAAAAACAGTTTGACAGCTCTCCAAAATATTAAACATAAAGTTATCATATTACCTAATAAGTCCACTCCTAGGTACATATCTAAAAGAAATAAAAATATGTGCTGGTACAAAGATTTGTACATAAATGTTCACAACACCATTATTCATAATAGTCCAAAAGTGCAAACTGAAATGTCTCTCAACCAATCAACAGATAAAGGAAATATATTTCTATGCAACAGAATATGACTTGGCTATAAAAAGGAATGAAGTAGTAATACATGCTACAATCCTGAATGAACTTTGAAAATGTTATTCAAACTAAAGCCAATCACAAAATACCACATATTATTACAATTCCATTCCTGTGAAACATCCTGAACAAGGAAATCTACAGAGATAATAAAGTAATAGTTTTCAAGGGAAGAAAGAATGTGGAGTGACTGCTCATGGGTATGAGGTTTTCTTTTTGAGGTTATGAAATGTTCTAAAAGTAGATAGTGGTTTCGTAACTGTGAATATATTAAAAACATTGAACGGGTGAATTCCAAGATCATTTAATATCTCATTATAGCTACTATTTCAAAAATACATGTGAAAAAAAAATCTTATCTACCTTATCACCTATAGAATAAAGTTCTAATTACAGGATTGCCTACAAGTCTCAGAAGACCTTGTACTTCCTACCATTCTTTTTTTTTTTTTTTTAAAGAGAGAGTGAGAGAGGAGAGAGAGAGAATTATTTTTAATATTTATTTTTTAATTCTCGGCGGACACAACATCTTTGTTGGTATGTGGTGCTGAGGATCGAACCTGAGCCGCACGCATGCCAGGCGAGCGCACTGCCGCTTGAGCCACATCCCCAGCCCCCTACCATTCTTTTATTCCCTACCAATTCCAGAGGCTCCAGCAAACTGCTTGGGATTTCTTGTGCTTTTTTCATGTGCTATGACTTTGTGCATTCAGTTTCTTTCCCTCTTCCCATTTGTCCCTAAGATCCAACTTACTCCTTGTGCTCACAAGACATCCTATGCATATGCCAGTAGCATGCAAGTGATTGTTTCATAAACATCAGTTTCCTTGCAATGTTTTACAGGGCTTTTTGTGTGTGTATGTGTGTGTGTGGTGCTAGGGATTGAACCCAGGGCCTTGTGCACACGAGGCAAGCACTCTAACAACTGAGCTATATCCCCAGCCAGGGATGACTTTCTTCAAGGGAGGGAACAGTTTTTATCTTTGAATCCCTTGCCTTAGGAGAGGTACTTAATACATGCAATAAAGAAATGATGGGCCTGGCGTTGTGGCTCAGTGGCAGAGCACTTGCCTAGCATGTGTGAGGCACTGGGTTCAATTCTCAGCACTGCATATAAAAAAAAATAAAGGTCCATTGACAACTAACAAATTATTTAAAAAAAAAGAAATGAATGAGTAGAATTAATAAACTCACTTCATTCTTGAATTAGTTTTTTTGATCTCCTACTCTTATTCATGTGTATTAATACCGTTTTCATCTTATGATTTTCAAGTTATTATGACTTTCTGTTTATGGTTTAAAAATCTACAACTTTCCAACCTCTTATGAATTTGGATATAAGGTGTCCCCCAAAAGCTCCTATGTTAATGTAGAAATATTCAGAGGTGAATAATTGATTTATGACAACTGTAATCTAATCAGTACATCCTAGTTTGAATGGACTGACTAGGTGATAACTGAAGACAGGTAGGGTATGGCTGAGTACGTCACTGGGGGGTGTGTCCTGGAAAGGTGAATCTTCCCTATGGCCCCTTCCCCTCTTCCCTGTCTCTACTTCCTGGCTTATGAAGTGAGCTCTTCAACCACACCCTTCTGCAATGATATGCTGCCTCATCTTGGGCCCAAAGCAATAGAGTTGGTCCACCATGTACTAAACTTCTGAACCATGAATCAAAATAAACTTTACCTCCTCTACGTTGTCCTTGTTAGGTATTTTGGTCATAGAGACACAAAGCTGACTAACATACAAGCCCTAGTAGGTAGGTGATAAATATATCAAGTGACCAACAGAAAGGAGAACTAAAAATACTCCCAGAGCCTGTCTCTATACTACAGATTTTACATACACAAATATACCTTGCTAAGGTGAAGCCAGAGCATTCTTCTCCAACATCCATTCTCTACCTATCTTTCAGAGCATGTACATCTTGCTTTCTCTTAATAAAATCAATGTGTCTCAAAAAAAAAAAAAAACAATTCTACAACTTTTGAGCCAAGCATGGTGGTGCACATCTGTATTCCCAGCACTTGGGAAGCTGAAGCAGGAGGAGCATTTGAACACAGCCTAAGTAACATAGCAAGACTCTGTTAAAAAAAAATAATGATAATCTGAATTTATTTTAATATTTATTTTTTAGTTGTAGTTAGACACAATATATTTTATTTATTTATTTTTATGTGGTGCTGAGGATTGAACCCGGGGCCTCGCACGTGTTAGGTGAACACTCTGCCTATGAGCCACAGCCCCAGCTCCTGAATTTATTTTAATAAAGTAAGCTAAACAAAAGATTGCTATCACATAAGTTACTAGGTGTAGTACACACCTATAATTCCAGTAACTTGGGAGGCTGAGGAAAGAGGATCACAAGTTTGAGGCCAGCCTGGACAATTTAGCAAGACTTGTTTCAAAAAAGGAGTGTGTGTCAAGGTGTGAGGTGAGGATGTATCTCAGTGGTAGAGCACCCCTAGAATCAATCCCCAGTACTTCAAAAAAAAAAAAAAAAAAGAAAGAAAGAAAGAAAAGAAAAAGAAAAACTAGTAATATTATTTTTAAGATAATGTTTCTGTATGATTTTTTACTATCACAATTCAATTATAATCAATGCATTATTAATGTAGTGACTGGGGCTTTATAAATAACTGTTGTTTGAATTTAACAGATTACATCTGTGAATCAACAAATGAAAACTGGTATGTATTCATACCAGCTACTGAAATTGGTATTCATAGAGTTTGATATCATTTTTAACTATATCACAATTTACTACATTTCTCTACTGCTACCTCATTACCTCTTCATGTGACACAGACTGCTAAGTTCCTTTATTGCTAGCTGTCTTCTAAATTAGAAAGAATTGAGGTGTGTAAGATCCCAAGTGAGTTGTATGGATCAGAGGGTGAGTCATGGAGATCAGACTCCCACAGATACATCACACTGGGTTTATTTTCTAGTTATAAGTTCAAATTCAGATGTAGAACCTGAATGAACTTTGAAAATGTTATTCAAATGAAAGCCAGTCACAAAAGACCACATATTATACAATTCCATTCCTGTGAAATGTCCTGAACAAGGAAATTCAGATGTAGAAGCTTCCTCATCAAGCCAGGCTTGGGGTAGGAAGGATATCAGAGTTAAGGAGGCATGGGAGTAGAAGGGAGCACTTTTGTGCTTACACTTGTCTCTGTCAGAAAGAGACAAGTGTGAGCTGAGAGTGTGATTGTCTCTTGACAGGGAGTGGGGCTCAAACAATGTAGTGGCTGAAGCTTCATAAATAATTGGTGTTTGAAACAAAAATAGTTTTCCATATTCATCATTTTTTGTAGGTTTTAAAAAATGATTTTTAAACTTTCACATGCCACAGAACTCCCATTTAGATTGTTTCTTGAAAGAATCCTTTAGAGAGTGTTTGTTGCTCTCATTTCCTAAGAAGTCTTGAGTAAACAGAAGTTTAGTTGAACCTTCAGAATCAATGAGGATGGGGACTGTGTCATGTCTATTGTCAATGAGTTGGTAAAATCAGCACTTTCATGAATACTGCATGTTTTTACTTATATGTGGAGTTTTAAAAAGTTGATCTCATAGAAGAATAGGGTAGAATCGTGGTTACCAGAGTCTGGAAAAGGGGTAGGAGGGGAGAGAGGATGGTTAACAGGTACAGCATTGCAGATGGGTAAGAATAATTTCTAATGTTCTATAGCAAAGTAAGGAAACTATGGTTGACAATTATATATTTCAAAATAGCTAGAATTTGGGATGTTCCTAGCAAAGAGAAATAATAAATGTTAGACCTGATGGATGTGCCAATTACCCTGATAATTATACATTGTAAACATGCACTGAAACATCACACTGGATCCCGTTAATATATACAATTATTATGTGTTGATTAATATTTTTAAAAAATATATATCTTAAAAATAAGTGCATTCCTTCACAGAAGAAAAATATGATCAGTCAACAAATATATGAAAAAAATATTCAACATCTCTAGCAATTAGAGAAATGCAAATTAAAACTACACTGAGATTTCACCTCATTCCAGTCAGAATGGCAATTATCAAGAATACATGTAACAATAAATATTAGTGAGGATGTAGAGGAAAAGTTTCACTCATACATTGCTGGTAGGGTTTCAAATTCGTGCAACCACTCTGAAAAGCAGTATAAAGACTCCTTGGAAAACTTGGAACGGAACCACATTTGATCCAGTTATCCCACTCCTCACCATATACCCAAAAGACTTAAAATCAGTATACTGTAGTGACCTGGCCACATCAATGTTTATAGCAGCTCAATTTACAATAGCTAAGCTATGGAACCAGCCTACGTGTCCTTCAACAAATGAATGGATAAAGAAAATGTGATATATATAAAAATGAAATATTACTCAGCCATAAAGAAGAATGAAATTATGGCATTTGCCAGTAAATAGATGAAACTGGAAACTATTATGCTAAGTGAAATACTCCAATCCCCAAAAAACCAAAGGCCAAATGTTCTCTCTGATATGCAGATGCTAACACACACAAAAGGGGGAAGGAAGAATAGAAGTTCATTGGATTAGACAAAAGGGAATGAAGGGAAGGGAGGTAGGATGGGAATAGGAAAATTAGTAGAATGAATCAGACACAATTTTCCTATGTTCATATATGAATACATGACCAGTGAAACTTCACATCGTGTACAAACACAAGAATGAGCTCCTAATTACAATAAGTTATATGTATGTACAATATATACACTCTACTGTCATGTATATCCAAAAAGAACAAATCAAAAAATCAGTGCATTCACCTTCATTCTGCATCCAGGATCCTTAAATCTGAGCTGGACACGAGGTTTACATAATTATTATCACTTGATCTCTCCATATTTTGAGAGGGAGGAGGTAATATCATCCCCATTTTACACATGAGAAAATTGATCCTTATAACAGTAAAGTCAATGGCCTGACATCATACCACCACAGTCAGAACTGAGATCCCTTTCGGAGGTTACTCTCAGTTCCTAATAGTTGTTTGTTGCCATTCATGTGTGGTCCAGTAAATGGGTAATCATAGCTCAGATGTGTGCTCTAGTACAGGATTGTTCAAGGTTCTTCTGTCTCACCTGCTAATTGTTTGCTTGGGCTTGAAATTGTGAAGAGAACAGGTACACTGTGGTAGGCAGAGTAATAGCCTTCCAAAGATGTTCCTATCCTAAGCCCAGAACCTGTGAATATGTTCCCTTACACAACAAAATGGACTTCATAGACATGATCAAGTTAAGGCTCTTACAAAGAAATTCTTTACCAAACTACCACACAGGGTCCAAAGAATTCATAATGTTCTTTATAAATGAAAAGGAGAGGGCTGGGGCTGTGGCTCAGTGGTAGAGCACTTGCCCAACACATGTGAGGCCCTGGGTTCAATCCTCAGCACCACATAAAAATAAATAAATAAAATAAAGGTATTGTGTCCATCTATAACTAAAAAATATTTTAAAAAATAAATGAAAAGGAGAAAGAATCAGAGGAGGTGCAATGATTCAAGCAGAGGTCATAGTGATGGGATCGCTGGCTGTGACACAAACCAAGGAATGTGGGAGACCTCTAAAAACTTAAAATAACAAAGAAACAGATTCTTCCCTACGGCCTCAAAAAGCAATTAAGCCTACTGGTGTGGTGGTGCACACCTTTAATCCCAGTTGCTCAGAAGGCTGAAGCAGGAGGATGAAGAGTTCAAAGCCAGCCTCAGCAATTTAGCAATTGCTAAGTTGCCCTAAGCAACTATTTGAGACCCTGTCTCTAAATAAAATACAAAAGTGGGTGGGGCATGGACTGGGGCTGTAGCTCAGTAGCTCACTGGTAGAGTATTTATTTGTCTTGCAGGTGTGAGGCACTGGGTTCCATCCTCAGCAGCACATAAAAATAAATAAGTAAAATAAAGGTATTGTGTCCATCTACAACTAAAAAATAAATAAAAGGGGCTGGGGATGTGGCTCAAGCGGTAGCGCGCTCGCCTGGCATGCGTGCGGCCCGGGTTCGATCCTCAGCACCACATACCAACAAAGATGTTGTGTCCGCCAAGAACTAAAAAATAAATATTAAAAAAAATTCTCTCTCTCTCTCTCTCTCTCTCTCTCTCTCTCTCTCTCTCTCTCTCTCTCTCTCCCTCTCTCTTTAAAAAAAATAAATAAATAAATAAATAAATAAATAAAAATAAAAAGGGCTGGGGATGTGGCTCAGTGGTTAAGTGTCTCTGGGTTCAATCTCCAGTACCAATACAAAAAAAAAAAAAAAAAGCAATTAAGCCTCATTGACATCTTGATTGTAACCCTGTAAGACTCACTTCTGACTTCTGACCTCCAGAACTGTAAGAAAATAAATTTGTGTTGTTTTAAGTCACTACATTTGTGATAATTTGTTTCAGCAACAATAAAACACCAATACTTGTAGTGTTTGACACTCAGGTCCCTCCACTACATGGGGCCAAAATTCACACAGCAATGATTGGAAGTGCTGCCGCTTTACCAAGCCGTGCTGTTTGGGTTATAACTCTCAGGGGTAAAGAAAGGGAGCTGCTACTGATCCTGAGGTTCTCAGAGCTATCCTCACAAGTTCATGTGGAAAGACCTCACAATTTCTAGAAGCTTCCTTTCTGTCCTCTTAATAGCACTAGAATATCTTCAAATTCATTATTAAATCACCTATTGAGTACCTACTATATACCAGGCTCTAGAAATTCAAAGATGATAAGGACTCAAATCCTCAGGCACTTACAGTGTATTTGGGTGACAGAACATGTAAACAAGTTATTATAATGCAACAAAATATGTTCAAAGACAAAAATATCTTCAGGCAAAAATTCCTAGAGCATGAGATCCATTAACTTGATCTGGGTAGTCAAAGGGGGACAGGCTTAGAGAGGGGTTGATATCAGAACGGGATCATATGTGTATGTGAGTATGTGAGTTACATCTTTGGAATCCCCAGTTCTGGTGGGAGAGATTCTGAAACCTGATCTAGGCCTGTTCTCTGCTGAGGCTGCTGCAAATCTTCCAGGATGGAAGGGAGGGAGACCCTGAGAGGAAGAGACTGGGAAGAATGGTTGTGGATACCCACACACAGCAAATGATCAATGTCCTGAGAACAATTCTTCATGACTTTCTTGGAAATTCAAGAAAGAGAAAGATTTCATAAACTGTAATGAGCCAGCTTATTTATTTACTTGGGATTCATGCTTAGACATTGGAAATTTCCTCTTCATTTCTAAGTTAATCTTACAATTAAGAAAATAAACGCACAATATGGACATAAAAATAAGCCTGTTTTTCATGGGCAATACCTAACATACTACACACACACACACACACACGTATTTGTCACACACTCCTCATGATTTTCTATCCCTAAACTTAATTCTGAGATACACACACCAGTCCTACTGAACACTGATAGACTCAGAAACTAAATTTTAAAGCTGGAAAGGATCTTAAAGATAATTTAGTGAGAACTTGTACAGATGAAGAATGTGAGGTTTGGAGGGGATAAGAGATGGGGGCAGTACCATGAGTAGCATTCAACCATTCAACTCTCCCAAATCTGCCCCCTCAAAGTTCTGGCTCACACGTGGTTTGCTTCAAGATTCACCTGAGTTATTCAATTTAATAACTCAGACAATGACAATTCTACATTTTTAGTACAGAACGTTTTCACAAAATACATTTAACTGTTGATTAGAGTTTTAAATTCAATCTACCAATTTTACAAATAAAGTGAGGCAAAAATGGTAAAGATTTAGGAGAAAAGGTAGCATCTGCTTTTCATTATAATCGTTAAACATAGTGTTTAATTTGTAACGCGTTCATTATAAATTCATAAAGTGTTAAATTTTATGAAAATTTCCTCAAGATATAAAGTGAAAACTTTTCTATGATAAATAAGATGTATTTGAGAAGCCGTCTCGTCTCAGCCGGGCAGGCTTTGCTAGAAGGGATTCTGATTGCCAAGAGGGAGGAATCTCCACTCCTGGGTTCATTTATCTAATGTCAGCCGTCATAAACCGAGGCATCAGAACACTCCTAACAGCTAGTACAACCCGCTTCCTAGGAGTCTAATACAGAAAAGGATATCACCAAGGAATGCTGCTACCTATCATTGTTATTTCGACTACAGAATTTTTGAAGTTATTTTTCGCGGGTGTCTATTATCTGGTTTTTGCAGAGTACGTCAATCAAGTGGGAGTAACCCCTTTTAGTGTTTATTCTCATTTAGTAAGGAAAGGGTTATAAACAGTTCACACAAATTTGGTAGGGTTCCAAAAAGACTCGAAACGTTGAGGTTCGGCCCGTTGGGGTGGAAACCAAGGACGAAGGAACGAAAGACATCTCCGCGGGCAGTTCTTCACACACACACACAACCCCAGCAGCAGCGCCCCGCGGAGGCAGGGTGGAAACGCCCCTCTGGGAGTCGGGCGCTTTCTCCAGCCGGCCGATGGGCGGTGCCCGATGGCTGAAGGCGACTCTGCCAGGCCCCTGGGCTCGCGTCACCGCCCCGCAGCGGCCCGGGCCTGCTGGGTTCGCGCTCCGGGGTCAGACGGAGGACGCGGGCGGGCTGGGGGCCCCCGGGCTGCGAGGCGGAAGGGCCTGGGAGCGGGGCGGCGCCGGCGGGGGAACAGGGCGTGCCCACGTGACCGCCCCGCCCGCCTCCTGCGGCCCGCCAGCCCCGCCGCCTCCCCGGGGCTGCAGCTCCCGGCGTGCCCCGCACTCGCAGCCGCCTGCCTGCCCGCCTGCCCCTCCTTCTCCTCCTCCCAGATCCACGGAGCCGGAGCAGCTGCCGCAGTCACAGCCGCGGGCACTATGGTAAGGCGGGCGCGCCGGCTGGGAGACGGGGGCGCAGCGAGGAAGCCCCCAGAGCGGCCCCGTACGACCCGGGGAATGGGGCCGCCATTTTAACCAGTTTTTGGCCTCCGAGGTGGGCGCTCCCGCGCTGTAGCCCCGCAGCAGCCCCGCTGCTCTCAGCCGGCCGGCCTGCCCTCCGCAGTCAGGCCCAGCCCTGCTGCTCTCGGGATTCTTGGGGGCGGGGAGGGCCCGGGAGTGCGCGCGGGGGTGGGGGTGGGGGTGGGGGTCTGGGCCGTGCTGCCCGGGCTGCAGGAGGGTCCAGCCCCCCAGGTGCGGCGTTTGCCCTTCGCTTCCTAATTTTTCTTAACACGCGCGCTCTAAAATTGGTAAGTGATTTGCAGGCTTCGGGTCAGGGTCTAGATGGCCTGTAATAAAACTCTTAAGGGAAGACTGAAAAGGTGGGAAAACTGTTTTTAAAAAAAATTTTTTTTTTAATGCTTTCTCGTGGTAAAAAAGCTTCTACATTGGACTTTTTAGTTTTGACGTGTCTGCCTTTGAGCTGTGGGGCAATTATGTTGTAGCCGTAGGCGGTTGGAGTTTACACTTGATTCCCTTTCCTTATGAGGAAACGACAGTGGCTAGGATGACTTTAAAGAAAAAAAAAATAGTAGAAGCATTAACTGAAATCCAAAAGTGTTTTTTTAAAGGCCTGCAGAGTTGACACAATACAGAAGGTATTTTTGCCGCTGCTCCTGAAGCTCTGACATCACCCAGTGAAATAGGAAACATTTCAGGGATGGGACAACTTGTATTTGTCCCTTTTGCTCCACCTTCCATTTGCTTTCTCTGGACACCTTTAAAAAGGATGAATGGGCAGGATGAGTTTGAGTCTTTAGATGTATCATGTACTAAATCTTTAAAATGAAATTAATCTGTTTTGACTGCTTGCATCCTTCAGTGCGATTTTTAATGTCCAAACCAAACTGAATCCTCTGTAGGCAGACAATTTTGTTTAAATCCAGAATGCTTGTTCTGAATTACCATTCTTTGTTTATTTTCAGGCATCTGGAGTTACAGTGAATGATGAAGTCATCAAAGTTTTTAATGATATGAAAGTAAGGAAATCTTCTACACAAGAGGAGATCAAAAAAAGAAAGAAAGCAGTTCTCTTCTGTTTAAGCGATGACAAAAGACAAATAATTGTAGAGGAAGCAAAGCAGATCTTGGTGGGTGACATTGGTGATACTGTAGAGGACCCCTACACATCTTTTGTGAAGTTGCTACCTCTGAATGATTGCCGATATGCTTTGTACGATGCCACATACGAAACAAAAGAGTCTAAGAAAGAAGACCTAGTATTTATATTCTGGTGTGTAAAAACAAAAGAAAAAAGTACTTTTAAAATGCAAGGATAATTATTATCATAGTCAGTTTTGCCTTTGTTCTTTTTATAAGTGAGATTCAACAATTGTTTTTTTGTTTTTTTTGTTTTCATAGGGCTCCTGAAAGTGCACCCTTAAAAAGCAAGATGATTTATGCTAGCTCTAAAGATGCCATTAAAAAGAAATTCACAGGTACAAATATTGACTATTTTGTGTAGAGAAATTACTCTTTTCTAAGTATAATAAGATAATGGAATATTTTTTCTTTTTAGGTATTAAACACGAGTGGCAAGTAAATGGCTTGGATGATATTAAGGACCGATCAACACTTGGAGAGAAATTGGGAGGCAATGTAGTAGTTTCACTTGAAGGAAAACCATTATAAAATGACCATCAAGTGCCATCTGGATCTTAAGGGGTTTCATTTCTCCAGCTCAGTCCATTGGAATAGCATTAGGTGTTTTTTCATTTTTTTTTTTTCCCTTTCCTCTGGGCCCTTCCAACACATGAATGGAGGAGATATCATTCATTTAAGCAGCCTGTCAGTGATTGCCATTAGACTCTTCAATATGGTTATTTTTATGTAGAAGGAATGCCTTCCTGTCTTTATTTTAGCCAAAACAACTGGTTATATGCCTCCTTTGCAGCAAGCACTACAATGAATGTGATTGTCAATGTGAATAGTCTAGAATACTGCAAAGGGTAAGCAGATTGAATGCCTTGAAAGTATTATCCACTGGTCAGATGGTGAACTTTTTTCAGTATTATTATAGTTGCACTTGATTGTAGTTCTGTGAGGCGCTGGAGCATTCATACACCTCACCTGCCTTGGCAAGCCTTCTTTTGTGACATGGCAGCACTAATATAACACTATGCATTAAAAGCACTTTTTTTTTTTTTAAATGAGTTTAATCCCCCCAAAGGAATGCCAATTAAGTTTCATTAACTGTGTCATCAATTTATCCTAGTACCTCAGTGTTCGTTCCTATTACCTACATATCTTCTTAAAAGAAATATCTGTTATTAATGCCTTTTTGTTTTCCATTGAGTGTACACTACTGAATAAGTGTAGGAGTTTTATGTTTACCATGTGAGTCTTGCAACACTAAAGATATTTTGAATATCAGTCGTGATGGCAATTTCTGTATAAAAGAGCCTTAAATGGAACATTGTTTTGAGATCAAACTCCCCATCCTCACAAAAATGGCCACGTTGAAATAAAAATTGTGGCATGTTACAGAACGTTGCCTTGTTTTCCTTGGAAATTTTGCAAAATGTTATGTAGAACCACTTTTAGGGTAAACAGCTATAAAGTTCTGCACTGGTCATTTGAGAACTTTTTTTGTACAACATTCATGCATGATATTTTCCAGATTTGTTGTATTTCTTTGGTTTAAACAATATTCTATCCTTAAAGACACCTAATATAAAATACCATTAGTAAAGAGTGGTACTTTTTTAAACATGTTTATTTATTTCTTTATGTGTTAATATGGAGAGCAGTTTTTTTGGCTTTTGGTTTTGTTTTTGCACTTTGACATAAATATCCTCAATATCTCATTTGTTCTCCAGTTATTTTTTTATTCACATTTACACTTAGAAATAATTGAGTAGAAGCAGCAGGAAATTTTTGTTGCTTATTGGGTCAAAATAATAATTTGTTAAATGTCCTTTAAAAGTTTAATGCTTCTGTTATTTAGAAATATTCATTTTCACTACTGTAATAGAATTAGAAAAGAATTGGTAGTCTTAAACATTACTGGTGGGATTTGGCAGTGGTCCAGATTGCTCTCCTTATAGAGAATTTGATCTACTCAGTGTGAGCAGTTTGCTGTTAGCCAGAGCTATTTATGGCAAACACATGCTTTTGTATCTTGTCATAGTTATCCACAAATGGCAAAACTGGACTTGATTCTACTGGTATGCAAAATAGGCATGCTAGTAAGCAGTGAATTGTGGCCCAGTACTTAAGTCCATGTTTCTGAAGAATGCTTTTGTCAGAAAGAAATGAAAATATCCCTTTTTAAACATTTTTTAAGCATTTTTTAAAGTATTTAGAAGTAATTTGAGTTTAATTAGGTTTTTTTTCATATTTTTAAAAGTTTTTAGATAAAAACGTTAAAAAGATTATATGTCTAGGCTTCTATTTAAAACTGTATGAATGGCTTGGGATCTTTTTTGCACTGAGCAGTTTTATTTTAGGTTTCCAACTGTCCATGTGAGTTGTCTTAGACATTTTGATCACTTTTTGGAAAGGCCAAATTTTTAATAATCAAAGCAGGAGAATACTAATATATACTAAACCCTATGTGTAACATACTTGCACCATGGCATTTTTCATTATTTCCTCATTCTTCTAGAAAATAAGGGAGTTCTAAAAAACAAATCAGTTATCAGAGTATCTTTGATCTTTATAACTAATTCCTTGAATTCCTTATATGCTCTTTAATAATTTCAGAGATTAAATAACTTCTTTAAACTACAATATTTTGATTTGTTAGATTGACAAAATAGATATTAACATAGTTCTTTTATATATATATACATATATATACATATATATGTGTATATATATATATACATATATATGTGTATATATATATATATATTTTTTTTTTTAGCTGGACATAATATCTTTATTTTTATGTGGTGCTGAGTATCAAACCCAGTATTTCACACATGCTAGGCAAGCGCTTTACTGCTGAGCCACAACCCCAGTCCTAATTAAGTTCATCTTTGAAATATACCTTTGTGCACAGAGCTAAAAATAATGATATCATTAATAATAGATCACATGTTGACTAATTTGGCATTTGAAATGATCATTTTTATTTTATAATCATTTATAATGAAACAATGTTCCAGTTAGCTTTAAAATATATACGGTGCTAATTAGTAAAATATATTAAAGACAGTATTTTATTGCTAGCTTGCGAAATTATAAGTGTTTAAAAAATAAAATACGTGAAAATATTTAAAGCTGTTAAGATGTATTTACTTACACTTTGGACATTACAAGGTTAAAAATTAAGAGCAAAGAGGCACCATTATCTGTAGTCTTTTTCAGGATTTTAGTTGATGAACTTTTTCATGTAGAGATATATTTTCTTTGAAAACCGAATGTTGAAGTAATTTTAGCATTTTCAGACAAATAGGAACAGTTGGCATTTGTCCCAAACTGGCTGTCAGCTGTCGTTTTCCATCATTATCTAAAATAGTGTGACCAGCGTTGTGTATTTAATGTGCCTTTATACTAGATTAGAAGAAAAGCCTCTTAGTAGTTTTGAGTTTCTCTGATATAGATCCTTTGTAGCAGCTAATTTATGGAATCCAACAAATGGATTTTGGGAGAAAATTCTTTTAAAAACTGTTCTCTTGTTAAGGAAAGATCTCAGCAATGGAAATCATTGAGGGGTTTGACACACTTTTCGCTAGGTTTTCCTCTTTTATAAAATCATGTTCTGTTCTTGTTTTTGTTTGTAATGGTAGTTGGAGATAAAAAAAATGTGAATTTTCACTTTTTTATGAAAATATTAAACATTACTAGAGATGTATAGGCAGGCTCCACTGAATATTGCCTTTCAGACAACATAAGTTTAGAGCTATTGTATCTTAGGCAGTAAAGAAGTCAGGTTCTTTTCTCTGAAACATCCAAATAATTGCTTGCTTTCTGTGTACAATTGGAACTTAACCCTCCAATCCAAATTAATCTCTCTGACCCTTAGATTTTTTAAATTAATAACATGGGAATGATAATGTCTGTACTGTATCTGGTTGCTGAGTCAAATATAAAAATGCTTTTTGGAAATAGGAAAATGCTATGTAACTGTAATAATTTGTTTAAACCATGTACCCTTAATAAGTATAATCACATAGATGAAAGAACTGTGTTAAAAATAACATATCACTGAGCCTCTATTTTTATAACTTCCATTTATTTACATGAAGACTGATTGGCTGATACATAGCATCTTTTTCAGAAGTATAAAATGTATTGTTAGCTCAGAATTACAGCTTCTGGATTGATGTCCATGGCTACTTTTTTTTTTTCCATGACTGCTTTTAATCTTTTTAGTGTAATTTTCTTTTTCACGTGTGAATAGACAGATAATAGTCTTTTTCCCAAAATAATTTTGAAGTAAAGAGAAAGCTAGAAAGCTATGGAATATTTGTCATAAATGTATGATCCAGGTTGTTGAAATATCGTAACTTTTTTTTTTAATGTTTTTTGTTACTGGGAATTGAACCCAGGGGCCTTTTATCACTGAGCTATATATCCAACCCTTTTTATTTTTTCAGATAGAATCATGCTAAGTTTCTGAGGTTCTTTCTAAATTGCTGAGGCTAGCCTCAAGTTTGGGATCCCGTCTCAGTCCTTTGAGTCATTGGGATTACAGGTGTGTGCCTGTGTCCAGCTGAGTTTTTTATTTTCTTTAGAAAGTTCATGCCCATGAAATCGGAAATATTTTGTTTCCAAGATTTTTTGAATGTGTCAGTATTGTAAATTTATAGAATTGTGAAAAATAAGGATTATATATACAGTTCTAGAAAGCTAAGATCTCATGCCTGTAATCCCAGCTACTTGGGTGGCTGAGGTAGGAGGATCACAAGTTCAAGGCTAGCCTAGGCAACTTGGTGAGACCCTGTCTCAAAATAAAAGGGCTGGGGATGTAGAGTGCTTGCCTAGCATTTGCAAAGGCTTGGGTTTGATCCCCAGTACTACATACATTTTTTAAAAAGAAAAAAGCATATCTCTTAATCCTTTTCCAAAAACTTGGATATATCCCTTCCCATGTTCCTCTACCCGTTTTTTCTAGAAAGATTACTGTATTTATAGTGGTTAGGTACTAGGATTTTGATATCAAAGACTGCCTGGGTTATCAAATGCAGACCATTAACACTAGTTGATTTTAGGCAAATCATTTAACATCTGAAAGCCTTAATTGTTCCATCTTTAAAATGGAGATAATTGTGCCCCCTATAATAAAATTGGGGAATAAATGAAGGCACTTGTAATACTTCCTGGCACATAGTAAGTGCTCAGTAGAATGGTGCTAAAATTTTGATCCAATCATGTGTCATGACAACAAGCTTAAGATAGGCCAATCCCAAACAAATTAGGAATTGTGGTCATCATATCAAAAAGGAACCAAGCGAAGTGGCGCACACCTGTAATTCCTGCAGCTCAGGAGGTTGAGGCAGGAGGATTGTGAGTTCAAAACCAGCCTTAGTAATTTAGTGAAGCCCTAAGCAACTCGGTGAGATCCTGTCTCTAAATAAAAAGGGCTGAGTGCCCCTGGGTTTATTCCCTAGTACTCAAAAAAAAAAAAATAGGCTGATATTAAAATGTAATAGTTTATTTATAATGAGCTGCTTTGAAGACTCAAGGTCATCATTTATTTATTTCAATTATATAAACCCATGAAGTATATTAAGTACAGTAATTAACCTCAGAAGAATTGACTTTGCCTTTTTATAGCTTTCTTTGGGGTTTTGATACTGGTAAACTGTCAGATACTATATTTTGCTGTTGTAGTATGCTCTCTGTAGCACTTGCTAATTGTTGCTTTTGGACCTCATGGGCTAGGAAAACTGGGTTCATTATAACTGTATAAGAAAGTGAATAGACTGAGAAGTGAAGGATTGAGAGCAAAATGCTGGAGCATTTTTTTTTCCCCATTTAAAGATCTGGGGTGGACTTTTAGGGTCTTGGTTTTAATTTTTTTTTTTTTACAAGTAAGGTTTATAAAATAGCTGAGCTTTACATAAATACTATATCCCACTGAGGTATATCTAAAATATCATTAAGGAAGTCATATTTGCCTTTGTAGCTGTATCAGTAAAAAGACAGAAGAAATTAGTTTCATTATTGAGAGAAGGAAGATTTAATATTATTTGCAGAGCTATGAATCGAACCCAGGGCTTTATACATGCTAGACAAGCACTACTGCTGAACTATACCCCCAGTCCTAAGGAAGTTATATTCTCAATAATTTTTTATATTATTGAAGCAAGTAAATAAGACACAAAAACTCATAACAAAGTAATCTAAAAATATAGCCAGGCTCTATAGCACCTGCTTTAATCCCAGCGACTCTGGAGGCTGACAGGAGGATTGGTAGTTCAAGACTAGCCTTAGAGGTTGAATGAGACCCTAAGCAACCTAGCAAGATCCTGTCTCAAAAAATAAAGAAAGGGTGGGTGATATAGCTTGGTGGTAAAGCAACCCTGGGTTCAGTCCCCAGTAACACCCCACACATACAAAAAAAAATGCTGGCAAAGTTTGGTAGCACACATCTACACATATCTGCTACTCAGGAGGGAGGCAGGAGGGTTTCTGGAGTTTTAAGCCCAGCCTGGGCAACATAGATCTATCTCAAAAAATAAATAAAATGCCAATTGACTTTGAGTTTATTTGATTTTTCTTACATGTACCCTAGACATGCTTACTAAGAAGTAGCTCTGATTACTTTTCATGTAGACACTTTATGCACTACATTCTTGACCTTGATAATTACTTTGGTAATGTGTAAACAATTTAGTTCATTTGACAAAACAAAAATTTGGAACCAGTTTTTATTCAGAATTTTTTTCCACAGAAATGAAAAGCACTTAATATTGTGGCACAGTTTCTCTTATGTGTTCTCACTGGTGGAATTTCAAATATTTCCCTTGGGAAGTTGATAGTTACTGAGTGAATTACAAAATTCCTGGGCATATAGCCCAAACCTTCCTAATATGTATTCTTAGGAGTTGAAGGGGCCTGGGTGGGTTTTTTTTTTTTTATTAACAGCACATTATATCACCAGATAGAAGGAGCACCTCCCAAATTGTTATAATTAGACACTATTATATAAAAGGTAGAAATGGCAACAGAGTCTTTGTCCTACAAATCATAAAAATTTGCTAACCCATTCAAGAAACAATATAAGAGTCATACTTCAAAGAGTGAGAAAATAATTTAATGTGAAGATTAAATTATATTTACACCTTTGGTGTGCAAAGTAGTAATAGGTCAAAGAGAAAAAGTGGCATTCCCTTTACTCATGACTGCTTATTGGCAATTGTGTTGTGAAGCAATTTATAAGATTCTAAATTTATGCAGTTTCCATTTCTAAAAGTCTTATATGAGGGAAAAGGGAATGAGCAACAAAACTAGTGTTTACCATTTTCCTAATTTGAAATATATTTAGTTTTAAAAAAGATTGAACTGGGCCGGGCACAGTGGTACATGCATGTAATCCCAATGACTCAGGAGGATAAGGCAGGAGTATCACAAATTCAAAATCAGACTCAGCAACTTAGCAAGACCCTGTCTCTAAATCAAACAGAAAAAGAGCTGAGGATGTGGCTCAGTGGTAAAGCACCCCTGAAAAAAGATTTAACTGATTTTTAAGAAAAATTCCCCCCCCCCCCCCAGTATTGGGAATTGAATCCAGGGCCTCTTGAAATAAGCAAGTGTTCTACTACTGAGCTATGCCCCCAGCTGAGTTTTAACTGGTTCTTAAAGGAAAATAAAATTATAATTTTTAATATTGTTACATATTGAGTAGTGTATATACCTTTAATAATTGCTAAATGACATTTATTTTTAAATTAATTATTTTTAAATTAAACTTAACAGCAGAACCTCTCTTTTTTTTCTTTTACTTTTATCTACCTGCTAAAGAAAATACTTTATCATGGTGTAGAAGTTCTTAAGAAATACTGGGTAACTGGTTTAGATATGTGTATATGACCTGGCTATAGATATAAAAATGTTTTGGAATTAAGTGTCATTTAGTGTCATTGACATTACAAATTTTCCTGCTCTGAGCTGGTGGTTTTAGTTCATTCAGATTTACTTGCCACTTATTGACAATTGAGTTATGAAGGAATATGTAGAATTTCAAATTTATGTTTGCAATATGTGAGATAAATGAGTACTAGAAAATGATTCTTGGGTTAAAAAATTTAAAAAAAAAGAATGTAATGTGTTTTTGTGTTTTTTTGTTTTGTTTTGTTTTGGTTTGGTTTTTTGGTTTTGGCCTTTGGAGATTGAACCCAGAGGCTCTTTACCAATCTTTTTTTTTTGAGATACTGAGCTACATCTCCAGTCTTTTTTTTTTTAATTTTTTATTTTTTTATTGGTTGTTCACAACATTACAAAGCTCTTGACATATCATATTTCATACATTAGATTGAAGTGGGTTATGAACTCCCAATTTTACCCCAAATGCAGATTGCAGAATCACGTCAGTTACACATCCACAATTTTACATAATGCCCAATTAGTAATTGTTGTATTCTGCTACCTTTCCTATCCCCTACTATTCCCCCTCCCATCTTCTCTCTCTACCCCATCTACTGTAATTCATTACTCTCCTTGTTTATTTTCCCATTCCCCTCACAACCTCTTATATGTAATTTTGTATAGCAATGAGGGTCTCCCTTCATTTCCATGCAATTTCCCTTTACTCTTCCTTTCCCTCCCATCTCATGACTCTGTTTAATGTTAGTCTTTTCTTCCTGTTCTTCCTCCTTGCTCTGTTCATAGTTGCTCTCATTATATCAAAGAAGACATTTGGTATTTGTTTTTTAGGGATTGACTAGCTTCACTAAACATAATCTGCTCTAGTGCCATCCATTTCCCTGCAAATTCTATGATTTTGTCATTTTTTATTGCTGCATAGTACTCCATTGTGTATAGATGCCACATTTTTTTTTATCCATTCATCTATTGAAGGGCATCTGGGTTGGTTCCACAGTCTAGCTATTGTGAATTGTGCTGCTATGAACATCGATATGGCAGCATCCCTGTAGCATGCTCTTTTAAGGTCTTCAGGGAATAGTCAGAGAAGGGCAATAGCAGGGTCAAATGGTGGTTCCATTCCCAGCTTTCCTAGGAATCTCCAAACTGCTTTCCAAATTGGCCGCACCAATTTGCAGTCCCACCAGCAATGTACAAGAGTACCCTTTTCTCCACATCCTCGCCAGCACTTGTTGTTGTTTGACTTCATAGTGGCTGCCAATCTTACTGGAGTGAGATGATACCTTAGGGTGGTTTTGATTTGCATTTCTCTAACTGCTAGAGATGGTGAGCATTTTTTCATGTACTTGTTGATTGATTGTATGTCCTCCTCTGAGAAGTGTCTGTTCAGATTCTTGGCCCATTTGTTGATTGGGTTATTTGTTATCTTATTATCTAATTTTTTGAGTTCTTTGTATACTCTGGATATTAGGGCTCTATCTGAAGTGTGAGGAGTAAAAATTTGTTCCCAGGATGTAGGCTCTCTATTTACCTCTCTTATTGTTTCTCTTGCTGCATCTCCAGTCTTTTTTATTTTGGGATAGTTCTCACTAAGTTGTGTTGCTGAGGCTGGCCTTGAACTTGCAGTCCTCCTGCTTCAGCCTCCTGAGTGACTGAGATTACAGGTATGCACCACCGCACCTGGCTTTAATGACATAGTAAAGTCCTAAAAAATAAGATAATGTTATATGGTTGATATTCTCTGGATTACTCTTAAAAATGAATTGTGTTTTTTATTTTTATTTCAAAAATATGCTCAGGTTGGAACTTCTGCAAAAAGAAAAGAACAAATTAAGTTGTGAGCTAGTTTTAAATGCTGCAAATTACTTCTATTAAATTATAATAATTATTAGGGAGATTCTTGTAGTTAAAACTGGTTTTAAATTACTTATATATGTAGAAAGAGGGAAGATTTTGCTTTAAATACTGTTTGTGCAGATTCTTTACTACTGGAGCTCTGGCTCCAGTCATAGAGGAGCAGATTTGTATCTCAAAAATGATGCATTGCATCTACCTGAATACTTACTGCATGACTGAGTGCCGTCCACCATAAATACTTGAAGCCATAAACTTTTCCTCAAAGGAACTGTTTATGAAATAAAGTTTCCAATGTATCAGGACTCTTATTTTTCTCCTATCATTTGTATGATAAAGTTAGTAGATGCTAGATCCTGGTGCACAGTGTAAATAAACTCTTCTCCAATCTACTTTATCCCACTTAAATATTTAAGATAAAATATAATGTATGTTTTGCTCTAAGCCAAAAGCACTCTATATATGATGAAAAAGGGATATTTACTAATTTGGTTAAAATTATACAAACTAATTTTGGTTTGTAAAATTACTAGTTGCTTCCTTAGTTTTCATTTAGCCTAATTTAAGAGAGTTTGCATTTAGTGTACTATTCTAAGAGGGTCTGGTAATCCCCATGATTAAAGCAACATAAGATTTATATTTACTGTGGAGAAACATGATCTTCCTGGCCACTATGAATCACTCTGGAAACATCCTATTTCTGTTTTCCAATTACTCAGATCATTATTAGATCAAACTCAGATCAGTTTAACAAACATGAAGCATCTTTTCTTGGTCTCACAAAACTTACTAATTTAGAAAAGGCAAGCATATAAAATATAATTATACAGTATGATAACTACAATAATATCTTTTAACTATAAGATTTAGAAGAGGGAGTGATTAACTTTAGCATTGGGATGGGCTTGGAGAAGGCCTTACAGAAGTAATGTTCAAGTTGAGTTGTGAAGGATGATAGAGTTAATCAAAAATCAGGAAAGGATTGTCCCTGAGAAAGAAAAGTTGTGCATATGTACTGCAAATGACTTGTCACAGTTGCCAAGTGTGAAAGCACTGTAATGAGACAAGTTTGGAAGATGTGGCTATTCATTGAGGGCACTGGATACCATGTTATAGGGTTGAATATGAAACCTGTGTATGTTGAAGGAGCCTATTTTATGTCGAGGAGTGGTATGATCTTTCTGAAATGCAAATCTGATAGTTTTATGACAATGGTGAGAAAGTATGGAAGGAGGAAGAAATTGGAGGACTGAGTTAAGGTAGCAGAAAGTACACTTGGAGTGGGTGTCTTTGAGAGGTAGTTAGGAGGACTGACAGGACTTTTTCATAATGAAAGGGTGCTAAGCTTTAATCATTATTTGGAAATTTTGACCGTTTTTAGTATTGTTGACATTTAAGTTCATTTAAATATCAGATTAGCTCAGAAAAGATGCAATAGAAAATTCATAAATGTGAAAATAAGCACTTTTAATGAAGTGATAGCATTTCGATAACATGAAATCATTGGTTTAAAAGTCATAAGTCTGGTGTTTGAATTTATTTGTAAGCCTGAATTTCAGTGACTTTCATGTGACAATGGAAACTTTTAAACTGCTATAGCTATATCATCTTTGAAATGTGTACTACCCTATAGATAGGAAAATATTACTGTGATTTTTCAAAGATTCTGTTTTAAACTTGTCCGTCCATATTGAAGCCATTTTTCTGAATTCTTAAATCAGAGTTTAGAAAGACCTTAGATTTAGCAATGGTCTTTATTTGCTCATTAGAGAAAGACTGACTCACTGGTGATTAAAAAAAATTTTTTTTCAGTTCATCTAAAAGATCACTTTCTATTAAAATAGATTTTTAACTCTTACTGGTAAATAAAAGATATTTATAAGCCTAATGTCTTAGTTCCTTTCACAGGTAATATCCAAAATCAAATGTTCTTTTTTCACTGCCTTGTTGTCAAATTACTTAACCATATTGGTTTTTAATTTTTCTTTTATGGTAAGTAAATTAACTTTTCTGAAAAGCCTTACACTCATCAGGAAGCACTTATTGAGTGTCTATTTGTAGAACACTATTCTGGCCATCCTGAGAAATAAACTTCTCAAGGGCACTTTTCTAATCCAGTTAGAGAAACAAAATAGACCTGTGAACTAATAAGAATTCAGTAATAAGCAATTGAGTAAGCGTTGAGGGAATGTAGGACAAAAGAATCTAAGAAAGAAAAGATTTCCTAGAAGTGAGTTTTAAATAGCACTTAGGGAAATAAATGTTCAAAGAAAAATATATAGAATTGTTATTTGAAACAAGGTCCCAACGGACTTTCTTCATGAGAATAATATCTCCTTAGTGTCAGGAATAAAAAGGGCCTTTTTTCTTTTTTTCATCACTTCCATTAAATCATTTTGGAGAAGGTCTAGGGCCAAACTAGAAACTTAACTTTGGAAGCTCTGTTTCCATGTGGATAATTGTTAAATATATAATTTGTAGAAGCATATTATGTATGCTTCTTTGTTTTAACAAGTGACATTCTAATAACTCCAATAATATGTAGATGGATGTATGTGATATTTTGAGATATCCTTTAACTGTTTTACATGAATCTGTTAGTAATTTCTATTGGTGATGAAGCTATAAGTAATGCTGGCAACTGTGGTTTATTTTCACTGTTAATAATTGAAAGAGCTGCTGGGTTTCAGTTAGTGGTTAATAAGAGATAATTTTTGATAGGCCTTTTGAATTTTTTTTTTTTTTTGGTACTGGGGACTAAACCCAGGAGTGCTTAACTACTAAGCCACATCCCCAGCCCTTTTAATTTTGCTTGTTTTTATTTTGAGACAGGGTCTTATTAAGTTGCTGAGTCTGGCTTTGAACTTGTGATCATCTTGCCTCACCCTCTTGAGTTGCTACAGGCATGTTCTACACTCCCGGTGGGTCGTTGGAATTCTTGCCCTGGATGGCTTTAGAATTCCAGAGATCCCAGTTTAAGAGATCCTGACACTCAGCAATTACCTGAGACCCAGGCAGTAAAACACTGAATAGATAGTTTGAGGCCTCAAATGCATTTAAGTCAAAGAAGATGCTTTATTTTATTTCATATATTGGAATTTTATTAAAGATTTTATTGATATAAAAATGGTTTCTGGGAAGCTGGGGACTCATGGTACATGCATGTAATACCAGTGATTCAAAAGGCTGAGGCAGGAGGATCACAAGTTCAATGCCAGCTTCAACAATTTAGATTTAGCCTTAGCAACTTAATAAGACCCTGTCTCAAAATAAAAACAAACAAAATTAAAAGAGCTAGGGATGTGGCTTAATGGTTAAGCACTCCTGGGTTTAGTCCCCAGTACCCCAAAAAAAAAAAAAATTCTGTCTCAAAAAAAAAAAAAAAATTAAATGGTTTTGGGAGGTAGCTCAGTGGTAAAGTAGCCCTGGGTTCAATCCCAAGTATTCTCCTCCCTCCAAATTATCTTGCTTTTGCAAATTTAAACTGATTTCTTTTGCAAATGTTTAAGACATTAGCATGCAATCAAGCTTATAACCCCATGAACAGAAATCAGCAGTACATAGTTGAAATCATAGAACATTAATTAGATGCCTAGCAAAAATCTGTGTGAGTGCTGCAAGGGAAGAAAAATGGTCCAAGAGCAGAGGAAGAGAATCCTGGAAAGAAGACAGGGAATTGTCAACTGATAAGAGAAGAACACACCTTCTGTGATATTACCAAGCAAAGGGTGCCAAATGCTATTGAAATGTCACATACAATGAGGACAGAAAAACTACTGAATTTGGCCCCTAGAGAAGTTATTAGCTTTTCCTGTGATATTTCCAACAGAGTAAGAAGGGTAGATGCCAAACTGAAATGACTGAACAAGAGGGCTGGGGATGTAGGTCAATGGTAGAGGACTTGATGAACATGTAATGAGGCCCTGAGTTCGATCCCCAACCCTAAAAAGAAAAAAAAAAAAAAGTGCAGTGTGTGTAGTATAGATCAGTGCTTTCTAAACTTCTGTGATGAAACATGGTATATTTAATCTCTAATCTATCATGAAGTGAAGACAGGGTACTATTGTGCATGAATAGTATAAAGCTTACACCAGGTGCAATCTACCCTCAGAGTTGGACAACCACCAAACTGGTCTATACTCTCTTCAGTCAGACAAGTTTACTGGTTCTGTGCTTGGATGTCATGGCCTTAATTCTGTATAATAGCAGAATGTATTCTTTTAAAAAGCTCTTCTGTCAAGGAAGATAGTGGCCAATGCTCCATGGGGCCTGGGAGGGTTTGAAGAAGGGTTCTAACTATTATTTCTTGCAACTTTCTCTTCTGAATATTTCCTAATATTTTTCATGTTTCAGATTCTTTTCAGCCCCTGATTTGAATCTCCAGCACCTAAGGTAGTTCCTGATACACAAAAATCATTCAAATTAAAATGTTATTAAATAAAGTAGTGAACTTTCATGTGAACTGTGGAGAATCTAAGAGATTCTGTGTTTCTAGATTTTACAATAGAATATTCTGCCTCATCTAGTCTCTAGATATTTATTTTACTGCTAGTCAGGGAATTATCAGTGAATCCTATCATCTTTTCAGTTTTTTGAGTTCATGTCTTCTGATTCTTTTTTTTTTTCTTTCTCTCTCTTTCTTTATTTTCCAGTGCTGGGGATCGAGTTCAGGGTCTCTCTCACACATGCTAGGCAAGCCTTCTGTCCCAGCTCTTGGCCTCTGTTTGTTTGCTTAAATTATTATTAGTTTAATTGTAGTTGTATATGGTGCTGAGGCTCCAACCCAGAGCCTCACACATGCTAGGCAAGTGCTCTATTGCTGAGCCACAACCCCAGCCCTGTTTGTTTTTCTTCTTATTTTTAGTTTTGGTACCAGGAATTGAACCCAAAGATGTTTTGCCACTGACTACATCCCCAGCTCTTTTTATTTTTAAGACAGGATCTCACTAAGTTGCTGAGGCTGACCTCGGACTTGGGATTCACCTGCCTCAGCACTGGGATTATAGGCATATGGAACAACACCAGACTCACTCTGTTTATTAAGATGACATCCCTGACCTCTCCTCAGTAAGATCTGTCCTTCAATTTTTTTTTTCTTTTAAATTGATAACAGCTTTGACTTCCCTCTTCAAGGACATACATTAGCAAAGAAATAGATTTGGGAACATGCCATAGCCACAGAAGAAAGAGAACTGTATTGAACTGAACAGAGCTCAAATTTTAAGAATATGTTTTAGCATTAAAAAAAAAACAACCTCTAGTTGTAAGTAAATCTCTTCACTTTCTTCTTTATCTAATTGGACAGATTTTTAAGCATCTCTCATCTCACCTAAAGCATTGCCCCTAGACTACACAATGGAATTCATATCTGTCCCTGGAAAAATGAAAATTCATATATTAAATGTGGGCAATGTAAACAAGAGTCAATTTCTATTATTCATTCAGCAGACATTTACTGAATTCTTAGTATGTGCCAGACATAGCACTGAGTCCCAGGGGTATAGTTTCCCTCTGGGGATGTGTAAACCTTAAATTCAGATTAGGCTTCAATGGTTACATATTCAGTGGGACTTTTTTCCCAATGGCAGCTAGAAGACATTTTTTTTTTTTTAATGCAGGTAAAGCACTTCCTTTGCTAGATTGTTAAGTGTAATCATTTTGGAAGATTTATCTGTTTGTGAGAGGGGTCTTTTATGTTGCCCAGGCTGAACTCAAACTCTTGGACTCAAGTGATCTTCCTGCCTCAGCCTCTGTAGTAGCTGGTACAGGAACGTGCCACCATGCTGGGCTAATCGGACTTTTTCTTTCTTTCTTTTTTTTTTTGGTATTGGGGATTGAACTCAGGGGCACTCAACCACTGAGCCAGATCTCCAGCCCTGTTTTGTATTTTATTTAGAGACAGGGTCTCACTTAGTAGCTTGCTTTTGCTGAGGCTAGCTTTGAACTTGTGATCCTCCTGCCTGCCTCAGCCCCTGGAGCCTCTGGGATTAAAGGCAAGTGCCACTGCGTCCGGCTCTAATCAGACATTTAAAAAAATTTTTTGTAGTTGTAGAGGGACAGAATGCCTTTATTTATTTTTTATGTGTGCTAAGGATCAAACCCAGTGCCTCACACATGCTAGGCAAGCAAGCACTGTGCCACTGAGCTACAGACTCAGTCCATAATCAGACATTTTTGATAGACTTAGGAAAGAAACAGGAAAATTCCAGCTGTGTATGTGTACAAACTTTGGGGGAAGGAGAAGTAGGGGGTAAAATGAGAACTTTCAGTACTTTTTTTGAAATAAATGGTAGTTGAACTTATTAGCTTAATCAGTATAGGTTATTATGGCCTCTTGCCTAATTCTGTGGTAAGGAGGAACTTAACTCCTTTGTGTGTGTGTGTTTGGTACTGGGAATGGAACACAAGGATGCTCTACCATTGAGCTACAGCCCTAGCCCTTTTTATTTCTATCATTAAGTTATCTAGGCTGACCTCTAACTTGCAGTCCTCCTACCTCAACCCTTCAAGTCACTAGGATTACAAGCATGAACCACCATATCCAGCAACCTTAATTCTTTAGTTGTATATATATCTTATCCTCCAACTGCTGCAGGCTGGCTGGACAAAATAACCAGGGGTGGGGGGGGGGATGATGACAAGCAACTTGTGAAGGTTGATACAGTGGGAGCCGCTTTACTGTAGGACAGCAGAGGTATGTATACCTAACTCATTATACACATTTTGTTTAAATTAACATCATCTAGATACATCAATCAGTCATCAAGGAATCCTCATTAATTACACACAGCTTAACTCAACACCATCTAGACACAGCAGTCAGTCATTAAGGAATCCTCATCATCCTAATGACTTGATGGCATTACTTCACAAACCACTCCCTCTGGCAAAGTGCCAGGTGCCATCTTGACTTGTCTGTGGCCCTCAACATCCAACCAATCCTTAGTATGAATTATGTAATCTATAGGGATGTCTATTGCCATATTAGAAGTAGTGACTGTTGATTACGTGGATTGCATGTATTTGCCAATTGATTTAAAACCAATTTAGTGAAGACATTCTATGTGTAGTCTTCTCAATTTCTCTAAAAGAGCTTGCTGAGAAGGAAAGAGAAGAAATATATTTCAATGGTCCTTACGTTGGCGAAAAGTATACAGTCCTGCACTGCAGATAGTTCATTATTAATTCCATTAATCTGGCTGCAAATAGCACAGGGTCATTCAGAAATACCACATGGATGGTGGGAAAATCCATTTATTTCTTACAAAGACAAATTTTAATCTTATTGATTCCTTGTGTCAAATCATCTAGAGAATTTGGGGGAATATTTATATCACTTTGGCATAAAAGCTTATGTCAGAATTAGAAGTGTATTTTTTAGTATATTGATTTCTTGCATACAGTATGTAATTTTTAAGACTTTTTAACATATATTTTTAGTTGTACATGGACACAATATCTGTATTTTATTTTTATGTGGTGGTGAGGATACAACCCAGTGCCTCACACAAGCTAGGTAAGCACTCTACCACTGAGCCACAACCCCAGCCCTACAGTATATAACTCTTAAGGCATCCAAATATATGTCCACACTAGTAGGCAAAATTACATGGTGGAAAAGCCTGGCTTTTGCAGTTAGATGTATCATTAGAGTACTAGCTGGGAGCAGTGGTGTACACCTGTAATACCAGTGATTTAGAAGGCTGAGATTGAAGAACTGCATGTTTCAAGCCAGTTTCAGCAACACAACTTAGCAGATCCTGTCTCAAAGTGAAAACTAAAAAAGGTTGGGGGGTGGTTATAAGCTCAATGATAGAGCACCCCTAGGTTAAATCTCCAGTACCACACACACACACACACACACACACACACACAAAAAAAAAAAAAAAAAAAAGCTTGTTCCTACTTTATAGGAGCAGTTACATGATTTTGGACAAGTTATGAACTTTCCTGGGTCTCAGAATCCTCATCAGTAAAATGGGAGTAGTACTAGCCTCTAGGGTTATTGGATATTCAATAATAATAGCTAATAGCTAATATTTATTGAACTATTAATATGAGGATTTCATATTTTATATGAATAATCTCATTTTACTATTTTTTTTTCTTTGCTGGGAACTGAAAATTGAACCCAGGGCCTCACATGTGCTAGGTCAGCACTCTACCAGTGAACTACACTCCCAGCTGATCTTATTTTATCCTCTAAAACAAACCTAATCTAGGGCTATTACTTCTAAATTTGCACAATAAAAACTGTAGTTTAAAAGTTAAATTACTTATCCAGAGTTACATGACTAATGTGAGAAATAGAAAAGTCTGTGGTCCATTTTCAAAATAGTATTTAGCCTTAATTGGGATGTCAGATCCAATCATAACCAACTTAACTATAGACCTTCCTTTTGCTCTCCCCAATTTTTATTTTTCTATTTTTTTATTTTATTTTTCTTTTTTTATTGGTTGTTCAAAACATTACATAGTTCTTGATATCTCATATTTCACACTTTGATTCAAGTGGGTTATGAACTCCCATTTTTACCCCGTATACAGATTGCAGAATCACATCAGTTACACTTCCATTGATTTACATATTGACATACTCATGTCTGTTGTATTCTGTTGCCTTTCCTATCCTCTACTATCCCCCCTCCCCTCCCCTCCCCTACCCTCTTCTCTCTCTACCCCCTCTACTGTAATTCATTTCTCCCCCTTGTATTATTTTTCCCTTTCCCCTCACTTCCTCTTGTATGTAATTTTGTATAACCCTGAGGGTCTCCTTCCATTTCCATGCAATTTCCCTTCTCTCTCCCTTTCCCTCCCACCTTTCATCCCTGTTTAATGTTAGTCTTCTTCTCATGCTCTTCTTCCCTACTCTGTTCTCAGAGGAGGACATACAATCAATCAACAAGTACATGAAAAAATGCTCACCATCTCAAGCAGTCAGAGAAATGCAAATCAAAACCACCCTAAGATACCATCTCACTCCAGTAAGATTGGCAGCCATTATGAAGTCAAACAACAACAAGTGCTGGCGAGGATGTGGGGAAAAGGCTACACTTGTACATTGTTGGTGGGACTGCAAATTGGTGCAGCCAATTTGGAAAGCAGTATGGAGATTTCTTGGAAAGCTGGGAATGGAACCACCATTTGACCCAGCTATTTCCCTTCTGGGTCTATTCCCTAAAGACCTAAAAAGAGCATGCTACAGGGACACTGCTACATCGATGTTCATAGCAGCACAATTCACAATAGCAAGACTGTGGAAGCAACCTAGATGCCCTTCAATAGACAAATGGATAAAAAAAATGTGGCATTTATACACAATGGAGTATTACTCTGCACTTAAAAATGACAAAATCATAGAATTTGGAGGAAAATGGATGGCATTAGAGCAGATTATGCTAAGTGAAGCTAGCCAATCCCTAAAAAACAAATGCCAAATGTCCCCAATTTTTAAAGTTCCCAATTTTGTAGATTGTAACCCCAAGCTCCTCCTATTAGTGAACGGGACAGTGCTGCCTTAGGGATAAAAACAAGTGGACTGCCGGCCCAAGTGTGCTGTATTTTCTTTGGTAGCATCCCCTTCTGTGGAGTAGTTTGCCTTGCTGAGCTACTTCTGAGCATATGTTTGATTTCTTGCAGCACCCTGGGGTTTCTGAAACTAAGAAAGTGATAGAGATAGGAAGCTTGGTGTGGTTGCTCATGCTTATAATCCTAGCAATTTAGGAGGATCACAAGTTCAAAGTCAGCCTGGGCAATTTAGTGAGATCCTAATTCAAAAGAAAAATTAAAAGGGCTGGGATGTGGCTCAGGGTAGAGCCTCCGTGTGTTCAATCCCCGGTACTGCCAAAAAAAAAAAAAAAAAAAAGTAGATCCAAACTCAAGCCATATGGAACTACAGAGTCGTCACTTTTTAAAACAGATTTATTGAGATATATAATTCATAGGAGGGCTGAGGATGTGGCTCAAGCGGTAGCGCACTCGTCTGGCATTCCTGCGGCCCAGGTTCGATCCTCAGCACCACATACCAACAAAGATGTTGTGTCTGCCAATAACTAAATAAATAAATAAATATTTTTAAAAAATTATAATAATAATAATTCATAGGATATACAATTCATCTGTTTAATGTGTAAAATTAAGTGATTTTTAGTATATTTACAAGGTTATGAAATCTGATTACCTCAGTCTAATTTTAGAACATTATTGTCCTCAGATCAGCCCTTTAGTTGTTTCATTCCTAACATCCCTTCCTCTAGGCAGGAACTAATCTACCTTCTGTTTTTATGTATTTGCCTATTCTGTTATTTTATATAAGGTATATAAGTACAAAATACTTATATATTTTTATAAGATATAAAATACCTATGTAGTATTTTATATAAGTGGAATCATAAAATTCATACAAGGTATTTTTTTAAGAGAGAGAGAGAGAGAATTTTTTTTTTTAAAGAGAGAGGAGAGGAGAGGAGAGGAAGAGAGAGAGAGAGAGAATTTTTTAAATATTTATTTCTTTTTAGTTATTGGCGGACTCAACATCTTTGTACGTGGTGCTGAGGATCGAACCCGGGCTGCACGCATGCCAGGCGAGTGCGCTACCGCTTGAGCCACATCCCCAGCCCAAGAGAGAGAATTTTTTAATATTTATTTTTTAGTTATCAGCGGACACAACATCTTTGTTGGTATGTGGTGCTGAGGATCGAACCTGGGCGGCACATGCCAGGTGAGTGCGCTTGAGCCACATCCCCAGCCCCAAGGTATTTTATCACTAGCTTTTTTCAAAGTTCATCCAGAATTTCATTCCTTTTTTTAAAAAATTTTTAATTGTAGTTATTGATGGACCTTTATTTTATTTATTTATTTTTATGTGGTGCTGAGTATTGAACCCAGTGCTTCACACATTCCAGGCAAGTGCTCTACCACTGAGGTACATCCCCAGCCCTCATTCCTTCTTATTATTAAATAATACTCCATTGTATGGATATCTTACATCTTATTTATCCATTCATCAGTTGATAGACTTTGAGGCTTTTTCTATTTGGCTTTATAAATAATACTGCAATTAATATTATATAGTAGATTTTTTGTGTGTGTGGAAGATGGATATTTTCATTTTTCTTGGGAATATATCTAGCAATCATATACTAGGTATATGATTTATTTATTTGAAAACATTATTTTTTGTTACAAAAAATTTCTAAAGCTGCAAGTACTCATATCTGATAATAGTTTTTTGGGTTTTGTTTGTTTGTTTGTTTTTGCTGTAATGCAATACCTGAGGCATGATACTTGTGAAGAAAAGCTCACAGTTTTGGAGGATGAAAGTCCAAACAGCACAGTGAAGGCTCTGGCAAGGGTTGCTTCTTGTCTGTATCACCTCATAACAGACAATAATTGCAGGAATGAGTTAGGAGAGTAAACAGTCACATCTCAAAGCAGGAAGTAGAGCAGGCAAGGGGTCAGACTTGCTTATTATTATCAAGTGGGTCCTATGAAAACTATCTTAATCCCCTTCATAGGCCCTTGGAGGCATTCAAGGCATATCCAAATCATAGTATATACCCTCCATTTCCTTTTTTTAAATTTTTTAAATTGTTAGTGGACCTTTATTTTATTTATATGCAGTGCTGAGAATCGAACCCAGTGCCTCACACATGCCAGGCAAGTGCTCTACCACTGAGCCACAACTCCAGCCTGCTCCATTTAGATTTATTGTCAACTTTTTGCCAGGTTCACGTCCCCCTTATTTTCTCCTTCTTTTCTTTCTTTGATTTCACTTTTTAGAGCCAGGACTCTTTAACTACTATGTTATATTTGTCCACAATTAAATGAGTGAATATAGGTAAAATAACATAGGCCTGATCAATAATGGCTACTTAATGATATAAATTCCCCCTTTCCTCTTTACCTCAATAGATAAGAATATTATGTAGAATCTAGGGTTGAAAACTCCATATCAACACTAGAAGTTGGGCAAGGTGGTACACACCTGTAATCCCAGTGGCTTGGGAGGCCTCAGAAACTGGGTGAGGCCCTAAGCAACTTAGCAAGACCCTTAAAATAAAAAATAAAAAGGGCTTTTGGTTAAGCACCCCTGGCTTCAATTGCTGGTATCAAAAAAAAAAAAAAAAAAAGAATGAGAAGTGAAGCTAAATAAACATTCATAGGCCTGACTTTCTGCAATATTTCTGGACCAAAATCAATAGGATTAGATAGGTAACCTCTCAAATTGATGATGCAAGGGTCTAATTTCTGGTTGATTTTACTTGTAGTATACCCAGGTCTGCTGCCTGACTCACTCTGGGCCAGGATTAGAAACTCTGCTCCCTGGCTATGCATGAAAGAGGCCATTACCACATCTTACAAAATTAACAGTTTCTTAATACCTGATATATATTCACATTTCCCAAATTGTACCCAAATGACTTTTTATAGTGGGTATTCACACAAGGGTCCAACAAAGTCTACTTGTTCCATCTGGTTTTTAAGTTTCTTATAATCTAGAACAGTCTTCAACACACTTTTTTTTTCTCTTAATGCTTGTTGAGGAAATCAATTCAGTTTGTTCCTTATTCTTCTAATTTCTGTATTTCTTGTAAACTGGTAGTTAGATCTAAAAGGTTAATTACATTCAGTTTAAACATTTTTGGTAAAAAGATGGTTTATCTGATGCTGTGTTCTTACTGCTCCTAAGTGCTCACAATATCAAGTGTGGCAAGGACAGATCCGTCATACAGTCCCAGCCTGATCCTTTCTGTAACAAAGTTGTGTTTCCCCCTTAGAACCAATAAACTAATCCATGGGTGATAATTTGGTCCTTCTATTTACCACCACTACATGCCATACTGAGCCCTGGATTATTAAAGGGAAAACAAAATAAGAATTTTCTTTTCTTTTTTGTTTGAATCAGTGAATTGAAATGATACATTTCAATTCTCCAATCATAATGAAATGAAGTTAAAAATTAATAACAAAGAAATTTAGAAAAATTAAACAGTTTCTGAGTATTTAATTTCTAGCCAAACCAAGATTGTAAAAAAGAATGAATTTTTATTTAAAAAGAAACCCCCTGGGCTAGGGTTGTAGCTCAGTGGTAGAGCACTTGCCTAGCCTGTGTGAGGCACTGGGTTCAATTCTCAGCACCACATAAAAATAAATAAATAAAATAAAGGTATTGTGTCCTTCTACAGCTAAAAAAAAAAAAAAAAATTCTAACCAAGCTTCATGAGTGTACTGCTTCCCACAGACATGCTTCTCTGCCAGTCTTCCTGAGACGGAGACTGCCTCTAGCTCTGTAAGTTAGAAACCAGGCATCATCTTGGCACCACCTTCTCCCTCACTATCATCCCTCCTTAGTCAATCACCAGTCCTCTCAGTTTTATCTCCTAACACATCTCAGAATTGGTCACTTCTTCCTGTCTGCCCTGGACCAGGCTGCTATCATCCGCCATCAGGATTACTGTTAGGTTCCTCCCAGTCTTGGCCATCTCCAGCCTGTCCTCCACACTGCAAACAGGACACATTTTCCCAAGCTCAGAATTCATCCTATTTACAGTCCTTCATCTGCTTTTAGTTTTATGATAAAGAAAAAATCTTCAATGAGGCCTTTAGGGCCCAATATCTCCCCACCCCAACTTTCTGCCCCCAGTTCCTATATCTTTTTGCTTTCTAAGTAACATCTGATACAGTTACACTGACTGTTTCTAAAATGTCCTGTGTTGCTTCCTGGTCCAGGACCTTTGTGCTCACTGTGCCTACTGCCTTCTTGGTCAGCCTATTGGTTCAGCTAGTTCAAGCCCAAGTTCACTTTTGTTGGAGGGATCATCCATAATTCCCCACATTAAGACAAGTCTCTTTCTAGTGGTATGTGCTGTCAGCATCATGTACCTTCCCTTCTAATCACAGTATGTATTTACTTAGTAATTTATTTAATTGTTTTGCAGTACTGGGGATTGAACCCAGGGCCTGGCACATTAGCCTTATAAGTATAGTCCTTACTACCAATGGACTATATCCCATCCCTTTTTATTTTATAATATATATATATATATATATATCTTTAAAAAAATTTAGCTGGGCATAGTGACTTACCCATGTAATCCCAGCAGTTTGGGAGGCTGAAGCAGGAGGATCACAAGTTCAAAGCCAACCTCAAGAATTGAGTGAGGCCCTAAGCAACTTAGTGAGACATGTCTCAAAGTAAAAAGGCTGGGGGCTGGGATTGTAGCTCAGTGGGGCATTGGGTTCAATCCTCAGCACCACATAAAAATAAATAAATAAAGATATTGTGTCCATTCACAACTAAAAAATATTTTTTTAAAAAAGGCTGGGGATGTGGCTCAGTGCTTAAGCACTACTGAATTCAATTTCTAATACAAGGAAAAAAAGATTTTTTTTTTTTAAATAACATGTCTTGGGAAAAAAAAATAGAAAAGAAAGCCATATCATGTTTCAAAAGAAAAAACAAATTTAAGTCATACCTAGAAGAAGAAATTTGAAGATTTTTACCATAAAGAAATAATAAACGACTGGCACAGTGGTACAGTGTAATTCCAGTGACTGGGAAGGCTGAGGCTGGAGGATTGCAAGTTAAGGCCAGCTTCAGCAACTTAGTGAGGTTCTAAGCAACTTAAGAAGATCTTGTCTTAAAGTTATACCAAAAAAGAAATGATAAATGGTTGAGAGATAAATATGTTTACCTAAGTTAAACATTATAAAATGTGTACATGTATCAAAACATCACATGATACTCATTTGTATGTATAATTTTTATGTTTTTATCAATTTTTGAAATCAGGACTATTTTTAAAAGTGACTTATTGGGTAATGATATTTGGAATGATTTTCTTCCTCTGTACTTTTTCTACCTGTCAGATTTCTTTAATACCAAAAAAGTATAAAAGCAAATAATTTAGAAGACTTAGAATTAGAAATGTGAATGCTTAAGCAAGGCTTAAATGTAAAACAAGCAAGCAAAAGACTAAAGATTTTTATATTATTCCAGTAAAAAAAAAAAAAGTGGGGCTTAAACCAAGAATATTGAAAAAATGAAGGACTACTGGACCTAGAGGATCATCTACAGAATGCAAGATAATTGAAATTCAGGAAATTAATTCCTGAGTCACTTTCTAAAATCAAAATCAAAATAGAACAAAGAAAACCTAATGTTTCCCCACCTTACCAAAAGATGGGAAAGCAAGCATTAAATGGATTCATACACTGATGTGTAATTACTACAGCAGTGTCACTACTCTTTAGTACAGTGATGGCAAGCCTGGAATAATTTAGTCGAACTATTTTATCTGATTGTTAGCAATGCAGTGGGGCAACATTGGGACCCAAACAACTACCTAAACTTCCTGAAGGCTCAGCAGAATACCTACCCACAAGGGACTGAGACATAGAGGATCTCAGCTTCTTCACGGCAAATTGACAAGTCTGTTCCGCAATCCAGTTGATAATTTTGTAAGCTATGTGGGATTTGCATGTCATGTACAGTCAAAGCAGTGCGCAGTCACATGACCAACACTGTAAAACAGTTATTTTTTTCCCTAGTGGAAAGAATCCACCTCTCCCATTTATCAGCTTTATGATTGAGAGTAAAAACCATCTGTGAGCTTCCTTTCCTCATCTGTGGGTGGGGATGATAACTCCTTCCTTTCCAGGAGAGTGTACAGATGAAACAAAACGATGTGTGTGCAAATCTAGGTCAGAGTGTGACAACTGGCAGGACAAATGTGCTACTTCCCACCTCCCATGAAAACCCAGCCCAACAAAACCAATCGAACCATGCCTGTATCTGAGCACAGTTGTGGCAGTGAGAGTTGGAGCTCACCTCCTCCGTGGGGTGTAAGTCCAGTGAACAGTATTCTGGGAAAGTGGTGGAAGCCTCAAAGAGGGGATTGACACAGCCCCTGATTTCAGGGAGCTGCATCACTAACCAGTCCCTCCACCCATTAGACTGTTAATGGGAGTTTTAAATAGATGATGATCTCATTTGCTTTCTTGAATGATTATGCCTTCCAGAGTTTCTAAATATAAACATAAAAACGATACCTTCTGCACACATCCACAAGTGTGTGCATGCACACGTGCACACACAGGCATACACGTAGTCCTTGGGTCAGAAGAGTGATTTTCTACCTGTCACAACTTTTCCAGTTCAGTTTAAAAAATTTCAAGATGTACAATCGACACTATATGTTACTCATTTAGATTAACCAATTAAGTTTCATTGCATTTGTTTCCTCTTTCTCTTTAAAAAAAATCATTTTACTCAAGCATTTAAGAATTAATTATAAACACTGTGACACTTCATCCCAAAATACTTCAGCATGTATTTCCTAAGAACAAGAATATTGCTCCTACCTAATCATAAAGTAAGTATCTCACTCAGGAAATTTAACATTAATATAATGCTAGTACTTAATTTATAGTTCATATTCAGATTTTCCCTGTTATCCTAATATTATCTTTTTGTAGTCTTGTATTTAAACCCATGATCCAAAAAGAAATAAAGGGGGGATAGAATCCCACATTGTGTTTAATTGTTATGGCTCATCCAGTCACTTCCGAAATTCAGCCCTTCCCCCTTTGGAATTAGGGCTGTTGTTCTATTGATTTTTATTTATTTTAATAAGTCTTATAACTAAATGTGGATCCTAGCAGTTTTTTTCATCATTTTTGACCCCTGTACTTTAAACAAAGTGATTTGTACTGAATATAGTTGCACTTATTTTCAGTTCTTAGCTTTAGACAATATATTTAAATGGAATAATAAATGTTAGCAGCATATACCCAGTAACAGGTGTGGGCAGAAAAGGAAGACAACATCCAGCTTAGGGCACATTCAATTCAAAGTAATGCCAGAATATCCAGTTGACAAGACATGGTTGGAAATGGGACCCTGAATCTCTCCTTAAATAAGGTAAAGAAAGTCACGCACAGAAGTTAGAGGGCTAGCCACAGGCTGGGTGGATTTTTTCCCAGAGGAGGGAATCTTCTGTGAGAAAGGCTACTCTGAAACTTGGGAGACTTCTAGACTGCTTCTCCTGGAAGCACAGAGAGTGCCATAAAAACCAGGCAGGTGGTGTCCCAGAAGGCAAGGAAGAAATGGATACTCAGGTAATGAGATAAAAACAATGAATCCCACTCATGAGCTGGTTGTGATTTTTAATTCAAGATGGGGATTAATTCTTAAGTCTGAGACAGGAGAGAGACCCTGGGGTCCACAGCTTTGCCAGCTGGAGTAAGATCAGATAACCTTCCAGAGGGGCAGGGAGGAGGCCAGGCTGGAGGTGCAAAGCCCCAGACCTCAGCTCTCCTGAGGCAAGACTCCGTTAGGTAAGAAACCCGAGCAGGAGCTGGAAGCGTGTGTGTGGTGGGGATTCAAGAGTAATCATCAGGAAGAGAAGTTGCTGAGGAGACCACGAAGGGACAAGCTGGGGGGACAAAAGCTAACTCGGTTAGGATGGCCAGGGAACAAGCGGAAAGAATCTGTGTCCTTGACAACACTGAGCCACTGAATTAACCAACTCCCAAACCGCCCCACCAGTCTACTTCTCGTTATGTAAAATAAGTTTTCTTCATACTATTAAAAAAAAAAGCCTAAATTGATAAATTAAGAAACTTCCTAAAAATATTAGCAAAAAGTCTCAAGAGCCAAGTAAAAAAAAGCAAAAATATTTAATGAAATAAAATATCTAATAGGTGAATATTGCATAGTTACAAATGACTGCAGCAAATCCCTTCAACTTGTTCAATAGATCTTATACATATCATGAGATTTACAAATGTATGAAGAACAAGTATATCAGACAGTAAGTCAATAATTTTTAAAAGGTCAGAGAGAAAACCAGAAAGGCAGGCAAAAGGGAAATCTGCTCTATAGGCTCTCAGTTTCTTAAAACATCCCCCTCTATACATACTACTCACACATACATGCAAAATATTCCCCACAGAGAGAGGAGGCACTGATGAATTCACAGGCATTCCTGATTATTCAGTTGGTGTGAACAAGAAAAAGCAGGGTACCAACTGCTAAAAGTTGAAAGACATTTGAGGTTCTCTTGCCCCCCAACAAGGGAATATTTACTGGAATAAATAAACAGAGCCTTCACAATATCCTGGCTTTGATAGTTTCAAAGCAATGAAGTAATGGAGGAGGGGAGAGTAGAGTCCCTCTCTGCTGTGGTGATTCTTTTGCGGTGACCTCTTCTCAGCAGATACTGAATCATCAGGGTGAAATTACTAAACTCTTATTCATGTCAAAAAAATTAACCCCACAGCACTTTGGTTTACTGGTATGAATCTTGCTTTAGAGGAGTTTTCGGTCAGTTCATGAATTCAACAGGCTCTTGTTTGCAAATTGAACCCAAAAAGATTTAAACTTTTCCCCTTCAATTTACTATGAAAAGACTATGTGCTAGAGTTATGGAAAAGGAAAAGGGAAGTATATTTTCTCGCTCAAATTTGTAGAACAACTGTGTAAATGAAACATCTCATTTTATTTAGAGTAGTAGTGACTACATTCTTTTTCCTCAAATCCCCTGATTTGTCAGTGGGGGTGGTGAAGATTTCAACAGCTGCACATTTCCAACATAGTATTCCCTAAATGGTGTCAAATGACGGGGAATGAAGTTTTGGTAACTCTGGATGATTTATTCAGCCACTTAGTCATCAGTTGTTCCATCAGAGGAAACAATGAGAGGCTTTTGTTTGTGTTTCTGTGTGTAGGGTGTGAGGGACAAAGAGAAGCAAATATCCATATAATGAAACCTTGGTCCTTTTTTTTCCTCTCAAAAGAGGTCTTTCTTTTCAAATTACTATATATACATTGTAAAAATAGAATATATACTGCAATGTGGCTCTTTCTACATTGTATTTGCTTAGAAAGCTTCTTTTTTCCCTATTAAAAAAAAAGTTACACATGAATACATTCTAATCACAAAATATTCAAACGTCACAGAAATCAGTATACAAAGTCAAAAAACCAACTTACCTTCACTGCCCTCACTTAATCTCCCTCTCCCACCATCCAACCCCTAAAAAAATAAAAAAAATAGTTTGTTTTTAAACCTCTATCACTCTAGTTGTGTACAATTTCACAAGAAATAAGAACAGAAGGCTTAAAGAAAGCAGCAAGCAAATCCCAAAATATAGAAAATTGGGAGTCACTGAAAATGAACCCCACTGTAGAGCACAGCCCAGAAAGTTCCAAGAAAAATCATGACAGTGTCTGAATATGAATCAGAGTAACTCTCCTGAAAAAAGCATACAGAATCAGAAATATCTGGGTTTGCTTTTTTCTACTCCTGCCACAAGCTCACTGCGTGTGTAAGATAGGCCTGCTAACAGAGATATGAAATGAGATCATGTGTGCAAAACACACAGCAAATGCCCAACTATGTCTTCAACAAATATTAGCTTTCTGCCCACCACCAGACGAACTTTGCTGCATCTAAGCACATATTGATTTATTCCTAGTGAAGTTCTAGTTATTTCTGACTATTTGTAGGGAAAACGATAAATTCATTCTGTACACTGTTTATAAAAGGCAGAAAAGAGGGGGGTGCGGTGGCACACACCTGTAATCCCAGCAGCTCAGGAGGTTGAGGCAGGAGGATCAAAAGTTCAAAGCCAGCCTCAGCAACTTAGCGGGACCCTGTCTCAAAATTAAAAAAAAAAAAAAAAGACCTGGTGATGTGGCTCGGGGGTTAAGTGCCCCTGGGTTCAATCTGCGTGGGGGGGGGGGGGCAGAAAAGAGCTTTCTTGCCAGCTGCTCAGCTCACAGCATGTCAGTATTTTACAGTATTAATTAAAGACCACTGTACAACAGGTCTAACATCACATTTGGAAAATAAACATAGATTAAGGCAAGAGAAATCCTGATAATAGTATATATGTTTTCTCTGGAAATTCATATAACGTAAATGACTGATTTGAAGAACAAGCTGAATAATTGGAGAATGTTTATACAAAATTATAAAATTTTTGAAAATAGCCTTTTTTTTTTGGAAATCAGTTTTAGTTTCACATCACTATTGAGCTCAGAGTACAAGATAACCCATAAATCCAGTACCCCCATACAACAATAACCTACACTGGGCTAGAATATGTATTACAGTCAATGACACATCATTATCACCCAGTCTAGTCTACAGTTGACATTGATTCATTCTTAGAATTGTATATTCTTTAGATTTTGACAAATGTACAATTATGAATCTATCACCATAATATCATACGGAATGCTATCACTACCCTAAAATCCTCTATGCTATACCTGTTCACTCCTCCCTCTCTTTTCATCCCTGGAAATCACTGATCTTATCTACTGTCTTCATAATTTTGCCTTTTCCAGAATGTCATATAGTTGAATCATCTAGAATATAGCCTTTTTTGAAATTGATCTTTCATTTAGTTATATATATATATGTTGTAGTTGGACACAATACCTTTATTTATTTATTTTTATGTGGTGCTGAGGATCGAACCCAGGGCCTCACATGTGCTAGTCAAGCGCTCTGCTGCTGAGCCACAAACCCAGCCCCTAGTAATATATATTTAAGGTGCCTCCTTGACTTTATGGCTTAATATCTTATTTATCTGAGTGCTGAATAATACTCCGTTGTCTGGGTATACCATGTTTTATTTATCCACTTGCCTACTGAAGAATACTTCGTTACTTTCACATTTTGGCAATTAAGAATAAAACTGCTATAAAAATCTGCAAGCAGTTTGTGTAGAGACATCAGTTTTCAAGTAATTTAGGTAAATTTCAAGGACAGTTGCTGGATCATGTGGTAAACTTATGTTCAGTTTTGTAAATAACTGTCTTACAAAGTGGCTATATCTGGGCTGGGGTCCTAGCTCAGTGGTAGAGGGCTTCCCTAGCCTGTGTGAAGCACTGGCATATAAATAAATAAAGGTCCATTGACAGCTAAAACAGTATTTAAAAAAAAAAAATTCCCACCAGCAATGAGAGCTTCTGTTGCTCCACATCCTGCCCAACATTTGGGGTTGTCAGTGTCCTGGATTTTGGTGATTCTAATAGAAATGTAGTGTAGCTCATTTTTTTTTTAATTTGCATTTTCCTCATGACGTTTGATGTGGACTTTTGTTGTTGTTTTGGTATTGGGGATTGAAACCAGGGGCGCTTTACCACGTTCCCAGCCCTTTTGATTTTTTAAAAACTTGCCTCAGGCTGGCCTCCAATGTATGATCCTCCTGTCTCTCAATTAACTGGGATTATAGGCGTGTGCACCTGGCTAATGTGGAGAAAAAAAAATTTTTTTTGGTGGGGGGGGAGTATCAGAGATTGAACCCAGGGGTGCTCAACCACTGAGCCACATTCCCAGCCCTTTTTATTTTTTATTTTGAAACAGGTTCTTGCTCAGTTATTGAGGCTGGCTTTGAATTTACAATCCTCCTGCCTCAGCCTACTAGATCACTGAGAATTTCTTAAATATATTTACTTACCAATTGTGTATTTTCTTTCTTAAGGTATCTCTTTAGATGTGTTGCCCATTAAAAAAATAATATATATATATATATAAAGGTTCATTGAAAACTAATATACAGGGGCTGGGAGTATAGCTTCAGTTGGAAGAGTGCTTGTCTCTCAAGCCCAAGGCCTGGGTTCAATCCCCAGCACAAAAACAACAACAACAACAACAACAAAACTAATATATGTATATATTAGTTTTCAATGGACCTTTATTTTATTTTTTTATATGAAGTGCTGAGAATTGAACCCATGCTAGGCAAGTGCTCTACTACTGATCCACAATCCCAGCCCTTTTTTTTTTTTAGTACTGGGGATTGAACTCAGGGGCACTTGAGCCACATCCCCAGCCCTATTTTGTATTTTATTTAGAGAAGGATTGCTTAGTGTCTCACCTTCGCTGAGGCTGGCTTCGAACTTGTGATCTTCCTGTCTCAGCCTCTGGAGACACTAGGATTACAGGTGTACACCACTGTGCCTAACTCTAATTAACATTACTTTTGAAAAAATAATTTTAGTTGTAGATGGACACGATGCCTTTTTTTAAATTTTTATATGATGCTGAGAATTGAACCCAGTATCACACACATACTGGGCAAGTGCTCTACCACTGAACTACAAACCTTGCTCATTTTTTTTTTTTTTTGATGGGATGTTCATGTTCTTATATTGTTGAGTTTTAAGAGTTCTGTATGAATTTTGGATAGTAGTCCTTCAGTAGATATATCTTTTGTAAACATTTTCTCCCAGTCTGTGTCTTATTTTCTTTCTTTCAGAATTATTTTAAAAACGTTTCTTGTAGTATTTATGACTATTTGGGTATTCAGAAGCTTCAGTTTTCATCACCAAAACCAAATCTGACCAGGCATAATGGCTGTCACCTCAAACACTGTGGAGCCCGAATCTGGAGGATCACAATTTAGCAACAAGCCCCTATCAAAAAAAATAAATAAAAAATAAAATAGCCTGGGAATGTGGCACAGTTTTAAAATAAAACTGGAAAAGGATCAGGGAAGTAGCTCATCCTATCTAGGTAGAGCGCCCTTGCAATCCCCAGTACAGAAGAAAACAAACAAACAAATATTTCTACAATCATCCAGTAGGCAAATTCATAATAAGGTTAAAGTATTTTGCTGGAGTTTATAAAAGATTAAGGCCCATCTCTGACTTCTGCAGCAGCCATGTGAAATTTCTATAGTCTATTAAGCCTAGAGTGCCCTCTACTGGTTCCCTTCCTGAAAGTCAGGCAGCTAATGATTTCAGGGTACTCAAAAATTTGAAATTAACACCATAAATAAAACCTTTCATCTCCTGTAATTTCCCTGTTGAGTGGTCTTCTTTCAAAGGCTTATCCTCTAAATGGTAGAACAATGACTTTTTAAAAATATTTTTATTTGTAGATGCACACAATACCTTTATTTTGTTTAGTTTTCTTACGTGGTGCTGGGGAACAAACCCAGTGCCTCAAGCGCTCTACCACTGAGCCCCAGCCCCAGTCCAGAACAATGACTTTTTAGTACCAATTTGATTAGTTTGTCGGAAGAGTATCTGAGATATCATTTTAAATGTGATAAGTCGTCTTTTGGATCCTGACATTTAAAGTAATCAGCATTTCAAAAGATGAATTAAATGGAATAAAGTGGCCCAAAACTATTTAACTTAATTTTGCATTTTAAAAATATACTTTTTCCATGAGCAGTAGTCACACATCTGTAATTCCAATTACTCAGGAGGCTAAAATAGGATTTCAAATTCTAGAACAGCTTCAGCAGTTTAGCAAGGCCCTGTCTCAAAATTTTTCTTTAATTTTTTTTAGATGGACAAATACAGTTATTTTATGTATTTATTTTTATGTGGTGCTGAGGATTGAACCCAGTGACTTTCTCATTTGAGGCTAGTGCTCTACCCCTGAGCCACAACCCCAGCCCCTCAAAAATTTTTAAAAAATGAAAATGGGCACGTAGCTCAGTGATAGTGCCCCTGGGTTCAATACTCAGTATCTAAATAAATAAATAATACTTTTAAGCCAGGTGCAGTGGTGCATGATTGTAATTCCACCTACTCTGGAGGCAGGAGAATCACAAGTTCAAGGCCTGCCTGGGCAATTTAGGAAGACTCTGTCTTAAAATAAAACTGGAAAAGGACCAGGGATGTAGCTCATCCTATCTAGGTATAGAGTGCTTGCTTTGCACGCATGAGGTCCTAGACACACACACACACACACACATGTGTGTACCTATATGTACACATATATACATAGATATACTTTTTGTTGAAGGGTACATAGGACCTCTAGATACCAGTTTTTAATTTCAACTTTCTTCTATAATTATTTCAAAATATAAAGGTTTTAAAAATCCAGTGACTAGAGCAGGACACAATGGCATACACCTTTAATCACAGTGGGGGTGATGGAAACCAGTCTAAGTTTGAGTTCCCCAGCAGAGGCCAGGAAGCAAGCCAAAGGAGTCCCAGAGTCTGCCGTATGGAGTTCATTAATTTATTACAGGGGGGGACATGCTCTCGGGATGGGGAGCTTAAAGTTGTTTAATTTTAATGTTAAAATGTTTTTTGTTTGTTTGTTTTTGGTGATTGAACCCAGGAGCACTTTGCCACTGAGATATATTCCCAGCCCTTTTTATTTTTTATTTTGAAATAAGATCTCATCAAATTGGTAGGGTCTTGCTAAATTGGCCAAAACAGGAGGCTAAAGCAGGGTTCATGAACTACAGAGGGCTGACTCTGGGATCCTCTTGGCTTGCTTCCTGGCCTCTGCTGGGGAAGTCAAACTTAGACTGATTTCCATCACCCCCACCATTGCCCGGGATTATACCCCATCACAGATATCTACAGGGGCTCCTAAAAGAGGTAGGAAGGATGTTCTTCCCAGCCCAATGTTTATACATACAAATAACAGAAAGCTAAACTACTTTTTAAACATACATGCATGTATGCGCTCACAGCCTGAAGCCCATCTTTCCTTAGAGGAATACCCAAACTGGCATCTATGACCTTAGAAATCTGCAAAACAGTCTATTGTCAGTACATTTCCCCGTGTCTGAGTTGTCTGGTCACATCCATCATTATTTTGTCACTTATAAACAGACAGTCTTAGAGGTGTCCTGGTGGAAGTAGGTATGGGTGTCTGTCTCTCTCTTCTCCCATCTTTCCTCTGAATCTCTCTTCTACAAGGTTAGGGAACAGGGAGGTATCTGTGTGGAACTATGGGGTTTTGGGAATATGAAATGAAAGTCACTGATCTGCTTAGATTCCCTCCTCGATTTTAGAGATTAGGAAAATTAGCTCCAAAGATTCTGTAAACTGCTGATCTGGAACTCAAACAGAGATCTCCTAGTTTCAAACACTTCGCTCTTTCTGTCATGTTGTTTCTCTTTTATTTCTTTGAAGATTCATTTGTCCTGTGTTCCATTTCCTTTGAGCCTGACCTTAGGAAGTTATTTCTTGAAAAGCAGTTTTATATTTATTTATAATTGGATGTTTATGACCAATGATTTTTTAAAATATTTTTTTAGTTGTAGTTGGACATAATACTTTTATTTATTTATTTATTTATTTACTAATCTGGTGCTGAGAATTGAACCAAATGCCTCGCACATGCTAGGCAAGCGCTCTACCATTGAGCCACAACCCCAGCCCCACCAATGATGGCTTGGTAAATTTCTTCTATCAAGATGTGTGTATCGGGGGCTGGAGTTGGGGCTCAGTGGAAGAGCCTAGGACATGTGAGGCCCTGGGTTTGATCTTCAGCACCACATAAAAATAACTAAATAAAATAAAGGCATGCTGTCTGTCTCCAACTACAATTTTAAAAAAAAATGTATCTATCAAAGTCCCAAGAGGAAACAGATGGCATGCTCAAATTAGGATAACTCAAGGGGTGTTAGTAAAGGTACTATTTACACATATATGTATGTGTAATGTCTACTGAAACCACAAAGAGCAACAGTACCAGAGTTTTTCCTACCTGAGTTCTGAAGGGATGAAAGGAGGCAGGAGACTCCAGGGAGTCTTGAAGAGGAACCTGATTTGAGGGGAATTGTGACCTTCTATCAAGAGGCCCAGCCAGTCCAAGGTAACCTTTCAAGAATGAAGTTGGGAAATAATAATACCATTCTCACTGCCTTCTCTTCTGATCTCTTCTGTAGATCTTCATTGGTTGAACCCAATTGGAAGCCAAAGGTGTTGAACTTGTTCACACAGATCAATGGCCCTATAGAACAGTGTGAAAAAGGGTAGAGAATGTTGGGGGCAAATGGAAGACACACAAGGTTATGTACTATTTAGTAGGGAATTCCTGGAGTCATGATGATTCATCTAATCATAGAATCTCAGATTCTGTTGAAAAATGATAGGGAAATGGTCTTTGGGAGGGAGCTTTTCCAAGGGTCCTAGATTTACACTACATGGTTTATCCTTGGTAAGAGTGAACCTTCCCAAAATATTATATATAATGTTTTGGGAAGGTTCATATATCACTGGGATTACAGGTATGTGCCACTGTGCCTGGCCACATATAGATATTTTATTTATTTTATTTTTTTTAAAGAGAGAGAGAGAGAGAGAGAGAGAATTTTAATATTTATTTTTTTAGTTTTCGGCGGACACAACATCTTTATTTGTATGTGGTGCTGAGGATTGAGCCCGGGCCACACACCTGCCAGGCGAGCGCACTACCACGTGAGCCATATCCCCAGCCCACATATAGATATTTTAAAATGGAAATGTTATAGTTTCCCAAGTCTACACAGATGTCACTGCAGGCCAAGTTATTTCTAAAATGCAAGTCTGACCATTAGCCTCTCAACCGAAAATCCTTCAATGATTCACATTTTCCTTTATAAATTCTGTATCAGAACTAAAGTTATCCAAAAACATAATGGTTTAAAATAACAATAATCACTTATTTCTCATGCTTTCTATAGGTCAGGAATTTAATTTTTAATTTTTTTTTTTAGGTCAGGAATTTTAGAAGGGCTTGGCCAGGAAGTTCTTACTTGGGGATGCAAACAGATTTTGGCTAGGGTTCTAGTCATCTGACAGCTTGAATGAGGTTGAGTGACTCAATTCAACACTGACAAATTCCCATTTCTGGCACTTTGGTATTGGCTGTTGACTGAACACCTAATTTCTTTTCCACATGAGACTTTCTACAGGGGTACTTTAGGATCTCATCAGATAATAGTCGGCTTTTCTCAGAGTGAGTGATCCAAGAAGCCAAAGCAAAAGTACCAATGGATTTTATGGCTAAGCTTGAAAGATCCACACCGTCACTTCTGCTATGTTCTATTTGTCACATAGGTCAACCCTGATTCAATATGTGAGGGAAATACCCAAGGATGTGAATACCAAAACACACACATCACTGGGGGCCATCTCAGAGACTGGCTATTCTGCATACCTGGGAAAATATCCAGTCTCCTTCAAGTATCCTATCTCATGGATCATCATGAGATGGATGACTCCAGGAATTCCCATCCGCCTTTGTCCTCAGAAACAAGATGCATCTTGTCCTAGCACATTTCAGACTCACTGTTTCAGAAGTAAAATGTAGTTCTTAATTGATTCATTTATTCATAAGGCCCAGTAATTGCAAATGAGGAATCTAGTCCATTTGGCTTATTTATTTTAAGTTTCTTAAGGAAGAAACTTAAACGTGTAACATTATATGGTTTACATTACTGACAAAAACAAAATTATCTCTAGGTCATTTATACAAAACAGTTACATATTAGTGGCTGAGGATGTAGCTCAGTGGTAGAACACTTGCCTAGCATGTGCAAGGAGCTGGGTTTGATCCCCAGTACCATAAAAAAATAATAATAATAATTTAAAAAATGAAAACAGTGCAAATTAAACTTAACATGTATATTTAGAGCAACAGAATATATTTAATATATAAAGTCTAATATACTTAATAATTTAAGTGTGACATTCTCAATATTCAAACTTAACATTGTTCATAAAAAAATTAAATATACATATTCCTCATCTCTTCTGTCTTCCTAAAACAAAACAACCACAGCACTCTTCATTATCTCCTTCTGGACTAGTTCTCAGGCCAGTTCTTAACATAAAGTTGATGGTAATTTAACATTTGTAGAATTGGATCCAATAGTAACAAAATAAAATACCCCCTTGCTTTCTTTTTGCAGCTCTACTTCTGAATCTGCAGATTAGTAGACAGTATTGTTTTTTAGGGACTATACTAAGCCCCTAATAGGTATTATCTCATTTAATCTTTATTACAAACTTAATGGAGTTAGTGCTTTATTTTACACATGAAATAGATAATAGAATTGAGGCGTAGAGAGGTTAGTCTAGTCTCTACTATGTTTATATTCTCTACATTCTTCATATTTATGAATTCTAGAAAGAGACTATTTAATTAACCTTATGCCTAGTTATGAATATATCCATTCTCTGGTTTCTATTTTAAAGTATACTATGCATTTATTTAGGAGCAATATTATCTTCAGGATATCAAAGAATTTGCTGTAGATGACCTAAACAGAAAGCCCTATATTCCCTGGTTCTAAGATATACTTTCAAAATTTAAAAATTAGGATGTAGCTTATAGTTGGTGTCACTTTGTTTCCCCCAGAGACAGTTGGCACATGTTAGAATTGCAGAAATTTCATCCTGTCAGACATTGCCTGTGTCTCTCACTTCCCCTTGGTTGGCTGGAGAATATGATGACTCTGACAATACATATGCTTATAAAGCGAGGCTCACAGCCTGCTGTCTTCCAGGAACTTGCTGGCTTTCTGCCCTATGTATACATTTACAAAATGCATCTGCAGAGTTAAGCATTTTTCATTTTAAGAACTTCAAGGGCTTTGAAGATACTGGTTTCTACTCTCACATGTCAAAGAAAAGACTTTATTTTCCTAGAAAAGGCCATTTTTTTTCCCTTCACATTACAACTTGAACATATTTACTTAGGGACTGTGGTCATCCTCTTTACCACCATCACCAACATCACGGTGTGCACGTAACGGGAGAAAAATATCAAAACTATCCCCAGTGTTAGTCAGAACTATTAAAGTTAAGGAGTACATTTTACAAGTAATTATAAAGATGGAGGCCTTTTGGGAATAAGTTGGATAGCCTGGAGCCAGAAAAGAGAGCACTAAACTGCTCCACAAGAAAAGAATGAAGACTGGGGTAGTAGTTCAGTGGTGGAGCACTTGCTTAGCGCATGTGAGGCACTGGGCTCAATTCTCAGCATCACATAAAAATAAGTAAATAAAATAAAGGTATTGTGTCCATCTACAACTAAAAACATTAAAAAAAAAAAAGAAAGGAATGAGCATTTGAGGAATTAAAGACAAGGAAATTAGCAAGGTGAGAAGGGGGAGGGGCTACAATCTGACCCACTTTCTGATCAAGTCATGAGCTTTGAGACCTCCTGGATGTGAGCTTCCTTTTTCTAAATGTGCACAAAGATACTATAATGGACCAGCAGGGACCCCGAGAGGGACCTACAAGATGTCCAGACACTATAGTCTGAATGCAAAAGATATAGGATGATGCCTCTGTAAGAGTGAATAGACCAGAGATTTTTGTTTTATTTTTATTTATTTTCTTTTTAGTTATAGATGGACATTCCAACTTTATTTTATTTATTTATTTATTTGATGCTGAGGATCAAATCCAGTGCCTCACGCGTGCTAGGCAAGCACTCTAGCACTGAGCCACAACCCCAGCCAGGGATTTTATTTATCTACTTATTTCTCAGTGCTGGAATCGAAACCAAGGGCCTCACACATGCTAGGAAAGTGCTCTACCACTACTGAAATATGCCCTTAGCCTTGAACCAGAGATTTTAAAGTTCGGAAATGTTCATATCCAATTTTGGGTTAGTTGGCCCTAGAAAGTCATCCCTTCAGTGTCTTTCTTCCTTCACTAAGACCCAGTCACATGTGGTGCTTCAGGGAAAACATTTCAAGGCAGTCTTTGGTGAGAAGATGAGCTAGAGAAAAGAGAGGAGAGACACTGAACAGTGAAGCTGTAATGTGTTGGAAGAAAGATCTAGAGCCAGAGGACACCAAGAAACTAAGAGGATACCTACAGAATCCCCTGATAAACTGAGAATGCTATTTGGACCAAATGAGTTTTCCATTTAGAAGGACGTGGGTACATTCATGAAGCTGACATGTGTGTTATACATATATAAATATAATTTAAAATCATTTAGGAAGTGAGATCTCAGAGATTAACTAACTTACGCTGGGGGGGGGCGGGGACTCATCTGTAATTGGCATATGGATCCTGGGACTTCTGACTTCTGCTTTCTGCCATGAGCAAGTAACGGGAACTCATTTTGCTACACTGCCTTAAAAATTTTCAAAACTGGAGAAAACATTTAAATATGTGAAACAACAGTTCAGACATTATCCTCACACAAGACAGTGATCTTTGAAAGGTGATAAAAAGAAATGAACCTAAAGATAGCCTTTGCCTGGACAGTTTCCAGGCACCACAGAGAGGGAAAAACCAGAGTGGAGGCCAGAGGTCTCCCTGAGTTAAGGAGATAGAACCAAGAAATTGAGAAAACTAAGTTGTTTAGAATTTATGGGGGTGGGAGGAAGGTGTGTGTGTGGACAGGCTCTCCAACCATTCGAAAAGGAGGCTAGAAGTGTGGGCATCCAGCTACTCAGGAAGGTGAGGCAGGAGGATTGTAAGATCCAAGGTCAGCCTCAGCAACTTAGCAAGATACCTACCTCAAAATAAAAAATGAAAAAGGGTTGGGGATATAGCTCAATGGTAGAGCAGACCTAGGTTCAATCTCCAATACCAAAAACAAACTGATAAGCCAAAGGCTTGAAGAAAGTTCTCCTTAAATCTCCATTTGAGGGCTGGGGATGTGGCTCAAGCGGTAGCGCACTCGCCTGGCATGCGTGCGGCCTGGGTTCGATCCTCAGCACCACAAACCAACAAAGATGTTGTGTCCACCGAGAACTAAAAAATAAATATTAAAAATTCTCTCTCTTTCCTCTCTCACTCTCTTTAAAAAAAAAAATCTCCATTTGAGTTTCGATTAGTCCAAACTTGTGAGGAAAATATCAAGGCTACATGGTAAGAGTCACCACAATGGAGTAGGTAAGGTTTAATATATGTATTCTAATTTAGAAATATGATTTTTGGGGACTGGGGTTGTAGTTCAGTGGCAGAGCGCTTGCCTAGCATGCGTGAGGCACTGGGTTTGATCCTTAGCACCACATAAAAATAAATAAAATAAAGGCATTCTGTCCATCTACATCTACAAAAAAGAAAAAAAATTAAAAATGACTTTTGTCCCCAGAGAGAATTATTTTATTATGATGAGGAAAAAGTAGGTGGTGCTGTAGAAAACCAAAACCCAATTCAAACTAGCTTAAGTAAAAAGGAAGATTTGTTAGAGGAATCCAGGAGTAGCTCATGGAATTGAGAAGGCTTAGTTTCCTATTACTGTTGTGCCAAATTGCCACAAATTTATTGGCTTAGAACAACACAAATTTATCCTATCATTTTAGAGGTCACAAAATTCAAGAGGCTACAGTCAAGGGGCTGTAAGTAGTGGTGCATTCCTTCCAGTGGATCTAAGGGAGAATCTGTTTCCTCGCCTTTTCCTGCTTCTAGAGCCTAGGAGCATTGCTTGGCTCAGGGCCCACTTCTTTTGTCTTCAAAGCCAGAAATGTTGGGCCAACTCTTTTCTCACATTGCCATCTTCTGCGGTACTCAGTCACCTGTAAGATCCCTTGAGGTTATACTAGGCTCATCTATATAATTCAGAATAATCTTTTCATCTCAAGGCCAACTGGTTAGCAATTTTTGTTGTTATTGTTGTTTCAAGGATTGAACTCAGAGGGACTTGACCTCTGAGCCACATCCCCAGCCATTTTTTGTATTTTATTTAGAGATAGGGTCTCACTGAGTTGCTTAGTAAAGTTTTTGCTGAGGCTGGCTTTGAGCTCATGATCCTCCTGCCTCAGCCTCCTGAGCCACTGGGATTACAGGTGTGCACAACCGCTCCCGATGCAGTTTAGCAAATTTAATTCCATCTGCAAACTTAATTCTTCTTTGCTACGTAAGATAATGTATTTGCAGGTTTCAGAGATGAGGACATAGACTTCTTGGGGGTGAGGTGGGGCTTGCAATATGTTCTGCCTATCACACCACATAAACTTTGGAATTAGAAATGTGTCACTGCAGCCAGGCATGGTGGTGCACATCTGTAATCCCAGCAATCCTCCTGCCTCAGCTTCCTGAGTAGCTGGATGCCAACACTTCTAGCCCCCTTTTCGAATGGATGGAGAGCCTCTCCACACACACACCTTCCCCCCACCCCCATAAATTCTAAACAACTTAGTTTTCTCAAATTCTCAGTTCTGTATCCTTAACTCAGGGAGACCTCTGGCCTCCACTTTGTTTTTTTCTCTCTCTCTGTGCTGTCTGGAAACTATGCATGCAAAGGCTATCTTTAGGTTCATTTCTTTTATCATCTTTCAAGACTTGTCTCAAAATTAAAAATAAAGCAGGCTGGGGATGTGTCTCAGTTGTTAAGCATCCCTGGGTTCAATACCTGGTACCAATCAATCAATCATCAATCAATAAATAAAATGAAATGTTCCACTGCAATGCCATCTATAATGACAACAGGACATTTGTCTGTTTCATAGAATGGCTTTAGGCAATTTTGCTAGAAAATAAACTTCATATCCTTAGGATGAAAGAAAGCTACAGAAAGAAATGAATTTATGAGCATTTCCAATCTCTTTTTAGGGCACTGAAACATCAGCCCTGTTTATTTTGGAATTGTATTATTACCAGAAAATAATTTATATAAGGAATATGTAGATAGTCATAATTTTTATAAGGAATATGTAGATATTCTTATGCCTTTTTCTGGTCCCTTTATAATTCATGAGACAAATAATGAGCCAATTGATACAAAGCAAGTATTCACTAAATGTATTAGTGAAAGACATTTTTGAATTTGCATTTAATTGGGACCTTATTTAAGTATACAGCAAAAATTCCTGTGTGATCCCACAACGTTTGTGTTTTAATGGCCTGCCCTGATTCACTGTCTTTCTTTTTGTTCTGGGTACAAGAAGAAAGATTGGACAACCTAAATCAAATACAGCTTATCTTTCTAAGTAAAGATCTCACCACCTACATGGTACCTGTTCATCAACAGGAGTTGAGAGGAGAGAGAGGTGTTTCCCACCTCTTTGTTACTATTCATAAGATAATTCTAATTTTTTTTCTTTCTAAAGTTAACTGATGTTTAAATTTCCAGTCTCAAGAACAGTCCCCCTCATTGAGCACTGTTTTATCATTGAGCCACATCCCAGCCCTTTTTTTATTTTTTGAGACAGGGCCTCACTAAATTACTGAGACTATCCTTGAACCTGCCATCCTCCTGTCTCAGCCTCCCAAGCAGCTGGGATTACAGGTTTACAATGATCATTCTTTGAAAATCACAGATTTGTGGGCCAACTGGGATGTGAACTAGACAGGGCTCAAGGCAATGGCTGAGACAATGATTGCAAGTGGAAGCACAAGCAATCTATTAAAACCTGGGCACACTGTCACCTCCACTCATGTGCCACTGGCCAAAGCAAGTCACATGGTTAGGTTCAAATTCAAGGAGCCAAGAAGTATACTCATGAGGCTAGGGTTGTAGCTGCGTGGTAAAGTGCTTGCCGAGCATATGTGAGGCACTGGGTTGGATTATTAGCACCACGTAAAAATAAATGAGTAAAGGTACTATGTCCATCTACTGTTGTGAGCCATCCATGGGCTGTGTGTGTGAGCTATGCTCATTGTAGCTATATGAGGGGACAGGTCAGGCATCGCACACTGATTGGGCTGCTAAATGCTCCTCTTGCTCTGCCTGTGATCCCACACAACACCTGAATGGGTGTGACTTGCCAAGATGTCAATCAATCTGCTGACCACAAGACATCACAAAGCAAGACTCCCCCTTTGAAACCTTATCCCCTGCCTTATTTGGTAAAGAACATTCTATGGAAACTCCTTTGTATGTCCCCCGCCCTTATAAACATAAAGATTCCAGATGCACGCTCTGTTTTCCAGCTGACCCTTAAGGTCGCAGAGCAGTCCCACCCAGCAGTCCCACCCAGCAGTCCCGACCTGAGAAACTCATGTCTGTGTGTTGCATGATTTCTTTGCCATTTTCTTAGCTTAATGTTGCAGTCAGCTCTTTTGAACCCAGTTTATCTCATCAGTGTGGGTTGCTGGCGAGAATCTACAACTAAAAAAGTTTTTTTTTGTGTTTTTTTAAAGTACGCTCTTGAGGCTGAGGTTGTGGTTCAGTGGTAGAGCACTTGCCTTGCATGCGAGCAGCACTGCATGCAAGATCCTCAGCACCATATAAAATAAACAAATAAAGGTATTGTGTTCATTTAAAAAAAAAAAAGAAAAAAGAAAGAAAGAAAAAAAATTTCTTTAAAAAAAAAAAATGACCACTCTGGGCTGGGGATATAGCTTAGTTGGTAGAATCCTTGCCTCGCATGCACAAGACCTGGGTTCAATCCCAAGCACCACACACACAAAAAAAGTACACTCTGTCCACAATGAGGTGGTGGCCAAAGTGTGAATACAGAGAGGGCTGAAGAACTGGAGACAAATAACCCAATCTATACTGTGATTTAACACAATAAATGGACTGCAAAGACATAAAATGTGTAAGATCACTGTGGCAGGCTGAGTATGCCCCCAGAAGATGTCCATGTTCCTAGTTTCTGGAGTCTGTTTCTAGGTTGCAAAAAGGATTTTGTATATGTGATTAAATTAAGGATCTCTTTTTGGTACCAGGTATTATGGTTTGGATGTGGAGTGTCCCCCACAAAAGCTCATGTGTGAGCAATGCAAGAAAGTTCAGAGGAGAAATGGTTGGGTTGTGAGAGTCTTAACCCAATTAGTGAATTAATCCCCTGATAAGGATTAACTGAGTGGTAGCTGAAGTGGTGGGGTATAGCTGGAGGAGGTAGGAATTGGAGTATATATTTTGGGTATATATTTGTATCTGGCAAGTGGAGAGTCTCTACTTCCTGATCACCATATGAACTGCTTCCCTCTGCCATACTCTTCTACCATGATGGTCTGCCTCACGGTGAGCCCCAGGGAATGGAGCCAGCCTTCTATGGACTGAGACCTCTGAAACCATGAGCCCTCAAATAATCTTTTCTTCCTTTACAGTTGTTCTGATTGGATCCTTTAGTCACTGCATCAAATAAGCTGACTAAAATACGGGGGACTGAACACAGGGGCTTTCAACCAAGAAGCCACATCCCCAGCCCTTTTTTATATTTTATTTAGAGACAGGGTCTCACAGAGTTGCTTAGGGCCTTGCTAAATTGCTGAGGCTGGCTTTGAACTCTCTCAGACTCCCAAGTTGCTGGGATAATAGGTGTGAGCTACTGCATCCAGCATGAAATTAAGGATCTTAAAAATGGGGAGATTATTCTGGATTTTTTGGGTAGGCACTAAATGTTGTCACTAGGGTACTTAAAAGAGAAAGAGAAGGGCTAGGCACAATGACACAAATTTATAATCCCAGAAGCTCAGGAGGCTGGGATAAGAGGATCGCAAGTTTGAGGCCAATCTCAGCAATTTAGTGAGGCCCTAGGCAACTTAGTGAGACCATGGCTCAAAATAAAAAATAAAAGCTAGGCATGGTGGTGCATGCCTGTAATCCCAGCAATTTGGGAAGCTGAGACAGGAGGATCAGAAGTTCAAAGCCAGCCTCAGCAAGGGCAAGGTGCTAAGCAACTCAGTGAGATCCTGTCAAGGCCCAGAAGTTTTCCCAATCCTCAGCCCTTCTTCAAAGTCAGGAGACAGCTGATTTGAGCACCAGCAGGTCTTTTTCATGTTAAGCTCCTAGAAAACCTTGGCATTGAGTATTTCAATTGTGTAGAGATCTTCTGAGGGCTCAGACAAAACGTGGAAAAGCTCTATACAACCATCTCAATGCCTAGAGCTCTTAGAAAGATGGTACTCCTGACCTTCTTCTGGTCTCCATCTCTTTCCGTGTCCATCAAACCCCAACGGATAATTTGAGTCTGGGGCTTCTCAGAGGCAGAAGCAGAGTTGAGCAAGAGAAAAATCTCCTGAGGCTTCTTTCTGCTTTATGATTCAGAAAATGTATTGAATTACTTACTCTTATATTCTAAAACCACATTTTCCAGTCACTTCCCTGATCTTGCTATTTACACAATTTCCTTTGCCTTGCAGTTTCTAAAAAGGAAAGTCAGAACATGTGTATCCTTGTTTTAAAAGCATATTGGCAGCATACACTAAATTTTAAATTATTAAACACATTTCTTTCCCCCTCTTGCATTTAAATGAATGGGGACCTTGTATACACATGGTATGGTAGTTTTCAGAAACCAGTGAAAACCACCATCACCTGCCACAGAATTCAATGAAAGGTTGAGATGTCAGTAATCACAATCGCCTAGCATGGGGTGAGAGTGTGGTGTTGGTGAGTGGCTGAAAGACATTTAGTCTGGTTGATTGGGACCCATGGTCTAGAAGTCTCTGTGAAAGGCTATGGGAGAAATTGGCCCAGAATTCTCTAATCCTCTTTCTTTTTATTCCTGGCAAAACAGTGAGATTACATTCCCAGCCCCACTACAGATAGGAGTGGCTGTGTGACTAAGTTCAGTGGAATATGATTGAAAATCATGTGCATGCATCTATCCCCAAAAAACCTCTTCCATGATTGTATTGGTTTTCTATTGCATCTGGAACAAGTTATTGCAATGTTAGTTACTTAAAACAGCACAGATTTTCTCTCATATTTCTGGAGACCAGAAATTCAAAATTAAAATTTCATGGGGCTAAAGTCAGGGTGTTGGCAGGGATGGTCCCTTCTAGAGGCTGACATGGAGAGCCCACTGCCTTGTCCTTTTTTCCTTCTTCATTCCTTGGCTTATGACCCCCTTCTTGGTATTATTCCAATGTCTACAATCATCACATCTCACATCTCTGACTTAATTCTTCCTCCTTTGATGTCCTTGCCTCCTCTGAGTGTATGTTTTCTGGGAATTGGCCCCAGGGCCTTGAGCATGCTTGGCAAGTCTCTACCCCTGAACTACACCCCCAGTCCTTGCCCCTCCCCCTTTTCTCTCTCTCTTTTTTTTTTTTTTTTTTTGTACTTGGGACTGAACCCAGGGGTACTTTACCACCAAGCTACTCCCCAGCCTTTTTTTTATGTTTATTTATTTTTTTGGGGGGGGGGTACTAGAGATTGAACTCAGGGGCACTCAAATACTGAGGCATATCCCCAGCCCTATTCGAAAAAGTCATCCTTTAAATTTTCTGCTCAAGATAGAGTAGCTTTATATTTCCCAGCTTCTTTACTCCATTTTATTGCAATTCGATTAAAGCTCTTCCTTTAAGATTTATCGAGGACTCCTTACTAGGCTACTGCTACAGTGGGCCTATTGCTGTCTCAGGAAGATTTAAGTCCTCTAGGGCTTCTGCTGGCCCTCTGTTCCTATATTAGCCTTTCAACTCTGAACTTTTTCCTTTTATAAATGAGCCTTCCTTGAATCATCTTAATTTGAGTACCATCTGTTTCCTGTTAAAAGGCTGAGGGAGGGCCGGGTTTGTGGCTCAGGGGTAGAGCGCTTGCGGAGCATGCATGAGGCACTGGGTTCAATCCCGGCATCACATGAAAATAGATAGATAGATAGATAGATAGATAGATAGATAGATAGATAGATAGATAGATAGATAGATATGTTGTGTCCATCTAAACTAAAAAAAAAAATTAAAAGCTGAGTGATATACAGGATCTATATGACTGTACCACTTGAAGTCATGGGGCAGACAGCATAGGCACACACCCCCTCCGTAATGTAGAGTTGTTGCTGCTCAGCCCAGGATTACCTTTCCCAGATTCCTTTGTGTTACCTTTCCCAGATTCCTTTGTGTCAAGGAGAAGGTGGATGCATGATTGAAGGTGGGTATAAGTGCCAGGCTTGCCAGGCTTGGGCCACAAAACTTTCCTGCTGCCAGGCTTGGGCCACAAAACTTTCTGCTTGATCCTGGTGCTCTCTCTGTCCTTGTTCAGCAACATTGGAGGCAGGTGATCTGAATCGTTTTCTATCATGAATGCCTGAATTCCTTTTAGGAATATGATCATTTATTTTGTGATTTAAAAATTTTTTAAAGGCATAGACAAATATTTACTTAGGAAAATGAATACATAGTCAAGGGAGAATGGGGGCAATCTCAAGAAAGAGAGATGCCTGCTGGGTTCAGTGGCACACACATGTAATCTGAGCAACCTAAGAGGCTGAGGCAGGAGGATCTCAAGTGTAAGGACAGCCTCCGCAAATTAGTTAGACCCTAAGCAATTTAACAAGACCCTGTCTCAAAATAAAATATAAAAGGGCTGGGGATGTGGCTCAGTAGTAAAGTGCCTTTGGGTTCAATCCCTGGTACCAAAAAAAAAAAAAAAAAAAAAAAAACAGAGAGAGAGAGAGAGAGAGAGGGAAACTGAGAGAATCTTTTGGGGGATAAAGCAAGAAATATGCATTTGAAGGAGGATGTGGTTTAACTCCTGAGGAAACAAAAAAAAGCTAATGACTTTTTAAAAACCAAACTTTTTATTTTGGAATAATTCTACATTTGCAGAAAAGTTGCACAGATAGTACAGAAAGTTCCCATGTATTCCTCCCTCAATTCCCCTAATGTTATCATCTTAAATTGTTGTGGTACATTTCCCAAAACTTAGAGACCAATATTGACTTATTGTTATTAACTCTACTCCAGATTTTATTCAGATTTCATCAGTTTTCCCACTAATGTTCCTTTTCTGTTCTGGGATCTAATCCAAGATACCACATTATATTTAGTTGCCTCTTCAGCCCCCTTTGATCTGTGGTGGTGTCTCAGTCTACTTTTTTCATGACTGACTTTCCCACCCCCCACCAGGGTCAAGAATTGAACCCAAGGCCTTGCTCCTGTTAGGCAAGTGCTCAGCCACCGAGCTAAATCTCCAATGTACAGGCTCTATCCAACTTTGATTGTTTTGAGGAGCACTTATCAGATATTTTGTAGAATTCCAGAGTAATCTTTTCATTGCATAAAATAGTATTATAAAGGGAACAAATCATCTTGAAATATAGATATTGAAATTTTAAAAAAAGAATGTGATTCAATAATATATGTGTTCTTTCATTAACATTTTTAAAAACTTGATCTAGTGATGGGTGTAATAACTATCAGAATTTCAAAATAACTATGAGCGTAAACATTATTTCAAGATTCTGTTTTTTGGTGTGTGTGTCTGTGTTTCAGTATTGGGTATCAAACCCAGGCCCTCACACATGCTAGGCAAGTGCTCTACTATGGAGCTACATCCTATTTTGAGATTCTGTAATAACCATACAACTGTAATCTGTGATTTCTTTTGGTGACAAAGTTATGGGTAATACAACTGTGGTTTGTTGTCTACAGTAAAGGCTAGAGAAAATTAAAATGTACATTTTTTTCTCCATCCAAGTCCAAGGATTCCCTGAATGCTGTAGGGTCCATGATTGTCCTAAAAGAAATGGCAGAACCACAAAATGAGCAGAGACTAGGTTTCTAAATATGTGCATACAGCAGGAACTTCATGCCCAAACTATCCTGTTACCAAATACATATTGCATATGTAAAAAATAAATCAGATGAGGTATTGATGGTCTGACTCCACTGGGCAGGGGCTTACTTTTCTGGCTTAGGGGTTGTTTTTAGTTTAGTTTTTCTTTTCTAGCTTTCCATTGCCGGTCAGTGAGCACACTGTAATCATGAGGCCACGTCCGGAGACGAAGCCATGGAGTAGGTGGCTGAGAACATCCCAGAGAAAGTGAAGAAAGTGGAAAAGAAATTAGAAGAGAATCCATATGACCTTGATGCTTGCAGCATTCTCATTTGACAGGCACAGAATCAACCTACAGACAAAGCATTGAAAACTTATGAATGCCTTGTTGCCCAATTCCCAAGTTCTAGCAGATTGTGGAAACTGTACATCGAAGCAGAGGTTACTATTTTGTTTTTTATATATAGCATCTGATGGGAATCACAGCATAAACTATAAAGATAGGAAATATATTAGGAACATAGTACACGTGGGACAAAGAAGATTTAAATGTCTCATGCCTTTATTTTGTCAAATAGGTATGAAAGAGTAATATAAAATGATTTTTTGAAATTTGAGTCTTTGACAAGCTGATAATTGTTGCATTTTAGAGTTGCTACAATGTTAAAAACAGTTTCAATGTTAAAAATAAATAAATAAAAATAAATCAGATGAGCCAGATGTGGTGGTGCTTGCCTGTAATTCCAGCAGCTCCAGGAGCTGACGCAGGAGGATCACAAGTTCAAAGCCAGCCTCAGAAACTTAGTGAGGTCCTGAGCAACTGAGTGAGACCCTGTCTCTAAATAAAATACAAAATAGGGGCTGAGGGTGTGGCTCAGTGGCTGAGTGCCCCTGAGTTCAATCCTTGATACACCCCCCCCCAAAAAAAAAAAAAAACACCATACACAAAAAAATTCTTTTTCTTACTAAAGCTTGACCTAAAAAGAAGACATTACTTGGAGAGTAATAAGGCATCTGAATACAAGGAGAGGTAGGATCATCAGGCTTTTTTCCTTTTTGCTATGGTAGGGGTCCAACTCAGGGCCTCAACAAGTGAGGCAAGTGCTCTCCTATTGAGCTGTACTCCATCCCGACATTTTCAGACTTTTTTTAAAGGGCTGGAGCTAAAATAGGTCCAGGGATATCAGCAGCAACATTTTGGGGTACTTGCCTTTTGCAATGGGCATAACCATTAAAGTGGCTTAGCTTTCAAATCTCATTCTCAGCTAAATTTTTTTTTTTTTTTTTGTACTGGGGACTAAACCCAGTGGCACTTTACCACCCAATCTTTATTATCTTTTAGACAGGGTCTCAATGAGTTGCTGAGGCTCACCTGGGATTTGCAATCCTCCTGCCTCAGCCTTATAGTCTCATGACTATAGGTATGGAGTACTAAGTCCAGCTCTACTAAAATTCTTTGTTTTTTTTTCTTTTTTTTTATAAGTTATATTCCATGTATGTATACCTTTATTTTATTTATTTATTTTTATGTGGTGCTGAGGATCAAACCCAGTGCCTCACTCATGCAAGGTGAGCACTCTACCACTGAGCCACAACCTTAGCCCCAGCTAAAATTCTTAAACAAAATAATGTGAATGGTCTGGCTTGCTTTGGTCAGATGCTTTCCTCTGATCCAATCTATTATTTTCAGGAGTCTGCTGTCCCTGGTAGAAACATGGCTTTTGAGGACTCATCATCCTTTGTGTGGGACAGGTAGTTCTAAGAAAATAATAATCTCATAATAACAAACATCTAATGAGCTGTCACCATGTGCCAGATCCTCTTTGGTGCATTTACATAAATTATTTTAAACTGCCCCAAGCCCTTTGATATTGGTACACGTGATTATCTCCTTTTTAAGGAAGAGGAAAATAAAAAGCAAGCATAAAAGATGTTCAAGGTTACCCAGTAATTAAGTGGCAAGGCCGCTAATTATCCCAGGCAGTATGACTCCAGAGTCTGTATTATCACTACCATATTATGAGGAAATAGGCTCAGGAAGACAAAATAGCTCACACCTGGTTACAAGATTGCAGGGGCAGGATTTGAACTCTGCAGAAGGTCTCCAGACCTCTTGCCCTTTTCTTAACCATTGGAGGTAAAGAGGAAGTAGAGGCATCTCCCATGCCAGACCTTCAAGGTTGGACTGGATTGGGAAAGGCAAAGATGAGAAAGGAAGTCAGTACAGGTTGTAAGAACACAGAAAGACTTTACACCATCTACACATACCAAACTCTCAGAGGACCCCTTCTGGGTGAGACCATATTTTGATTGTTTTCATCATCATGAGAGGGAAAGTTTAACACTACAAATCTTTGTTGGTGTCCTGGCCTGCCACTTTATTCCCTACTGAATGTAGCATCTACACACTCTCAAGTTTGCTCCTGAACTGGAGAACTTCAGATGTTTGACAGTGTGTGGCCTAATTGGAGCTGAGCAGCAGTGCTGCAGAGACAGAAAAACGGGGTGTTCAGGGCAGATGGTTGAGCCTCTGTGAGGGTTTTCAGGCCAATTACTTCAGGGATTGGAAGGGCTCTCTGATCCTTGAATTCTTCTTTCTTGGGACTTCTGTGGCAGAGATGGAGGCCACTTCACATCCCTGAGACTTAACCCCATTTGTCTTTGCTGGAAATTGTTTCTTGTTCCCTGTAATCTTAGATCTTAAACAAAGGGATAAGCTGTTTCTAGAAAGATAAAAGGAGTAGGTAAACCACAGGTTTTTTAATCAAGGTGTGGATTTTGTATATATTACTCATTCTCTTTATGTAAATATGAAGATATCTTTGCAGAAAATAATGTAGGGAGCTTTCTTTCTTACTTTTTTTTTTCTTTCTTTTCTTTTTTTTTTTTTTTTTTTTGGTATTGGGATAGAACCCAGGGTGCTCTACCGCTGAGCCACATCCCTAGATTTTTTTGTCTTTTATTTTGAGACAGGGTCTCACTAAGTTGCCAAGGCTAATCTTGAACTTGCAATCATCCTGCCTCAGCCTATGGAGTTCCTGGGATTATTGTGTACCACTGCACCTGGCTGGAATAACTTTTGTAAAAACTCTAGGCTCAAGTTCCTAAGAAAGAAATTCACACTTCATTCTTTAATATGGGATTCAGTTCACATACTATAAAAGTCACCCTTTTAAAGTTTAAAATTCAGGATAAATATAATCCCCACCACCACCATGTGGTGAGGAAGAGTTGCTCTGAACCTATTTGGGTTCTGGTGGCTGCTGGATTGGTGAATTTTTCCTTACTCAGTAAAATTCTGTTGAATTTAATATGTCAAAGCTTTTCATTCAATAGAGCCATTCGAGAAAGCTTGTGGGCAGCATGGCTGGCCTGCCCAGAACACCTTTCCCTCTCTTCCTTTCTAACAGGGAAACCACCTCTGCCCCAACAAATCTTTTCCCAGGGGAAGTTGACACCATTTTGTTCCAGAATAGCATTTGTTAGATCTAGAAGTTATTCTCCTGCCCATGACTGGTTCAGGGACAAATAAAATCTAACATCCAGTAGGTTTTAGTGTCTTCATAATATTGTGCAACTAATTCCAGAATGTTTCCATCACCCTAAAAGAAACCACGTACCCATTAGCAACTATTCTGTATTTTCCCCACCCACAGCCTTGACAATCACTATGGACTTTTAATGGGGTGATGTGGGGGAGGTAATTTTCAATTTATTTCTGTTCTTTCTCTTTAAAAAACACATCAATATCTGGCAGAGCACTTTGTAACATGCTTTAGAAAGCATGTTAATAGAAACCTGTTAATGGTTTCACAGAACTTTTTGTTTTGAAAACAGTAGTGCCTCATTCAGTGTCCCATATAAGAGTCCTCGATTCAACTATGAAATTGAAATTTCACCCAGAATTCATTTGGTATTGAAAAATCATTCAAGCTGTGTTTTTTAGCATAGTAAATGTAACTGCTATTGTTAAAGTTGATTGTCTATTAGTTCACCAAAAGAATAAAAAATGTTCTAAAAGGTAATATAATATGAGGAAGAGAAAACAAGGAATTTTCAACTCCTGAATTCACTCTTTAGAAGATGAAAAATATAATATTGATGACAGTACACTGGGAGAAGAGGGAATAGACAAAAAATGATTTGAAGTTGCTACATTTTTGGTGTTTGTATCAATAACTTTGTTTGCGCACATGCTGAGTCAGCAACATTGTTTACAAAGACTTAAAAAATATTGCAGATTTTGAGATACAAGAAAAGTGCTCTTGTGCTTGTGTTCTCTCTCTCTCTCTCTCTCTCTCTCTCTCTCTCTCTCTCACACACACACACACACACACACACACACACATACACACATAAGGAAAAAGGAGTGAACTACTCTAGAGAAATAGAAGATTGCCTTACCCAGGGAAGTATATCTTTTTATTTTGAAGAGAACCAATGGGTTAGTTGCTGCATAGAGTCGAATAATTTTATAAAATCTCTTTTCCCCCCAGTACTGGAGATTAAACCCAGGGTTGCTCTATCACTGAACTTCATCCCAGCCCCCGCCCTCTTTTTTTGTAATTGTAAATGAATAGCATGCCTTTATTTTATGTTTATTTTTATATGGTGTTAAGGATTAAACCCAGTGCCTCACACATGCTAGGTTAGTACTCTGCTACTGAGCTATAGCCTCAGCCCCCATCCCAGCCCTTTTTTTTTTTTTTATTTTGAGACCAGATCTCACTAAATTGCTGAGGCTGGCCTGGAACTTGTAGTCCTCCTCCCTCAGCTACCTGAGTCACTGGGCTTTTTTTTGGGGGGGGGGGCGTGGGGGGTAAGCACTCTACCATAAATCCACCCTTCCTCACAGTAAAATTGTTTAAAATCCTCTTTTTATATCATTAAAGAAACACAGCCAAGTCTTACATTGCACAATATATATATTCTTGAAAATCTGACTAAAAGTGGAAGTTTTGGAAATTAAATATTTTAGATGCTTGAAAAGTTTTTTGACTTAGGGTTAGCTTGGTAGAATTCTTTTTTTTGGGGGGGGGGTGGCACTGGGAATTGAAACAATCCCTCCTACTCCTCTGATCCCAGACCAAGGGGACTCCACCATTGATCTGTATTTACAGCCCCTTTTATTTGAGACAAGGTCTTTTAAATTGCCCAGACTGGCTTCAAACTTTTGATTCTTCTGCTTCATCCTCCCCAGTAGTTGCTCTACTTGGTAAAATTCTTGACAAGTAATAGATAGTAGTGTTTCTTTTCTTTTCCTTCCTTCCTTCCTTCCTTTCTTTCTTTTCAGTACTAGGAACTGAACTCAGAGTGCTCTCTGCCACTGAGCTATTTTTCAGGCCCCTAATCCCTTATATTTTTAATTTTTTGTGTTGTGCTAAGGATCGAACCCAGTGCCTCACACATGCTAGGCAAATGCTCTACCACTGAGCTACAGCCCTAGCCCCATACTTTTAATTTTGAGACAGCATCTCATGAAATTGCCCAGGCTGGCCTCGAACTTGTGATCCTTCTGCCTTGGTCTCCCAAGTCTCTGGGATTACAGGCGGTGATAAAAGTTTCTTAGCCTGCTCCACTGTACCTAGAACACAAGTAAAGTTGTTATACCAGATATTTTATTTCAAAAATTGTTCTAGGGACTGTGGTTGTGGCTCAGTGGTAGAGCGCTTGCCTAGCATGTGCGAGGCGCTGGGTTTGATCCTCAGCATCATGAAAATAAATAAATAAATAAAATAAAGATTTCTATTCTTGTTATTGCTTTTTCTGTAGGCCTGGGTCCTCAAGTGAACTAATGGAATATGATAAAAGATGAGAGAAAATATATCTAAATAGAGTCAGGTTTCTCTTCTAAAGCATTTCCCATCTGGGGTTAGAGGGTTGGGGAATCCTAAATATAAGTTTTCATGTTAAGTTTGCTCACCATTTATGAGTGTCATGTCTAAGTGCTTTCTTTTCCATATTTTCTCCACTTAATTTTGTGTGCCTCCACTGTAGCTGTGTGAGCGAAAAATGAGATTACCAAATCATCAATATTGAAATGTAATTTAGACGTCATTTAATGTAGGGACTGGGGGAATAACTCAGTGGCAGATGCTTGCCTAGCATTTACAAGAACCTGGGTTCGATATCCTGTGTGTGCGCATGACACACACACACACACACACACACACACACACACACACAGTTAAATAAGAAATAATTTTAAAACAATAGCTGGGCATGATGTCATTTGCCAGTGATCCCAGCAATGCAGGAGACTGAGGTAGGAGAATTGCAAGATTCAAGCCAGCCTTGGCAACTTAGTGAGACCCTGTCTCAAAATAAAAAATAAAAAAAGGTCTGAGAAGTGTCACAGTGGTCAAAAACCTCCCTGGTTCAATCTTCAGTACCAAAAGAGAAAAAAAAAAAAATTACCCTCCTGTACTCACTGTAGTTTAGACTTAAGGAAACTTTTTCTACTCTCTATCTCACCAGTTATGGTACTCGTTTTTATTATTTCCCTTTTTTCATTTTCATTCTTCTCAAAAATTTTTTTTATTTCTCTTAAGGAAACTAAAAATATTAAGAACTCTAAAATTGTTACCTCCTTCTAGATATCCTACCAATTTTGCTTAAATGATTTTGATAATTGTTTAATAAATATTTGAATAGGTAAAGAAAACAAAACCCCTGGTCATTGTTTTAGACATGGAACAAAATTAAACTATCTTCTGTCTCTCCCCCTAGAAACATGTTAAAAACAGATAGAAGAGGGGCTGGGGTTGTGGCTCAGTAGTAGAGTGCTTGCCTAGCATGTGTGAGGCACTGGGTTGATTCCTAGCACCACCTATAAATAAATTAATAAAATAAAGGTTCATCAACATCTTAAAAAAAACAGGTAGAAGAAATTGGATTAGACTTTAGTTCAATAACCTTTGGTTTCCACAAGGAACGCTTCCAAATACAGATTGATGTACTGACATTAATCAATAAATGCTGCGCCCCTCCCCTGACTCAGGCAATGGCAAGGCCCTACTGAGGTGGATGGCGCAAGGCGTCCATCCTCTGGAGGAGTGCAGTATGTTTCTGGGAATGGGCTGGTTCGTTTTTGTATTCCTTTAATAAGTATAGTTGTGACTTCTCATATGACCATTAAGTATGAAGGAAAAAACATGACCTTCCCAATTAATGCAACTACTTCTAAAGAATAGATCTGTTTGCTCTAAATGCAATGATTCAGCTGTGGAGCGTAAATAGTTAATGTTTAATGAAAAACTCTCTGCATTCCTGTCAAGGAAGTTTTTGAGAAATTAAATTAAAATCTAGAGAAGAAGAATTAATGTTAAGAAGACAGATTAGTGCTTAGTACTGGGCAACTTATTCCTGTGCACAATGGTTTGTGCTCTTACTCTTGTTTGATTAAAATTAATAGCCTCTTTTTTCAAGTTAACCACTTGCCGTAACCATGGCACTGGTTCTAGTCAGTAAGTCAAGAAAGAATAGTCAAGGTATAGGCCAATAGTCTGGGACATTTCTAACTATTATTAAAAGTTAACTTGGGCTGGGGATGTGGCTCAAGCGGTAGCACGCTTGCCTGGCATGCGTGCGGCCCGGGTTGGATCCTCAGCACCACATACCAAAAAAGATGATGTATCCGCCGAAAACTAAAAAATAAATATATATAAAAACTCTCTCTCTCTCTCTCTCTCTCTCTCTCTCTCTCTCTCTCTCTCTCTCTTAAAAAAAAGTTAACTAAGCAGAAATAGCTCAAAGCAAACCACCAACTGAAAGGAAAAATGCTTGCTTATGCATAAGCCAAGATACATTCTTTTATTCTAATTGTAGCTACTTAATACTTTGTTTCTTTGAATAATGATTCCTGTTTTGTAACCACAAAGTACTGTGAGCCTGCCAAAATGAAAAGTATATATGATCAACTTCACAAGTAAAGATTGGGATTCAGCACCTTCACCTTGGTGTCTGTGTTGTTTCTCCACCCCTCTTTCGCCGACTCCTCACCTGAGACCCCCTGTTGGAGCTGGACTCGGACAAGTAAATCTGCACCTGCACTGGGGTCTGAGATTATGTCACTTCTCTTAATTTTAGGCACTATGATCAAGATCAGCTAGTTCACCTTTGGTGCTAATTCCCAGGTCAGAATACCGGGAAAGCTGGAGTTGATTATTTCCCTAAGAGGAATGCAATTCAGCCTTTCCACTTTTGTTCTGTGGAGGTCTGACTTTTATATTTTGACCTTCCAGATATGGTGCCTGCAGTGCTTGCTTGTTTATTGATTTATTTAAATAAAGTGTGGTTTGCTTTTATTTTTTAATACCTAAGGTTTGGGATAAGATCAAGTAAGAATAATGCTGACACATTTATTTTTTTCATATGATTAGGTCCATTAACTGAGTCAATAACTCCAATCCAAAAAGTTAGTAGAAAAAATATTGTTGGCTATTTATATAATAATGTTGGTATAAGTAGGGTCTTTCATGGCATTGTCATTAAAATAAGAAGACTAAAAGGAGAACAATGGCTGTAGCTAAATTAATCTAAAAAAATTTTTATACATGTCAAAAACATATCCTAAAATTAAAAGGCAAAGTTAATTTAAAAATATTACCCTCATCATACCTAACAAAAGCCTTTATTATTTAAATATAAAGAGCTTTCACAAAGCAATACTAAAAGCCAGGTCTACTAGCAAAAGCCAGGTCTACTAGTAAAAGCCAGGTCTACTAGTAAAAGCCAGGAACAATGGAGCACACTTGTAATCTCAGCAATTTGGGAGGCTGAGGCAGGAGGATTACAAGATTGAAGCCCAGCCTTAGCAACTTAGTGAGACTCTGTCTCAAAATAAAAAATAGTAAAGGGCCTCTGATGAAATACAGTGATAGAGTGTCTCTGAGCTCAATCCCTAGTACCACAAAAAAAAAAAAAAAAAAAAAAAAAAAAAATCCCACAGTAGTAAAAAAACAGGCTAAGAAAGAGGTAATTCATAAAAGAAAAGTTGATTCTGTTTTTGCCTTTATAAAATTATTCAATGAATATTTTCTTTTATGTCTGTTCTGTGGCAGGCACTGCACTGGGTATAAAATAGCTGTGTAGGAAAATGTATGAGAAAAGTGGACAATTTAAGCAATGTTTAGGGGAATATAAATAAGAAGTATAAATGGAATTTTTTTGAAATTTTCTAGAGAGTAATTTGAGAACATGTATTTAAGGATGGGGATGTAGCTCAGTGGTAGTGTGTTTGCCTAGCATGTGTGAGGCTCTGGGTTCAATTCCCAGTACTTTTTTGGGGGGTGGGGGGGTACAGGGGATTGAACTCAGAGGCATTCAACCACTGAGCCACATCCCCAGCCCTATTCTGTATTTTATTTAGAGACAGGGTCTCACTGAGTTGCTTAGGGACATGCTTTTACTGAGGTAGGCTTTTTTTTTTTTAATATTTTTTAAGTTGTAGTTGGACACAATATCTTTATTTTATTTATTGTTATGTGTTGCTGAGGATCGAACCCAGGGCCTCACACGTGCTAGGCAAGTGCTCTACCACTAAGCCACAACCCCAGCCCCAGAGGCAGCCTTTTAACTCTCAATCCTCCTCCCTTAGCCTCCAGAGACGCTGAGATTACAGGCATTCGCCACTGCACCTGGTCAATTCTTAGTACTTTTTTTTTTTAATTTTATCTTTTTTTTTTTTTTTGGTTGTCAATGGACCTTTATTTTATTTATTTATATGCGGTCCTGAGAACAGAACCCAGTGTCTCACACATGCTAGGCAAGCGTTCTACCGCTGAGCCCCACCCCAGCCCTTGATTACCAGTACTTTTTTAAAAAAACTTTTTTAGTTATAGATGAACACAATACCTTTATTTTATTTATTTTATGTGGTGCTGAGAATAGAACCCTGTGCCTCACACATGCTAGGCAAGTGCTCTACCACTGAGCTACAACCCCTGCCTACCAGTACTTTCTGAGAGAGAGAGAGAGAGAGAGAGAGAGAGAGAGAGAGAGAGAATATGAATGACAATATGTATTTAAAGCTTTTGACCAAATAATAATAGCATATCTAGAAAACAATCAGGGATCTTTCCAAAGATCAAACTACTAGGATGTGCTTTACACTATTTTAAAAAATAACAGGCCATAGTAAATATTTTAAAAAAATATTGTTTTTTAGTTGTAGATGGACACCTTTGTTTTATTTATTTATTTTTTATGTGGTGCTGAGGATCGAATCCAGTGCCTCACACATGCCAGCAAGTACTCTAGGACTGAGCTAAACTCCCAGGCCCAAAATATGGTTATTTTAAAAATAATGAGGATTGGATAAATATATTGATATATCTAGTTGATAAATTATTATACAGTTATTCAAACTCATGCTAAATAATAGAAATATATTCAGTAATGACATATGCTATAAAATATTATCTTGATTATATCAGAAAAATACTACATGAGACATAAGCATGGGAAAAATTTAAAAGAGTCTCTCTGACTTCTAGGCTTTCTAGTGAACATTAAGTATCACTTTACATTAGTTCTTTCTAATATTATATTGTGCCTTGAATTATTATAAACTAACAAAATGGTGGAGTAGAGGATACTAAATCTTGCAACCAATTTATTTATAGTATTCTTAAAATCCCTTTTTATAAAAAAATCAGTTAGGTCAGGAGTGATCTTTCATTCTTGATTTTAGTAACCTGTGTCTTCTGCCTTTTTACCCCCCTATCAGTCTAGGTAGGTTTGTGAACTTTGTGGGTATCTTTTTTATTTTTATTTATTTATTTATTTATTTATTTATTTGTGTTACAATTCTTTTTTTTTTTAAAGAGAGAGTGAGAGAGGAGACAGAGAGAGAGAGAGAGAGAGAGAGAGAATTTTAATATTTATTTTTTAGTTCTTGGCGGACACAACATCTTTGTTGGTATGTGGTGCTGAGGATCGAACCCGGGTCGCACGCATGCCAGGCGAGCACGCTACCGCTTGAGCCACATCCCCAGCCCCTATTTGTGTTACAATTCTTAATACACCTTTATACCACAATTTATCATATCTCTGATTGTATATAAGGTATGTTGACACCAAATTCACATCTTCATACGTGTATTCTGTATAATGATGAGGGTCTCCTTCCACCATCCAAGCTATTCCCCTTCTCCCTCCCTTTCCCTCCCACCCCTATTCCCTATCTAGAGGTTATCTTTTTTTTTTTTTTTAAGAGGGAGGGAGGGAGGGAGGGAGAGAGAGAGAGAGAGAGAGAGAGAGAGAGAGAGAGAGAGAGAGAGAGAGAGAGAGAGTTTTTTTAATATTTATTTTTCAGTTTTCGGTGAACACAACATCTTTATTTTATTTTTATGTGGTGCTGAGGATCAAACCCAGCGCCCCGCACATGCCACGTGAGAATGTTACTGCTTGAGCCACATCCCCAGCCCTAGAGGTAATCCTTCTTCCCTTGCTCTCCCTCCCAACCCCATTTTGAGTCACCCCCCTTATATCAGAGAAGACATTAGGCATTTGTTTTTTGGGGATTGGCTAACTTCACTTAGCATAATCTGCTCTAATGCCATCTACTTCCCTGCAAATGCTATGATCTTATTCTTTTCATTGCTGGGTAATATTCCATTGTGTATAAATGCCACATTTTTTTTTATCCATTCATCCACTGAAGGACATCTAGGTTGGCCCCACAGTTTAGTTATTGTGAATTGTGCAGCTATAAACATTGATGTGGCTGTGTCCCTATGCTATAACAAAGCATACTTTGGGTATAGTCTGAGAAGAGGAATAGCTGGGTCAAATAGTGGTTCCATTCCCAGATTTCCAAAGAATCTCAAACTGCTTTCCAAATTGGCTGCACCAATTTGCAGTCCTACCAGCAGTGTATAAGAGTACCTTTTTCCCCTGCATCCTTGCCAGCACTTGTTGTTTGTCTTCATAATGGCTGCCACTCTTTATTTTATTTTTTATGTTTATTTTTTAATTGGACACAATAACTTTATTTATTTACTTATTTTACATACATATATTTATTTATTTTATATATATTTTATTTTATTTATTTATTTTTATATGGTGCTTAGGATGGAACCCAGGGTCTCTCATGTGCTAGGCAAGTGCTCTACCACTAAGCCACAACTCCAGCCCCATTTTTGTGGATCTCTTCAAAGTAATAATGTTTGGGCTTTTTGTTTTTGTTTTTGTTTTTTTTTGGGGGGGGGCTTTTTGGTTTTATTTCTAACTCTTTTTTACTCTGTATTTCATCAGTTATGGTACTAGTTTTTATTATTTGTCTTTTTTTCATTTTCATTCTCAAAAAAAATTTTTTTTTATTTCTCTTTTGATTTCTTCTTTGACTCATTGGTTAACAATGAGTTGCTTAATTTTCACATGAGTGAATTTTCAAATTTTGGCTTTTAATTTCTAATGTCATTCCACTGTAGTTAAAAAAACAAACTTTTATTTTATATATATATATATATATATATATATATATGTTGTAGATAGACACAATACCTCTATATTGTTTATTTTTTTATTTTTAAGTGGTGCTCAGTATTGAACCCAGTGCAAGGCAAGCACTGTACTGCTGAGCCACAACCCCAGCCCCAACTTTTATGATTTTTAATCCTAAAAAAAAAAAGAAGAATTGTAGCTTGGCATGGTGACTCATGCCTGTAATCCCAGTAACTCAAGAGACTGAGATAGGAGAGTCAAAAGTTCAAGGCCAGGGCTGGGGTTGTAGCTCAGTGGAAGAGTGCTTGACTAGCATGTGGGAGGTACTGGGTTCAATTCTTAGCACTACATAAAAAATTAAAATAAAGCTCCATCAACAACTAAAAATATATGTATTAAAAAAAGTTCAAGGCCAGCCTCAGTAACTATGCAAGACCCTATATCAATATAAAATATGAAAAAAAGGATTAGGTATGTAACTCAGTGGTAAAGCATCTCTGGGTTCAATCCCCAGTAACACACACACATACATACACACACACGGACACACACACACACACACACACACACACGAGGATATTTTCCAAAATATGAAAAGTGATTTACTCATAGTGAATTATGAGCCATCATTCCACCTAATAGATTTGGACAGTGTCAGATAACAGTCTTTGTTCGTTACTATTATCCCATGTTACTATTATCTTCTGTTAACATATTTAAAGTGTTTGTTTTTTATAGGAGACACTATGGGCTCTCACATCTATTTCCCCTCCTCTTCTTCACAACTCTAACTTTACTCACACATTTTAAATTTTATTTATTTATTTATTTATTTTGGGATGTTGGGAAGTGAGCCCAGGGGCTCTGATCCGCTGAGCTACATTCTCAGTCCTTATTTTATTATTATTTTTTTTATTTTGAGACGGGTCTTGCTGCATTGCCTAGCATAGATTTGAACTTGTGATCCTCCTGCCTCAACCTCCCAAGTATCTTAGATTACAAGTATGTACCACTGCTCCCAGTCTGTTTCTCACATTTCTTTAAGAAGCATTTTGGTTTGGGATGAGAGTTCCAGTTCCAGCCCCAGGGGTAAATTTTGATGGGGCTAAGACTTAAACTCTAAGTCAATCATATCAGTCCCCTTGTCAGTGGTTATTTGGGGGAGGGTAAGTAACCCAGTTCTAGTCCATGAAATATGGGAGTGAAGTGGGGGGTGCTTCTGAGTGTGTTTGTTGTTATGTCAAAAGAAACCTAGAATTGATGAAGTCATCATGGACCATGAGGAGAACCAACTTTAGAATATTCTCCCTGGAGGTGGTAAAACAGAGTTGGGAGGAATCTGGTGTAAAGGTAAAATTTCCAAGCTGATTCTAAGCCGCAGAGCCTGAGTTAAAGTGTAAAAGACCAGGCATCCTAAAGTTTCCAAAGTGCAGGGATTGGGTTAAAAAGTAAAAGACTAGGTATTGTTAGAGTCCCTCTGCTACCCCCAAAACCTGTAATCCCTGTAGCTGTTAGGACAACGCTGGAACTGCCCAGTAAATATTTCCACTGACTTTCTGGTTGTTTAATAGCTAAGTGTTCCGAGTTGCTTGGCACGTAGGCATTGCAGGACCTAAACCAATCAGTTTGAATGTGTACCCCACCTAGGAGCACCAATCACTCCTGCCCTGATTGTTCCCGCCAATGTATGCACTAATCCTGACTCAGGGTTGTTGTTCAATTTTCCCGCACCTCATGATGATTTGTTCTGATGTATGCAAAGCCCCCCACCCTCTCCAAAAAGTGTACTTAAGCTCTGCTTGAACTCTGCTCTGGGCTCTGGGCTGCTCTCCCTTCTTGAGTGAGCACAGAGTCCCAGCACGCTGGAATGGATCCCCAATAAATCCCCTTTTGCCCATTGCATGGAGTCAGTCTCTTGGGTGGTCTCTCCCTCCAACGTTTCGCCGGACCCTTACACTGGGTCCTTGAACACATCATTAAGTCACTGATTATATTATATCCAGAGATGTCTTATTTCTTGTTTGTTGTTGATACAAGAGAATAAATTTTTTCACTGTTCAAGTTTAGTTAAATTGATATTATCTGTTGCTTGTAGTCAAAAGCATTGTGATTGATATAGTTCATTCAGAAAAAGTGGAGTTCAGTCATCTTCCCATAGAGAATTTTCCCATAGAGAATTTGTGACTCTTAGGGAGGAAGGGGGTAACGAATTAGGAAATCTCCTAGAATTTGAGAAGTGTGAAATTAATAAAACATCTTTTACTGAAATTGATAGGGATCAGGTAGACATGAACAATGAGAGCATGGAAAAGGAGGGGTTTACTCTACAGACTGAGCCAGTGTGCTAATTCTCAACATGTTTTTAAAGAAACAACTTACACAAACTCATCCTGGGACTTAAGATAATAGCCTCATTCCACAGGGCTGAGGAGCTTTTGCCTCTTTTGATAAGATAAAGACTTATTGCCTCAGCTAGAAACTGGAAAGCTCAATGGCCTCAAAGCTGTGAAATCAAGTTCTAGATAAAATCAGAAGGCAGGAATGAAGATGTCTAAAGTTGCATTTAGGTCCTTGGCCTATTATTTAATCTTATTGTAATTATAAATTTTCACCCCTGTGGGTTTCAGTTAGATACTCATGAGTGAAACATACACAACAGAGATTTAGAAATTCAATATAATTCAACGATCAATCAAGAACTAGTAGTTAGTGCTCAGCAGGACTCTCTAGAAACTTCCCCTCTCACTCCAATAAAATGGAGCTCACAAAGATGTGAGTTTTCTTCTTCTCTCAGAGGACCCCTTGTCTGTCTGTCTGTCTCTCTCTCTCTCTCCCTCTGTCTCGTTTTTTTTTGGTACCAGGGATTGGTTGAATCCTGGGGGGTTCTTTACCAACTAGCTACATTCCCAACCCTTCTTTATTTTTTATTTTGAGACAGGGTCTTATTAAGTTACTTAGGGCTTTGCTAAATTGCTGAGGCTGGCCTTGAACTTTCGAATCCCTTACCCCAGCTTCCTGAGTTGCTGAAAGCAAGCATCATTGTGCCTGGCTAACTTCTCTATACTTATCTTGCTTGAAATCTTCTCATGAAGACACAAAGTAGAGAACCCAATGCATCTGCTACTAACAAAATCTTTGATTATTAGAACATGATAAAACAAAGGAATTTAACTTTTTTTTTTTCTTTTCAGTACTGGAGGTTAAACTCAGGGGTGCACTACCACTTCCTTTTTATGTAAATTTTTAAATTTATATATGACAGCAGAATGCATTACAAGTCTTATTACATATATGGAGCACAATTTTTCATATCTCTGGTTGTATACATGGTATATTCACACCAATTTGTATCTTCATACATGTATTTTGGATACTAATGATATAAAGAACTCAAAAAGCTAAACACATACACACAAAAACAAATAACCCAATCAATAAAAGGGCCAAGGACCTGAAGAGACACTTCTCAGAACATGATGTGCAATCAGTCAACAAATACATGAAAAAATGTTCATCATCACTAGCAATTAGAGAAATGCAAATCCAAACCATTCTAAGATTTCATCTCACTCCAGTCAGAATGGCAGCTATTATGCATATAAACAACAATAGGTGTTGGCAAGGATGTGGAGAAAACGGAATGCTCATACACCAAATTGATGCAGCCAATATGGAAAGCAGTATGGAGATTTCTTGGAAAACTGGGAGTGGAACCACCGTTTGACCCAGCTATCCCTCTCCTCAGTCTATACCCAAAGGACTGAAAAACAGCATACTAAGGGAACACAGCCACATCAATATTTATAGCAGCACAATTCACAATAGCTAAACTATGGAACCAACCTAGATGCTCTTAAATAGATGAATGGATAAAAAAAATGTGGCATATATACACAATGGAATATTACTCAGCAATAAAAGAGAATAAAATCATGGCATTTGCAGGTAAATGGATGGAGTTAGAGAAGATAATGCTAAGTGAAGTTAGCCAATCCCAAAAAACAAATGCTCAATGTTTTCTTTGATATAAGGAGGCTGATTCATGGTGGGATAGGGAGCGGGAGGATGGGAGGAATAGCCACTTCCTTTTTAAATTTTTTTTGTGTGTGTGTAGTTTTAGATGGACAGCATGACTTTATTTTATTTGCTTATATTTTTATGCAGTACTAAGGATTGGACCCAGTGCCTCACCCATGCTAGGCAAGTGCTCTGCCACTGAGCTACAGCCCCAGCCCACCACTGGGCCACTTCTGAAGCCTTTTTAATTTTTTTCTTTTGAGACAGGGTCTCCCTAAATTTCCCAGGCTGACCTCAAATTTGAGATCTTCCTGTCTCCGCCTCTAGGGTCTCTGGGATTACAAGTGTGCATACCACACCCAGCATCACAGTGCCCAGTATGGTTCAGCTTTAATATGCAGTCATGTGAGTTTACCTTCATTTCTTTTCTTTTGAATTTCCTTAGCTTTATAACCTGGTTCTTGATAGCTGTTACTATCAGTTGCCCAATATAGTGAGAACTTTGCTCTGAAAGGAAAGCTCAGGCATTAATAAACAATTTTATTACTTCAAGATTGGGTTCGCTACTTATGTGAGTTTTCTGCTATGGATTATAGCTGCAGTAATTATATAATACATCTTTAGTCATAATTTTGTGCTTTCTTATATATATATTTGAATATAACATTATTATTGAATATATTCAATATATTATTGAATATATTTGAATATAACATTAATGAAAAAAAACTTTAAAATTACTAGTAATTTTAAAGTTTTTTTTCATTAATGTTACTGGACTTTGTTTTAATGTTGACATTTAAAACCCCTGGATAATGATCATAGGCATTTGAAGTAGTTTATATGGCACCTCTTGACCTTCGTCCAAAGCTGAATCTCCTATCAGTTGTACACAAATTCTGCTCCTTTATTATAGCTCCAGTCCTTTTTCTCAACCTAGGAGAAGCTTTATAGGCATTACCTTTAATTCAGAAACAAGTCATTAGGAAATACTGGCACTTTTTGTTTTGTTGTAGTACTGGGGATGGAATCCAAGGGTACTCAACCACTGAGTTAAATCCCTAGCCCTTTTAATTTTTTTATTTGAGACAGAATCTTGTAAAATTACTGAGGCTGGCCTGAAACTTGTAATTCTCCTGCCTTAGCCTCCTGAGTATCTGGGATCATTAGTACTGTTTATCAGTATCAGATTCTTAAAACATTCCTTCTGACACTTCAGTGACATTGCATAATGCCTCGTGACTCCCAGTGAGGAGGATCACTTTAGTAGCCATTAAAATGCATTGGGAAGGAAGAAACAAAAGATAAAAAAATGAGGTTCTCCTCCCTACCATATTGGAGAGTAAACCTTTGTTTTTATTCTCTGCCTCAGTTCTCCTTACACACAAAATGAAAGCTATAAGAAGTTTTCATGGAAATATTAGTAAGTTTACTATTATTGTTTTGAGAATTTCAATCCAAAAAAAAAAAAAATAGGATGGAGGGAGCTGGGTGGTGGTGTATGCCTGTAATCCCAGTGACTCAGGAGGCTAAGGCTTGGAATCACAAATTCCAAGCCAGCATCAAGCAACTTACTGAGACTCTGACTCAGTGAGACCTTGTCTCAGAATAAAAAGTAAAAAGGAAGGGAATGTGGCTTAGTAGTTCAATCCTTGATACCAAAAAAGGGGGAAAAAAAAAGGGGGCCAGGGTTGTGGCTCAGTGGTAGAGTGCTTGCCTAGCATGTGTGAGGGTTCGATCCCCCGTACCACATAAAAATAAAAACAAATAAAATAAAGGTATTGTGTCCATCTACAACTTAAAAAAAAAAAAAAGGTTGGAGGGCTTGGCAATACAAAGGAATTCAAAAGTGGAGGACCTGGAATGTAGGCTGAGGAGTTAGTTGATCATTAAGTAATGGAGGCTTGTAAAGATGTAAAGATTATTGAGTAGGGCAGTAGTAGTATTATCACCAATATCCAAGTCTTAGGAGGAAAACTGGCAGTAGTGCGTAGAATAAAGAAAATGCAAAAAAAATAAAAGTTAGGATATTATTAAAGGTCCAGATAAGGGATGCTGATGGAAGTGGGAGAAATAGGACCAATTCAAGAAATATGAAGAGAATCAATTGTAGAAGCAATAGTATTTCTCTGGATGTGAGGACAGAGAGGAAGAATTTGAACAGGACTGAGGTTTCTAGCCTGAATATTGGAAGATGCTGATACCATTAACTGAATGGAAGCACAGAGATTGCGAGTGTGTGTGTGTGTGTGTGTGTGTGTGTGTGTGTGTGTGTGTGTGTTTATGCGCCAGAGGTGAGTGTATGGCAGGGGTTAGGAATGATTTATCTTGAAGTTTCTGTGGATACCGTGTAGTGCTACCTGGCTGGACAGCTGGAGTAGGTCTGGGGAAACTTCTTCCTAGAAAGGAAAGGAATACTCTTGTAATGAGAACAGCTCACTTTTATAGTGCTCAGCCATTAGCGCCCCAAACCCTGAGGTAGTTATTACCTAGCCAGTAGTAAAAGCTTGATTATAGCCCCTGCTTACTGTATGAAGGCCCTTAGTTCCCACAACTTCCATAGGCAATGTGATATTAATTGTAATTAATTATCGTGTGGCTCATTACAGAGACTAGATTGAAAGGTTTCTCGCTGGAGCCCTTAGGGCAAGGGAACTAACTGGACAGCAGCACCCTGGGTGGCCTTCGGCCCTTCTCGGATCAGAGCTCACTAGCCGCTAGCTGTCACCAGTTGGGTCTGGGGCTTGGAACCCTCCCTGACTTCGGGGCTTTCAAATGTCCCATGGTACCGGCGTCCTTCTCCCTTCCTCGCACACCCCGCCAGTCCCCTTACAGCGGGACGGGGCGGGGCTCCAGGGCCCCGCCCCCAGACCCCACCCCGCCCCACCCCCTGCCGCCGGCTCCCTCGGGCTGGCAGTGCGTTCGCGCCTGCGCTGGTCCTCGTCTCGGAGCAGCCATGATGGTGGGTGTTCTCAGCGGCGCCGAGCCCCGGGCGCGCGGTGGGGGTGTCGGGCGCGGGGCGGGCGCGGGGACCGCGCCGGCCTGGCACTAATGTCTCCTTTTGTGTCTTCCCCACCTCATCTTCTTCCTCGGCGCGCTCGGCCCGCCGACCCAGCAGGAAGGCCTGGACGATGGCCCCGACTTCCTCTCGGAGGAAGACCGCGGAGTAAGTTCTGTCTCGTCTTCTTGCGGAATCCGCCCTGCCCTGCCTCAGCCCCCGGGTGTTATTATTGAGTAGGGGTCTCCACCCGCGCTGCGCACGTCTGGGTCGTAGTCCTCTGGATTTCCTCGCCGCATCGCGCCCCGCCCTCTTGCAGCCCTTCCTCCCTGAGGGCCGCTCGGTTCCTGATTTCCAGAGGACTCGGGGCGGCTTTCTTTTCTCCAGTCCCAGATCTTACCCACCAGTGAACCTCCTCCCCCTCTCCCAGCAGGGTGCTGGTAGGGAAGTGGAGGTGGAGGCCAAGCTGCTATGCTCCCACTCTCTCGCCACTTAGGCCAAAAAAACCCGTCCTCAGACCTTCCTTGGCGGCACCCTCAATTTTCCCCCGTTGTGAACCTCTCGAACCCTCTCCTACCCACCCTTCTCTTTCTCGAGCAGATATAGTACAGGTTTATTCTACATTACCCTTTTGCAAGGATTTTCAGTCGTCGAACCTCAACTATTCTTCAGCGTCCTACTAGATTTTTACAAAGTGCTGGTAGCCCACGGTATCTTTACTTTTTCTAACAGCAAAAACAAACAAAGCCCCATCTTTTGCAGGGTTCCCCTGGTGTCTCCCTCAGCTTTATTGAGGTATGGCTGACAAATAATAATTGTGTATATTTAGGATGTACAACGTAATATTTTGACATATGTATACATTGTGAAATGATTACCCTGTCAAGCTAATTAACATATACCTCACTTTGAGTAATTGCCAGTTTACTTTTTTGATGAGAACCCTTCAGATATACTCTCAGTAAATTACAAGTATTCTTTACTTATAGTCACCAGGCTGAAAATTAGAACTCCAGAATTATTGAAAGTTTGTACCCTCTGACCAATCTGACCAATCTCTCCTCTTTCCTCCAACCCTTCCCCCACCCCCTGCCTCTGGTAACTACTATTCTACCTTTGGTGTTAAAGGCCTTCTAGATTCCAATTTCTCCCAACTCCGCTTCCGATGGCCTTGAGCAAAGATTGGTAATGTGTATGGTGCCTTGTACAAATGAACATCGAAAAATATTGATACATGATAATTGCTGCTCAGCAAAGTGTCCCTGGTTCCTTCACATTATCCATCTTAGATAATGTGAGAGCTACATCTTTAGTGGGTTTTTGGTAGGGGGTAAAATTTTGTTAGGTGTTTTTGCTGTGTTTAATGAAATGAGGTGGTAAGTATTAAGCTTTCAAATAATAAGATGCAGAGGATGCTGCATATTTTTATGAATGATCAATTAATAATTTTCTCATTTTGCACAAAATTTAGGATTTTTGGTTAGTGCAAAAGTTTGTAGAACTTCTAGTTTCCAAAATTTCTTTCCAGTGAACTATAAAATGAAATGGGTGTGTGCAAATGTATATGTATCTTCTGGGATAAGAGAATTATGTGAGCATTTACAAATTAAATTTTGGATTTTAAAATAGGGGAAACCAACAGAGCTACTAATGAAATTAAATGAATTGATTATAGTGCAATTACACTGATTTTTTTTCTAAAAATAAAACATGACCTTCATTATTTAGATAACTTTGTGTTTATGTGATTACATGAAAAGAACAAATAGGATTTTTTTAAATTAAGATCTGTTTGATAAAACTACTGATTTTTGGAGCATTTACATTGATGATGTGAAAAGTAGAATATTTTCTGGTAAATATTTGTATTCATAACTTTATGCCTTTGTAAGATTTCCTTATAGGACTGGAAACACTTAAGTAATATGTCTGCTTTTTTCAATTATTACAAAATTCAAGGGGAAGAAGACAAAGAGCATGCCTGACTAGGAGGTTCTTATAGAATCTTGGAGATGAAAACTTTAATATGAAATGGAAAAAAACTGGGCGGAGGATTTAGCTCAGTGGTAGGTGCTTGCCTAGCATGCACTGGATTTGATGTTTAGTACTGCAATAAAGAAAAAAAAAGAAAGAAAAAACATAGTTATGAGTTAGAAAGTTTTTAGATGTCATGGTGAATGTGTACATATGTCCAGTTTTTCCTTATTTTTGTCTTACAGAACTAGGTGAATTGAATCAGTAATAATTATAGCTGAGCACATTGTTAAGCACTATTTTGGCATTATTTCATTAATAACATCTTTGAAGTATGCCCCTTTTATAGTAAATCCAAACCTTCCAGAAATTAAGAAAGTAGTCTAAGGCCACACAGTGAATGGGAGCTGGATTTTAAACCTTGTTACTGACATTGGAACTATTACATGTATTTCTCAGAATGGTCTTGAAATATTTCCATCAGAATCACCTGTAGTGTTTGAAAAGCAAAACAAAAATTTATGGATCCCATGCCCTTATTAAATCAGAATCTCTTGGGGTGGGAAGACATTTTGTTTATTTTTTTAAGTACTGGAGATTTAACCCAGGGGTGCTTAACCACTGAGCCACACCTTCAGCCAATATTTTTATGTTTTATTTTTAGACAGAGTTTCACTAAGTTGCTAAGAACTTGCAATTCTCCTGCCTCAGTCTTCTGAGTTACTGGTATTACAGTTGTGTGCAACCATACTGGGCCAAATAATTGCTTTTTTTTTTTTTTTTTAAGTTATAGATGAACACAATACCTTTATTTGTTTGTTTGTTTGTTATGTGGTACTAAAGATCGAACCCAGTGCCTTACACATGCTAGGCAAGTGCTCTACCACTGAGCCACAACCCAAACCCAAATATCTGCTTTTTACCTTAACATCCAAGAGTTTGTGTTGTGCACTGAAGTTTGATCACTGTTTCAAAAAGTTACTGTGTGTTTCTTCATTTCAGGAACAGAAGTACCTGCTCTGTTTAAATTTCCTTAAATTGTACTTGTCCTGATAGAAATAGACTGCCACAGTTAGAACTTTAAGGCATTGCAGTTTTAGTTTAGATCATCTTGTTCAGTCTTTAGGAAAGGGAGTCTTGATAGAGAAAAGCATGAAATGAGTATTTGATATGAGTTGCAGAGGAAATATCCTAGCTTCAAAAATAAAAAGTGTATAAAGCAGCAAGTAGGTTTTCATCATGATAATTGGATCAGAACAGAATCTTATAGCATCAAGAAAGTATTGTTTTGTGAGAAACAAATCAGTTTATAAGAACATACAGTGTTGAAAATTATTGGCCACATTTTGATCTCTTCAGCTCCATCTCAGCATAATAGATTTTTCCTCCAAATGAAGAACTGTAACATGTTATTTAGTAAACAAATGAGCTCTTTGAACTGAACACATTTTGCTGTGATGTGTTTGTTAAATTAAGTGTAATACATGCCAGAGTGATGGCATAATTCTCAGCATTCGGTTCCAATTCTAAATAACATGTTTATTGTTTTAAAAAATTACTTTAGGTGGGGTAACTATATCTTATCCTGGCTCAGTCTTGCTCCTCCCTCTGTATTCCTTATCTTCATTAATGGCCTCATTTTATAGTTGTGCAAGAAACCTCTGAATCACACATATTTTTATGTTAGAATAGTCACTGAGGTTAGTTAATTTCACCTTAGAAATGTGTATCCCATCTTTCTTTTCTATGGCTCCAGTTAATCTTTGCTACTTCTTGCCTGAGTTGTAGCAGTAACCATCATTTGTCCATCCTTAGCCTTTCTACTTTCTAATGGAGCCTTCACATTAAGCATAGTTATATAACTGAAATCATTTAAGTCATTTCGTGAGTCAAAAGTACTTATGTTTACCTCATTCTTTTTGAAGTAAAGTCCAGATTCTTTAGGTTAGCATTTATAACTGTATTCTGGCTGGCTTTAATATGCTGCCCCCACCCTGCACATACCTTCGTCTGTTGTCATTGCCCAGTTGCACCTCTGCACTTAAATGTCTGCTTTATGCATGCATTTCCGTGTTGTGGAGTGCTTTCCTTCTCACTACCTTTTCTTTCAACACTTGGCACAGCTGTTTGCTTTTTATTTTGTACATGCACATCATTTAGCTTAAACACATTCCACATTTATTAATAGTTTTTTTTTTCCAATAAAAATGTGACATAGACCTGAGCATCATGTCCCAAACTTGAGGCAGGAGGACTACTCAAGTTCAAGGCCAGCTTGGGCAATTTTGTGAGACCTGGCTCAAAAATTAAAAGGACTAGGATGTAACTCAGTGGCAGAGTGAGTGCCTAATATGAGCAAGGCCCTGGGTTGGATTCCTAGTACCACCACGGAAAAAGTAATATGGTATTCTCTGAGGCTAAAAAGATGAATAGAACAAAGTCCTTGTCCTGAGATCTTAACAGTGCAAGGAGGAAGATAGTTATTATCCCTTTTGGTAAAGTGCCTTGAGCACAAAGAAGAGAGTGTTTAACTTTGGGGACAGGAATAGTAAAAGTCAGAAGTTACAGGCTTGTATTGCATTGACTGTGTGGTAGGGACTATGTTTATTGACTCGGTTCTCAAATTAGTATGGGAAAAAAAAATCTGTATGGGAAGTAGCTGCTGCTGTTCCTATTTTGGATAGGAACATAGGTTTAAAAAGATTAAATAACTTCTCAAGGTCATACAGCCAGTAGGACTTGCAGTCAGACATTGTTGGTTTTAGCTCTAGGGTCTGGTTTTGTTTCTTTTCTGTCACATCCTCACCCCATTTTATTTTTTATTTTGAGACAGGGTCTTACTAAGTGGCTTTAAGTTCTCACTAAATTGCTGGGGCTGGCCTCAAACTTGTGATCCTCCTGCCTCAGCCTTCAGAATTGATGGAATTACAGGCATGTACCACCATGCTGGGCTGGGTTCTTAACCTCTGTTCTTAACCTCTTATCATCAAAATGGGCTGTGCTGACCTTTAATTTTTAAATTTTTTTATTTTTGGTGTTGTTTTTCTACTGGGGATTTAACCAAGGGATGCTCTACCACTGACCTATAAACCCAGCTTTTTTTTTTTTTTTATTTTTTTTTTTAGTTTTGTGAAAGGATCTCTAAATTGCTGAGGCTGGCCTCAAACTTGTCCTCTTGTCTGAGCCTCCTGAGTTACTAGAATGGATTACATCATGAGCCACATGCTGGCTAGCCACTTAATGTTGATTGATCAGGATTTTGTAGACTCTCAGGGAAGGGTGAAGGAGGACATACCAACTAAAAGGATAACATATAGGTAATTTGGGAATTGAACCCAGGACTTTGCATATGTCAGGCAAGCATTGGACCACTGAGCTATATACCCAGCCTTTTGAGACAGGTCTCACTATATTATCCAGACTGGCCTTCACCTGTGATCCTCTTGTTTCAGCCTCCTGAGAATTTTTACAAGTGTGTGCCATTATATTCAGCTCATTTATGATTGTTCTCTAGCCTCATTCAGCAGCTCAAATGTAAAAGCAAAAGGAAGGCCAGGTGCGCTGTCACACACCTGTAACTCCACCAGCTGGGGAGGCTGAGTCAAGAGGATCATGAGTTCAAAGCCAGCCTCATCAATTTATCGATGCACTAAGCAGCTCAGTGAGACCTTGTCTCTAAATAAAATGCAAAATAGGGCTAGGGATGTGGCGGAGTGCCCCTGAGTTTAATCCCTGGTACCAAAAAAAAAAAAAAAAGCAAGAAAGTTGTTGATTAAATTGATCCTGAATATGGGACTTTGTAAGCTAAGTATGGTGAAAGAGCAGTAGTGTCAAAGGGACCAACAAGAAAGAGGCATTGGTGGATTGCAGAGTAGGGGCTGACAGATTGGAAATATGGAAAGGTCATAGAACTGGAGGTATCAATAATGCAAAATCATATGTATAGTAAAAGTGGCAGAAAACAAGAAGTTATTTCATTTTGTATTAAAGTTGATAATGTTTCCTTGCTGCAAACAAATTCATGAAGGTGGGGCTTTTTTCTTAAGTCCTTCATAATATATGCTGAAAAATTTATTAAAGAAATGCATATTGCTATATTGCCTAGAATCAAGGGTCTACATTTGTTCTACCAATAATGTTAACTTTTAACTTACAGGTAGACACCATTAGTACCACCCCACTGGTGATTTGTTGTTTCTGGTATGACATGTGAGAGGAAATCTGGTTCAAATGTCATTTTCTAGAATATGTATAATTAAACATTAACTGCTGAGTATATAGGGTATACACTAGTAATGGAAATATCATAGAACTTCTTATAAAAAATTGTAACTAGGCTACTAGTTAAATAGTGTGAATTTGGCCTGAATTAATGAGCTTAATGGAATTTAATTCTATCTCATGGGGTTTTTTTTTTTTTTAATGATTGTACTGTAATTACCTGATTTTGGGGGGAGGGGAGGGATCTAACCCAGGGGTGCTTTACCACCGAGCTACATCCCCAGCCCCTTTTTTTTTTTTTTTTTAATTATAGGTGGACACAATAGCTTTATTTTTATGTGGTGCTGAGGATCGAACCAAGTGCCTCATGCATGGTAGTCGAGTACTCTACCTCTGAGCCACAATCCTCAGCCCTTTTTTAAAAAATATTTATTTTTTAGTTGTAATTGGACATAATACCTTTATTTATTTATTTTTATGTGGTGCTAAGGGTCAAATCAGGGCCTCACACGTGCTAGGTGAGTGCTATACCGATGAGGCACAACCCCAGCCCCATCCCTTTTTGTTTTTTATTTTGAGACACAGTCTGAGTTGCTGAGCGTCTCGATAAGCTCCTGAGACTGGCCTCAAACTTGCAGTCCTCCTGTCTCAGCCTCCTGAGTCACTGGGATTAGAGGCATGCAACACCACACCTGGCTCTGATAACAGTTTTGTAGTCCAGTTATGGTTAGAATCTTTATTTTATTTTACTCTTTTATTCAACAAATATTTGTTGAAGACCACCATTTGGCAATACAGCAGCAAACCACATGGACAAAAATTTATGTCCTTATGGAGCTGAATTCTAGTTGGGGAGGGGCATTAAAAATAATTATTTTATATATATATTAATTTTTTTGTTTTAGTTGTAGTTGGACACAATAATTGTTTATTTTTATGTGGTGCTAAGGATTGAACACGTGCTAGGCGAGTGTTCTATCACTGAATCACAACCCCAGCCCCTAATTATGGTATATTTGATGGTGAATAAGTGCTGTGAAAAAAATGAAGGAGGAATAGGGATTGTTATGTGTTTCAGCTGTAGTTTTAGATGGGATGACAAGGAAAGGTCTTTTGGGGAAGGGCTTCAAGACTTAATGGAAATGAGCCATACAGGTAGATATCTAGGCAGAGTAAATGGTAATTGTACAGATTCCTTAGGTGGTGGTATGCTTGTGTGTTCAAGGAACAAAGAGACCATATGGCAGTACTGCAGTGAGCCAGAGGTATAGTAGATTAGTTGGAGATGATGTCAGATGGAGATTTTATAGTGCCTCATGGACTTCTGTGAGGTCTTTAGCTTTTCTCCAATTGGGAATTCTTTATGTAATAAGTTATAATATATTACTATACTATATAAGTCACCACTAATACCTAGTAATGAATGTCTTCTTTACTAAGTAATTATAAATACCAGCAATAGGGCAGGATCTTAGTTTTTAGTGATACTGTAATTTTATTGCTTAATTCATATTCTGTCCTGGTCTTGACCAGGGACTCAAATAATTCAGTCAGTCTCTGACAAAAGGAAAGTACAAAGTTTATTGGCCTAGATAAAGATTAAACCACGTCGGGCGCAGTGGTGCACACCTGTAATCCCAGCTGCTTGGAAGGCTGAGGCAGGAAGCTTGTGAGTTCAAAGCCAGCCCAGCAAAAGCAAGGTGCTAAACAACTCAGTGAGACCCTGTCTATAAATAAAAATACAGGGCTGGGGATGTGGCTCAAGTGGTAGCGTGCTCGCCTGGCATGCGTGTGGCCTGGGTTCGATCCTCAGCACCACATAAAATACAAAATATGGCTGGGGATGTAGCTTGGCAGTGGTTGAGTGCCCCTAAATTCAATCCCCAGTACAAAAAAAAAGAAGAAAGATTAAACTACTGAATGTAGTCTCATCAGAAATTTACTTGGATAAATTCAGTTCACTAATTTCAGAAAGTTAATTAAAAGTTTCAGAAATGTTAATTAAACAAGTTGTGTGCATTGAGTCTTTCCCTTAATAAAACCCTTTATGATGACAGTGTGGTGGCACAAGTAAGTGTGTAATCCCAGAGTCTCGGTTGCTGAAGCAGGAAGATCACAAGTTCCAAAGCCAGTGTCAGCAACTTAGTGAGGCCCTAAGCAATTTGGTGAGATCCTGTCTCAAAAATATAATAAAAGGGGTGGAGATGTGGCTCAGTTGATGGGCACCTTTGGGTTCAATGCATGGTACAAATAAAACAAAACCCTTCATGACACATGCCTATAATCCTAGCAACTCTGAAGGCTGAGGCAGGAGGATTGCAAGTTTGAGACGAGCATTAGCAATTTAGCGAGACCCTGTCTCAAAAAATAAAAAGGGCTGGAGATGTAACTCAGTGGTGAAGCACCCCTGGGTTCAGTCCCCAGTACCAAATAAAATGAAATAAAACCCTCTAAAGTTATTGAGTTTCTTTAAACAGGGAAGAAAATCAGCTTAGAAAAGCTGTACGTTTTGAGTAATTAACATTAAATTTATAGTAATGTTTTTTTCAAATTTAAGGTATAATTGAAAGATCTATTTTTTCCATGTACCACAAAGAAAAAAAAAATACTAGTTAAATTGTAATTGTCATCAAATAAAAGACATTCCTATTTCAGATATTAAAATACAAAAGGCATCAATAGTTGATGAAATAAAGCACATTGACTTTCATTGAAGTTTTGTGCTAATATAGGGGTGATTTCATTTTAGAGACTTGCTTTTCCATTATAAATATTAGTTGTTAAAGATAGGAATTTAAAAAATTTAATGTATGCAAAGCAGATCTTACTGTCAAACAAAATAATCCTTTATGTCTACTTTTCTATATACTCAGGAAATGGGAAATAATCATTTGAGAGTGTAAAGAATAAGTAGGAACTGACTGTAAGAAGGTGCAATATCAGAATGTACATGTTAGCTGGTGTTTTGAATTTATTATGAAATGTAAGTGAAAGACATCAGAATCTCACTATCACCATTTAGCATCATGCAGAATTGCCCCAAAATATCAGCACGTGTGATACATGTATACTTTCTTGAGATCAGTTCTAGAACTAAGTTGTAAAAGAATGAAAAAGACAAATAGTAGATTCAATGTCTGTTAAAGTGATATGCAAATAGATAACATGCTTTAATAAGGCACACAAGAGAAAAAAATAAAGTATACAAGTGACAGAAGATTTAAAAGTAATGAAAAAGAAGCATAAAACTGTTAAAAGGAGCATAAGGGTACTTTCTGGGAATGATGTTTCAATTGTATGTAACATGTTTATTAAAACTTCAAATTTATATAATTAAAGTCTGCATTTTATTGCATTTAAATTATACCTTAAAAAATAGAATCTGGGACCATAGTGTTAAGTGTCTAACACCGGGGATATTTTAAATAGATAAAAGTTATAATAAAAAAGATATCAAAAGGAAAAGGTACTGTATTTGGTACATACCGCTTGAGCCACATCCCCAGCCCTCATTTTACTTATTTATTTATATGCAGTGCTGATAATTGAACGCTGTGCCTTACACATGCTAGGCAAGCACTCTACTGCCAAGCTACAACCCCAACCCAGGTTTTGTATTTTTAATAAGTGTCAGGTTAAGTTGTGTTTGGGAAATGCTAGACTAGGCAATGAAAACATAAAGAAGTAGAGAAATGCCAACAGTGTTGTTATTCCAGAAACTGTATGATAAATGCACTAGTGTCCTGTAGTTGTTTAACAAATTACCACAAACTTGGTGGCTTAAAACAATGGAAATTTATTCACTCACAATTCTGGGGCTAGAAGTAAGAAATTAGTCACTGAGGTGAAATCAAGGTGTCCTCCAGAAGCTGTAGTGAAGAATCTGCTGCTGCTTCGAGCTTCTAGTGGTTGCCAGAAATCTGATTTGTGGTGCATTACTTTTAATCTCTGCTTCTATTTGTTCATTATTGAAGTTATTGTCTGTGACAAATTTCTCTTTGCCTCCCATTTATAAAGGAATATGTGATTGCATTTAAGGTCTAACTAGATAAAACAGGATACTCTCCCTGTGTCAAAACCTTAATTTGGGGCTGGGGATGTGGCTCAAGCGGTGGCGCGCTTGCCTGGCATGCGTGCAGCCCGGGTTCCATCCTCAGCACCACATACAAAGATGTTGTGTCCACCGAAAACTAAAAAATAAATATTAAAAAATTCTCTCTCTCTCTCTCTCTCTCTCAAAAAAAAAAAAAAAAAACACACACACCAAAAAACCTTAATTGACCTAGTGGCTGGGGAGGCTGAGGCAGGAGGATCGAAAGTTCAAAGCCAGCCTCAGCAAAAGTGAGGCACTAAGCAACTCCGTGAGACCTTCTCTCTAAATAAAATACAAAATAGGGCTGGGGATGTGGTTCAGTGGTTGATTGCCCCTGAGTTCAATCCCTGGTATTAAAAAAAAAAAAAAAAAAAACAACCTAAAACAACAAAAAAACTTAAATCACATCTGCAAAGTCCTTTTTTGCCATACAGGGTAACATTACTCAGTCTAGCATAGTAAATACCTAAAAAGTGGCCTAGAAGTGCGGTTTAATAAAAAGGAAACAGATTTCTTAAACTAGAACTAAGATAAAGGGTTGAGGAAGTGGTTGAAAAGGACAATATGAATACCTGATAAAACTAAATAGAAAAAAAAACAAGGAACAAATCACTCTCAAATGTTTCTAATATTGAAGGGGTAACAAGATAGTTAGAAAGTGAAAAAGAAATGTTTAATTTATTTTTTATCAGATAATGGGCTACATGTTACATTGAGAACAATAATGATGTTTTTAGAACATGTTGTTTTTATGTGTAAGTTTACCGTATCAGATGTGGTGTGTGTGTGTGTGTGTGTGTGTGTGTGTAGGGAATTGAATCCAAGACCTGAGCTGTATCAACTGAGCTATATTCCTAGCCCTACAGTATGAACTTTGAATGATATGTTTGCTTATTGAAGTTTAACTTATTAAAGTTATCTATAAAATTTTTATTAAAGGCCATCATATGGGACTGGGGATGTGGCTCAAGCGGTTGCGCGCTCGCCTGGCATCCTGCGGCCCGGGTTCGATCCTCAGTACCACACAAAATCAAAGATGTTGTGTCTGCCGAAAACTAAAAACTAAAAATTAAAAATTTCTCTCTCTTTAAAAAAAAAAGCCATCATATATAGTATCACAGCAACTTATAATAATTTATTTCTTTTGTGAATTTTAATTTGTATTTTATGTAATAACATTTATGTTTTATTAATTTTTTTGGTGTTACTGGGAATTAAAACGTGGTGCTCTGCCATTGAGCTAGATTTTTAGCCCCTTTTCTTATTTTTTATTTTACGATAGGGTCTTGCTGAATTGCTGAGGCTGGCCTCAAACTTGCCATCCTTCTGCCTCATCCTGTTGAGTTGTTGGGATTGTTACTTATTTTTAAAAAGTATGTCACATGGGCTGGGGTTGTGGCTCAGTGATAGAGCGCTTGCCTAGCATGTGTGAGGCACTGAATTCGAGTCTCAGCATCACATATAAATAAATGAATAAAATAAAGGTCCATCAACATCTAAAATATATATTTTAAAAAGCATTTCATGTAAGAACCAGTTGCAAACAAATGAGTATAAGTTACTTTTTAAGTCACTAATAGCCATATTTAAATAAGGAATTTTATGAAATTAATATATATTTTTTGAGATGGAGTCTCTCCATGTTATCCAGACTGGGTTCAAACTTGTGATCTCCAAATTCAGCCTCCTGAGTAGCTAGAATTACAGGTTTTGTGCCACTATGCCCAGCTCAAATTAATTGTTTTAGATTTCTGATACAAAGACTTTTTTTCCCTATTTATAATAGGAATACATGCAACATTGTGGAAAATGGGGAGAATAGAGGAATATATAGAGAAAATCTGCTGCTTTTTCACAATTTTGGTGTATTTTTTTGTAAGTCTTTTTGAGATAGTGGGTGACTGGTCTTGAACTCCTAGGTTCAGATGATCCTCTTGCTTCAGCTTCACAACTGCTGGGACTACAGGCATGTACCACCTTGCCCAACTATTGTATGCATTTAAAATAAATAAATAAATAAGAGCAATGTGTATTAACAGTTTTTCTTCTAGCATTTTTTTTTCACTTACATTGTAATTAAAATTTGAGAAGCTAGTAACTAGATGAGATTACCAAGTCCTGGGTTTTACAACTAGAATATTTGAAACAGGCTAGTTAATTAGACTTTATATATTTTATATCTTGTAGCTGGCTAAGATTTTATTTTGTTTTTTTAGTGTATTTGACTCTTGTTAAGTCTCTACCCAAACATATTACAATACTTTTTGTTAAAGAGTAAACATGAGTGAAATTTAAGAATTATAAGTAGAATTATGGAATTGTAGGGACTGGGGATATAGCTCAGTGGTAGAATACTTGCCTAGTATGCATAAGGTCCTGAGTTCAATCCCCAACACCTCAAAAAATACAAGTAAGTGTAAAAGTTATCTTAGATAGGCAAATGAAAACTCTAAATAGGGAACTTACCCAATTCTTCAAATGCACTGTAGCTTATAGCTTTATTATTGAATATTTATTATGTTAGTATTTTTCATAGTACTTTACATATATTATATATAATATATTTAATAGTTTTATTATGTATTTTTTAAGCAGTAAGGAATATAGTAAGCAGTAAGAGTTAAAATTGTTCAACATTCTTTTTATTATTTTTCTTTTATTATATTCCTTAAGTTTAGATCACTTGAAATTTAATGGACCATCTTCTAGAAAATGGTTTTCTTTTATTAATTAATTTATTTTTAATTGGTTCTTTTTAGTTTTACAAGACATAATCCATTTTTATATAATTATAAATTATAATTATAAATAATTATTAGAATACATCTTCTAATTCAGACTCCAGTATCTTTTCCTCCCCTTCTCTTTCCCCACCACTGTTCCTTTCCCTTTTTTGATCCTTTTTGTCATTTACCCGTGGTTGTTATTTTTTAAATTAATTTCTGTGGGTGTACATGATGGTGAGATTCACTGTGGTGTATTCATATGTACATAGGAAAATTATGTCAGATTCATCCCACCCTCTTTCCTTTTCCCATCCTTCCTCTCTTCCCTTCATTCCTCTTTGTCTACTCCAGTGAACTTCTATCCCTACCCCTTTAGCTTCCACATATCAGAGAAAATATTTGGTTTCTTAGGATTACTTAGCATGATAATTGCTAGATTCATCCCTTTACTGGCAAATGCCATAATTTCATTCTTTATATCTGAGCAATACTCAATGGAGTGTGTGTGTGTGTGTGTGTGTGTGTGTGTATGTGTATCACATTTTATTTATCCAGTCATCTGTTGAAGGCCACCTATGTTGGCTGTATCACTTAGCTATTGTGAATTGTGCTGCTATATACATTTATGTGGCTGCATCACTTTAGGATGCTGATTTTAAATTCCTCTGGATATATACCGAGGAGTGGAATGACTGAATCAAATGGTTCCATTACTGGTTTTTTGAAGAATCCCCATATTGCTTTCCAGAGTGATTGCACCAATTTATAGTCCCACCAAGAATGTATGAGTGTACCCTTTGGAAAATAGTTTTTTCTTTTGGGGTGAAACTATGATGGATCATGGTTAGTTTAGCGACTCAATGCAGTGCAGAGTTTAGTTGAATGGTGTAAAATGAAAATACCATTTACCTAACACACCTGCCTCTAACTATGTATGTAGATAAAATGAGCTTGTGTACTTTTTTATCCTTGCGATTCTTTGTATGTATTTGTTTCCCCCACCCCATTATCCTGTTGTCTGGAAGAATAAAATTATATAAAAGCACACAGAATTTCTTTAAGATATTACCTATTTTCTTTTTCTAGCTTAAAGCAATAAATGTAGATCTTCAAAGTGATGCTGCGCTGCAAGTGGACATTTCTGATGCTCTTAGTGAGAGGGATAAAGTAAAATTCACTGTTCACACAAAAGTAAGTGGGATTTTTATATTTTGACTTTTGTTGTGTTAATGTTACTTAAATAAGGGAGAGGACAAGGGGGAGGTTATAAACTAAAATTGAATTTTATGCATGTATGAATTTGTTGGTTTGAACCCAACTACCATGTATAACTTTAAAAGCTCTTAAAAAAAGAAAAAATATAATAATATGCTGACGTGAACTTGGGTTTTGAACACAATTGAAAAGGGACATAATTTATAATTTCTGCTATTTTAACAAAAGAAGTTTTATGGAAATTACTTTTGGGGAGTGGGTACTGGGGATTGAACTCAGTACTTTACATATGCTAGGCATGTGCTTCACCATGCGCTATATTCCAAACCTTTTAAAAATTTGGAGATGGAATCTCACAAAATTGTCCAGACTGGTCTAGAACTTGGGATCCTCCTGCCTTAGCCTCCCTAGTAGTTAGGATTATAGGTGTGCACCACCACTCCTGTCAGGAAATATACTTTTTACTTTTGTTTTCTGGTACTGGGGACTTAACCCAAGAGCACTTTACCACTGAGCTATATCTGAAGCCTTTTTTGAGTCCTTTTTGGTTTTTATTTTGAGACAGGGTCTTACTAAATTGCTGAGGTTGACCTCGAACTTGGGATCCTCCTGTCTCAGCTTCCAGAGCCTCTGGCAGTACAGGCAGGCACCACTGCACTTGGTGAAATGTACTTTTATTTATTTATTATTATTCTTTAGTTGTCGATGGACCTTTATTTTATTTATTTGTATGTGGTGCTCTGAATTGAATCCAGTGCCTCACGCATGCTAGGCAAGTGCGCTACCACTGAGCCCCACAACCCCAGCCCCAAAATGTACTTTTTTAAAGATGAACATTTTAAGACATAATCATAGAGCCTACATATAATACAAATTTAATTATGTGTAGGTTTTTATCTATTTTTTTGTATAATTTTATTTTCAATTTTGTTGTTGTTCCTTCAGTTAGATTGCTATCCTACAAATTCTTTTTTTTTTTTTTTTCCTTCTCTGGTAGTAGCAGTTAAATCCAGGATGTTTTACCACTGAGTCACATCCTGAGCCCTTTTTATTTTTTTATTTTGAGGCAAGGTCTCTTTTTTATTTTTTAAAAAATAAATAAAAATGTCTTGCTAAGTTATTCAGGCTGGTCTTGAACTTGTGATCCTGCTATCTTATCCTCCCAAGTAGCTGGGATTACACGTTTATATGATAGCACCTGACTTCAAATTATCATTCTATTGCAGTTGGGCACATTATCAGATTGTAAATCTATTTTTGTTTGTTTGAATAGTTGAGTTTTATAAATATCAATAGAATAATTTTTATTTTAGTTTTTATTCCCTTGTATCATCCCTTTCTTTCTCTTCCTTTTATCCACCTTCCCTGTTCTGCTTGTTTTACCTCAGTAGGATAATTCTTAATTAATGGTAGCAGTATAAGATAATAATAGCCTGTCAACATTTCCCAAAGATCTGAGGATAAATTTGACTAAGTGTCTTGGGGTTTTCATACTAGAGTTTAATGTCACTGGTAGTCTTTCACATAGACTAATTTTTATTTATTTTTGGTACTGAAATTGAACCCAGGGGTGCTTAACCATTAAGCCACATCCCTAGTCTTTTTTTTTTTTTTAAATATGTTTATTTTATTTATTTATATGTGGTGCTGGGGATTGAACCCTGGGCCTCACATGTGCCAGGTGAGCACTCTACTGCTAACCACAACACTAGCCCCCTAGACTTTTTTTTATATATTATTTTATTTTTGGTACCGGGGATTGAACTCAGGAGCACTCAACCACTAAGCCATATCCTCAGCCTTGTTTTGTATTTTATTTAGAGACAGGGTCTCACTGAGTTGCTTAGCACCTTGCTTTTGCTGAGGCTGGCTTTAACTGTGATCCTCCTGTCACAGCCTCCCAAGCTGCTGAGATTACAGGTGTGTGCACTGGGCCCAACTGTATTATTTTATTCTTTTGAGACCGGATCTTGCTAAGTTGCTTAGGGCTTCACCAAGTTTCTGTGGCTGGCTTTGAACTTGTTATCCCAGCCTCCCAAGTTGCTAGGATTATAGGTGTGCTCCACTGTGCCCAGCTAAGACTGATTTTTAAAGAACTGAGATGTATTGTTTATCAAAAGTTGTTAGTGTAATTTTGACTTTTATTCAAAAAGAATCTGTCTTTGCAGAGTTCATTGCCAAATTTTAAACAGAACGAGTTTTCTGTTGTTCGACAACATGAAGAATTTATCTGGCTTCATGATTCCTTCGTTGAAAATGAAGACTATGCAGGATATATTGTAAGTATTGAGGTTTTATTTTAATCCCATTTTTAAGAGCATTTTGTATACTCTTCTCTATTGCAATCTTTTATTTTTAGTAAATGATAAGTTTTTTTATTTTTTATTATTTTATTTATTTGGGGGAGAGGGATACTGGTGATGAACCCTGGGGCACTGAGCTCTATTCCCAGCCCTTTTTATTTTTCTTTTATTTTGAGACAGGCTCTCACTAAGTTGTCCAAATTGACTCTGAACTTGGCATCCTCCTGCCTTAGCTTCCTGAGTTGCTGGCATTACATTCATGTGCCCTGTGCCTAGCACTGATGTGATTTTTAAAAATTTCCCAGTTTTGTTACAAAACTGGGTTACTATCTTTTATCTTGAGTTGTCCTGTTTGGATCTGTAGGAATATGTTATGCTTCCTCATTTAAACTTAAATTCTGTTAGAAATGAAATGAGTTTGTCCTAGAAATTAATTAAGGGATTTTATAAATCATACTGGCTTTGAACCCTTAAGTGGATAGGTATTTACTTTTGGAAGCCTCCTTAAGGTGTTATCATCAATAATCAATGGTTATTATGCCTCAGCTTTTGACCATACTTAGATTTGTGAGATTTAATTTGATTAGATTTTTTCTAAAATCATTGTGACCCAATTCCATCTCTATTCTTGGAACCACCACTCATTTTCAGTCATTTGTTTCCTTTTAATACCTTAGATTTTGGTGAATGACCAGTATACATTTTTCTTTTCTCATTCTAGTTCTACCTTTTCCCCCTACCTTCTTGTGTGATGGTACGTTTTTCTTTTTTTCTTCCATAGGCTCTTCAAAGACTAAGACTTATTTATCTTTATATACCTGTTGCACAGCATTATGCCTAGTATGTATATACTAGATGCTTGGAGAATATGTGTTGAACTGTACTTGATACTTTCTGACCCTAGGTGTAATCTTTTATTTTTTTTGGTTACCAGGGATTGAACTCAGAGCACTCAACCACTGAGCCACATCCATAGCCCTATTTTGTATTTTATTAGAGACAGGATTTCACTAAGTTGCTTAGCGCCTCACTAAATTGCTGAGGTTGGCTTTGAATTTGTGGTCATCCTGCTTCCACCTCCCAAGCAGCTGCGATTACAGGCATGTGCCACCACACCCAGCCAAGGTGTAATCTTTTTCATGTAGGTCTTTGTTTTGTTTTTTTTAGCGGTGCTGGGGAGCAAACCCAGGGCCTCGTGCATGCTGGTCAAATGCTGTACCACTGAGCTATATCCCCAGCCCTTATAGCAGTTCTCAATTTAACTTTTCTTCCTTTTGTTCCACTTCCTTTCTTTGGCTTTTCATCATTGTGCCCTTAATTGTTATTTGTGTTAATTGTTTTACCTTACATGTTTTACCTTATTCATCTGCTTCACCTATGGAGAAATAGAATAAGTTTAGTCATTAATTTATCTTATTAGTTTTTTCTTTTTTTTGTTATTTTTAGTTTGTTAGCTTTTTAAAAAACTCTTTTTGCTTCTGGTAAATTCCTCTAATCCAGAATTTTTTTAAACATTTCCTGCTGGATAATATTTTTAGTATTTGTTAATTTAGAAAATACATGTAGTATAAAACTACTACGAACCCATTAATTAAAAAACTTAATTGAGGGCTGGGGTTTTGGCTCAGCAGTAGAATGCTCACCTAGCATGTGTGAGGCCCTGGGTTCGATCCTCAGCATCACATAAAAAATAAATAAATAGGGCTGGGATTGTGACTCAGTGACAGAGCGCTTGTCCCGTATGTGTAAGGCACTGGGTTCAATTCTTAGCACTACGTATCAGTAAATAAAATAAAGGTCCATAGACAATTAATATACATATATATATACACACACACACACACACATAAATAGATAAGTAAAATAAAAGTATTATCCAACTACAACTAAAAAATAAATATTAAAAAAAAAAGAGGCTGGGGATGTGGCTCAAGCGGTGGCGCGCTTGCCTGGCATGCGTGTGGCGGCCTGGGTTCGATCCTCAGCACCACATACAAACAAAGATGTTGTGTCTTCCGAAAACTAGAAAATAAATATTAAAAAAAATTCTCTCTCTAAAAAAAAAAAAGAAAGAAACTTAATTGAGGGGCTGGGGTTGTGGCTCAGTGGTAGAGTGCTCACCTAGTCGTGTGTGAGGCAATGGGTTCTATCCTCAGCACCACATAAAGATAAATAAATAAAGGTATTGTGTCCATCTACAAAACTTAATTGAAATGCTGGGAATTGATATTGGCCAAGTTATATTGTTATATTGTAAATTGTGTGCATGTATGAATATGTTAACAACCAATCCCATCATTAAGTACAATTATAATGGAGCAGTTTTTTTAAATTAAATTTTTTTTATTTATATGTGACAGCAGAATGCATTACAATTCATATTACACATATAGAGCACAATTTTTCATCTCTGGTTGTATACAAAGTATATTCACACCAATTTATGTCTTCATACATGTACTTTGGATAATAATGTCCATCACATTCCACCATCACTTCTAACCACATGCCCACTCCCTTCCCTTCCCACTCCTTTGCCCTTAGAGTTTTTCTATTTCTCCCATGCTCTGCCTCCCTACCCCACTATGAATCAGCCTCCTTATATCATAGAAAACATTTGGCATTTGTTTTTTTTGGGATTGGCTAATTTCACTTAGCACTATCTTCTCTAACTCCATTTATTTACCTACATATGTCATGATTTTATTTTCTTTTATTGCTGAGTAATATTCCACATATATTGTGTATATATGTTACATTTTTTCTTTATCCATTCATCTGTTGAAGGGCATCTAGGTTGGTTCCACAGTTTAGCTATTGTGAATTGTGCTGCTATAAACGTTGATGTGGCTGTGTCCCTGTAGTATGCTGTTTTTAAGTCCTTTGGGTATAGACTGAGGACAGGGATAGCTGGGTCAAATAGTGATTCCATTCCCAATTTTCCAAGAAATCTCCATACTTCTTTCCATATTGGCTGCACCAATTTGCAGTCCCACCAGCAGTGTATGACTGTAACTTTTTCCCCACATCCTTGCCAACACTTATTGTTGTTTATATTTGTTTTAATGGACCAATTTTTTAAAAGTGGGAAAAGACCAACAAAAAATAAAAATCATATTTGTATTTTATCATGCTTTTACAAAAATGGCATGTATATTTACTATATACATTTATTCAGTCTGTAGTCAGAGCTTAGAGCACATAGGAATTTGAAGATTCTGGGATGCTGTGTAGGAGTCTACAGATGGAAGTTTGAGAACAATTGTAAAACTAGAAAGTAGTATTATGCTATATTTCGTTTTTGGTGTAAAGGACTTCAAGGATCTTAATTTCTAAAATTAGTGAAGCTCTGGAAGCACAGCATGGTGGTACAGACCTGTAATCCTAGCTATTTGGGAGCTGAGGCAGAGAGATTACAAATTAGAGGCCAGCAACAACCTGTCTCAATAAAAATAAGAAAGTTTGGGGATGTAACTTAGTGCTTTGCCTAGCAAGTGTGAGACTCTGGGCTCAATTCCAGTACTACAAAAACAAACAAAATCCCTGAAAACTAATGAAGTTCTCCAATCTGAATGTGATAGTTTACAGTGTTCAGTTCATTCAGGATACCTTTAAGTTTCCCAGACACAGTCTTATCTTGGCGGTGGTACAGTGTGGAAAAGAAATGATAGTCCCATAAAATAATTGATTTACTTTTATTATAGATTCCACCAGCACCACCAAGACCTGATTTTGATGCTTCAAGGGAAAAACTACAGAAGCTTGGAGAAGGAGAAGGGTCAATGACAAAGGAAGAATTCACAAAGATGAAACAGGAACTGGAAGCGTATGTGATGTTTTCTGTTGTTGTTTTGTTAGTTGTGTTTGTTAATGCCTTTTTTTGTGCTGATAGTCCATTCTTTTAATCATTTCACCATTGTGACTTTGAAAGATGCAAGTTTAAGTCACACAACTAGTGTTAATGATCATGATCAGAGCCTACAGGAAAATTATAGAATCATTGTCTCCCTTGTAAAATTACTGTTTTAAATAAACTTTGGAAATTATAAACAGAGGATCCAAAAGCTTGTAAACAATAGTAGAAAGGGAATGTGATGTTTTAAAGCAGAATGTATATCTTTTTTTCACAAGGCCATAGTCCTTTCCATTCTGGTTCTCTTTGAAACTTCTGTTTCTCATAGAAAGTGTTGAGCACTTTCTTCTTCTTTTTTTTTTTTTTTTTTTGAAGTGTAATAGTTTTCTTCTCCTTTTCTCTGCCTTTGACTTCTGACCAAAAGGAAAAGAATAGGAGCAAAGGAACCAGAGAATAGTTTAGAATTGTTTTTCATTAACTATTGGTTCTATATACACTATTAATGTGTTAAGTCCTTGGAAAATTGTGATAGTTTAAATTTCATTTTTAGCTTATTTGCTAAAAATACACTTTTTCCCCTTTTACTGATCATTTATGCTTTGGAGTTTCTAAATTATTTCTATTTTGAGAGTTGTACAAGGAAATAATTGTCCTTGCTTTATTGTCACTTCCATATCTTTTTTTAATGGTCATTTCTCCACTTCTTGCATTTCCTTTTCTTCTCTTCCACTGAGTTTCAGTTTTCAAGCATATATTTATAGAGCTACTAGACTCCTCTTCAGAATAACTACATAAACTCTTTTGAAAAGAAAAACTATCAAAATAGGTCTTCTTTGTCAAAGTATAAAGTGACAGATATTTTAATTATTCTGTCAGTATGGGTGCAAGCAGTAATCTGATAGCAAACATTTTTAAAGTTTATAAGACATTGAAAACTGAAAATTAGGAAAGCATAATAATATTGGAGAATCTGTGATTTTCCAGTGGCCCTGATCATGATTCTTTTGTGGTCTGGTTAGGGGTTGGATAACAGAACCTTGGGTTTATTCTACTGCTACCTCCATCCTCTGCATCCTTCTTTTTTGTCTTCACTGAATGACTACCCTCACAGAGATCAAACTTCTCCCAACATTGATCCTGCTGGTTTGCTGGTATGTAAAACTTATCCTTCTTGCACGTAGTTGAAGCAAGAATATTGGGCCTTTTGAGTGTTTTCCTTCCCTCAAACTGACGTGTATTACTGTATGTTCACTAGGATTCATTGATGGTGATATTAAAATCTCTTAAACAGATTTCTTCAGTGTAATGGCAAAAACCAGTCTATGGTGTGTTTCTTGTGTGTTTGGGTTATTAGATGAAAATAATGATTAACATTGAAAATATGCTGAGGTTTGGATTTTGGTAGGTTTTGTACTAAGGTGTTTAAAATTAAAATCAGTAGTAAAAGTTGAAACCTAAGGTTTTATCATAATTTCTCTGGAGGTAAAAATAAACACCCCCATAGACCTTTAACATCAACTTGCATAGTGAGAAAAGTTTGTAAAATTTAAAAATATTAACATTTAGATATAATAAATACTATTAACCAGCATGAAGTCTTTTTTAGGGCTGTGTTTTATATATTTAATTAACAATTCAATTAAAACCTTTATTTACCTGAATTGTATTTTATATTCTTGATTTTGCTTTTAGAATAATCCAAAGTACTTCCTGAAAATATTTATTACAGATGACTTTCTAGTTGATAGTTTTTTTGTGTGTTGTTCTAGTGAATATTTGGCAATATTCAAGAAGACAGTTGCAATGCATGAAGTGTTCCTATGTCGTGTGGCAGCACATCCTATTTTGAGAAAAGATCTAAATTTCCATGTCTTCTTGGAATATAATCAAGATGTGAGTATCAAGTTGATGAATGCAGTAATTCAGGTTTTTTAAAGAGTCATTAGAAAGGTGGGAAGTAGTTACTATAAAGCCTTTTTAAGAATGTTTTTATTTTTTTAAGAAAGTTTAAAGGGGCACATTTTTAGTAATACTGAAATATTTCATTATTTGAATGGATTAGTTAAAGAAATGGTGGTAAATCATGTTCTATTCTGAGCACCTGTAATTCAAAACTTTCTGAGAACCAACTTGATGCTCAGTTTTGGAGCATTTTATATTTCTGGATTAAGTCTGCTCAGTTGGTAAAATCTGTGCAAATATTCCCAAATTCAAAAAACTCCAAAATCTGAAACGCTGTGTTTCCAAGTATTTCGATAAAGGTCACCCTGTGCTTTTATCAAGTTGATACTGATATTTCATCCTGAATAGTGAACTTAGGAAATAAAGTGGGCTGGAGATGTAGCTTAGTAGTAGAACACTTGCTTAACATGCCTGAGGCCCTGAGTTCTCTCTCTCTCTCTCTCTCTCTCTCTCTCTCTCTCTCTCTCTCACTCTCACTCTCACTCTCTCTATCTCACACACACACACACACACACACACACACACACACACACGGAAAATAGAATAGAGTTATCAAATTGATTAATGTTTTTTAAATTTGAATTTGGGCCTTCTGAAGCTTTGTGGAAAATTCCAGGGAAGTTCTTGAGCTAAAAAATTCTAGATTATGACTGGACATGGTGGTGCATACCTGTAATTCCAGTGACTTGAGAGGGTGATGCAGAGGGATCATAAGTTCGAGACCAGCCTCAGCAACTTAGTGAGTCCCTAAGCAATTTAGCAAAACCCTGTCTCAAAATAAAAAAAATAGAAAAGGGCTGGTTATGTAACTCAGTGATAAAGTGGGTTGAATCCCCAGTACCAAAAAAAAAAATAAAAAGTGCTAGATTGCTTTGGGTAAATCACTGACTCCTGATCTGTTTAACTGACATTCTTTAGTGCTGATGGCTTCTAATATTGCTCACTCCTTTCTTGCTTCCCTGCCTAAAAATTGCTAATGGCAAAAAGAAAAGTTAGGTGACTGAGCATTAAAGGTTTTTTTTCTAAGAGGAGGAAAATTTATTTGGCTCATGGTTTCAGTCTGTGGTTGGTTGGTACCATTGCGTTGGGAATGAATGGAGGCACAGCATCATTGTGGAAGGGCATGCAAGGGAAAGTTACTTACATTATGGCAGCTGGGAAGCAGAGCAAGCTAAAGATTTCTTTATTCATAGTGCTGGCAAAATTTTATTTTAGTAGATAGGTGATACATGTCATAGAACTTATATTTAGATGACAAGACTAATTCATAGCTTTTATGGAAAACATGTAGGATAGTGCTTAATTTGCTTACAAGTTAACATCAGGATCAAAGAATTTTGCGAATATAAGCTTACTTTTCTGATTTGGTTTTAGTAAATATAAATTATACATTAAGTTCAAGGCTACACTCAGCAATTTAGTGAGACCCTGTCTCAATAAATAAATAAATAAATAAATGAAGTCCGAGATATAGCTTGATGGTGAAGCATCTCTAGGTGCTTTCAGAAAGCTTAGGGGTTCATACATTTTCTTACACCAAAGCAAATTTATTTATTATTTTTTCCCTTATAAACAAGCATTTAAACAAACATGCCAGGCATGGTGGTGCATGCCAATAATCCCAACTAACCCAAGAGGTTGAGGCTGAGGATTTTGAGTTTAAGGTCAGCCTGGCAATTTAGTGAGACCTTGCCTAAAAAATGTATTTGTGTGTGTGTGTGCACGTGTGCGCATGCACGTGTGCCTGTGTATACACATTCGTATGTGTGTGTGTATATTGGCACATACACACTTAGTAAGGAGGATGATATATTCTAATAACCCCTTTTTTAAAATTTTTTTTTAGTTGTAGTTGGACATGGTACCTTTATTTTATTCATACTTTTTTTTTTTTAATGTGCTGAGGATTGAACCTAGTGCCGCCTCACACATGCTAGGTGAGTGCTCTACCGCTGAGCCAGAACCCCAGCCCCATAATAACTCTTTTAATATCAGCAAGTGGTGTTTTGGAGAAAGCCTAAGAAGATGGACTGGAGCTGAGTGTGATGGTGCATGCCTGTAATCCCAGCAACTCTGGAGGCTGAAACAGGAGGATTGCAAGTTTCAGGCCAGCCTCAGCAATTTAGTGAGGCTCAAAGCAACTTAGCAAGACCCTGTCTCAAAATAAAAAATAAAAATGGCTGGGAATGTAGCTTAGCAGCAAAGCGCCTATAGGTTTAATCCTACCACTCCACCTCACTCCAGAAAAAAAGGACTGGAAAATGTTAATTGTTTACAGAGTATTGTGGGACAGATGAACTGTTGAAGTATCAAAGGGCCATGGGACTTAGGGGGAGACCTAGAAAGCCTTTTTCTTGTATTTAATTGAGAAAGGGCCACTGTTATGAGAAATAATCGCCTTTAATTTGCTTTACTTATCTGGCTTGCACCTTTTCTATTTCCAGTGGGGAATAGTCTTGAGTCTGTTTAACAACAAATTTTTTTTTTTTTTTAATTGTATCAGGGATTGACCGAAGGGACACTTAACCACTGAGCAACATCCCCATTCCTTTTTATTTTTTATTTTGAGACAGGGTCTCCCTAAGTTGCTTAGGGCCTAGCTAAATTGCTGAGGCTGGATTTGAATTTGTGATCCTCTGCCTCAGCCTCTTGAGCTACTGGGTTACATGTATGGGCCACCAAGCTGGGCTGGATATTTATTTATTTTGGGGTAGTACTGGGAACCTAGGACTTTAGGCATGGCAGGTAAGTGCTCTGTCACTGAGCTAAGTCCCCAGCCAACAGAGCATAATATATTTAATCCCCTAACTTCCATTAAAAAATCTACCTCAATCAGTAGGCACACATAGGATCTTTTCATTGCCTTAGTATTACAGACTCTGAACAGACTTTTGTCTGTTCTCTTCTTCCAATTTCCATTACTCATTCATACATCAAGATCATTGACTTCATTTTGACTCTTGTTAGCAGTTCTACTGTGTACCTTTCTCTCATCTAGAGTACTTTCCCTATCATTTATAACAAACTTCCATCTTTTCATTTTCTGTAATAGCAAATTTCAACTCATCAGTTTCTCTTGATCAGATGATAACCTTGGTTTCAGGAAAGTGGAAAACAATCAGAAATCAAATTCCTAAACTTCCTATGTTCCCTATAATGATCAACCACCTTAGCAGCCACACTCGTTTATTAACTTTTATATTTTATTTTTGCTTCTTATTTTCTGGTTATCTTTTATATCTTTTTCCTGCCTGACTTGCCTGGCTAGAATTTCTAGGACATTGTTAAATGAAGTGGCGAAAGCAGACATCCTTTCCTTTTTCCTGATGTTAAGGGGAAAGCATTCACCCTTTCACCCTTAAAGATGATGTTAGTTATGGACTCTTTTTTTTTAGTTGTAGATGGACACAATATCTTTGTTTTATTTGTTTATTTTTTATATGGTGCTGAGGATCGAACTAGTGCCTCACGCATGTGAAGCAAATGCTCAACCACTGAGTTACAACCCCAGCCCAGTTTTGGACTTTTTATAGATGTTCTCTGTCAGCTTGAAGAACAATCCAGTCAGTGTATGATAACTGGCCCCAATGTGTCACGGAAGTAAGAGGCAGACAAATCTAGGATTGCAGAATGTAGTTTTTAGAGATCTCGCTAAAAGTGTGGTTCAAGGTAGCAACATGATCAGTTGGATCCACACAATTTGGGTTAGAAGGATATGTGTATATATAGGTTAGGACAAAAGTGACTTCATCTTAGCTAGAATATACCTCTTTAATCTTAAGCTCTAATATTAAAGAGTCAGGCACATTCCTTAGAGTCAGAGTCTAGTTATAAGGTTCCATATAGCCCTCAACCAACTAGGATTACTCCGGATCAGTTATGGTAGTTATTACTCAAGATGTCTAAGTCTTGTGGGCATTGAAGTCATGGCAATGTGTAAGGAAATTAGATGGTGTGTTGCTTTATAGGGCACCTTGATGCAGCAAGCACTAGGAGTCAAAAAGAGTTAGCTGCTTCTCACTTTTACCCTTGGATGACCATTCACCCATTCAAAGTCATCTTTTGTGTTCCTTATACTATGAGTTGCTGACCCCCAACATAGGATAAAGAGTTGATATTTGGATGAGTTCAGAGTGAGAAATTTGCAGAATATATTTTCAGAGGTATTACAGAATTACATTATGATATATTTTACCTCAGTAAATTTCATGTTTAGAAAGACTCCTGAGTTAAATTTTTAAAGCATTTTTATTTATTATTGATGAATTTTTAATTTTATTTATTTATTGGCATGTAGTGCTGAGAATTGAACCCAGTGCCTCACACATGCTAGGCAAGCGCTCACCACTGAGCCACAACCCCAGCCCCTGAGTTAAATTGTTATTGTTATTGTATTATATATAGTACTTGACAAAGTAAGATGAAAGGGCTACTTATAACAGAATTATCAAGTATGCTTGTAAAATTGGACTTATCTAGACCTTATTGTAGTCCACCTGAATCTTTTAGAGTAAGGCTGGAGTTATTACCAAACTTTTTAGTACTAGGGATTGAACCCAGGAACACTGTACCGCTGAGCTATATCTCAGCCCTTTTTTATTTTGAGACATAATCTTGTTGAGTCGCTCAGTCTGGCCTTGAGCTTGCTGTCTTCCCACCTCACTCCCATAAGTATTATAGACACAGCAGAAGCCTATAGGGATTATAAGTGTGTACCATCATGCCTAGCTTAAAATCCTCTTTTATGCCCTAAAGTTTGAAAACTGTTAATACACATGATGAAATTTCCATTTTAAGTTTAAAAACTGGGATTCTTTTGAGAGTATAAGTTAAATGACTAAGATAAAAGACATACTACTTTGCATTTGTGACCTTAAAAAAAATGCTAATTGTAATTACTTTTCTTCAGTTGAGTGTGCGAGGAAAAAATAAAAAAGAGAAACTTGAAGATTTCTTTAAAAACATGGTTAAATCAGCAGACGGAGTAATTGTTTCAGGAGTAAAGGTAAGACTTGATTAACAGTGTTACTGGTTGAAAATTTGCTTCTCTCATTATTTATTTATTAATTTTTGTGGTGCTGGGGATTGAACCCAGGGCCTTGTGCATGCAAGGCAAGCATTCTACCAGCTGTGCTGTATCCCCAGACCGAATTTACTTCTTTTAAAAGGGAAATAGATTGAGATTTCATATGTTCAGAATTAGAGTAAGAATTTGGACAATAGAATCCTTAGGCCTGGGAAATTGTGTCCCTACCTTGGCTCTCTTTAGTGAGTTCTTTTCTCCAAGGAGTGAGAAGTCTGCAGTTCAGGAGATTTATCCATCTGGAGTTACTTCTTTACAAAACGACCATGTTGCAGTACCTCAACTCCCGTGTTTCCTTGCCCAAATCCAAAACCACCTTCCAGTTCTGCGTAGATGTCTTTTCCCCAGCTGTGCTGCTGCTGTGCATTTCATGGATGGTGAAGGGGTGATTGTAGGGCAGCTAAGTAAAGGGGAGGGGCAAGGGAAAAGGTCAGTGTGCAGGTTGAAATGTTCACCTATATATGCCCAAGGACCCTCTAGGTATAGGTTAGAGCTATAGGGTGGAATAAGAAGAGGGGCTGCAAATGTTTTTACACTTGCCCTTAGCTTAGCCTTGCAAATATTAAGAGGTAGACTTAGAATCAGATTTGAAGTTAGAAGATCTCATTTGAAGTTTTAGTGTTGCCTTCTGCTGCTGTATGTTCTTGGGGAAAGTTTCTTTCTCTGAATTTTATTTTTTCCATTTCCAAAATAGGGTTAATAATATGACCTAGCTCACAGAATTATTGAAAAGATTGAATAAGATAATATGTGTGATAATACTTAGAAAGCTAATTATTTATTAAATTAATTATTTACTTACAGTTTATAAAAGTCTTGATATAAAACACTAGTTCTCAAAATGTGATGTACTGAAACCTAGACCTCAAGATCCTTTTATTTTTATTTATTTATTTTTTTATAAGTGGACACAATGTCTTTATTTTACTTTATGTGGTACTGAGGATAGAAGCCAATGCCTCACGCATGCTAGGCGAGTACTCTACCCCTGAGCCACAACCCCAAGACCCTTTTAAAGCAAGTCTTCAAGGTCAAAACCATTTTCATAAAATTATTATGATACTTTTTGCCTTTTTTTACCATGTTGATAGTTAAAATTAGCACATATGAATTAAAGATTTTTAAACATTTTTGTCAGTAGTAATTCTTGCTGCTTGTGTTCTATTGATGTAAGTCTCAGATTATATCATATTAACTGATATTTTTCCAATGAAACATTGCTAGTTTAGAAGGGGTAAAAGTACTGTGAATATATGATTTTTTACTTCTCATATATATGTGGCTTTATTTTTTTTTTTAGATTGACTATAGTGGTTAATCATATCATTGCTCCCAGATAGGTAATTTGGCCAGTTTCCCCAGAGCAGTCAGCCCTAATGACCAAGAAAATCAATGTTTACTTCTAGTGACAGAATTTTTCTTTTTCTGAAAAACAGTTGATCATTCCCACTGGCATTAAGGTGTCTGTTGAAGCAGAGCACAAGTAGGAACATGTTTCAGAGTAAAACATGGGAATGTGAACCACAAGAGAATCTCTGAGCCTTCAGCTACAAAACTATAGATGTCTTTTTTTTTAATATTTATTTTTTAGTTATAGGTGGACACAATATCTTTATTTTATTTGTATGTGGTGCTGGGGATCAAACCCAGCGTCTCACGCATGGTAGGCGAGTGCTCTACCTCTGAGCCATAGCCCCAGCCCTAGATGTCTTACTTGATAGAAAGGTAAGCCAGATACTTAAGATAGGTGTGGTGGTACATGCTAGTAATCCCAGCTACTTAGGAGACCAAAACAGGATGATGACAAATTTGAGGCCATTCTGGACAACCTAGCAAGTCCCTCCCTCTCAAAGAAAAAAAAAAAAAAAATCCCAAAACAAAGAAAGAAATGCATGTCTATTAAAGTCTTAATATGTTGATAAAATCGATTTTAAACTCTTGATTTTTAGAGGATATAGCTATGCTATTTTCCTGATAATCTTTGTATGTTTATAATGTTGACAAAGTTATTTCTATATCATACTAAAGCAAAATAAGTGAAAAAAGCTCATATTTTTTCTTTTGATCCTATAGGATGTAGATGATTTCTTTGAGCATGAACGAACTTTCCTTTTAGAATATCATAACCGAGTTAAGGATGCATCTGCTAAGTCTGATAGGATGACAAGATCCCACAAAAGTAAGATTTTTTTTTTTGTGTGGCTTTAGCTTGAAATTTTTAATGGAATAATAATAATAAGGCTGACTTGTTACTTAGAGTTTGTAAAAATGTTGATATGAAACAGTGGTTCTCAAACTGTGGTCTGTTGAAACTTAGACCCCAAGTGAGTCTGCAAGGTCCAAAATTATTTTCATAAAAATACTGTAGATACTTTTTTGCCTTTTTCACCATTCTGACATTTACATTGATGATGCAAAGGAAAAGATGGATAAAACTCGTTGTGCTTTAGTATATACAAATCAAGGCAGTAGCACCAGACTTTACTAATAGTCACTGTAGATTTTTTTTTAATATTGAGTGATAAAATGGGAAATATCTATAAAGCACTTTGCATACTGAAATGTTATGATTCTCTCTGGAAGAGCATTTTAAATACTGTTGTTGTGACTGAACTAAGTGCTTTTTCCATGGAATACCATATTTATTTGTAAGAAAAACTAACAGATTTCCTAAACAACCAGTGCATAATGCCACAAATTGTGTATATAAAAGATTCATTCAAAGTACAAGATAGATCAATGAGGTTTATGAACAGCTTATTTGAGTATATTTAGTATTTTTTTATAATTAGTATTTATAAGATTTGGTGTCAAAGTGTACAATTTAATCATAGTAAAAATTGTGAACATGTATCCATAACCCCTGAAAGTGGCCTTTAGTGTATACTTTTTATTATTGAGGTTTTTTTTGTTTTGTTTTGTTTTTTACTGAATAGTATTCTATTGTATGGCCATGCCAACATAGTCATTTGTTCATTTGCCTATTGGTGAACATTTGAGTCATTTCTAACTTGTGTCTATTACATTATCCACCTGCATGTCTCTTTGCATGGATGTAAATTTAACTTTTTAGGAAACTGGCACTTTTTTCATAATGAATATCCCATTTTGCATTTCCAAGAGCAGTGACGTGAGAGTTCAGTTGCTCCACATCCTTGTCAGTCTTTTTTTATTATCATTATTTTTTAACTAATACAAAAAAACATAAAATTATGTATATTAACGCAGTATTAAGTGATATTTTAATATAGGTATATTGTATACTATTTAAACCACATTAAACATCTGTCTTCTGAACATTTATCATCTTTATGGTGAAGACTTTAAAATCTTTTCTTTAGCTTTTTGAAATGTACCTTATTCTTACCTTTTGCCACCCTACTGTGTAGTTGCACACCAGAACTTCTTTCTCCTAATAAAAAATATGGGGAGAAAAGGACCACCTTGCTCCTAACTGCAACCTAATACCCATTGATCAACCTTCTATCATTATTCCCTCCCCCTTACTCTCCTTAGTCTCTGGTAATCACTGTTCTACTCTCAACTTCTATGAGTAGTGTCTACATATAAGTGAGATCATGTACTTGTCTTTCTGTGCCTGGTTTATTTCAGTATATATGATGATCTCCAGTTCCATTCACATTATTGCAGATGACAGGGTTTTATGTTTCTGAACAGTATTCTATTTTTATATTTACCATGTTTTCTTCATTCATTCATCAGTTGATTGATGGTTATCTTGTTTACAGTTTTTTAATATTTATTTTTTAGGTGTAGTTGGACACAATACCTTTATTTAATTAATTTATTTTTATGTGGTGCTGAGGATTGAACCCAAGGCCTCGCACATACTAGGCGAGCATTCTACTGCTGAGCTACAACCCCTTGTTTACAATTTTTGGCTATTGTGAATAGTGCTGCAATGAACATGGGAATACAGATGTCTCTTCAGAATTCTGATTTCACTTCTTTGGGATTTATCCCCAGTAATAGAATTGTTGGATCATATGGTAGTTCTACTATAATTTTCAAGGATTCTTCATATTGTTTTCTTTTCTTCATAGGTCGATAGCTTTTACCTTTGATTTACATTTTCCTGATGATTAGTTACGTTGAATTTTTTTTTTTTCCTTGCAATACTGGGGTTGAATCCAGGTTCTCAGGCACAGTAGGCAAGTGTTCTACCACTGAGCCACATCTTCAGCCCCAGCCCTTTCTAATTTTGAGACAAGGTCTTACTAAGTTGCCCAGGCTGATCATGAACTTGTTATCTTCCTGCCTTAGCCTCCCATGTAACTGGGATTACAAATGTGTGCCATAATGCTTGGCACTATTGAACATTTCTTAATATACCTCTTGGCCATTTATATATTGTCTTTTTTTTTTTTTTTTTTAAAGAGAGAGTGAGAGAGAGGAGAGAGAGAGAGAGAGAGAGAGAGAATTTTTGATATTTATTTTTAAGTTCTCGGCGGACACAACATCTTTGTTGGTTTGTGGTGCTGAGGATCGAACCCGGGCCGCACGCATGCCAGGCAAGCGCGCTACCGCTTGAGCCACATCCCCAGCCCTATATATTGTCTTTTAACAAATGTCTAGGTTTGTTGCACATTTTAAAAAATATTTATTTATTTTTAGTTGTAGTTGGACACGATATTTTTATTTTATTTATTTATTTTTGTGTGGTGCTGAGGATTGAACCCAGGCCCTTGCACATGCTAGGCGAGTGCTCTACCACTGAGCTACAACCCCAGCCCATGTTACACATTTTTAATTAGGTTATTCCTTTTTTTTTTTTTTTTTTTTGCTATTGAATTTTTGGAGTTCCTTATGTATTCTAGATATCAATATCAAATATACATATTATAAATATTTTCTGTCATTCTTCAGATTGTCTCTTTATTATTTCCTTTGCTGTGCACCTTTTTTTTGATCCAGTCCCACAAGTTTGTTTTTCTCTATTTCCTGTATGTTGGGGGTTTTTCTCAAAAAAATCTTTGCCTGTTTTTTTGGGGGGTTTGTTTGTTTATTTGTTTGGGTACCAGGGATTGAACCCAGAGGCACCCACTGAGCCACATCCCCACCCCTTTTTAGTTTTTTATTTTGAGACAGGGTCTCACTAAGCTGCTTAGGGCCTCCTCTCTACATTGCTGAAGCTAGCCTTGAACTTGTGATCCTCCTGCCTCAGCCTCCCTAGCTTCTGGGGTTACAGGTGTGCACCACTGCGCCTTGCTAAATCTTTACCTATTCTGATGTCCTAAAGTATTTCCCTTGTATTTTCTTCTGGTGGTTTCATAGTTTCAGGTTTATATAAGTCTTTAAACTATTTTGGATTCATTTTTGTGACTGGTGAGAGGTAGGGGTCTAGTTTTATTCTACTGGATGTAAATATCCAATTTTTCCAGCACCATTTATTTAAAAGATGGCTCTTTCTTCAATGTGTTTCTTAGCACCTATGTCAAAAGTCAGATGACTGTAAATCCATGAGTTTGTATCTAGGCTCTATTCTCTTGCATTGATCTGTGTGTCTGTATTTATTGCTAATATTATCAGTTTAATTACTGAACTAAGCTTGGTACTCTGTTTTGAAGTCAGCATATTGTGTCCTGCTTTGTTCTTTTTCCTCAAAATATCTTTGTCTATTCATTTTGTGTGTGTGTGTGTGTGTGTGTGTGTGTGTGTGTGTGTGTGTCGGGGAGGTTCCGCATGAATTTTAGGACTGTTTTTTGTAGGTATTTTGACTGGAATTGCCTTGAATCTGTGGATTACAACTTTACTAAGTTTGTAGTGTGTAGTGTGTACCTGGCATACTAATGGGTTTTAATTTATAAGTATAAGAAGTGTATTAAGTTGTCCATGGTGGCACATGCCTATAATCCCAGCTACTCAAGATGCTCAGGCAGGAGGACCACAGATTTGAGGCTAGTTTCACCAGCTTAGGCAAGACTCTCCCTCAAAATGGGGGAAAAAAGAAGAAGAAGAAGTAGTGGGAGTAGCTCACTGGTAAAGTGCTTCTGATTTCAATTCCTTGTACTGCAAAAAAAAAAAAAAAAAAAAAAACAACAAGAATTTCATTGATGATTTTAGAGTCCACATTACAAGTAATTATTGAGTTTGGTGTAATAATAAAGAATATCCATGATTATTTGAAAAGGTTAGTAGAATACCTCTTCCTTTTCTAGTTATATATCCGTGTAGGCTGGATTTTTTTCTCCCACATACTTAAAAGCAGTATTATCATAGTAGATCGAATGAAAAGCAGATTGAATGAAAGCAGAAGCAAATAATGAGAATCTATTGTCTATTGAACCAGGTACAACAGAGATATATAAAAATGTAATGTTGTCATGCTCCTCCCTAATTTTTTTAAAAATAGCTCTTTTTCATTTGAAAGTTTAGTTATATAAATATGGGTTTAAACAGGCTGGGTTTAAATGTAACTCAGTGGTATGTTAATTTTATTCTTTCCTTTTATTTATGTTTTGTGGTGCTGGGAATTGAACTCAGTGCCTTACGTGTGCTAAGAAGCACTCTACTTTTGAGCCACATTTCCAGCCCTAATGCTATTAATTTTAAATAAATTACTAAATGTTCAAAATTTTTCTGTTTTACATTTTTAAAAAATATACAGCGTATATTGATAGATAATAACATGTAAAAAGAAACTTTTCGGATTCCTCAGTAATTTTTAAGAATGTAAAGGAATCCTAAGATCAAAATTTGGATAACCTCTGAAATACAGTCAAGTCAGTAGAGTGAGTACTTAGAATTAACCTCCATTTTATAGTAACAGGAAAAAATAAGTCTCTGGCTTGGCTACTTCTGTTCTTGTGTCCTTCTTTTGTGAGGGTTTCTGTTACCAATAACCAAGCCAGGAAACCTTCCTGGTTTCAGCTACTGTTTCAGTTAGCTGTTCATCATTGTGACGAAAAGACCTGACAAGAACAATTTAGAGGGGAAAAGTTTATTTTGGCTCACAGTTTCAGAGGTTTGATATCAGGTTATTGGAACAGTTTGCTGGTTGGTCATCCTGCTTTTTTTTCTCCACAGAATTTTTTAATATCTAAAATCCTTCTCAGGTGGAGTTTACCACTACTATGACATAAATATGATCAATAAGATCCATTGTCACAAGATCAAATCTAAACTCTTATCATGGCCTATATGATCTTTTATTCCATTAACTCCCCTATGCATCCTGCAGTCCCACCCCAGGCTCTTTGAATATACTATTCTTCTTTATGATATGTATTTATCTTATTCCCTTTATGCAAAATGTTATCCTTTGTTTGGTAAAGATTTGCTTATCATACAAACTACAGCTCATTCTATAGTTTTGTAAATCCTTTCTTGACTTACTGAAGTAGGAATCATCTGTTTCCTCTGTTCTTAAAGCAGTTTTCACATGTACCCAATATAATATCCATTGATATGGTTGTTTATGTTATTTACTTTACTTGATTTGGTGTATCTCACATGTTGCAGATAGCTGTTCAGTCAGTATTTTTAAATTAATGACAAATATATTCTTGAAACTTTTTCCATAGGTGCTGCAGATGATTACAATAGAATTGGTTCTTCATTATATGCTTTAGGAACTCAGGATTCTACAGATATATGCAAGTAAGGATTCTAATTTAAAACATTTTTAGATATAAACAAATAAAAATTTGTTAGCATACTTGTAATCTCTAGGCAGGCATTTTGGAATATTTTTGTAAAAGCATTGATAATGAGGAATGTTTTTATAAACTTGAGTTGATTCATTTTTTCTTACCTAATATTTTTAAATATGAAAAATAAAATAAGTTTTAGTATGTAGTTTTAGTATTTACAATCTTCTGTTAGATGAAAGTGGGATATTTGTGTATTAGAGAATTTGTCAGTGTTGTTTATCATAAATAATAAATGTTATTTTGAAATTTTACATACAGGAGTCGGGGTGAGAGTGTGTGTGTGTGTGTGTGTGTGTGTGTGTGTGTGTGTGTGTGTGTTTGTGTATTTCATTGGAGCTTGGACTTTTTTTCCTTCCATACTGGGGGTTGCACCCAGGGACACTTAACTGAGCTACATCCACACCCTTTTTATTTTTTTGATACAGGGTCTTGCTAAGTTCTGTAGGGCCTCGCTAAGTTGCTGAGCCTGGCCTCAAACTTGAGATTCTTTATTGACTTTATGCTAGTTGTTTTAACTAGTTAATTTTAGTTGCTCCTATAATAATATTACTTGTTTATTGAAAAATAATTCAAATATATATTTGTTTGCTTATTTATTTATGATATTGGGGATTGATCCCCAGCTGTTTTTTTGGGAGTGGGGCCAGGGACCAGGATTGAACTCAGGGGCACTCAAACTCTGAGCCACATCCCCAGCCCTATTTGGTATTTTATTTAGAGACAGGGTTTCACTGAGTTGCTTAGTGCCTCGCTGTTGCTGAGGTTGGCTTTGAACTCACAATCCTCCTGCCTCAGCCTCTTGAACCACTGGGATTACAGGTGTACGCCACCGGCCCAGCCTTATCTGTTTTTTTTTTGTTTTGTATATTTATTTTTTGGTTGTAGTTGTCAATATCTTTATTTTTATTTATTTATTTAATGTGGTGCTGAGGTAACCCAGGGTCTGGCAGGTGGTAGGCTCTACCACTGAGCCACAACCCCAGTCCCTAAACCTTAGCTATTTTTATTTCTTGTATTTTGAGACAGAATCTTGCTTAGTTACTGAGGTTGGCTTCAAACTTATGATTCTTCTGCCTTAGTCTCTGGAATAGCCAGAGGCATGCACCACAACACTTAGATCAAATACATTTTAAAACAATGTTTAAGTGGGAAAACTATTTTCATAATTCATTTCTTTTTTCAAGACATATTCTTGAACTTTCCTCTTCTCTAAATGTGTTTAGTACACATTTAAGGGTCAATATTTGGAACAAAGCAAGAGACTTTATCTCACTAAGTTGCTGAGGTTGACTTTGAATTTGATCCTCCTGCCTCAGCCTCCCAAGTTGCTGGAATTATAGACATGTGAAGAATTAATACTTAAGTCTTTGATAAGAAGAAAAAAAATAAACCTTGCCATGCTATCAAACAATCTGTTAAGGCAAATTGTGTTCAGTAAAACAAAGTTTAGTAAATAGTGTTTTTTTTTTTTTGACGGGGAGGGGAGGGGTGTCAGAGATTGAACTCAGGAGCACTCCACCACTAAGCCACATCCCCAGCACTATTTTGTATTTTATTTAGAGACAGGGTCTCATTGAGTTGCTTAAGCTCTCAAGGTTGCTGAGGCTTGCTTTGATCTTCCTGTCTCAGCCTCCCAAGCCATTGGGATTACAGGTGTGCACCACTGCACCTGGCTTAAATTGTGGTTTTGCTTTCTGTAGTTTGCCCTAATCCAATTATCATGCCATCTATGATTTTATGTATTTTACAGAATGCTTTTTAATAGTTTCACGTGGTCTTGAATATGCTAAACATACAGTCTACCATTGAGCTATAAACCTAGTCCCTGTGATACTGGTTTGTTTTTTTGTTTTTTTGTGGTTTTTTTTGGTACCAGGGGGTTGAACCCAAGGGCAATTAACCACTGAGCCATATCCCCAGCCCTTTTTATATTTTATTAGTGACAGGGTCACTGAGTTGCTCAAGGCCTTGCTAAATTAGTGAGGCTCATTTGAATTTGATATCCTCCTGCCTCAGCCTCCCAACCACTTGGGATTATAGGTGAGCACCACCATGCCAGGTTAGATAGTTTTTAATTGATATCAGCATTTGACACACTGTTTAGTAAAGGGAAAATTTATTCTGAGCTAGGAATTGGTTGTTCATTTTCATTACTTTTCAAAACAAAGTAGCTATATTTGAAAATGTTTAAAATAAAACTATCACTGAGCATGTAGCACATGCCTGTAATCCCAGAAACTCAGAGGAGACTGAAGCAGGAGGATCCCAAGTTTGAGATCCAGCTTCAGCCTCTTAGTGAGATCCTCAGCAACTTAGTGAGAGTCTGTTGCAAAATAAAAAGGACTGGGGAGGTAGCTCAGTGGTAAAGTACCCCTGGATTCAATTACAGTATCAAAAATGTATAATTCTCCAGTAACTTTAAGAAGTTCTCCAGCTTTAGTGCTGTCCAGTAGATCAGTCAACTTTTTGTCTCTTTCAGTGTAATTGCTTTGTATTTCTGTAATAATGTTGAAAGAACAGTCTCTATTTAGTATTATGTGATATATTACTTAAAGGAATATCAAGATAAATTTTAAGTTTGGTATGTGGCTTAGATTGTGTATTGAAATGAAATGGGGAAATTTCCTATAACAGATTTCAAGTAATGTGTTATATTGGTGGAAGTATGGGAGGTTTTTCCTGAACTAAATGAAGTCTCCAGTTAATAAGACCATTGAATGTTTTATGCAAGGAAACAATAATGCTCATTAATGAAATGGTTTGGGAACATATTCTGTAAATATCTGATGTGGGAAATTATTTCAAATGTAGCTTCTGATGAAAATATTTTTCCCTTCCAGGTTTTTCCTCAAAGTTTCAGAACTGTTTGATAAAACTAGAGTAAGTACTAAATTCTAGAGATCTACTGCATAGTGATATATCTGTACTATAATGAACAGTATTGTATTGTATACTTAAAAATCTGCTAAAAGGATACATCTTGTGTCATGTATTATTACCATAATAATTTTTTTCAAAAAGGTAATTAAACCTTTGAGGATCTAAATCTCTACATATAGTAATATTTAACTTGTTGTAGTTGTGAATAATTTATTGAGGAAGATGAGTATATTTCAGGATTATGACAGATTTTAATTTTACTGAGAGTTTTTCAGGAAATTGTTTTTGTTAAAGAGTTTTGGTATTTGTATAAAAGAAAACATTCATTAGGAAGACTGAGTTTGGAGCTGTTGCTGGGGCTCAGCGGTAGCATACTTGCCTCACATGTGTGAGGCATTGGGCTCAATTCTCAACACTGCATGTAGATAAATAAAATAAAAGTTTATAGACAACTTAAAAAAAAAGAAGAGAAGAAGAAGACTGAGTTTATTTTTTATGAAGAACAATCAATCCTTTTCTGGAGCTTTGTAAATTCAGAGGAAGTCTTAGATTATTTTAACTATATCAAGACTGGATTATGGGCTTGGGCTGTGGCTCAGTGGTGGAGCATTTGCCTCACCATGTGTGAGGTAATGGGTGTGATACTTAGCACCACATACAAATAAATAAATAAATATTTTTTTAAAATTTAAAAATTAAGGGCTGTGTTGCTTTTGATATTCTGTAACATGCTGGTTTAAAAATTAATAGTGTTATCTCAGCACCACAGAATAAATAGTAAAAACAGTGTTGGGCCTACTGGTGTAGCTCAGTGATGGAGTTGTTACATGCTTAGCATTTATGAAGCTGCAGGTTTGATCAGTAGTCCCCCGCTCCCCACAAAAATGAATAGTATCATGGGTAAGGTGGTGCACATCTGTAATCCTAGCACCTTGGGAAACTGAGACAGGAGGATCACAAGTTCAAAGTCAGCCTCAGCATGTGGCAAGGCCCTAAGCAACTTAGTAAGACCCTGTCTTAAAATTAAAAATAAAATGTGCTGGGGATGTGGCTCAGTGGTTAAGTGCCTGTGGGTTCAATCTCTGGCACCACCGGGAAAAAAAAAATTGTCAATACGAGGCAAGTATACAACTGTGGTAAAGTTGTACTCCCTGTAGTAATAATTTACTATAATAATTTACTGTTAGAGTCTAGATATTATTTAACAGTTGATAAAACAGTGGAAATGTTTTTTAGCTGTTTAATGGTATTTAGCTGAGAAGTGGTTGCCAGTCCAGTATAGAAATCTGCCAATTGAGTTATGTATAGTAGGGATAAAAAAAAAGAAACTTTCTCACAAAGGACAAATGCGTAGGTGGTGACACCCTCATATCCATAATGCCATTCTTATCCCTTTCATGTTTGTATTACTGAGCATCTTCTAGGAATGTATGGTGGTTTTCTGTGCATTTACATAAAAAGCATAAAGACCTATCCCAAAATATAATTGTGTCAAGTACGCTGAGAAATAGACTTCAAGATAGGATTAGATGTACAAGAGATATATTGTGAAGAATAGAGAGGAAGGAGCACAGTAGGCAGAAAGAACCATCAGACTACAGTACAGTGTGGGAGGCCATCCTCGAATGTGATTTGAGTTACCTCCCTGGCTGGGCGAGAGGCGCTTAGACACAGGTGTCAGAGCTATTCCCCACCCTTCTCCAGGTCCGAGGGCTTGTCTGTGCAGAGGCGTGTCTGGCCACTGCTCCAAAGACCCAGTCATTGCCCCTGATCTTGGGATGCTGCCCCCATTAACCTTCATTGAATGGGATTTTCCCTGGAATTTTTTGTTCCCCAATAAAAGCCCACTGCCTGGCATGTTCTCTCTCTCTTGCTAGTCTCTTCTGTAAGCCTTGCTACCGCATTAGGTGGCTGGAGGCGGGAGCTAGAAGAAGCCGTCCCATATACATGTGGCCTTTTCCACAAGACTATTTTACAACCTGGTGTTTAGTTTCTAGAAGTGAGCCACCCCATATAACAGGAATTGAAAGCTACTGGTTTGTTAAAGCTGAGACCTAGAAACGGGCACAGTGCTTACTATTGGTCAGTCTAAGAACCTTGTTTTAAGGGGTGGGGGCATGCAGCCTACTTTTCAATGGTAGGAGGGGAGTCATATTTTAAAACACCCATACTATCTACTATTATCAATCTAAATAAATTTTTAGCATACTTTGTAAGAAATTCCTGGGCTGGGTGTGTAACTCAGTGGTAGAGCACTTGCCTCACATGAACAGGGCCCTGAGTTTTAATCCCCAGCACTTCAAAAGAAAAAGGATTCCATAAGTTTTGTTTCTCTACAGTGTAGTAATTTTTAGAAGCTTCAAGTTTTTTTAACCTTCTATTGCAGTATATTAGATAAATAGTCATATATACATCAGAAGTGTACATATGACTCAGTGAAATTTCACAATTGTTGTCAACACCAAGATCAAGAAATAAAACATTACCAGCTACACAGAATGCACTGCCCCTCTTCACCTACCTCATAATACACTACTTTCCTAGTTTCTGACACTAGAGATTTATTTTGTTTCTGTTATATAAATGCTTATGTAGTATGTATTCTTTTAGTTTTATTTATTCAACATTGATCCCCATGTTGCATATGTGTATTTCCTTTTTTCTGATTGCTGTATAATATTCCATTAATTTATCTGTTTTACTTTTAGTTGGTAGTCATTTATATAGTTTGTTTTGGGTTCTGTATGTCGGTGTTACTGATTGTGGTTCTGGGCTTGAACCCAGTGGTTCTCTCCCACTGAGCTACATTCCCAACCCTTTTTATTTTGAGAAAGGGTCTAAGTTGCTGAGACTGGCCTTGAACTTGTGATCTTCCTGTTTTAGCCTCCAGAGTCCCTGGGATTACAGGTATGCACCAGTGTGCCCAACAGGGGTTCCTTTTTGGATATTGGAAATTGAAGCCAGAGATACTTTATCACTGAGCTGCATCCCCAGTTCTTTTTATTAGGCAGTGGATCTCACTAATTGCTGAAGCTGGCCCTGAATTTACAATCCTGCTTCAACCTCCCAAGTAGCTAGAATTATAAGCAAGCACCGCTGCCCGCAGCGGGTCTGGGATTCTTTACAGATAATACTGTTAAGACAATTGTGTGGGCTAGGGTTTAGCTCAGTGGTAGAACACTTGCCTAGTATGTGTGAGGCACAGAGTTTGATCCTCAGCATCACATAAAAAATAAATAAAATAAATTTATTGTGTCCATCTACAACCAAAAATATTAAAAGAAAGACAATTGTATATCCTTGGCAGAACTCCAGTATACATTTCTGTTGGTATATATAACTAGGAAGCAAATTGGTGGATCATAGAGTACTCATATGAAAAGCTTCAGTAGATACTGCCAATTTGTTTCCCAAAGTGATTGTACTAATTTACACTTCTAGCAGAATGATTGAGAACATTAAGTTTGCTCCACAGCTTGCTGGTGTGCATGTAGGGTTTTTTGTTTGTTTTTAACTTTTGATGATAATTTCATATTTATAGTAAAGTTAAAAAATAGTACAACATATTCTTATACCTTTGTCACCAAGATTCCAAGAAAATTAGCATATTCTATATTGCTTACAGTTCTTTTATCATAAAAAATTCATATTTATTCTGTTTTATGTCCTTTTGTGTACATCTCTCCTTTTTACAGATAAGAATTATTAGATTTAATATGGCCCTTACTGTTATCCATGATTCCTCTTAATGTCACCAAATGCCCAGTGTATAGATTTTTCCCTGTTATCTCATAAGTAGATTTTTTACAGTATAGTCTGAGTCAGGATCCAAACGAAGCCCGATATTGCATTTGATTGACATTTCTCTTATCCTAGGTCTCTCCAGATTCAAAGAGTTCTCATCTTTTTAAGTCTGGCTTGGTTACTTCCCATTTCCATCCCAGCTCAATTTACTACATGTTGATGCTTCTTTGGTGTCCTCAAGTACTTTTTATTAATGCTTTGACCAGATTTTCTACTTAAGAAGGTTTGGTTTGAATTATCTAATCTGCCATTGCCAGCCTTTGCTACCTTAAAATCATATGTACATAGCACTTGCCATTGAAATAAATAGATAAATGAAGCTATTGACATTAACAAGCTATTGATGTTGACACCTGTTGTAGCCAAGCACTGGAATCAGATATAAAATCTTTCTGTAAGTTCACTAATGTCATTGATCTGATTTTTCTGTTCATGTTTTGTCAGAGTTGCAAAGAAAAGCAAAAAACTAGAAGGAAGGAAAAGGGAAAGAAAGCTAGATAAAACAGATACTGCAGTTATTTATAACATTAATTTTTTTCGTAATTATTGAGAATGTTGAGTGATGATTTATTGATTTCATACCCAGTTCCCCCCTTTTTTCAGAAAATAGAAGCAAGAGTATCTGCTGATGAAGACCTCAAACTTTCTGACCTTTTGAAATATTACTTAAGAGAATCTCAAGCGGCTAAGGTAACTTTATTGTTCGTTTCTTTACAGGTTGCTGGACTTAAACTGTTTAAAAGATAGCTTATTTTGGGATATTATATTTTCAAATGTAAATTTTTTTTCTCCTCTTGGAATTGTAGATCAGGGAATCCCACATAAAAGTTTATAAACTTTTGGAGCTGGGATTGTGGCTCAGAGGAAGAGTGCTTGCCTCGCATGCATGAGGTTCGATCCTCAGCACCACATAAAAATAAAATAAAGATATTGTGTCTGTAACTAAAAAATAAGTATTTTTTTAAAAGTTTATAAACCTTTGATATAATATGATCTAGAAATTAAAAAAATTATACCAAATTAAAAAATTTGGTATAATTCTTTAGGTAAACTCCTGCAAAAACATAATGAAGTTTGTATGAGTCCTCCATCGAGGATGAAAGCACCATGAAACAAAAACATGCTTAATTTTAGGGCAATTCACATTTCTTGTTAGAAAGCTATGTGCAAAAAACCTCTTCGTAATCAAAAACATTTTTTAAAATATTTTTTTAGTTATAAATGGATCTTTTATTTTATTTATTTATTTATATGCAGTGCTGAGGATCGAACCCAGGGCCTCACAGATGCCAGGCAAGTACTCTACCATTGAGCCACAACTCCAGTCCTCAAAAACATTTTTTAACATAGATGTCTACAAAGCACTAAAAACTTAAGATATTCTACAGAAATTCCTATCTGATCAGAGGTATTTATTTATTTATTTATTTTGGTACTGGGAATTAAACCCAGGGCCACTTTAACCATTGAGCCAAGTCCTCATTCAGGTTTTTTTTTTTTTTTTTTTTTTTTTAATATATTTTATTTAGAGACTGGGTCTCACTAAGTTGCTTAGGGCCTTGCTAAGTTGCTGAGGCTGGCTTTGAACTCATAGTCCTCCTGCCTCAGCTTCCAGAGCCACTGGAATTATAGACATGTACCACCATGCCCGTCTGACTTTTTTTTTTTTTTTTTTTTTTTTTGTACCAGGGATTAAATCCAGGGGCGCTTTAATTACCAAGCCACTTCCTGATCCTTTTTTTTTAAAATATATATATATTTTTAGTTGTAGGTGGACACAATACCTTTATTTTATTTTTTTGTGGTGCTGAGGATCGAACCCAGTGCCTCACACTTGCTAGGTGAGTACTCTGCCACTGAGTTGCTATAGCGCCTTGATAAGTTGCTAAGGCTGGCTTTGAACTAGTGATCCTCCTGCCTCACCCTCCTGAGCCGCTGGGATTACAGATGTGTATCACCTTGCCCAGCCTGGCTGACAATTTTTATCAAATAATCAAAAACCTTTTGAGTATTTAGACACTTATAGGTGTATTGTCCACAGCTAGGTATTGTGGTATATGCATGTAGTTCAAGCATCTTTGGAGACTGAGGCAGGAGTATCACAAGTTCAAGGTTAGTCTTAGCAATTTAGTGAGACCCTATGTCAAAATAAAAAGGACCAAGGATGTGGTCAGTGGTAAAGGGTCTCAGGATTCAATCCCCAGTACCAAAAAAAAAAAAAAAGTATATTGTTTTATTTTACACAAAACAACAAATATGTACTTATTTAATATACATTGTAAACACTTAACCAGAGACTTAATTTAAAACAAAACAAGTTATTTCACTTCTGGGTGTTTACCCACAAGAAGTGAAGTCATATTTCTATGCATACCTTCACAGCGATTTTATTTGTAATAGTTTTAAATTGGTAACAACACAGATGTCTATACAGACTGTGCTATTGGCATACTGTGGAATACCACTCAACAATAAAACAGAATGAGCTACAGATAAGATGAAACAATGTGATGAACTTAAAAGTAATTTGGGGCTGGAATGAAGCTCGGTTGTAGAGCACTTGCCTAGCATGCATGAGCCCCAACATGTGGCAAATGAATAAATGACCCCACTTTATTTTTATTTGTTTTATTTACAGAATGAAAGAGACCAGGCAGGGCTGGGGATGTGGCTCAAACGGTAACGCGCTCGCCTGGCATGCACGGGGCGCTGGGTTCCATCCTCAGCACCACATAAAATAAAGATGTTGGGTCTGCCAAAAACTGAAAAATAAATATTAAAAAAAAGAAAGAGACCAGGCAACAAAGTCTCCCACCCATGTCCCACCCTGGTAGGGGGAATGGGGTTCCCTTCAGTGGAATGGGCTAGCTGAGAAATAAAAGCTAGGAAAAATAGAACGGCAGATGAACCGTAGAACATAAAAAGTAGTTTCAAAAGCAGAGGCAGGACTGGCAAGCTGACCAGACAGATCGGGCTCCTGACAAAATGGGGCCTGTGCCTGCTTTATTTATATCCAGAGACATTGAAGAGATTCTATAAAATGTTCTTTTCCAAAAAAGGTTAAAGGTGGCTGGGGTTGTGGCTCAGTGGTAGAACACTTGCCTCACATGTGTGAGACACTTGGTTCGATTCTCAGCACCACATATAAATAAATGAATAAAATAAAGGTTCATCAACAGCTAGCTTTAAAAAAAAAAAAAGGTTAAAGGTAGGCTGTTCAGTTCTTAATGGGTTATGCCATCTCTGGTGCTACTATGAGGAACCTTTCTAGCAGAGCAGAGGGGAAGGTCACATGCTTTTAGCTGTCAGTCACTGCAGGAGAGCCACTAGAAGTTCCCAATGCCAGGCCTATCCCTCCTTGGCTTCCATGCCAAGAGAAGGTCCTCATGTATTTCATGGTCCTCATGTATTTCACTGGGTTCGATCCTCAGCACCACAAAAAAATAAAATAAAGGTATTGTGTCTACCTACAACGCCAAAATCTATAGTTTACACTCTTGATTTTGTGTGTTCTTTGGGTTTGGAAAAGGTATAGACATGTACCATTATTATAGTATTATATAGGATAGTTTCAGTGTCCAAAAAAATGTGCTATGTTCTGTCTGTTCATCTTCTCTATCCCCAGCTTGATATAGTTTTTATTTATTTTATTTTACTGATTTATTTTTATTATTATTGATTGTTTTTTAAGACAGGGTTTGTGTTGCCCAAGCTGGTCTTGAACCCTGGGCTCAATGATCTTGCTGCCTCAGCCTTCTGAGTAGTTAGAACCATGAGCATGTGCTACCATACCTGGCTAACCACTTAGCTTTTACTGTCTTCATAGTTTTGCTTTTCCTGAGTGTCATGTAATTGGAATCATACAGCATGTGACCTCTTCAGATTGACTTCTTTCACTTAGTAATAAGCATTTAAATTTCTTCTGTTGTCTTTTCTTGGCTTGATAACTAATTTCTTTTAAAGATATGTAATATTTCCTTATTTGGATATACCATAGCTTATCCATTCATCTACTAAAGACCATGTACGTTGCTTTCAAGTTTTAGCAATTATAAATAAAGCTGCTATAATTACCCATGTGCAGGCTTGTAAAGGCATTCATTGGTGTAAGTAAAGAGTGCAATTGCTGGGCTGGGGCTGTGTAGCTCAGTGGCAGAGCGTTTCCTTAGCATGTGTGAGTTTGACCCTTAGTACCATATAAAAAAATAAATAAAGGCATGCTTGCTGTCCATCTATAAAAATTTTTTTAAGTGAAATTGCTTTGTCATAGAGTAAGACTGTGTTTAATTTTGTAAGAAACCACCAAACTGTCTTCCAAAGTTGGTGTACCATTTGCATTTCTACTAGCAATGTCTGTATCCTTGCCCGCATTGGTGTATATTGTCTGTGTTCTGGATGTTGGCCATTCTAATAGATATATAGTGGTATTTCATTGTCTCCCTCCCTCCTTCCTTTCTTTCTTTCTCTTTCTCTTTTTCACTGAGCATTGAACCCAGGAACACTTTGCCACAGAGCTACATCCCCAGTCCTTTTTATTTATTTATTTATTTTTTATTTTGAGACAGGATCTAAGTTGTTGGAGTCTTACTAAGTTTCTGAGGCTGCTCTCGAACTTGCAAACCTCCCTTGGCCAGTCCAGTCACTGGGATTATAAGCATGTACCATTATGCTGACTCTCCTTGTATTTTAATTCACATTTCTCTAAAATGATGTGAAACATGTTTTCATATGTTGATCTGTCTTGTGTTTTGTTTTTGGTAAGGTGTCTCTTGCCCATTTTTTTTTTAATAGTTATAGGTGGTCACAGTGTCTTTATTTTACTTTATGTGGTGCTGAGAATTGAACCCATGCCTCACACATGCTAGGCGCATGCTCTACCTCTGAGCCACAACCCCAGCCCTCTTTTGCTCATTTTTAAGTTGGATTGTTTATATTTTTTCCTAGTCTGTGACTTGTCTTCTCATTTTCTTTTTTTTTTTTTTTTAATGTGTTGCTGGGTTTGAACTTAAGGCCTTGTGCATGTGGGGCAAGCACTCTACCAGTTGAGCTGTATCCCCTTGTCTTCTCATTTTCTTTCTTTTTTTTTTTTTTTAAAGAGAATTTTTAATATTTATTTCTTAGTTTTTGGCGGACACAACATCTTTGTTGGTATGTGGTGCTGAGGATCGAACCCGGGCCGCACGCATGCCAGGCGAGCGCACTACCGCTTGAGCCACATCCCCAGCCCGTGTCTTCTCATTTTCCAGGCAGCATCTTTTGCAGACAAATTTTTATTTAAAACAAACAAACAAACAAACTTATTTGGGTGCTGGGAATCAAACTCAGGACCTCATTAGTGCTAGGAAAGTGTACTACCAAACCCCCCATCCCTTCTAGGAGTTTTATAGCCTTGCCTTTTATATTTAGGTGTATGATTCATTTTAGTTAACTTTTGTGAAGGGTGTAAAATCTAAGTATAATTTAAACATTTTTTATTGCATGTGGATTTTTATTTGTTTCAGAACCTCTTATTACTGTGTGGTGGCATACACCTGTATTCCTAGCAATTTGGAGGCTGAGGCAGGAGAGAAGCACAAGTTTAAGGCCAACCACAGCAACTTAGTGAAACCCTTTCTCACCCCCAAAAAGAGGGCGGTGGACTGGGAATGCATCTCAGTGGTAAAGTGTTTTTGGGTTCAATCCCCAGTACTAAAGAAAAAAAAAATAAACCAAACCAGAACTCTTTGAAAAATCTCTTTGTTCTTTGTCTTATCTTTGCTCCTTTGTGAAAAGATCAGTTGACTGTATTTGTGTGGTTCTATTTCTGGGCTGTTTTTGACCATGTTGCTAAAACAGTGTTCTATTGATCTATTTGTCTGTTCTTTCATCATACAAAATCCTCTGTAGTATAGTAAGACTTGAAATTGGGTAATGTTAGTCTTGCAACTTTGTTCTCCTTCCATATTGTGTTGGCTATTGTAGGTTCTTTGCTTCTCTGTTTAAACTTTAAAATCAGTTTGTTGATATTTACAAAGTAACTTGCTGGGATTTTGATTGAATTGCATTGAATATGTAAATCAAGTTTGGAAGAATTGCTATCTTGCAAATATTGAGTCTTTCTGTCCATGAATATGGAATATCTATTTATTTAGCTTTTTTCTTTCTTTCTTTTCTTTCTTTTTTTTTTCTTTTCTTTCTTTCCAGTTGGGGGTGGGTTACCAGGGATTGAACTGGGGGCCACTCAAATACTGAGCTACATCCCCAGCCCTTTTTTGTATTTTATTTAGAGATAGGGTCTCACCGAGTTGCTTAGTGCCTCACTTTTGCTGAGGTTGGCTTTGAACTCGAACTCCTCCTGCCTCAGCCTAAGGTACTGGGATTACAGGCATGCACACTGCACCCAGCTTCTTTTATTTCTTTCATCAGAGATTTGTAGTTTTCTTCATGCAAATCTGGTATATCTTTATGAAATAAATGTCTAAGTATTTCATTTTGTTTCATTTTGGGGAGTGTCACTGTAATTTTTTTTTTTTAACAAATTCCAATTGTTCATTACCAATATGTAAGAAAGTGGAGGCACAAGCCTGTAATCCCAGTGGCTCAGGAGGCTGAGTGAGGAGGATCTGGAGTTCAAAGCCAGCCTCAGCAAAGACAAGGTGCTTAGCAACTCAGTAAGACCCTGTCTCTAAATAAAATACAAAATAATGTGGGGATGCACATGCTCAGTGGTTGAGTGCCTCTGAGTTCCATCCCCAGTACCCCCCCAAAAAAGGTGATTTACTTTTGTATATATTAACCTTGTGTCCTCCGGTCTTGTTGTAATCATTTATTAGCTCCTATTCCCTCCAGGAGATTTTTTTTTTCCCCTTTATTTCAGATTTTCTGCAGAGTCAGGTCTATGTACAAAGACAGTGTTATTTCTCCTTCCTGATTTGTATGCCTTTTATTTCCCTTTCTTATTGCATTAATTAGAACTTTTACAGTGTTGAAAAGGAGTGATTAGAAGAGACATCCTCCTTGTTTTGTTTCTGATCTTAGCAGAATACTTTTAGTTTCTCCCATTGAGTATGATGTTTTTTGGAGATTTTTTTCTTATCGAGTTGAGAAAAATTTCCTTCTAGTTTGAGTTTACTGAGTCAGTCAACTGATTTTGACAGCATGCTAAGATAATGCAGTAGGGACAAGAATGATTTTGTTGGGCGAGGGGGCCCATGCCTGTAATTCCAGTGGCTCTGGAGGCTGAGGCTGGAGGATTGCAAGTTTAAAGCTAGCCTCAGTAAAAGGAAGGCGCTAAGCAACTCAGTGAGACCCTGTCTCTAAATAAAATACAAAATAGGGCTGGAGATGTGGCTAAGTGGTTGAGTACCCATGAGTTCAATCCCTGGTATTCTCTGCAACGCCCCCCCCCCCAAAAAAAATGATTTCAACAGTTGATACTGGGACAGCTATAGCCACATGCAAAAGGATGAAATTTGACCCCTTCCTAACAGAACATATAAAATAGCTAAAACTGAAAAACTTTTAGAATACTACCCAGATATAAATTTTCTTGATCTTGAATTAGTTAGGTAATAGTTTAAGCTTATCAACCAGTGAGAAAAATAAAACAAACTCTATTAAAATTAAATTGTCACTGAGTACTGTGGCACATGCCTGTAATCCCAGTAGCAGGAGGATCATGAGTTTGAGGTTGGCTTATGTGATTTAGTGAAATCCTGTCTCAAAATAAAAAGGGCTGGGAATTTGTCTCAAATTCCTGGATTCAATCCCAGTATTAGAAAAATAAATACATTAATTAATAAACTTAAATATTGTATATATCTGTATAATGAAATACTATTTTGCAATAGAAAGGAACGAAGTAACTAATTCATGTTACAGTATGGATGAACTTGAAACTTAATAAATGGTAGAAGCCACAGACACAAAAGATGCATGTTATATGATTCAGTTTTATGAAATATTCAGAATAGACCAATCTGTACTAGATTAATAGCCACGTATTGCACGCCTGTAATCCCAGCTGCTCAGGAGGTGAGGCAGGAGGATTGCAAGTTTGAGGCCAGCATGGGCAACTTATTGAGATACTGTCTCTAACAAACCAACCAGTGTGTGGGGGGGGGGACAAAGTATGTAGTTCAGTGATAAAGTACTTGCTAGCGTATGCTAGGCTTCAGAGTGCTAAAAAAGAAGAAAGAAAGAAAAAGTGAAGGGAACAAAAGCAGAGTAATGGTTGCCTAGGGCTAAAATTGGTTATGGTGATGGTTTTATAATTGTCAGCATACTAAAAACCATTAAATTTTGTAGTTTGCTTGTTTGTTTGTTTATTTTATTAGCTACACATGACATTACAATGATCTTGGCAATTCATACATTTGAATCAATTGGAGTATAATTTCTCTTTTTAAATTTTGTAGTTTAAATGGTATGTATGGTGTGAATTATGTCTCAGTAAAGATGTTAATTTAAAAAGACATTTATGGCCTGGGGGTGTAACTCAGTCAATGGCAGAGTGCTGCATGTGCAAGGTCCTGGGTCAGAACAGAATAAACAAACAAAAAAGTAACTGTATTATTCACTATATAATTTTATATCTGGGGGGCTGGGGACGTGGCTCAAGCGGTAGCGCGCTCGCGGCCCGGGTTCGATCCTCAGCACCACATACAAACAAAGATGTTGTGTCCGCCAAAAACTAAAAAATAAATATTGAAATTCTTTGAGGAAAAAAAATTTATATCTGGAGGTGGTGGTAGTAGAGATAGTAGAGTGAAACTACTAGAAACATAACATCATACGTTATGATATATTGTTTTATAGGATCTCCTCTACCGAAGATCTCGATCACTAGTGGATTATGAAAATGCTAACAAAGCACTGGATAAAGCAAGAGCGAAAAATAAAGATGTTCTACAGGCTGAAACATCCCAACAATTATGTTGTCAGAAGTTTGAAAAAATATCTGAATCTGCAAAACAAGGTACTGTTAACTTACCTTTTAATCACAAGGTATGCTTCATGATTATTATGTGAATTAACTCTAATTTATTTTTTTATTGTTCACAGAACTTATAGATTTTAAGACAAGAAGAGTTGCTGCATTTAGAAAAAATTTAGTGGAACTTGCAGAATTAGAACTGAAGCATGCAAAGGTAGTATTGTGTTAAAAGATTTAATAAATTTAAATGACATGACATTTAAAATTGAGTCAGTTATAAAATTGATAATCCTTTAATGATAGTTACTTCTGTAAGTGTAAGGACATCCTAAGAACTGTTCTTGAATGAGAATTATGTTTTCCAAGATGATTATACTGCTTCAAAATAGTTGGTTTAACTTTTTACTAGGGATTGAACCCAGGTGCTTTACCACTGAGCTACATCTCCAGTTCTTTATTTTGTTAAGATAGAATCTTGCTAAATTGCTCTGAGTCGCAGGGATTATAGGCATGCCCCATTCTGTTAAATATTTGGTTTTAGTAAATAAATGGCTTCCTTCTGGTCTGTTTGGTATTTGTTTACTTTGAAGTAAACCTCTTTTTATTATTATTATTTTTTTTTCAGTTGTAGATGGACACAGTAACTTTATAATTTTTATGTGGTGCCGAGGATTGAACCCAGTGCCTCACATGTGCTAGGTGAGCACTGTACTTCTGAGCCACAACCTCTTCTTGCATGTAATATAAAGGTAAAGCTTGGCTCAAACTATGGTAATTTTTTTTTTTTGGTGGTGCTGGGGATTGAACCTAGGACCTTGGGCATACAATGTAAGCCCTCTACCAACTGAGCTATAACGCCAGCCCTAAAAATAGATAATCTCAGAATTGAGAAATATTTTAAAGATTATTTAATTCAAGCAAGACTATTGCTCTGAAAGAATCTAGGACCTAACAGGAAAATATTTTTTAACTAGTTTTTTTTTTTCCAAGTATTTTTAGTTTAAAAAAAAAAAAAAGAAAGAAAATTGTTGATGGTGAACACATGGTTTTGGGAACTTTTTTTTGTGTATGTGTGTGTTCTGGGGTTTGAACACATGCTAGGTATGTACTTTACCACCAAGCTATACCCCCAGCACTATAAATTTTTTATATTAAAGAAATTTTTAAAAGAATAAACCAAAAATGTTTATTTAACATTTCTATCTTTAGAGAGACTATAAATACAAAATGTATTTAAATTTATCCAAGAAATTAATATAAACTTTTAGGTGTTTTTTTTGTTGTTGTCGTTTTTGGTTTTTTTTTTGGGGGGGGGTCAGTTAAACCAATAATGTTTATTATTAAGGATAAGTACCCTTAAAGGTACTTCACTACTGAGCTATATCCCCACCCACCCATCCCTTTTTTTTTTTTTTTAAGAGACAGAGTCTCACCGAGTTGCTTAGTGCTTCACTTTTGCTGAGACTGGCTTTGAACTGGTAATTCTCCTGCCTCAGCCTCCCGAGCTGCTGATATTACAGATGTGCGTTACTGCACCTGGCTATGTTTTATTTTGAGACAGGTTCTCGATAAATTATTGAGGCCTGCCTCCAAATTGCTGTCCTCCTGTTTCAGCCTCTTCAGTTACTAGTATTACAGAAATGTACCACCACACCCAGTTTAAGTGTAATTTTTTTGATAGATTAGAGCATTTACATTCTTTTTAATTCTTAAAGCTAAAAACTGCACCAAGGTATTTGGAATCTATATTCCTATAAGGAATACAGATCTGCATCAACTAATGAATGGGTCTAAAGTAATGAAGATAAATTTATTTTATATTTATTTATATATTTATTTATTTTTAAAAGGACTTGAGAAATCATTTAAACCAGAAGATTTTTTTTTAAAAAAGAGTGAGAGAGAGAATTTTAATTTTTTTTTTTTTTTAGTATTTGGCAGACACAACATTTTTGTTTGTATGTGGTGCTGAGGATCGAACCCGGGCCGCACGCATGCCAGGCGAGCGCGCTACCACTTGAGCCACATTTCCAGGCCCCTGAAGATAAATTTAATTCCCCTTTTATAATAGACCTTACTTAAGGTACCTTTTTTTATAAGATAGCTTTTATGTCTGTTTCTGTGTTGATAGGTATTGAACCCAAGACCTTGAGAAAACCAAGATGTGTTCTACCAGTGAACTACATCTGAGCCAAGATAGCTTTTTTCACTACCATATTGCTCTAGCTGGATTTGGCTTATAATGATGCCTTTTTCAGTATGCTAGTTCTTCGCTGGGTGTGGTGGTGCATGCCTGTAATCATAGTAACTTGGGAAGCTGGAGGATCCGAGTTCCAGGCCAGCCTCAGCAGTTTATCGAGGCCCTCAGCAACTTAGCAAGACCTTGTCTCAAAATAAAAAGGATTGGGGGGCTAGGGTTGTAGCTCAGTGGTAGAGCACTTGCCTTGCATGCATGAGGCACTGGGTTCTATCCTCAGCACCACATAAAATAAATAAATAAAATAGATTGTGTCCATCTACATTGTTTATATTTAAAAAAAAAAAAAGGATTTGGGATGTGGCTCAGTGGTTAAGCACTCCTGGGTTCATTCCCCAGTAACTCCCCTCCCAAAAATGTTTTGATAAGCTTGGCATGATTTAATTTTATTGAACCTGTGTTGGTTTCTAATATCCACTGTTTTATTCTTTTTAAAGAGATTTGAACTAGCAAGAATTCTGCTGTAAGGGCTGGGATGTAGCTCAATGGTACAGTACTTGCCTAGCACAGGCAAGGCTGTGGTTCAATCCACAGCACCACCATCACCACAACCAAAGAAATTACTAAATTTTGTAGATTGGGGGTTGGCAAACTAGTCTGTTTTGGTACAGCCTGTGAGCCAAGAATGATGTTCACATTTTTAAATGTTTGTTTAAAAGCAAATGAAGAATAGTGATAATTACATGAAATTCAAATTTAAGTATCTGTAAATAAGATTTTCTTGGAACACAGCCATTCATTCGAGTTTGTCTCTGGCTGCTTATGCCATGGAGTAGTTGAAACAGAAACCAAATGTCTCTCCAGTGCAACAATATTTACTGTTTAGTCTTTTGCAGAAAAAGTTTGCTGATTTCTGCCTCTGATTTCTAGACTCTGTACCTTTATAAACCTTTTGAAATGAGTTTTTCCCTGTATTCAGATTTCTTTCCCCTCCCCCATTCTTTTTTTGTGGGGATGGGGGGCAGGTACCCGGGATTGAACTCGGAGGCATTCCACCAGTGAGCTACATCCCCATTCCTATTATGTATTTTATTTAGAGACAGGGTCTCATTGAGTTGCTTAGTACCTCACCATTGCTGAGGCTGGCTTTCTCTATGTTATTTGTTTATTTATTTATTATTTAATTATTTTTTAAAATTTTATATATGACAGTGGAATACATTACAATTCTTATTACACATATAGAGCACAATTTTTCATGTCTCTGGGTGTATACATAGTATATTCACACCAATTTGTATCTTCTTATGTGTACTTTGGATAATAATGATTATCACTTTCCACCAACATTAATAACCCCATGCATGCCCATCCCTTCCCCTCTAACCACTCTGCCCTATCTAAAGTTCTCTATTCCTCCCATACTCCCCCTCCCTACCCCACTATTTTTTTTCTTTTTTCTTTTTTTTTTACCATACGATTTATTTTTATTTTTTTTCAGTCATACATGACAGCAGAATGTATTTTGACATCTAATACATACATGGAATGTACATACATCAATCATAATGTCTATTCTGCTGCCCTTCCTATCCCCCCTACTCCTCCCCTCCTCTTCCATCCTTTCTCTCTATCCAATCTAATGAGACACACTGTTTTTTTCTTTTTCTCATCACAACATCATACATGTATTCTGTGTAACAGTGAGGTTCTCCTTCCATCTTTCGTGCAACTCTCCTTCTCCCTCTTTTTCCCTCCCACCTCTCTTCCCTATTTAGTGGTAGTCTTCTCATGCTCTTCCTCCCTATCCCATTTTGAGTCACCTCTCTTATATCAGAGAAGACATTCGGCATTTGTTTTTTAGGGATTGGCTAACTTCACTTAACATAATCTGCTCTAATGCCATCCATGTGCCTACAAATGCCATGATCTTGTTATTTTTTATTTTTTTATATATTTAGGTTTAGGTGGACACAATATCTTTATTTTATTTTTATGTGGTGCTGAGAATCAAACCCAGTGCCAATCTTGTTATTTTTTAGTGCTGAGTAATATTCCATTGAGTGCTGAGTAATATTCCATTGCCTCCCCCACTATTTTTAAACAAAAGTTTATTCTTAAATTTGCAACAGACTTCAAGATAACCTTCATTCTAGCTTTAGGTGGCAAAAGATATTATAGCAGGGAATTCAGATATTTAAATATGAATGAAATCAAGGTCACACATCTCAGGCTCAAACAACTACTTACTTTTTGACCAATTTCTTAATTTCCCCTGTGGCCTAGGGGTCTTTTCCCACAGGCCTTCACATTTAGCTTCTCTAGTTTTTTCTCTTTTTGTTTCTGCTCATCTTTCTCATCCATGTCTTGAGCTGTTTCAGGAGCTACTTGCTACTTTTGTAGCTGGACATTGTTCCTGCCTCCTATTTCCTAGACCCTGCTCATTGTATTCAGATTCTCTTAAATGCTTTTGAAAATCTGAACAATTCCATTTTTTAAATTGAGTTATAAGATTTGTACATCTTTATGAGGTACATTATGGTAATTCAGTACATATACACAATGTAAAATAATGAAATCAGTTGTAAGTATTTCCATTTCTCCAACATTAATCCTTTTTATGTATTGGAAATTTTCATACTCTACTGGTTTTGAAATATAGTTTATTTATTTTATGGTTCAGGGATTTGAACCTGGGGGTACTTTACCATTGAGCTATATCCCCAGCCCTCTTTTTATTTTTTATTTTGAGAAAAGGGTCTCACTAAATTGCCTACTGTGGCCTCAATCTTAGGATCATTCTGCATCAGCCTCCTGGGTAGCTGGTATTGTAGGCATGGACCTCCTCATCTTGCTGTTGTAGATTAAACAAACACTAGTTACCCTACTGTGCTAAAGAAAAACCAGAAGTAATTCTGCCACTCTGTTTTGATGCCCTTTATGGAACTTGTTCTGTCCATCTTTTATCCCTGCCCTTCCCAGTTGAACAATTCCATTGTAGAATCCACATAAATTGTTTTGAAAATACTAGATATTAATAAAATGTACAGTAAAGGTGGTTGGAAACTACTTTGGATTTCATTTATTATAGTTATGCCTTGCCACATGATTGAAATCCAGTTATAACGGCAAGCTAGATTAGATCTCTTGTATTCTTTATTTTAAAAAGAATTTATTTTTTAGTTGTAGTTGGACAAAATACATTTTTTTTAAAATTTTTATGTGATGCTGAGGATCAAACCCAGGGCCTCACATGTGCTAGGCAGCACTCTACCCCTGAGCCACAACCCCAGTCCCAGATCACTTGTGTTCTTGAACATAGTCTTATTGTTCCCCGCACTGGAGATCTAACCCAGGCTAAGCACATGCTTCCCTGCTGAACTATACCCCCCAGCTTCTCCACTGACATTTTTGAAGAGTACAGGACTATTTGTAGAATACCCCTGTTTTAGTTAGCTTTTTCACTGCTGTGACAAAAATAACTAATAAGAACAATTTTAGAGGAGGAAAGTTTATTTAGGGCTCACCCCTAACCTAACTTTTAAAAAAAATTGGGGAACTAGGGTTGTGGCTCAGAGGTAGAGCACTTGCCTACCATGTGTGAGACACTGGGCTTGATCCTCAGCACCACATAAAAATAAAATAAAGATATTGTGTCCACCTGTAACTAAAAAATAAATACAAAAAAAACCAAAACCCTTTTATACCAGGGATTGAACCCAAGAGTGCTTAACCATTGAGTCATATCCCCAGTACCAACCCACCCCCCACCCCCCCAAAGAAAGATACTTTATACTTTGTAGTTATGAGGGAGGTATTCTGTGGAGAGAAGTACTTTGGGACTATATAAATATCCCATAACCAGTACTTTTCAGTATAACTTTGTATAGTAATAGCAGTGTTCTAGAATCAGCATTGTCCAATATGATGACCACTGATCACTTTTAGCTGTCAGACACTTAAGATATGGGTAGTGCTGCTGCAGAACTGAGTTTTTAATTTCATTTAATTTTAATTGATGAGAAATAGTTACTTATGGCTAGTAACTATAGTATTGACAGTGTATTTCCACATTGCTTTTAGGATCCATTGATTAAAGCTAGGTGCTACACTGTAATCCCAGCAACTTGGGAGGCTGATGTAGGAAGTTCAAGGCCAGTCTGGACAACTTAGTGAGACCCTGTATCAAAAATATGAGAAGGGGGCTGGGGATGTGGCTCAAGCGGTAGCGTGCTCGCCTGGCATGCGTGCGGCCCGGGTTCAATCCTCAGCACCACATACAAAGATGTTGTGTCCTCCGAAAACTAAATAAAATAAATATTTTTTTTTTAATTTTTTAAAAAAATATGAGAAGGGTAGGGGATGTAGCTCCGTGATAAAGTGCCTCTGGGTTCAATCCCTAGTACTCATTCACCCCCACAAAAGTGTCTGGGGATGTAGCTCAGTGGTAGAATACCCTGAGTTCAATCCCCAGTATTATGTCCCACCTACCCCACCCCACCCCCCACTAAAAAAATAATGATTCTTGCCTGAATCACTTTTTTTTATGATAGTTGCCAAATGTCGATTTCCTTCCTCCTTTTGGGGGTGTGTGGGGGGGTACTAGGAATTAAATCTAGAGGCCCTTTACCACTGAGCCATATCCCTACCCCTTTTTTAAAATTTTGAGATAGGGTCTCATTAAGTTGTCAAGGCTATTCTTGAATTTATGAGCCTCAGCTTCCAGAATCACTGGGATTATAGGCATATGCCAACATGCCCTACTTCTTTTATTTTTTTTAGTACTGGGGATTGAACTCAGGGGTGTTGTAGCACTTAGCTACATCCCTAGTCCTTCTTTTTGCTTTGTATTTTGAGAAAAGGTCTCATTAAGTTCCTGAGAGTCTCACTGAGTTGCTGAGGCTGGCCTTGAATTTGGGATCCTCTTGCCTCAGCCTCCTAAGTCTCAAGGATTGCAGTGTCCAGCTTTTTTTTTTTTTTTTTTTTTTTTGATGGGGCTGGGGAGCAAATCCAGGACCTCACACATACTAAGCAAATGCAGGTACACAAATGGTTGTGTTTTTGTTTTTGTTTTTAATTCCATCATCATTCTTCCATTGACTGTCTTCTGTAAGGAAGAGTTGTCCCTTATTATCTATAAATTTGGATGCAAGGGGCTGGGGATGTGACTCAAGCGGTAGCGCGCTTGCCTGGCATGCGTGCCGCCCGGGTTCGATCCTCAGCACCACATACAAAGAAAGATGTTGTGTCCGCCGAAACTAAAAAATGAATATTAAAAAGAATTCTCTCCCTCTCTCTCTCTCTTTAAAAAAAAAAATTTTTTTTTGGATGCAAGTTCATTGGTTCTACCCAGGGGTATGCAGGTACAAGGGATAATTTTCTAGAATACTTTTTTAAGTGGTCTGTGTTTCCAAAAATTGTACATTTATGCTAATGTATATATAGCTAAAGGAAGCAATAAAACCTGTCGTAAAATTAGGAGTCAAGTTCAATAATTAAACTTAGACACAAAAGGCATATTTTATCCTTATTAGAACATGTCAGATAATCCAAACCATTAATATTGGTCTAGATAGAAATTTATTGAAGTATCTGGGTTTTTTTTTTTTTTTTTTTGGTCTTTAAACCTTTATTTGACTGTAATGAATGGCTGTTTGCAAAATTCTGGAATCTTAACAAATTTTAAATGGTTTGGTTTCTAATCGTGTATATTTTCAGTAAGATGTTTTCAAACTGTTTTGAATTAAAGACATTGATAACTTATTTTTTCTTTCTTTTTAGGGTAACCTCCAGTTACTGCAGAACTGCCTGGCAGTGTTAAATGGAGACACATAAGCCACATTCTACTTCCTATTAAAAAGGGCTGCCTTCCTTTAAATCTTATTTTTGTTTTCTTAATGATGTTAAAGCATTTATGCTCACTGAAAACAAAACAGCTGACAAAGTGCATCTACTCTTCTTTTTCTGGGAAATAGTGGAGCAGCGCTGTGCACCCGCAATGCCCATCTGTGTGATGTGAGGCTGCACTCTGCTCCTCTAGACAGTGATCTGTCATCGTACACTCGTCCTACTCAGAAGCCCAAAGTTCGGTCTTTATTTTTAAGTAGCCTCTATAACTGTGTTTACTTTATAAATAGTATTCCTTATGGCTGCCAATCTTATTTACCTTTAAATAATTTCTGAAGTTTAACCTTTTTAAAATACATTGTTCAAACAAGATAAAGATTGCCTTTCTGAATTTTTTTTTAAATTTCATTTTTAAAAAGCATTGTATACTTTATTTCATTCATTCTTGTAAAGCATCTTAATCAAACTTACGTTTAATTAATCAACATAAAAGGTTTGGGCCAGACTTTATGTAATCTTTAGAAGTATGATTTCTGAAGAAAAGCAAATGCATTTGTATGTTTGCCTTAAACTTGTAGACTAAACCAATTATTGTAAAATAACCAGCGATAACAGTTATAGTTTTTAACTTTGTGGTCATGGTATCACTCTAAAATTTTGGAGTAGTTCTAATAAATCTACTCCGATATTATGCTTTACAATGCAGGTCTTGATTTCTCCTTTTCCCCCCTATTTCTTTTAAAATGGCATATTGAACCAGGTTCACTAATCCCTTTAGAAAAGAATGAACTGCTCACCCATGTGCACTTCACAGGTGGAACTGGGCAAAGGCAGGAGAGGAGCAGCATACAGTCTATTTTTATGGATTCCGTCCCTAACTCAGCCAGTTAACCATGAGATGTATGCTATTGAGCCACTTGGTAGTTATGCCAGTATATAGATTGATGTGTAGAAGGGGAAAAGTCTGCTATAAGGACAGTTCTTGCGTGTGAAGAAAAGGGACTATTTGGGATGAAAGTTGGTGTGCATATAGGATACTAATTGTGAGTAGTTACATTACAAATATTATTGGCCTTTCTAATGTGAATGAACATTATTGTCATTTCTACTTTAAAGTTAGATTGAGTGGTTGGACTTTTCCACTGTCTTTTTCTAACTTCAGGCATTTGAGCTGGTCACCCCTTGAATGGGTTCCTGATTTGTTTACATTTCCCCAAATGGTTCTGAAGATTGCCTGGTCACCTGGTCTCTGTCTTATTGCAGTCACGATTCCAGCCTTTCTCAGCAGCATGTTCTCTTGCCTCACTCATGTACTGGTTAATGTTTTGTCTTTTTAATTGACATGTTCCCCAATGCCATTTGAACTGTTGGTTTTTCTGTTGTTGGCTGAGAGAGCTATGTACTTTGTCCTTCATGTAACCTTCATTGGTAAGAATATGCCCATGCAGTTTCCACCAGTGGTGGGATGTTGGGACCTAGCTTCTGGATTCAGCTGTGGTCCTTCCCCAGAAGCCCTGTGGTCTCAAGCAAGTTTGAGCAGGTTGCTAGACGTCTGCCTCTGTTCTCTACTATAAAGGACATATTGACCTACCTCACAGGGGTGTTGTGAGGATTAATAAATGTTGGTACCTTACTTTGGAAATGTGAAGATGCTGTATAAATGCTAAGAAATAGAAAGTACAGGGCCAAGAGCTAGACAATGTTTTACCTACCTATCAGATATTCTTTCTTTGAGGAGGATGTAGAATGGAGTACCTCCCTTGACCCCTGATGATTTTTGTTGTGTTTTGTTATGGTACTAGAGGTTGAACCCAGGGCCTGGAGCATGCTAAGCAAGCATTATACCACTGAGCTACATCCCCAACTGCCCTCTCCTTGTTTTTAAATTTTCAGTCAGGGTCTTGCTGCCCATGCTGGCCTTAAACTTGGGATCCTCCAACTTTAGCCTCCTGAGTAGCTAGGATCAGTGGTGTGTATTACTACACCAAGCAAATAAATTATCTTGTATTGTGTGGGCCACCCACATCCCTGCAGGCAATGGGACTGAACCCAGAGCCTGTACATGCTAGTCAACTGCTTTACCAGTTTACCACACTCCTGGTTTACATTTTTAGAGTGCTTGTAGGGATCAAGATAAACAGTAAGGAGTTAGCATTAGATTGTGTGCTGGGAGCGGGGAGAGTGCTTAATCTATACATACTATGCAAGGCCTTCTCACAAACCTTCAAATAAGGTAGAGAATGTATATTACTCCATCGTGGGTATACTAAAGAGAGATTTTTTTGTGCTCTCAGAACAAACATTTTTTTCAAAGCTCAGCCAACCTGGGTTCTTTGAGGAGGATGTAAAATGGAGTATGTCCCAGTTGAGTTGAAGCATTCATTTTAACATTTAGTGACGGTCTTGTACCTAGGAGATACAAAGGTGAAGTGGGAAGACAAGGCTACGCAGAGAGAAGGTGCTGTGTGGACAATTACTGTACACAGTTACTATTCTAAGATGGTTCCTTGGGAGCCAAGAAGCACCTTGTGGGCTATAGGGCCTCTCAGGTGATGATTATGTATTCTTAAGGGGCAGGAGGAAGAGAAGTCTAAGCAATGGGAGAAGCTTGATGAATCAACTATGGTGTGGAACCTGGGAGTTTAGGAAGAAAAGTTTATGCAGTGCAGGTGTAGACGGCTGGAACTGAAATTACAGAAGATACTGGATTGGTTCCTTTGACCAGTGAGGGTAAAAGCCTGAGTGAGATGTCTGTACTTAGAGAATTTTGTACGATATTCCTAATGTTTTATAGTAAGTAGCTATAGATGTTGAGCTCAAACTGATCTTTCTAAAATGTGGAATGAATTAGGAGAATAAGTAGTTGGTTTAAAAAGAAAAACTGCTGTAAACTGGCACACTCTTGTAATCCAAGCTACTTGGGAGGCTAAGGCAGGAGGATCACAAGTTTGAGGCTAGCCTCAGAAATTTAGAGAAAATTAACCTAAAAAGGCTGGCGATGCAGCTCAGAGGCAGACCTTTTGGGTTTAATCCCCAGTACCACAAAACAAAATTACTAGGGAACAGGGAAGGATTGGGGATTTAAAATAAGGGAGTGAAATCTCACTTGAATCTTTCTTACCTTATGTTGTTTCTGGATAGAAAAGGGAACATGTTTCCCCACACCCATCCTTTCCCCTCACCCACCCACACCCATCCTTTCCCCTTAAAATGACCTATAAATATTGGAGGCTGGCAAGAATATAACCTCGACTACAGGTATTTAAAACAAGAAGTTTAGGCAGAAATTCTCTTGCCCAGAAAGTCAACGACAGCAGTTTGGGACTGTTGCAGCTGTTCAGATCATTCAGCATTCCCCAAGGCTGCTCTGCCATGTCAGGTGTCAACTCTGTGGCATGATTAACTTGAGGGTACCAAGTACACCTTTAAGCCAGACTCCGACTTGCAGATAAGATCTGGGTGGGAGGAAAGACTTTGCTGGAAAGAGGCTTGGTCTTTTTAATTCCCTGCAGAAGCCTCACGGTGGTGCCCAGCTGTAATCCTGTGACCCTGAAGGGTGAGACAAGGACAGTTTGGCCAACTTGGTGAAACCTTGGAAAGAAAGAAAGGAGGCAAGGAAGAGAGACAAAGAAACGGGGGGATGGGGCGGATAGCCAATTCACTGGATACTCTGCAGAAACTGCAAGATTCATCAGGACGAGTCCAGTCAACTTGCCACCGACAATGAAAAAGACATAACTCAAATGGGGCCAGGGTTATGGCTCAGTGGCAGAGCGCTTGCATGAGGCACTGGGTTCAATCCCCCGCATCACATAAAAACAAAGGTATTGTGTCCAACTAAAAATGTTTTTTAAAAAATACATAACTCAGAGATAAATAGAAGTAGACGGAAGCCATCTGCACAATAGATGCAGAAGAAAGTGCCATTTAGACAAGGATGAACAGGAATATGACTAAGAAATGGTTACCCATAGATTAAAGGAATTGGGAAGGTAAAAACAAAAGAAAGTCCCATGTTAATGTTGCCCCCACCCATCCTGCTCAAAGGCAGAAAGATTCTCTCGTTCCGGCTTTCCGTGGAAGGCGTTCCCCAGTCCACTGAAGAAAAGACAAGTCCCGTATTCTTTGGCTGATCGCCAGGGGAGTGGGATGACGCCGTGCCAGGCCTCGCCGAACACCCACCCCGCTGCCAACCAGCCCAGCACCCGCCTGCTTCTGGGAAAGCAAGGACTTCACCCCAACGGGGGCAGCAGCTCCTCTGAACTCGACCTCCCAGGAGGACTAAGCCACAGAGTCGGCTACCCTAAATCCTAGCAGCGTCCGTTCACTGCTTGGATGACCACGGCTGCCTTCATTTACTCGTCCTTGGGTACCGAAGATTGAACCTCAGGGGTACTCAGCCGCTGAGCCCCAGCCGTACTTCGCATTTTACTTGGAGACAGGCTCTCACTGAGTTGCTTAGCGCCTCGTCACATTGCTGAGGCAACCTTTGAACTCGCAATCCTCCTGTGTCAGCCTCCCAAGGAACTGGGATTACAGGCGGGTGTCCCACGGCCTGTTTCGGGACTAAGCTTAACGCCCTCGACAAGCCGCTGCCACCAGAAGGCGCACGCGGGGTGGGAAAAACAAGCCCGCACCGCTACCTTGAAAAACAACTCGGGGGGAGAAAAAAATAATAAAGCCCGAACTTACAGACAGGCCACAGTGTGACGCTACTTGAGAAGAAAACCGCGAGCAGGAAGACAAAGTAAAACAGCGCTAGTGCCGCCACTAAGAACCACGGAGTCTACTCTTAAGACCAAGCATAACCAGGGGAGAGCGCGAACGCAGTCCCCCACTACCACAAATTATGCAGTCGAGTTTCCCACATTTGGGGAAATCGCAGGGGTCAGCACATCCGGAGTGCAATGGATAAGCCTCGCCCTGGGAAAACCACCTTCGTGATCATGGTATCTCCCCTGCCAGGTAAGTATGAGTTGCTAGCCAACCCTCGACCCACACCCTGGCGCCAGCCTCACTTTGAACTCACGGTCATCTCCCCCACGCGGCCTCTCCACCTTCCCGCCCTCATGTGGCCCCCTCTATGTTCTCGCCGCTCGGAAAAAAGTCATCACGGACAATGCGGATAATGCTCACCCGGGACATGGGGGTCCAGGAGGAGCGGGACCAGCAGCCTCAGCGCGCGTGCTCATCTACATGCGCCACGCCCTTATGCTGACGTCCACGGAACTCTGGTCTAATCCCCTTTCCGACGTCCCGCCTACCAAAGCGGGAAGAGAAGAGTGCTGGTGTGTGTGGTGTGTGGAAAAGAGCTGTGTGCGGTGCGGACTTAATTTTTTCCTCTCCCGTACAGGATTTTGTTTTGTTTTGTTTTGTTTGGGTGGCACCAGGGATTTAACCGAGGTGCTTTTTGCCGCCGAGCTACATTCGCAGACCTTTATTTTGTCTTTGTTTTATTTTATTTTGTGGGACGGTTACTGGGGATTGAATTCGGGCACTCAGCCACTGAGCCACATACACCCCCAATCCTTTTGTGGTTTTTTTTGTTTTGTTTTGTTTGTATTTCATGTAGAGCCTGGGTCTCACTGAGTTGCTCTGGCGCCTTGCTCTTGCCAGACTGGCTTTGAACTCAGGATCACTTGTCCAGTGATGGACGCTTTCCTTGACATGTTATCCAAGTTTTCTTTCACTGCTACAGTTTAGGTAGCTATATAGTCCCCAAGAAAAAAGTAATTAATGGGGATTAAAACAATGTCATGTTGGTGACAAAACTCTGATACTAGTGTTTAACTTTTTTCCTCCCTAAGGTTTTTTTTTAAACCAGGGATCTCAGGGGCACTGACCACTGTGACCACTGAGCCACATCCCCAGCCCTATTTTGTATTTTGTTTAGATATAGGGTCTCACTGAATTGCTTAGTGCCTTGCTGTTGCTGAGGCTGGCTTTGAACTGGCGATCTTCCTGTCTCAGCCTCCAAAACAAATGGGATCACAGGCGTTGGATACCATGCCCAGCTCCCCCAGGTTTTTAAAATAATTTTTATTTTTTAAAAGTTAATATGTGCATTACAGAAAAAATAAAAACACAAGCAAAGAATAAAGTTATCCAGTCACAAGGAGCTTAGTTGGGCGTGTCTCTCCAGGTTGTGTGTATACAAACAATATCCCATTTTGTGTGCATCCTGTCTTCCCACACATCATGAATATTCCCCAATACAAAAATCCCAAAGCTCCATGAGTATTTTTGATAACAAGAATACTACACCGACTCAATTTGTTATCCTTTCTTGAGGACAAAAATTTCACTGAAGACAGAAATGGCAATAGGCCTCTAGATAGATAAATTGGCAGAGTTACAACTAAAATAATGCATTCCCTTAATGATCAATTTAAAATGAGTCAAAGCAACAGAATATACCAAGCTTATTTCATTACCACAGTTCCACTACTAATATATTAGCAAGAATACATGTTCCCAGTGAATTAAGTATTCCTAAAATTCAGCCAGAAGGTGCATACACATTCACATCAAAATGCAAATCATGAGGCTGAGATGTGGCTCAAGTGCACGCACTCTCCTGATGTGCATGAGGCACTGGGTTTGATTCTCAGCACCATATAAAAATGAAATAAAGATATTGTGTCCACCTAAAACTGAAAAACAAATATTTAAAAAAATGCAAATCATTCAGCACTTGTCCTATCTTTCCCTATGTGCTTCCCTGTGCCGCTCTGCTACCAGCCTAATGAACAAGTTCCTATATGCACTGCCCAGAGATTAAAGCAATTCCTGTACAAAATTCATCTTTTCTATTAATTATAACAAAAAGATATTTACAAATTGGCTAATTCACTAGCTCTACTTTTTGTAATTCACTGTCACCTCAGAACATCTAGAAAGCTTAGATGTTGTGAAATAAAGGATGAACTTTGTACACAATAAACACAAGTACTTTACCAAAAATGCACATATAGATCTATGATTATAATCTAAACCTCTCTTCCAGATATAGAGATGCTAGCAAAAAACACTCCCCCTCACCCTTCCTCTTCTCTCTTTTCAACATTACAGTGACTAAATTCAGGACTACCCCTAGCTTCAAGATGTGGATTAATAGGGGTCATTCCCAGAAGACAGTTCTTCCTAAAAACTAACAAAAGGATATTTATATAGGGATTATTTTTCTACTTCTAACAGACTTTGGGCATTAGGACTTACCTTTTAATGCCCAGCAATATTAACTAAAATGCACATATAACAATGGCTAGACAATCTTATCTAATCTAAGGGGTACAGATTGCTTCTGTATACATACTCTCTCCTTTTCCCACCCACCACCCAGTGAACCTTCTCCAAGACATCAAGTTCAACATTCCATTCCCCTAAATGGCAACCATTCCTATGCAATGACAAAAAAATACTTAAAGGGCATTACTTTTACACTGCCCTTTTAGGATGTACTGTGCACTTTTAAACATCTAGAAATATTAGATGTTTCCAACAAGGACTTAAGTTTCCAACTATGCAAACAGTAGCACTGAATAAACTGCAACACTTACTTAACAAAGGCTACACTTTGAAGAAAAACCCCCTTTTTTTAAAGCTAGAATTTGAAAGTGTCTTCCAAACACTTCCCTAGAACTCTTCCCCTTCTAGTCTCCTATCAACCCAGGGGCCAGGTATCTTCATCTGAAATGCTTAGAGATGACTTTAACAATTTCATTTCCTAAGTGGTTTTAAGAACAGTCTTTCCTATGAATTTAACACAAAGTGAACTCAATGTATTAGTTTACTAACTCTACTTTTTTTTTATTGGTTGTTCAAAACATTACAAAGATTGCAGAATCACATCGGTTACACATCCACATTTTTACATAATGCCATATTAGTAACTGTTGTATTCTGCTACTTTTCCTATCCTTTACTATGCCCCACTAACTCTACTTTTGTCATACACTGGCAAACATCTAGATAGACTAGATGTAAATTAGAACTCATTTGTCATTCATATACACTATTTACACAGCATAGGAAAACAAAACTCACAGACATAAGAGACAATGGTCAATTTTGCTTCACAGAAACTACATTGGTAGAAAGCCCTTTTAATTTTCTTTTCCTTCTTCCTTCTTGAACCACCACAGAAATAATAGGTACTGCTCAGAGAAATGTTTTGATCATTCCATTTTTTTTTAATATTTATTTTTTAGTTCTCGGCGGACACAACATCTTTGTTGGTACATGTTGCTGAGGATGGAACCCAGGCCGCACGCATGCCAGACAAGCGCGCAACCGCCTGAGCCACATTCCCAGCCCTGATCATTCCATTTCTAAAAGACAGTTATTTCATTATGAATTTTAACAAAAATATAACTACAAAATGTTTTATTTACTCCCTCTACTTTTAACATACTTTGTGCACTTGAAATCATCTAGAAGGACTAGATGTTTCAAATCAAAACTTAAGTTTGTAGTATTCAACTTTTTACCTTTGCCTCTGACTTTTCCTGAAGGAGACACTAAACTGGTCGGTTTACTGCAACCATAGTAAGCCCAACTGGTAGGCAGGAGAGGCGGGAGGTCCTGAATTCACAGACTGCTTGCACCTGGCCCTACCCCATCTGCCCCATTCCAAGAGTCCTGTGCATTTGGGGAGGAGAGGTGTCGAAAGGTATCTTACAAATCTTCCTTGGTAGGGAATTAGACACTCTTTCAGGCTACTCCCAATCTCTAGATTTCTCTCCTGCCCTGTTTTGTTCTACAGCACCAACCAGCCACAGACTCACAGTACTTAAATCATTTTGTTCATATCTGGGGAGGAGGTGCTTTAACCTCCACTTATTTCTAGAACTAAATTCCTTTTGTGGCGACTGGGAGCGGATGCAAGTTCCAGGCTACAGCAACTTAGAGGAGCCCTCAGCAATTTGGTGAGATTCTGTCTCAAAATAAAAATAAAACAAAATAAAGGGCTGAGAGGCAGCTCAGCGGCAAAGGGGGGGGGGAGGTTAAACACTAGTTTGAGTTCTAGCATGACATTGTTTTAATCCCCATTAATTACTTTTTTCTTGGGGACTATATAGCTACCTAAACTGTAGCAGTGAAAGAAAACTTGGATAACATGTCAAGGAAAGCGTCCATCACTGGACAAGTGATCCTGAGTTCAAAGCCAGTCTGGCAAGAGCAAGGCGCCAGAGCAACTCAGTGAGACCCAGGCTCTACATGAAATACAAACAAAACAAAACAAAAAAAAACCACAAAAGGATTGGGGGTGTATGTGGCTCAGTGGCTGAGTGCCCGAATTCAATCCCCAGTAACCGTCCCACAAAATAAAATAAAACAAAGACAAAATAAAGGTCTGCGAATGTAGCTCGGCGGCAAAAAGCACCTCGGTTAAATCCCTGGTGCCACCCAAACAAAACAAAACAAAACAAAATCCTGTACGGGAGAGGAAAAAATTAAGTCCGCACCGCACACAGCTCTTTTCCACACACCACACACACCAGCACTCTTCTCTTCCCGCTTTGGTAGGCGGGACGTCGGAAAGGGGATTAGACCAGAGTTCCGTGGACGTCAGCATAAGGGCGTGGCGCATGTAGATGAGCACGCGCGCTGAGGCTGCTGGTCCCGCTCCTCCTGGACCCCCATGTCCCGGGTGAGCATTATCCGCATTGTCCGTGATGACTTTTTTCCGAGCGGCGAGAACATAGAGGGGGCCACATGAGGGCGGGAAGGTGGAGAGGCCGCGTGGGGGAGATGACCGTGAGTTCAAAGTGAGGCTGGCGCCAGGGTGTGGGTCGAGGGTTGGCTAGCAACTCATACTTACCTGGCAGGGGAGATACCATGATCACGAAGGTGGTTTTCCCAGGGCGAGGCTTATCCATTGCACTCCGGATGTGCTGACCCCTGCGATTTCCCCAAATGTGGGAAACTCGACTGCATAATTTGTGGTAGTGGGGGACTGCGTTCGCGCTCTCCCCTGGTTATGCTTGGTCTTAAGAGTAGACTCCGTGGTTCTTAGTGGCGGCACTAGCGCTGTTTTACTTTGTCTTCCTGCTCGCGGTTTTCTTCTCAAGTAGCGTCACACTGTGGCCTGTCTGTAAGTTCGGGCTTTATTATTTTTTTCTCCCCCCGAGTTGTTTTTCAAGGTAGCGGTGCGGGCTTGTTTTTCCCACCCCGCGTGCGCCTTCTGGTGGCAGCGGCTTGTCGAGGGCGTTAAGCTTAGTCCCGAAACAGGCCGTGGGACACCCGCCTGTAATCCCAGTTCCTTGGGAGGCTGACACAGGAGGATTGCGAGTTCAAAGGTTGCCTCAGCAATGTGACGAGGCGCTAAGCAACTCAGTGAGAGCCTGTCTCCAAGTAAAATGCGAAGTACGGCTGGGGCTCAGCGGCTGAGTACCCCTGAGGTTCAATCTTCGGTACCCAAGGACGAGTAAATGAAGGCAGCCGTGGTCATCCAAGCAGTGAACGGACGCTGCTAGGATTTAGGGTAGCCGACTCTGTGGCTTAGTCCTCCTGGGAGGTCGAGTTCAGAGGAGCTGCTGCCCCCGTTGGGGTGAAGTCCTTGCTTTCCCAGAAGCAGGCGGGTGCTGGGCTGGTTGGCAGCGGGGTGGGTGTTCGGCGAGGCCTGGCACGGCGTCATCCCACTCCCCTGGCGATCAGCCAAAGAATACGGGACTTGTCTTTTCTTCAGTGGACTGGGGAACGCCTTCCACGGAAAGCCGGAACGAGAGAATCTTTCTGCCTTTCAACATGTTTCCAGAAAGAAATGAGAGAATTATGAATGGTGGGAACACCCTTCTAGATCCTTTTAGAAAAAAAAGAATTTCCCTTCTCTAGAAAAACTGTGTTCAATAAGGGGTGGCGCACAAATCTGGGGAAGGCTAACTTGCTACTCTAGATATATTCAGTATCAAATTAGCAGCCAGCTTTCAAGAAATTTAGAAGACACAGTTTCAAACGTGCCATGCCCAGAATGTGATGGTGAGCAAAGCTTTTAATGGATAAATGGCTGCAAAGTGAGACCAAAGGCAGGAAATACAGATGTAGATTTAATTAGCTTGTGCTACATTGGCTTGGGGAATGGACAATCCCTGTTCTGAGTTTTCTTGGCGCCTGTCAGAGGGGGTTGAATTGTTTCTGTTTTCCATTCAGCATGAAGAAATTACTCTTAAATTTTTAGAGGGGCCTTTAAATTTCAGTCTGATAATTTATCTTTTTGGGTGCTGGATATTTGAACCCAGGGTCTATACATCCTAAGTACTAGCTCTACCACTGAGGTACTTCATCTGCCCAGTAATTTGTTACTTTCTTTCCTCTGAGGTGTTAAATTTTAACAGCTAAATAAAAGCTGGGCATGGATTTAGTGTACAACAATTGCCTGGCAGGATTCCTACTGAGCAGCAAGCAAAACAAAGAAGCAAACCAAAAAACCCAGCTAAATAAGCCTCTTGAGAGTTTTACAACCTTGAAACTTTTTTTGAGGGCATTAAAGCTCTCTCTGCCTTTTGCAGTGGTGCATACATGTAATCCCAGCAACTCTAGAGGCTGAAGCAGGAGGATCACAGGCTTCAGACCAATCTCATCAACTTGATGAGACCCCATTTCAAAATAAAAAGGGATGGGATACAGCCTAATGGTATAGAGTTCCTGAGTTCAATCCCCAGTACCAAATATACGTACATATCCATACATAAAATAAAACCTCCCTCTTTGAGATGTGAATATCAAAGAAGGCAAAACGTTGCCCTATATCCCTAGGCATTTAACTAAACTGCTGGCTCTCAGTTGCAACTACCTACTTGTCATGAAGATGTGAGTTTTAAATTTTTTTCTTTTTTATAAAGGCATTATTTTTCCCTTTTGAAACAGGGTCTTACTATATTGTTGCGCAGGTTGGTCTTGTCCTCCTGTGTCAGCCTCCCAAGTAGCTGGGACTAAGGCACAGGCCACTTGCCCCTGGGTTCTGACTGGTGTCTTCATGAGAAAAGAGGCAAAGGTAGTGGTACACACAGTTCAAGCTACTTGAGGAGGCTGGGGCAGAATTGAGAGTTAGAGGGCAGGGTACATAATCAACAATATTTTTGCCTCCAAAAAAGAAATGGAAAAGGAGAGAGAAGGAAGGAAGAAAGTAAGTTCAGATACCAGGGATGTTGTGCTCACATGGAAATAAGGCCTTTGAGGAAATGAGAGTCTGTCAAGAGCCATAGTGAGCTGTGTATGGACTACATCAGTTTTGCAGCCTAGTGAATAGGAACATCTGGTATTTGGGAACTTCCCGTGACAGTCTAACAGGGTAAGATGGCCCAAATACATGTGAATTTCTATTCAGCTCTGCCTGGTCCTACAACAGCACCAAAGATGGGGAGATGGGTGTGACCTGCCAAAATGCCAATCAACCTGCTGACTACAAGATGAAACAAAACTTCACCCCTGAAACCTTTATTCCTGCCTTTGATGGTCCCTCTTAAATAAAACCACAAGAGCCATTTTTTTAATTGTTCAGCCCCAGCTCCTATGTGGGCTGGATCTATCAGAGTTTCTGCTTTAAAACTAGTTTTCTGACTCTGTTTTGTTTTTTGTTTTTTTTTTTTTTTTTTAAGAGAGTGAGAGAGGAGAGAGAGAGAGAATTTTTAATATTTATTTTTTGGTTCTCGGCGGACACAACATCTTTGTTGGTATGTGGTGCTGAGGATCACCCGGGCCGCACTCATGCCAGACGAGCGCGCTACCGCTTGAGCCACATCCCCAGCCCGACTCTGTGTCTTTTGTTCTTTACTAATTATTTCTGACTTATTTTCTTCTGTGGCTTACACCCTTCCGGGCAGGAAGAAGGACCACCTGCAAGGCGCTGGCAGCCTCCCCATAAGTGTCCATCTCAAAGCCAAGAAGAGAGGCACCAGGAGAAATCAAACTTATCAGTACCTTAATCTTGGATTTCCAGCTTCCAGAACTGGGAGAAAACAAATTTGTTGTTTAAGCCTCCCAGTCTGTTGGATAGTTATGGCAGCCAGGGCTTGCCTGTGATATCCTTTACAGTCTGGTTTAGTGCTTTTTTTTTTTTTTTTTTTTTTTTTTTTTTTTTTTTTTTTTAAAGAGAGAGTGAGAGAGGAGAGAGAGAGAGAGAGAGAATTTTTAATATTTATTTTTTAGTTCTCGGCAGACACAACATCTTTGTTGGTATGTGGTGCTGAGGATCGAACCCGGGCCGCACGCATGCCAGGTGAGCGCGCTACCGCTTGAGCCAGATCCCCGGCCCATGGTTTAGTGCTTTTTAAGTACATAGGAAAATTTATCTCCCCAAATATTCTGGTGACCAGAATGGAATGGTTCTAGCAGTTCCTGATTTGCGTGGGTCAGCTAATAATCTTGTGGACACACAAAACAAATAAGAGAACCTGAAGAATTAAAAAGTAGCACTTACATTTCTCCCCTCATTTGGAATACTAACAGAGGAACCACTTTCTCCAAAATTGAGATATTATTGAGTAAGCACAAATAATATTTGCTCTAAAATCCCCAACAGGATCACTATCAGCTTTGAAAGGAGAAAATATAGGAGGCTAGAAATGTTAGAAAGTCTCTCTTAAATGGGTAATATATCTCTCATGTTTGGGCAAACATGAGAATCCAGTCCTACAGTGGTCTGAGTTCCTTTGATATGGATAATGTATTTGTAGGGATTTTTAGATGGGCTGAACAAGTGGATTCCTGATATAGGATGAGTATCACTCTTAAGATTAAAGTTAAAAGTGATCTGGAATAAACAGAGGAACAATTGAGAAAAGTTGAAGAGGAAATGTGAGAACTACACAATGTCTCTTTCACAGGATCACTTTCCTCTTCTCTGCTGTCCCTAATCTCTCTGATCCTCCAGCATCTCTTTATCTCTCTACCGCAAATCAGCTCCTGAAAGAGGATGAGGGACAATTTTTAGCAAATAATACATTACCTACCTGCACTGTTTGGGGACCCGTGTTTATATGCCTCCTAGAGAAAGAGGCTCCCAGAATGTTATGTTTTCTTAAAGAAAAAAGGTAAATGGTATTTGACTTTAGAGAACAATAATATTATTTAGAGAAATATAATCAACAAGTTACCAAAAGAATAAGTCATAGTCAGGTGTAAAACTCTAATCCTTTGTTGAAAATTCAATCTGAAAGACTAAAACTGATTATAAAATAATTAGAAAGATATGGGGCTGGGGATGTGGCTCAAGCAGTAGCGTGTTCGCCTGGCATGCATGCGACCCAGGTTCGATCCTCAGCCCCACATACAAACAAAGATATTGTATCTGCCGAAAACTAAACAATAAATACTAAAATTTAAAAAAAAAAAAAGAAAGATAGATAATTTCAAATAGATAATTTAAAAGCATTAAATCATCTTTTTTCCACTGTGACTGAATACCTAAGGAAAATAACTTAGAGGAAGACTGATTTATTTTGGTTCAATTTCAGAGGTCTCATTCCATGTTTGGCTAGCCCCATTGTTCTGGGCCTGAAGTGAGATGACCATGGTGGAAGGAAATGGTGGAGGAGAGATGCTGAGGTCATAACGACTAAGAAGGAAGGAGAGAAGAAGGTGGGGCAGGGGAGAGAAAGAAAAGCCAGGGAAGCCAGGGACAAGTTATAGTCCTCGAGGGCATGTCACCAAGGGCCCACTCCTTGAACTAGGCCTCACCTCCTATAGTTTCGGTCACTTCTCAATAATGCCATCAAATGATTAATCCAGGGCTGGGGATGTGGCTCAAGCGGTAGCTCGCTCGCCTGGCATGCGTGCACCCTGGGTTCGATCCTCAGCACCACATACCAACAAAGATGTTGTGTCCGCTGAGAACTAAAAAATAAATATTAAAAATTCTCTCTCTCTCTTTCTCTCTCTCTCTCTCCTCTCTCACTCTCTCTTTAAAAAAAAAAATGATTAATCCACGGATGAGGTCAGCATCTTTATGATCCAGTCACTTCCCAAAAGCCCTACCTTTGAACATTGTTGCATTGGTGACAAAGCCTTAACACAATAGCCTTTGGGCGGAGGGCATTCCAAATCCACTTATAAAGATGTTGACCACTTTATTGATTTACATAGGATCTTAGAGAACTAAATATGTTATTAAGTTACTGTAGTTCCTAAGACTGAAATTATTCTGAACTCTGAATTTAATTGTTGTCTGCAAGATTTTTGTCTATAGTAGGCCCGTTTTGTTTTTCTTTTCCTTTAGTGGCTGAATCTAAATTCTTGTCTACCTTCACTTATGGCAAAATTTTGTATTTATGGCAAAAGATTTCAGTATTCTTACTTTTCCCCTGTTATTCATAGGAGAATCATTGTTTTTTTCCCACCACAGAGATCTATATTCAAGGTGTATAGGATCTGATATTATCTGAGAGCAATGTAAATCTGATACTTTGGCTTTGTCAAAATTTCTTGTTTGGAGGCAAATAGACCTTTGTGTACATTGCAATATTGCTAATTTGAAGTAAAATGTTTAGAGCTGTGTTGTCACTTCAAGGCCATAAAGTGTTAAATCTAATTTTTTCAGATAAAAGTGACTGCTATAAAACAAACAGGCTAGAGGTTTAGCTCAGTGGTGAACCTCATGCTCCAACACCCTCCTGGTAATGGGGGAGGGGACTGAAATCAACTTAGAAAATTTTGGAACTAATAAGGTATTATAGATAGTGGATCTTGGCTTTTGCAGAGCATGAAAAAACTGACAAGATTTTAGCAAATATCCAGATCCTCAGGTTTGGAACCTAGAATCTGAGGCTTTTGAAAATTTAAAATCAACTTCTTCATTTTGGTGATGCCAAATTTTGAGTTTTTCATAGTAACAAAACCTGCTGCCCTCGGGCTGGGAATGTGGCTCAGGCGGTAGCGCGCTTGTCTGGCATGCGTGAGGCCCGGGTTCGATCCTCAGCACCACGTACCAACAAAGATGGTTGTGTCCGCCAAGAACTAAAAAATAAATATTAAAAACTCTCTCTCCTCTCTCACTCTCTCTTAAAAACAAAACAAAACAAAAAACCCTGCTGCACATGGAATCTTAACTCAAAAACTGGGATTAGGGCTGGGCTGTATATTGTTTAGCGTGATTTGAGACCCTGGAATTCAATTCCCAGCACTGCTAATTTTAAAAGTTTTAGGATTAGGCGAGACCAGTGGCATATTTCTCAGTTCTGGATGCCATGCTCCTGAGAGAGCCTAAATACCTCTAAACGATAGAACCAACCATTGAAAATATTTTAGGTCACTTACTAGCTATTAAAGTGAAATAGCAGTTGGGTATATGCTGCTTCATTTGAAACAGCAGAGCAGAAAAACTACCACCCATCGTACACCCACACACACAGGTGGCCAGCTGCTTATTGAGTGGCTTTCCTTTTCGTGTTTCTGCCGACAATGCATAAACATCTCCAATCGCTGACTTATCTGCAGTAAGGCCATATCTTCTCGGTTTTGGTAACAATTTGTTACTGAAACCCAGCCCATAACTTTCCGTAAAAACACGTTTTAGGACTGGGAAGTAGCAACATGAGAAAAAATAAGAAGCTCCTAAGAGTCACAATACAGACGGAAAAAAAAAAAAAAACGATTTCAACACCGAGCATTTTCTCTACAAAAAAGGGCCTAGTGCAAACGTCTATATACAGCGAAAATTTTGGTACCGTAAGCAACACTAACAGCACTTAGAAAACTAAGGAACCTTAGTGTTGAACCAATTCTTTCATTTAACCAGTAAAAACAGGGGAGAGCGCGAACGCAGTCCCCCACTACCACAAATTATGCAGTCGAGTTTCCCGCATTTGGGGAAATCGCAGGGGTCAGCACATCCGGAGTGCAATGGATAAGCCTCGCCCTGGGAAAACCACCTTCGTGATCATGGTATCTCCCCTGCCAGGTAAGTATGAGTTGCTCTTCGCTTCTCGACCTACAGCCTTGAATCCGCCCCACTTTAAAGTCATGGTCAACTCTCTCATGAAGTCTTCGCACGCTTATACTCTTAGATTTCCTTGCAGTATACCTGCTTCTCGGAAAACAACCTAAATATAATTTAGACAAGGCCTCCATAGGATGTAGAGGTCCTGGATGAGCGGGACCAGCAGCCTCTGCGAGTATGTCATCTACATATACCACGCCTTTGTGGTGACGTATTCGGAACTCCTGTCTTCCGCTCCCCGACACCCCGCCTACTAAGGCAGCTCGGGTAGAGCAGCGTCTTTCGCTTTGCTGCACACAGCTCAGTCCCTGAGGGATCCACTACTTTGGCGGGTACTTGCTCGGGTCTAGGTCTCACCTTCCTTTTCAGCAAAAAGGAAACTGCAGTCCGTTCAGTTTTCGCCTGCCGGACAGCCCTCACTTAAACATTGAGTACTAAGATTTCCCCATCCAACTTAACAAGAAGTTGTTTTGCGGTGGCATCTTTCTTAGTAGGTCTATCATAAATAACTTGAACAGACATAGCAACTAAACCCAGTAAAACCTCAAAGAAAAAGATAAAACCAAGAGTTTAACCTTGAAAAAATAAACCAGGATAAAATACAAACTTCTTCCACTATGCAAATCGTGCAGTAGCTGAACACATAATACTAAACAGCGTTTTAAAACATTTGAGAAGCCCAGCGCAGTAGCACTTGCCTGTAATCCCAACCACTCAGAAGGCTGCCTAAGCCAGGAGTATAGCAAGGTCAAGGCCAGCCTCAATAATTTAGTGCAATTCTGTCTTAAAATAAAAAATAAAAAGGACCGGGGATGTAGTTCAGTGGTAGAGCACTCCCTGGTTCAATTCCCAGGACCAAAAAATGAATAAAATTAACAAAACCACTTGAGGGAGTATAGCCTAGGTCCGAGGCAGACAAGGACGGAGGTTGTGTCCTGGCAGCTGGTCCTGGCTCCCAGGTCTGGCAGCATAGAAGGGTCCTATTTAGGATCTGGTGGCCTCAGAAGTCACGCTTGAGACCCGGACTTCTAAGGTGAAGAAAATGCTCGAACAGCAGGCCCTCTGAAGAGTGGAAGGGCAATGGATTGGAAAACTTCGACATGGGGAGAAGAAAGGTGATTTAAAAGAAAGAACCTTCAAGACATTATGTTTCTTTTTTGTAGCATTCTGGAAATGTGAGAACAAGTTGGCGACATCTTTCCGCTGGAACCATTGCTCATCAAGTTTGCTGAGAAGCTAATGATTTTATTACAGAAAGCTACATCGACATGTACAGTGTCCAGGTGCAGTGGGGCATGCCTTTAGTCCCAGTCACCTTGGAGGCTGAGGAGGGAGGATCGCATGAGCCCATGAATTGGAGACCATCTGTGCAACAGAAATTGGAGAATGAAATTGAAAAGCCCAAAACTTGTTCATGGAAAAAAATGGATTTAAGTAAGTCTGCGGCACCATTTTCTGGGAACTGGCCTTTGGTGATGGTCTTCTGAACTTCTCTTGGCTTTCTTGCATCAGGGCCCTATTTGCTATTGTGTCTTATCCTTTGCATTTTGGGTCGTCATCTCATTTGGGTAGAGCACATCCTTCTGTAGCTTCCTTAGCAATGAGTGTGAGGGAGGTAAATTTTTGTGTTGTTTTGTATATATAATGTCTAAGTTGATATAGAAGTCTAAAGTTTTCTACATATGCTTTGATTTTGTTTTGTTAAACATTATAGTTTCTGCTGTCGGGATTCTTTCACACATGGAGTTCAGAGGGAGGCAGTTCTAGGGCTGGTTCGGTCTCCCAATAGTGTCATGAGGACATAAACTTCCCTCTTCTGTGAGCTCCTCTATCTTCATCCTGTCAACCTGAAGACCAGGGTTTTAGGCTTTAGCTTTTAAAGTTTCTATTCAAAAGTCAGGCAAGGAAGAAACAATTACCTCTACAGTTTGAAGGGAAAAGTCTGCAGAATATGCCACACAAATTTTGGGAATGCTACCTAGAATTTGATTTTCATTTCCATTTTGTCCAAGAGGTGTCATTGACTTTCTGATTTCTCCACCGCTGTACTGAAACTTCTATTTTGGGATTTAAATGTTTAATTTTATTCTTGACATATGAATATTCTTGACATGAATATTCTTCTTTCATACAACTTATTTAAAGATTGAACTATTCTATATATATATTTTTTCAACCAACAGATTTCATTAGGGGGCTGCCAGAAGAGGAAGAAAAGGAGAGGCAAAGAGCAGAGAGAAGAGAGGAAGAGGAAGAGGTCAGAGAGCAGAGGGGAAGAGGGCAGAGACAGTGACCTTGCAAGCTTCCGCTTAGGAAAGGTTGCGTAGGCTACGTGGAGGGTGTCGCACGGGGATTGGTTGAGAGAACTTTTGAATTTGGCTTGGCATTCTTGGAGAGGAGGGGGAGGGGTAAGGGATTCCAAGATGTTCTTGCAAGATAGAAACTTAACTTCAGCGGGGAGTGTCACCCACACACCCAACATTCCTCCCTTTTTGTTTTATGTTGGGAGCAGGGTGACAAGATCCACAAGATCATCTATTTCCTGCTGGAGAGGGACGAGTGTGAAGGAAGGGAGGCTGGTCAGGGTGCGGGGACAAGAGAAGCATAGCTGTGAAGGCCAGGGCCCTGAAGATGTGAATTTCCTTGCGGCTGAAATCGATGAAAGTTCCTCGAAGCCACAGGTCATGGATAGTCTCTCTCCAACCCTTGTCCCTGCAAATGGGGGGAATCAGCCTGTCCTGTTGGAGGGCCTCCACGAACTCCAAGAACCAGGTGTGCTGCATGAGCCTGAAAACACCAAAGATACCGATTTGTAGGCTGATGGTGGATTTGAAGGAGGCGAAGGAGAAAATGGGCACTGGTTAGTCTCCGCTCACGTGGTGATCTCTGGTGGGATGGGAGTCCTGCTTCAAAGCAGGGGAGTTCCATCCTAGTCCTGGCACCAATGAAAGGTGAGCGACTCACCTCAGACAGAGATTCAACCAAGAGATTTTACTGGGGGGCTGCCCAAAGAGGAAGAAAGGAGAGGTAGAGCAGAGAGAGGAGAGGAAGAAGAGGAAGAGAGCAGAGAGGAAGAGGGCAGAGAGCTGAACATGTTCTATATTCTTGAAGTAATAAATTCATGGTGTCTAAAAAAAAAAAAAGCATTTGAGGATGGGGGAAGTAACTCAGTGGTAGACTGCTTTCCTAGCATGTATGAGGTCCTGGGTTCAAACCCCAGCACCATACACACAAAGCACAAACAACAGCAGAAAAACACACTCTTGAAAGATTTTAAATGTATTGTTATGTTTTATTTGTGTTTTTTTTTTTTTTTTGGTGGTGCTGGGGGGAATTGAACTCAGGGCCTTGTGCATCCAAGGCAAGCACTCTACCAACTGTGCTATATCCCCAGCCCTATTGTTATGCTTTATAGTCAATCCATGCTACCTGAAAAATTCATTTTAATCTGTTCAACCTTTATTTTGTATTTAGATGGTGAGTCATCCACAAGTCATCTTTAGCCAGTAAAGGGAACATTTTTATATCTTTACTACTCCTCCCATTGAGAGGTAGAGTCTTCTTGAATCTGGGCTGGCCTTGACCAACAGAATGTGACAGAAGTAATACCCAGCAACTTCTGAGGCTAGGTCAGACGGAGCGAACAGCTTCCACCTGGGATCCATCTTGCAGACTTGAACTGCCAAGTAAGAAGGCTGGCTGCTCTGAGGCTGCATGTTGTAAGAAAACCCAAGGCTTTGTGGAGAAAAATGCAGGTCCAGAGTTTCAGTCCTCACCTGGCAGTCTGTACATTGAGGAGCAGAGTAATCTGCCAAAATTGTAAGTTAGTGATTATCATAAATTATTTGTCTCAAAGCCTTCATGTTTTGAATGTGTGTGTGTGTGTGTGTGTGTGTGTGTGTGTGTGTATGTGTATGTTTTGTAGCAATAGAGAAATGGAACAGAGACAAACAGTGAGCCAACAAACAATATGAAATAGAAGTGGATAGAAATAGACTAAGGAATAGAGAAGATGAGTTAGAAAGATTGCAGTTAAAGGCTTAAATTGTTTATTTATATATTTATTTATTGGTACTGGGGATTGAAACTAGGGTGCTTTTAATTTAATTTAATGTTTTTGTTTTTATTTTATTTTATTTTTGGTACTGGTATTGAACCTAGAGGCCCTCTACCACTGAGCAATGCCTCTGGCCCACTTAATTTTGAGATAGAGTCTTGCTAAGTTGCCCAGGCTGGCTGGCTTTGAACTTGTGATTATCCAGCCCCAGCCTCCTGAATTTTTGGAATTGCTGGTCAGTGGCACCACACTCATCATGAGGGCTAAAATTTTAGACAAGAAGGTGAGGAAGTCTCATTGTTTTTTTACTAGGTAGAGGGTCATGGGAGGTCCTCCAAAAGGAAGTTGGATCTCAACTCAGGCTGTGATTTTCCTTGTCATTGGCACAACAAGGACTTTAGGTCTGGGTCAAATTGAGGCACAGGCTAATGTAGGCATGGCATGGGTCTGGATTTGAAGCTAGGCCTGGCTGTGCTGGTCTTGCTGCTGCTGCTGCTGCTTCCATGGTTGTATGGGCACTGGAACCATCAGCCTGGGTCTGGCCCTGGCTGGCATGCTCACTGGTGCCTCTACTGCCTTTTCACCTAGTGCTAAGGCCAAAAGTGGAGCCTCAGCCTGGAGGCACTGCAGAAGGATCTGGATAACAAGCTTTTTGGATAGCATCTTGTGCAGAAAGTCATCTTAAACAATTCCTAAGCAATCCGAGGCCCAAGAAACCTCTCATGCCCTCCCTGCATGGGTGGACAGGCATGGGCAAGAATTTTATCAGCAAGATCATCTTGGAGAATATTTACGAGGGCAGTCTGAACAGTGACTATGTTCACCTGTTTGTGGCCATATTGCATTTCCTTCATGCCTCAAATATCACCCTGTATAAGGATCAGTTACAGTGTGGATTCAAGGCAACGAGAACTCCTGTGTGAGGTTCATCTTCATCTTCGATGAGATGGACAAGATGCACTCTAGCCTCATAGATGCCATCAAGTCTATTCTGGACTATCACCACATGGTGGATGAGGTCTCCTACCAGAAAGCCATCTTCCTATTCCTCAGGTGAGCAATGCTGGAGCACAGAGGATCACAGGGAAGAATTCACGCTCAAGGACATGGAGCATGCCTTGTCCATAGTAGTCTTCAGTAAATGGAACAGTGGTTTCTGGCACAGCAGTTTAATTGACCAAAACCTAATTGATTATTTTGTCCTCTTCCTCCTCCTGGAATACAAACATCTGAAAATGTGCATCAGGGTTGAGATGCAAACCAAGGGTTAGAAATTGATGAGGACATTATAAACAGAGAGTGGCTGAAGAGATGACATTTTTTTCCCCAAGGAAGAGAGTTCGCTGACAAGGGCTACTGATTAACCCAGCCTAATACCATTTTAAGATTGTTTTATTATAAATTACTGCAATTTCTAAACTTGCTTGGAATGCCTACTCATGCCTTGAACTCACCCATGCCTAGCTTTTCTTGACCAGATAACAACCCTCTACACACACACACCAAAACAAAACAAAACAAAAAACATGAAGGCTTTGAGACAAATAATTTATGACAATCACCAACTTGCAATTTTGGCAGAGATTACTCTGCTCCCTACTGTACATAAGGGTATAGGCGCCTCATAAATTCTGGTGTTGGGATCTAAATTTACTCTCTAACTTGAAATGTTGAACCATCTAGACCATTAACCTACTATCTGCCTTTGTATTATGCTTGTTAAAATCCTGTTATCTGTAAATTCTCAAGACACTCCCCCTTTTGCAACTTTTTGTGTTGCAACTTTTTGCAATTTTTTGAGGCACAGGCTAGTAGGCTCAGCAGGGGTCTGGATTTGAAGCTAGGCCTGGCTGTGCTGGCCTGCTGGGGCTGCTTCCATGCTTCTCTTCCTAGAGAGCTGGGGTACTGATCTCTAGCCAAGGGTTTTCAGGAGAGACAATCCTGGCCAGAATTACAAACTTGCTTTAATTTGATTTAAAATTGGAGTCGGTGGTCTTTTCTTTGTGTCATGGTTTAACACTTTTATAAGACAGTGTTCACCAAGTTGCATTATTATCTTGATGACTGATGCCCAAGTCATTGCTTTGAGAGAAACTCAATGCTCAGTTTGACCAGCTCCTTTCTTGGGAAGAGAAATCAAATGGATGTTTCCAATTAATGTTTCCTGTTGGATGTATCAGGAATTCTCCTGGGTCTTGTTCCCATTCCTGGGAGGCCACACCACCACACCTTACAGGCCCTGGACATGGAGAGGAAGATTTCAAGCCTTCAGAGGAGGAAGTAACAGCTCCCAGTTCACCCATTCCAGAGCTCATGATTAAAAAAAAAAAAAAATGTTTTAATTTTATGTATTTCTGTTTCAAGGAAAGACAAGTTTTACTGAAAATCTGATAATTTTATTTAAGATGTTTTTTAACATTATGAGAAACTTTTCAGATTCAAAAAGAAAGAAATTGAGGCACAGATTGATTTTACTAAGAAGAGAATCTACACCTACCAAGTGCCATTTGTAATCAAGTATGACTAAGAGACAAGGTAGAATATGGGTGTTTAGAGAGGACCGCACTAGCTACATCTTAGGTAGGCATATTTATATGTGTAAAATCTATAGAAGAAACATGATCTAAGGGTATTTTTAGTTCTCCTTTGTGTTGGTAGATGAACATATTAACTGTTACCTACTGAGGTAGGAAAATAACTGAGACAGGCGGATAGGAAACTTGGGCCCCTCCAGAGTCAGGTTTTTCTGTGTAACGAGACTGAGAGACCACAGACACAAGCCAGGACTCATCAAAGTCAGGCCAATTCTTGTGTAAGTAGAAAAACTACAAGTGCCTACACCCCAAAAAAAGCTCAGTAAGTGAGTCAGGAGTTCATGGACACTGAATGCCTTATCCAGGATTGGGTAAGGGGCTAATTTCCTTAACCCTGTACACTCATATAAACCCCCAGACAACAGATATCTTCCCCTGTAGGAGTTCTGATTTCTTTCTTTGTGTTACTCTAATAAATCCTGTTACTTTTCTCTCACCCTTGTGTCTGTGGATTTCATTCTTCAAATTCACTAGATAAAGAACCCACACAATCCCATACTCTAACACTAGGGATAATTTTTTTCTTTGTTTTAAAAAAAAATCCCTAATCATTTCCCCACTAGGGGTTTTATTGTACTGTTTTGTAAATAGTACTACAGTGATGTAGTGTTGAGGGTTTGATTTGGAGTATGACATAGATAATCAGATCCTAAGTTGGGCAAAGGCATTCTCTGACCTTCTTTTCTTTTAGGTCCATGTCAGGAAAGAAGTTATTTATGGACCTGCAGATAAAGTCTAATAATTGATTTGATAGTGCCATTTGTAATCAAGTATGTGAAAGTAATCTTTAAATCTGGACTTTAATCCATGTGAGTGTAGAATTTTAGATCAGGACTTTAAATCATGGCCACTTTTGTTTTGTCCTACATACTTCCTTTCTACCTAACTTTATATCTTCTGTTTCTCTGCTCTATGTGCTAGTTTCTCTTTGCCCATCAACAACACATAGAATTGCAAAAAGCCAGTCCAAAATGGCAGTCTTACCTTCAAAGTGTACAGGTTCTAGGACTGCCAACTCCTTAGAATCTCTTAGTTAAAAATTTATGGGAATCTGAAAGTAATTGGCCCAACTTTTGTGGAGAATAACGAAAATGCACATAAGGGTATATCCCTGAGGAGGGCTATGATTCCTAAAAAAGGAGAAAAAAACAAGTTCCCCTGAAGAACCCTTCTTCATACCACTGTGACTCACAGGAGAGTATTTTAGAGACGGGAAAGGGGGTGATCCCCCTTCTGTTCACTATAAGGGATCATGGCCCACACCACTATACCAAAGTAGGTTTACAAGAGAAAAAAAAAAACATAACGAATCTACTTTATGAAAACAGTTTTATGTGACATGGGAGTGGAATCGATGAGGGCTACACAAGAGTTGGAACTGAGACCAAGAAGAGAGGGCTTTTGTTAAGACAGTTGGGGCAGAAATCAAAATGGGGATGCGATGATGTGGAGAAGCAGAAAGCTAGGCGGTGCAAGGAAGGAGGTGGGAGGGACGCGGGTGCTCCAGGAGTTGGAATACCGTCTAGGTTCCTGCTTCGTAGGTCAAGTAAGACACTGACTGTAGAGGATCCATCTCAGAGACTGCCACATATGAAGGTACTGTTTATTATTTTCACCTAAGAAGAAGCTTCGAAGGGACCTGATATGAGCCCACACCGCATCTCCCGGAACCCCTGCTTCACACCCCACTGGGACCAACTGCGCTAGAGCGCGGGGAGGACCGGAAGTGAGGGCGGAAGTGGAGTCGGGGACGCTTTAGGGAAAGTACCCGCGGAGTAAACAGACGGTGTTGACAAGCAGTGGACGGTGTAGGCAGCTTTAGGCCGCCATGAACCGGCTGCAGGATGACTACGACCCCTACGCGGTTGAAGAGCCTAGCGACGAGGAGCCAGCTTTGAGCAGGTGGGCCCCCGACCCACCATAGTCCCCTAAGATTTCGGGCTGAGGCTCAGCCTTTGAGCGCCTCCATTTGCTGCGCCTCCCTGGCTTGTGCCGACTGTCGGCCAGAGGCTCGGGGTCCCTAGCACCCCACTACGGTGTGGGAGGCCAACGGGGGCTCCTGGTGGGGTCGCGCAGCCCTTGGGGAGGTGGGCCAGACGTCAGCGCCAGGGCTCTTCCGGAGTCACTGGGGGCCAAACGTAATCTGTAAAGACCGTGAGATTGAATTCTGCTTCTACATTTTGCAAGCAGCGTGACCCAAGGCAAGTCACTTTTCCTCAGTTTTACATCTATAAAAAAGGAAATATAATAAGTATGGAGATATATCGTAAGTGTATTGTGATGGTCACAGGACTTCATGTGAAGTGCCTTTTTTGATCACCCAGAGCCGCGATCACACTTGCCTGGTTAAGTCCTCTGCCGCTGAGCTACAGCCCCAATCTCTGAAGTGTCTGTCTAAAAGACTGACCTGTGAAACAGAAATAAGGGAATATTGAACAGGCAATTTTACTACTGTATGTTTGTTGTGGGCTACAGAGATAAATCACTAAAAGCCTTGGTTTTCAAAGGCTTACATTATATAGGGTTCATAAGATAAAGCATATATTTTGGAAGAGCATTTTAGAAAATGATGGACTGAAATAGACCCAGATGAAGTTCCATGGGAATTTCCAGAAGAGAGGATTTATCCAACATGAGGAAAATTTGTAGTTATATTATCAAGAGATTTCCTGTCAAATTTAGCTGTTTCTGTAGCTGTCAGTGGGTCGTATTCATAAACTTTAAAAAGTTAATTCTGTCTGATGAAGCTTTCTGTGAAGTACTTCAGTGGTTCACAATGTTTCTTCACTGTTCTGGGGAACAGTTGTGGACATGGAAGATCAGATTGCTGAAAGGATTTCTGTGGTGAAGAAGAGTGAGAATGAATACTAAGATTCCCTGTGAAAAAGTTTCAGTTAATAGGTATTGTCTGTGAAAGGAGCTACATTACTTAGTAATTCAGTTTGATTGGAATATAGCAGTGTTTCCTGGATTTGAGTTATTCTGTTATCACCTGTGTTGTTATTGACTTAATATTTTTCTTAAGGTCAATTACTTTTTTTTAATGTTTATTTTTTAATTATAGGTGGACACAATGTCTTTATTTTAATTTATGTGGTGCTGAGGATGGAACCCAGTGCCTCATACATGCTAGGCTAGCGCTGTACCTCTGAGCCACAATCCCAGCCCAGTCAATTACATTTTTATAGTTAAATTTCTTTGTACCCTGCCCCATTGTGGATTGAACCTAGGGGTTCTCTGCTACTGAGCCACACCCCCCCACCGTACCCCCAGACCTTTTTGAATTTTATTTTTAGAGGGGTTCTCCCTAAATTGCTGAGGCTGACCTGGGACTTTTTAAGTCCTTCTTATAAAATATCACCACATGGATCCCTCTTGCTGCTTTTTAACTGTCATGCCTCAGTCTCCCAAGCAGCTGGGATTACAGGTGTGCACCACTGTGCCCAGTTGAAATTAAATTTCTTTAAGGAAGCTTTATAATCCTATGACAGTTGCCACTGGTAAGGTAATTATAAATATTGTGAAAAGAAAATAATGTTATTAGACAGCATTGCTTGCTGAAGGCTCTGACCTCAATGTTATTTTAAAAAGAGATTGGTATTGGGGTGATGACTGCTCTGGAGGTTGCGGCAGGAGGATTGAAAGTTCAAGGCTAGGGGCTGGGGATGTGGCTCAAGCGGTAGCGCGCTCGCCTGGCATGCGTGCAGCCCGGTTCGATCCTCAACACCACATACAGACAAAGATGATGTGTCCGCCGAGAACTAAAAAGTAAATATTAAAATTCTCTCTCTCTCAAAAAAAAAATAAATAAAAAAAAAGAAAGTTCAAGGCTCTACTCAGCAATTTAGTGAGATCCTGTCTCGAAAAAGAATGGGGAATGTAGCTCAGTGGTACAGTGTCTCTGGTTCAATCCCTAGTTACCACCCCCCCCCCAAAAAAAAAAAAAGGAAAGAAAAAGGAGATATTGGTGTTAGATGGTTGAGAAGTCTCTGTTAGGATTTATTTTTACACTAATTAAACAGATTACAAAGCTTGTTGCTGTTTGATGGAAACTGGCAAAAGATATGAGACTTCTGGGTCAGAGAAAAGACTACAAGTAGCATAGCAAGCATCATGTCATGTTGGTGCTCTTACTTCTCCATCCTACAGGGGTTCCAAGAAGGGATAGTGCTAGATGAATCGCATATTCTGTGGGTTTGTATGGTGATTAAAGAATACTTAAGAGAATCACCTCTTTCAAAGCTGACAAATAAATAAACCTACTCTCTGTGCTGGAAGGAAACATTATCTCATTCCTCAGGGTGGCTTGCTGCAAACACAATGCTGAGAAATGGCCTGAATGAAGAGTGGTCAGAACCTTGCATTCTTGGCAAACTCAACCAGAATATGCTGAGCTTGTTTTGCCTCTTCCAGCAGTGCTAAAGACTATGACTTGTCTTGAAATAACTACAAGAAATGGAGAAAATTTGCAAAAAGAGGAATGCTCTTGTCTTCTGATTCAATTTTTTAAAAACTTTTTATTTTGAAGTTATTATAGATTCCCAAGCAGTTGTAAGAAATAATATAGAGATCCTGTATACATTTCACAGTTTTCTCCAGTGTTAACATATTAGAAAACTATAGTGCTAGGATATGGACCATGACAGTCAAAATACAGAACATTTTATCACCACATGGATCCCTTTTGCTGCTCTTTAACCTCTATGCCCTACCTAACTCCTGGCAACCACTTCTCCATTTCTATAATTTTGTCATTTTAGGAATGCTGTGTGATTGGAACCATACACTGTGTAACCTTTTGGGCTTGGCTCTTTTTCACTCAGCATAATTCTCTAGAGACTCATCCAGGTTGTTGCATATACCACTAGTTCATCATTCTTTTTTTTTTTTTTTTTAAATGGCTAAGTAGTATTCCACAGTTCTCATTGAATGACATTTGAGTTGTTTCTAGTTTTGGCTGTTGAGAATAAAGCTATTATAAATATTCATGTATAGGTTTTTGGGTGAACTTAATTTTTCATTTTTTTGGGGGGTAAATGCCTAGGAGTACAAAGGTTGGGTTTGTAATAGTTGCATGTTTTGTTTTATATGAAACTGCCAAGCTGTACTATTTCACATTCCCATCAGCAGTGTTAACTTATTGGGCTGATCATCCTGCTACCTCTTAAAATAATTTACATTTCACACTTTTGAAATACTGGATTATAGGATCAGAGTTTCTCAAACTTGACAGCACTGGATGGCATATTGGGTCAGATAATTCTTTTTGGTTGGGGGATATCTTTTTTTTTTTTTTTTTTTTTTTTGGTACCAAAGGATTGAAATTAGGGGCATGTGACCACTGAGCCACATCCCCAGCCCTATTTTGTATTTTATTTAGAGATAAGATCTCTAAATAATATTATTTAGTGCCTCGATTTTGCTGAGGCTGGCTTTGAACTCATGATCCTCCTGCCTCAACCTCCTGAGCCACTGGGATTACAGGCATGCGCCACTGTGCTCCACTTGCAGGGGATATCTTGTGCTTTATAGGATGTTTAACAGCATCCCTGGCCTGTAGCCACTGTGTGCAAGTAGCCTATTCTCCCTGTGCCCAGTGGTGACAATCAAAAATTTCTCTAGTCATGTTAAATATGCCCTGGGAGGCAAAATTGCCCCTTGTTAGCTAGATAGAGGGCAGGAAATAATATAGAGATCCTGTATATGGGTAAAGTTGATAAGATTTGTTGGAGCCAGTTTTCTGTTTTTTTTTTTTTTTTTTTTTTTGGTATTGGGGCTTGAAGTCAGGGGCACTTGATCACATCCCCAGCCCTATTTTGTATTTATTTAGAGCCAAGGTCTCACTGAGTGGTTTAGCACCTTGCTTTTGCTGAGACTGGTTTTGAACTCACAATCCTTCTGCTTCAGCCTCCTGAGCCTCTGGGATTGAAGGATATTTTTAATGGTGTGCTCAGAGGATTGACCATAGAAGGCTCCTGAGTTGAGTTGTGATGAGATGAGAGTTCTTTAGGAAAAATAGTCTGGCAATAGGATTAAGGGTGGAGTGAAAATGATGAGTTTGGAGGCCTAGAGATCCTTAACGTATAGTAGTACAAGTAGGGCTAAAAGGACTTGAGTGAAAATAGTGGGAATGGCTAAAGCCTCAGTCTTTATTGAAATTGGTGTGAATTGTATTTTTCTGATTTACTTTTGGTTTTTCCTTCCAGTACTGGGGATTGAATCCAGGGGTGCTCTGTTACTGAGCTATACCCTGAACCCCTTTTATTTTCAGTTAGAATCTCTCAAATTACTGAGGCTGGCGTTGAACTTTCTCCATCTTCCTGCCTCAGCCTCTTGAGCAGCTGTGATTGTAGTTGTGTGCCACCATGCCCAGCAAAAGCACTATTCTATAACAGAGATCAGAAAATTCAAATTAGGAATATTTTGGATCTGTTCACTAGTCCGTGAGTAATTGAATATTATTTATGTACTACAGATTACATTGAAAATTTCACAGGCATTTAATTTACTTTGTTAACATTTTATGGCTTAAAATTTTTTTTTTTATTTGTAGATGGACCCAATACCATTTATTTATTTATTTATATGTGGTGCTGAGGATTGAACCCAGTGCCTTACATGTGCTGGGCAAGCGCTCTACTACTGACCACAACCCTGACACCTGTATATGTCTTATTTAAGTATTCAAAACTTAAAAAGCTGCCGGTTCTGTGAAGTAAACTTTTTATTTTTGATGGAATTATGAATTGGTACAATAATTTTTGAAAGTAATATGATAATACAATAAGTCAGAATGATGTTACTTCTAGACATTTATCCTAAAGAAGTTACATACACAGAAATGTTCATTGTAACATTTAATAACAAAGAGTTTAGAAATAAATGTATGGCATCTATAAGAGGAAATGTTATATAGACTTTAAAAAATTTGGAGTCCAGCACTCTATTGGCACACACCGTAGTCCCAGCTACTTGAGAGGCTGAGGCAGAAGGATCACTTGAGCCCATAAGTTTGAGGTCATGCTGGGCACATAGACTCCATTTGTAAATAACTAAATAGATAGATAGGTAGGTAGATAGATAAATAAATGGAAATAAGCAAGACAATTGATTTACCAAGTGAGAATTGCTATATATAATATCAAATGTAACCTTATAAAGTCAAAATTATTAAACAGTGAGATGATGAGAATGAATTTTGAGTGATTTTAATTTTTTAATATTTATATCCTCTGATTTATATGTATTTAGCTCTGAAGATGAAGTGGATGTGCTTTTACATGGAACTCCAGACCAAAAACGAAAACTCATCAGAGAATGTCTTACTGGAGAAAGTGAGTCATCTAGTGAAGATGAATTTGAAAAAGAAATGGAAGCTGAATTGAATTCTACTATAAAAACAATGGAGGACAAATTATCTTCTCTAGGAACAGGTACGCTTTATTTATTTATTTATGTATTTACATGCGGTGCTGAGAATCAAACCCAGGGCCTCGAACATGCTAGGCAAGCACTCTACTGCTGAGCCACAACCCCAGCCCTGGAACAGATACGCTTTTGATTTCGGTTTGTATACCTATTTTTATAAGCTCCATAGGACAGGAAGCTTACTCATGCTCTGTGTCTCCAGAACTTTCTATAGGTGCACAGTAAATACTAACTGGGTGAAGGAATTATGTTTGGCAACTGAACCAGAGTTTTCTTTGATGACTATGGGAAAATGTCATGCGTTGTCGAAAAGACACTATTTAGCATTATTTATTTGGATAATTTCCTTTTGTAGTTTTTACTCAAGGATAAAAAGAAAGACACATGAGTCTTATAGTTATTTTGGACATTAGATGTTACTGATGGCAGATTTATTGATGTATCATCATAAATTCCTATTTTAGTAAGTAATAAAACATTGGTCTTTTTGTAAAATGTACCTCACCCAAAATCTAATTTGTGAAAGTAGGACTCTTGTGCACTGGTTTTCATGTTGATATATTGGTATATTATGTATTAACTGGTAAGAACTGAAAGCATATAATAATAATAATAATAACAACAACAACAACTAAAGCAAGTGTTAATTAGAGGAAGAATGAGGGAGACAGGCATGTGATGACATAAGTATAGGTAATAGTATGGAACTGAGTTCAGTTGAAGAGAGGAAGAGTTTGTCTTCCTCATTCCCTTGCCTTTCCTTAGAGCTTTTCTTTCCATTAAGCTCCCTTAAAAAAAGATACTCATTCCCTGTTCTTCACAGTGCACTCCCTGTCTAAAAGATAGAAATTTGTATATGGGCAACCTGAAAAGGTGGCCTTTAAAAAAAAATTAAAAAAAATTTTTTTTTTTAGTTATTGATAGACCTTTATTTTATTTATTTATTTATATGTGGTGCTGAGAATTGAACCCAGTGCCTCATACATGCCAGGCAAGAGTGCTACCGCTAAACTCCAGCCCCAGACCCTTAAAAATTTAATTAGATTTTTGGGAAGGAAAAAAGATTTAGAACACTAAATTAAGGTGGGGGGGCAGTTTTCTGTAATTGCATAGGGCATAAAATAAAATGTCACTATGTGAAAATATTTAACCATCCAAATAAGATTGTGAATAAGTTGATATTACTTTGTGGTAATGGAAGAAGATGTGGAAGTTTTTTCTTATGAATTATGTATGATTAGTCTATAAACTTCATTTCTGATTTTCATAGGGTCTTCTTCAGGAAATAATAAAGTTGGAATAGCTCCGGCAAAGTATTATGATGATATATATTTTGATTCAGATTCTGAGGATGAAGACAAAGCAGGTGAATAACATATCTATCAGCCTTAGCAGTAATATTTTATGAAAAAGGTTTACCTCACTAGTTGATATTAGGATTTTTCTTTGAGTTTTATTTTTTAAGAAATATCAGGTGGTAGATGTGAAAATAAAACCAGATTGATTAATAATAAAAGCTGGGAACAAAGACTTATGAGTACATGGCATTATCAGCAGCACTGCATGGGTATGCAAGGGAAGGGGAGAATGTGTCCTGACTTAGTACTTCCCCTGCTCAGGGCTCAGGGATCTTTCCCCAGACTCCTTCTAGTTCCTTCAGACTAGTAACATTTGTTTTCTTTTTATACCTTTTTTTTTTTTTTTTTTGGTATTGAGGATTGAACCCAGGGGTACTTAACCACTGAGCCACATCCTTAGTCCTTTCTTTGTGTGTGTTTTATTTAGAGACAAGGTCTCACTGAGTTGCTTAGTGCCTTGCTTTTGCTGAGGCTGGCTTTGAACTTGAGATCCTCCTGCCTTAGCCTCCAGAGCTTCTGGGATTACAGGCATGTGCCACTGTGCCCGGCTCAACATTTGTTTTCACACTTGCATTTTTTCTGTATTTTTACTTTCCTGAAGAATTTTTCCTAGCTTGTTGGAAAAGCTAATTACATAAGGAATTACACTGGAATATACAAAATAACAAATTTATATTTAAAAGGACGTTTTATACTTTTATATCATTACTTAAAATATTGGTGTGCTAGAATAAATATAAAAAGTAATGTATGTGCTAGATATGGTGTCACATGCCTATAATTTCATCACTTGGGAGACTAAGGCAGAAGGATCACAAGGTCCAGGCTAGCTTGGACAATCTAGAGACCCCATCTCAAAATAAAATAAATTAAAAAAGGGCTGGGAGTGTAGCTCAGTTTTAGAACAAACCTGGGTTCAATCCCTAGTACTATAAAACAGAACAAACAGAAGTCTAATATATGTAGACAGCTCTGGGTTTTTTCTTTCTTTCTTTTTTTGTAAATATTTATTTTTTAGTTGTAGTTGGACACAATACCTTTATTTTTTTATTTTTATGTGGTGCTGAGGATCGAACCCAGATCCTTGCACGTGCTAAGCGAGCATTCTACCACTGAGCCACAACTCCAGCCCTTTTTTCTTTCTTTTTTAATTGTTTTATAGTTCTGGGGATTGAACCTAGGACTGCTTTACCACTGAGCCACATCCCCAGTCATTTTTATTTTTTTAGTTTGAGACAGGGTCTAAGTTAAGTTCCCAAACTGGGCTTGGACTTGTGATCCTCCTGCCTCAGCTCCAGAGCAGCTGGGATTACAGGCATGTGCTACTATGCCTAGCTTCTTTCTTTCCTCTTTTCCTTTCCTTTTTCCTTCCTTGTTCTGGGGATCAAATCCAGGGCCCTGAGCATACTAGGCAAGCATTCTACTATTGAGCTATGCTCTCACCCCTGTATTGTAATTATTTTTTTCTGATACTAGGGATTTAATACAGGTTGCTCTACTGATGCACTATATCCCTAGGCCTTTTTATTTTTTATTTTGAGACAGGGTCTCACTAAGTTGCCTAGGCTGGCCTTGATAACTTGGTGAGATCCTGTCTCAAAAAAAACAAACCAAAAAACCCCCCAAAACCCCAAAAAACCAAAAAGGGCTGGGCATGTAGCTCAGTGGTAGAGCCCACCTGGGTTCAATCCTCAGTTACCCTCACCACCAAAAAAAGAGAAAAAATTTTTTTCTTTTTAAGGATAATTAAAATAAATATGTAGCTTGGTAAACAGGAGTTCTTCATTTTATGTTAAAGAAGTGTGAACTTTACCAACAATACTTAGCTATATCCTTAACTTTTAAAAACATTAGCACAGGTGACCAAGAAAAAAAAGAAGAAACGACACAGGATTCCAACAAATGATGAATTACTATATGATCCTGAAAAAGATAACAGAGACCAGGCCTGGGTTGATGCACAGAGAAGGGGGTAAGAATTTAAATTTAATATTTAGACTCTTTAGGAAAAAATGATTGAAAAATGATTTTTACTACATTTGTATTTTATATATGTCTATGTTTATATACACACACAACAAAGAGGTTTGAAGGAAAAAAACCTACAGATTTATTTTGAAAATAACCAGCAAATTTTATTAAACAACTCATTTTTAAAAACTACTGTTGTGTTCAAACTGTTGTAGTCGGTCTCTCCCTTTAAGAAACAAAACTGATTTTTTTCAGATAGACACACAATTTTTTCTTTTTGGTACCAGGTATTGAACTCAGGGGGGTGCTCGACCACTGAGCCACATTCCCAGCCCTATTTTTTATTTTATTTAGAGACAGGGTTTCACTGACTTGTTTAGTGCCTCACAGTTACTGAGGCTGGCTTTGAACTTGCAATTCTCCTGTCTCAGCCTCCCAAGCTGCTGGGGTTACAGGTGTGTGCCACCACACCCCGCAGATAGATACAATTTTAAATTATATTGAGATTAAGAGTTTATGTGGGGCTGGGGTTGTGGCTCAGTGGTAGAGCACTCACCTAGCATGTGCGAGACCCTAGGTTCAATCCTCAGCACCACATAAAAAATAAATAAAAAATTAAAGGTATTGACAACTACAACTAAAAAAAAAAAGAAGAGTTTATGTGGATGAAGAGAAGATATTGTTTAGCACCTGATTTGTTCCATTCACAAATTAGATTTTTTAAAATTCACATAGCCTGAAATTGACCATTTTGTTTATTTATTTATATATTTTTGTTGGTGCATTATGATTATACATAATACTGGGATTCCTTATGCCATATTTGTACATGTGTTAACATAATTTGATCAATCTCATACCCTAGTACTTTTTCTTTCCTTTCTCTCTTCCCTTTCTTTGATTTGCTTGCTCTACTCTACTGATCTCCCTTCTATGATTACTATTATTATTTTAATTATTGCATTGTAATTGTATGTGGGATTTATTGTGGTATATTCATATGTGGACATAGCATTTTTGTTTTCATTACTTGGGATTGAACCCAGGGGTTCAATCTGTTCTGAGTTACATCCCCAGCCCTTTTTATTTTTTTGAGATAGGCTGTCATTCACTTGCTGAGGCTGGCCTCAAAACTTGGAAGCCTCCTGCCTCAGCTTCCCAAATAATAGGGATATAGGCATGCACCACTGTACCTGGCAAAAGTGTCTATTTTAAAATATAATTTTAATTATAAATTATAAATTATAATAATTTATAAGTTTAATATATTCACAGTGGTGTGTATCACTACCTTTGTCTAGTTTCAAACCATTTTTATAATTTTTATCATCTCAAAAGGAAAATCCTGTATCATTTGGTAGTTTTTCTCTCTCTTCCCATAACCCCTGGAAATATGGGAACACATATTGTGTTCCAGATCTGTGTTCTATCAGTGGATTTACCATTTTTTATATTTCAGCTAATGGAATATTCTACAATATGTGACTTTTTGTATTTGATTTCTTCCACTGGTCATATTTTTGAGGTTCATCTACATTGTAACATATATTACTACTTCTTTCCTTTTTATGGCTAAATAATATTTCCTTGTATGTATATACATAGATCAGTTTGTTTATCTATTCATTCATTGAGGAACATTTATGTTGTTTTTCCTTCTGACTATTGGGAATAGTGTTGCTGTGAATATTGGTGTACAGTTATCTATTATTCTTTCATTTCTTTTGGTTACATGCCCAGGAATGGAACTGTTACATCATATGGTAATTCTATATTTAACTTTCGTGTGGTACTAGGGATCAAACCCAGGACCTCACATGTGCTAGGCAAGTACCCTACCACTGAGCTGTTCCCCAAGCCCTGTATTTAACCATTTTTTTTTGGAGGGGTGAAGGGTAGTACTGGGGATTGAACTCAGGGGCATTTGACCACTCAGCCACATCCCCAGCCCTATTTTATATTTTTTTAGAGACAAGGTCTCACTGAGTTGCTTAGCACCTTGCTTTTTGCCAAGGATGGCTTTGAATTTGTGATCTTCCTGTCTTAGCCTCCCAAGCTGCTGGAATTATAGGCATGTACCACCGTGCCTGGCTGTATTTAACTTTTTGAGGGATCACCACTATTTTCTACAATGACTGAAGCATTTTGCATTTCCACCAGCAGTATACAGTGGTTTACAAATTTTATTTTGATGTAAAGGCTGATTTGTCATAAAACTAAAAGGTAGGCAACTTACCACCATTATCTAGTGCTTTGCCAACCTGATATGTTTCAGAATCACCAGGGCAGATTGAAATGCAGACCTTTGAATCTTATTTGAGGTGGTGATTTTTTATGTAATGCTGGGGATGTGCCTCTCACATGCTAGGCATGTGCTCTGCTCCTGAGCTACATAATTAACACCTAGGAGGACTTGTTTCACCTCTGGTGGGGTCCAGATATCTATATTTTTCAAGTCTGGAGAGATTACTATTGGTGGGGAATCTTTGTATACCATCTTTAACTTTTGCTCTCCAGCCTTCTCCAGTTTTTCTCTTCTTGTTCTATTTATACATCACTTTTTCCTTTGCCCCCTTGTTTATTTAATGAATATTTTTTGATTACTCATAGCCATGGGATGAACATTTTAAATGCTATAAGTAATATATTTTAAAGTAATTTTTAAAACTTTTTTGTAGTTGTAGATGGACAGAATGCCTTTATTTTGTTTATTTTTATGTAGTGCTAAGGATTGGACCCAGTGCCTCACTTGTGCTAGGCAAATGCTCTGCCACTGTACTTTAGCCCCAGTCCTTAAGTGCTGTAAGTAATATTGAGATGGTCAAGGAACTTACAGTGTAGCTCTTTAGTCTGGTAACAGAATTTATCAATGATGTAAGATGGAATTTTGGGTTTTTTTTGGTAGTATAGAGATTGAACCCAGGGGTGCTACCACTGTGCTACATCCCCAGCCCTTTTTAAATTTTATTTTGAGACAGGGACTCATTGAGTTGCCCAGGTTGGCCTTAAACTTTTGATTCTCCTGTCTTAGCCTCTCTATTAGCTTGGATTATAGGTGTGGGCTGCCACACCTGGCTTAATGGTTCCTTTAATCGGAGACTTGCATTAGAAGCAAGACTTTAATGTGTTTTTTTCTTAATTTCTTTTTGCATTCCAGTTATCATGGTTTTGGGTTACAGAGGCCACGTCACCAACAGCCTGTTCCAAATAGTGATGCTGTTTTGAATTGCCCAGCTTGCATGACGACACTGTGCCTTGATTGCCAAAGGTAATGTATGAATGGTTAAACACACACAGGGAAAAAAAAAATTGGAGTCCTTTGTTCAAATCACAAATAGACTTTTGATACTCAGGAATTCTGATATGATTCTGTACCCATATCCTTTGTGTTACATGACTAATCTCTTTATAGATAATTTTGACTATGCATGGTTCTGTAAAAAGTAGCTTTTAAAAATTAATTAATTAATTAATTGTTTTTTTTTTGTGACACTGGGAAATAAACACAGGGTCTATGCTTGTTAAGCAAGTACTTCACCCTTGTGCAACATGTATAGCCCAGAGCAGCTTTTTATTGTTTCTTTTTTTTTTTTTTTTTGGTACTGGGGATTGAACTCGACCACTGAGTCACATCCCCAGCTCTATTTCATATTTGGAGCTAGGATCTCACTGAGTTGCTAAGCTCCTTGTTTCTGTTTTTGTTTTTGTTTTGGTACTCAAGGTTATTTGACCACTGAGCCACATCCCCAGCCCTATTTTGTATTTTATTTAGAGACAGGTTCTCGCTGAGTTGCTTAGTGCATTGCTTTTGTTGAGGCTGGCTTTGAACTTGCGATCCTCCTGTCTCAGCCTCCTGAGCTGCTGGGATGCACCACCACACCCAGCTAGAAGTAGCCTTTTAAATAAAGCATTTCTCAGTAATAATAAGGATTCAGTGAAATTGCATTTATGTTGTAGAATTACATAATCTTTTAAAGGAAAAAAATCACTTCTCTACTCACAGTTCTTCTGATGTCAAATCTGGGATTTTTTTCCCCCTCACAAAAAACATTTCTCCAATTTTCTGTACACAGTATGTCCTACAATTTAATTTAATTCTGACTCACTACCTGGAGTTAGCATCAATGCCACAGGTTAAGTTCATTCTCACAAGACTGCTTCCTTCTTTTGATGCCAGTAATCAAGTAGTAGGTCCTCAAGTTACCTCCATTTCTATTCAAGTTGAATACAAATTAGGGGTTCCTTTATTATAAAGATACAAACAAAACAGCTAGGCATATAGGGTGAAGTCCAGAAGGGTCTTGACTGCAGGAGCTCTGTGGGGTTTGGGATGTAATAGCCTCCTAGGACATAGATGTGTTCACCAGGCTGGAAGATTTTGGAACCCTTTACTTTTATGGGTTTAATTGCATAGGTTTGTTCCATTATATGACACTATTGGCAAAATCATTGGCCATTAGTGATTAATTGAATCTCTAGCTCTTTTCCCTTCCCTGGAGGTAGGATTGGGTGGGTATGGATCTAAAAGTTTCAACCCTTCTCCAATCAATCATGCTTGGTTTTTCTGGTTTTTTTTAGATGCAAGACAAGCCTCCATATCTCTTTTTTTTTTTTTAAATTAATACTATTAATATTTTATTATATAGACTTCTTTTTTTTTAAAGAGAGAGTAAAGAGAGAGAGGGGGACAGAGAGAATTTTAACATTTACTTATTTTTAATTAGTTCTCGGCGGACACAACATCTTCGTTTGTATGTGGTGCTGAGGATCGAACCCGGGCTGCACGCACGCTAGGCGAGCGCGCTACCGCTTGAGCCACATCCCCAGCCCGCCTCCATATCTCATTAGCATATAAAATATATTGTTACTATTCCACAGATTCTAAGAATCTTGGAAGTTCTTATGTCAAGGACAGACCAAAGATCAAAAGTTATAGTAATAACAAAAGGTACTGTTATCATTCAGGAAATTGCAAGTGTTTTAGGAGCTCTGTGTTAGGAACTGGAAGCAGAGCACAAATATATATTTATTATTATGTCACATCTCTAAAATACACTTTTTATTGTGGTAAACTCTATATAAAATTTATAATTTTAACTATTTTTTAGAGTACAATTCAGTGGCATTAATGCTATCATAGTCTGATGCAGCCAACACCGCCATCCATTTCCAGAACTTTTGATCATCCCAGGAATTCTGTACCCATTAACTCCCTATTCTCCAGTCTCATCAGCCCCTGGCAACCTCTGTTCTACTTTGTTTTTCAGACTATTCACTTTTAATGTATAGAAAATTATTTTTTAAAAAACATTTTTTTTAGTTGTAGATGGACACAATATATTTATTTATTTTTATGTGGTACTGAGGATCGAACCCAGTGTCTCACACGTGCAAGGCAGGCACTCTATCACTGAGCTACAGCCCCAGCCCCTAGAAAATTATTTATATGTGTGACATTTTCTGAAGCTTTGCTTAATTTTTATTAGCTCTAACAGGTTTTTTTGTGTGTGAGAGTATATGTGTGTGTATGTGAGATGTGTAAGCTTTTGGGTTTTCTTTATTTTTTAGTTGTAGTTGGACACAATACCTTGATTTTATTTATTTGTTTTTATGTGGTGCTAAGGATTGAACCCAGGGTGAACACTCTACCACTGAGCCACAACCCCAGCCCCAGTTTTAGGATTTTCTACATAAAAGTTCACGCTTTTATGTAGAAAGGTACATAAAAGAGATATGAGATAATTTACTTTTACCTCTTCCTTTCCAATTTAGATGACTTCTTTTTCTTTTTGGTACTGGGGCTTGAACCAGGGGTGCTTTGCCAGTAAACTGTATCCCAATCCCTTTGTATTTTTTACTTGGAGACAGGGTCTTACTAAGTTGCTTATTAGGTCCTTGCTTAGTTATTGAGGCTGGCCTCAAACTTGTGATCCCACTGCCTCAGCCTCCAGAGTAGCTGAGATTACATGTATGAACCACCACACCCTGCTTTTCTAGTTTGTTTTTAATTTATTTATATTTTTATTTATTATTTTTGGTATTAAACTCGGGGACAGTCAACCACTGAGCCACATCCCTACCCCTATTTTGTATTTTATTTAGAAATAGGGTCTCACTGAGTTTGTTAGGGCCTCCTTAAATTGCTGAGACTGGCTTTGCCTTCCTGTCTCAGCCTTCCAGCCACTGGGATTACAGTGTGTGCTGGTCTAATTTATTTTTATTAGCTAGTTTAAGGTTTCAGATTTTCTGCAATAGTTAATTTTTTAAAGTATTATAATTTGATTTTTAAAAACTTATTCTAATTTAGTGATACATGACAGTAGCACTTTGATACATCTACAAAGATGGAGTATAATTTCTCATTCTTCTAGTTGTACATGATATAGAATCCATATTTTTATGTAAGGTAATAATGTCTGATTCATTCTACTATCCTTCTTACCCTCTCAACCCTCCCATTCTCTCCCCTCTATCTAATCTAAATTAACTCTATTTTTCCCTAGCACCTCCCCATCCCGTAACCTATTGTGAATTAGCATCCACCTTTCAGATAAAACATTCAGCTTTTGGTTTTGGGGGATCGGCTTGTTTCACTTAGCATGATATTCTCTAGCTCCATTCATTTATCAGCAAATGCCATAATTTCATTCTTCTTTAAGGCTGAATAATAATCTATTGTGTATATATACCACATTTTCTTTATCCATTCATCTGTTGAAGGACACCTAGGTTGGTTCCAAAGTTTAGCTATTGTGAATTGAGGTGCTATAAACATTGATATGGCAGTGTTACTGTAGAATGCTGATTTTTAAGTTTTTTGGGTATAAACTGAGAGTGGATAGCTGGGTCTAAGTTTTCTGAGGTGTTTCCATACTGTTTTTCATAGTGGTTGCACCAATTTTCAGTCCCATCGGCAATGTATGAGTGTACCTCCCCCCCCCACATCCTCACCAACACTTATAATTGCTTGTATTCTTTTTTTTTTTTTGGGGGGGGGGTTCTGCTGCGCGACCAGCACACTAGCTTCATACTAGAGGTTCCAAACATAGAAGTTAACTAGTGAGATCAAAATAAAGACACATAAAACTCAATTTACCTTTTTCTTGACCAGCTAAGAGACGGCCCTTCCCGGCTCCTGCCTCGAGCCACCTGATGTGGTAGCGAGGTTTACACAAGAGACCAGCAGGAGAGAGGGGGAAGCACGCCAGAGAGTGGGCTTTGATTGGGGAACAAAAAATTCAGGGGAAAATTCCATCCAATGAAGGTCGAGGGGGATAGCATTCCAAGGTCAGGGTCCGTGATTGGTTTCAGGGTCAGTGGTCAGTCACACCCCCAAACGGACAGGCTCTCGCACCTGAAAAGGGTGGGGATAAAGCTCTGACACAGCTAGCCTGAGCGCCTCACACCCAGTCAAGGAAGTACCCAATCATGTGTGAGAACAGTTTCCCACAGGAGGTGGTATTGGGGATTGAACTTAGGTGCTTGACCACTGAGCCACATTGCCAGCCCTATTTTGTATTTTAGAGACAGGGTCTCACTGAGTTACTTGGGGCTTTGCTAAGTTACTGAGGCTGGTTTTAAACTCAAAATCCTCCTGCTTCAGCCTCCCAAGGCACTAGGATTTCAGGCATGTGCTGCTGCACCTGGCTTATTGCTTGTATTCTTTTTTTTTTTTTTTTTTAAAGAGAGAGTGAGAGAGGGGAGAGAGAGAGAGAGAGAGAGAGAGAGAGAATGAATTTTTAATATTTATTTTTTAGTTCTTGGCGGACACAACGTCTTTGTTGGTATGTGGTGCTGAGGATCGAACCCGGGCCGCACGCATGCCAGGCGAGCACGCTACTGCTTGAGCCACATCCCCAGCCCTTGTATTCTTGATAATTGCCATTCTAACTAGAGAGAGAAAAAATCTTGGAGAAGTTTTGATTTGCATTTTTCCAATTGCTAAAGATGTTGAACATTTTTGCACATATTTGTTGATGGATTGTGTTTCTTCTGTCTGTTTAGTTCCTTAGCCCATTTATTGATTGGGTTATTTGGGTTTTTTGGTGGTGTTTTTTGAGTTTTTTATATATATTCTGAAGATTAATGCTCTATCTGAGGTACATGTGGTAAAGATTTTGTCCCATTCTGTATGTACTCTCTTCATGTTATTGATTGTTTCCTTTTCTGAGAAGAAGCTTTTTAGTTTGAATCCATCCCATTTATTGACTGTTGATTTTACTTCTTGTTAAGGAAGTCAGATTCTAGGCTGACATGATGACGATTTGGCCCTACTTTTTGTTCTGTTAGGCACTGGGTCTTTGTTCTAGTGCCTAGGTCTGTGATCCACTTTGAGTTGAAGTTTGGGCAGGGTGAGAGGGGTTTAATTTCATTTTGTTACATGTGGCTTTCCAGTTTTCCCAGGACCATTTGTTGAATAGGCTATCTTTTCACCAGTGAATGTTTTTGGCACCTTTGTCTAGTATGATAACTGTATTTTTATGGGTTTGTTTCTGTGTCTTCTATTTTGTACCATTGGTCTATGTGTCTTGTTTTGGTGCCAATAACATGCTGTTTTTGTTACTGTTGCTCTGTAGTATAGTTTAAGGTCTGGTATTGTGATGCCACCTGCTTCACTCTTCTTGCTAAGGATTGCTTTGGCTATTCTGGGTCTCATTTTTCCAAATGAATTTCATGTTTGCTTTTCTAGTTCTATGAAGAACTAAGTTACTTTATGATCTCACAGTAGAAATTGGTCTTAGTAAAACTGTTATTCCATATTAATGTAGGGTTCTGATATAGTGGAGTAGATGGGAGAGGCTGAGGCAGGATTGCAAGTTTGAAGCCAGCCTGTGCAACTCAGTGAGAACCTGTTTCAAAATAAAATTTAAAAAGCGCTGGGGATATAGTAAGTGGTGAAGTGCCCCTGGGTTCAAACCCTAGTACCACAAAAACAAAGAAAGCAAAACAAGGGGCTGGAGCTGTGGCTCACTTGCACACTTGCTAGCACACTTGCCTAGCATGTGAGAGGCACTGGGTTAGATTCTCATCACCACATATAAATGAAAAAATAAAGGTCTATCAACAACTAACTAACTAAATAAGTAAAACAGACCAAACAAACAAATAAAAACAACAACAACAAAAAACAACAAGAGCTGGGCATGGTGGTGCACAACTGCAATCCCAATGATTTGTGAGGCTGAGGCAGCCTCAGCAATTATTGAGGCCATAAACAACTTCGCAAAACCCTGTCTCAAAATAAAAAATAAAGTCATTAAGATATAATTCAATATAAGCGCCCCTGGCTTCAATCCCTGGTAACAAAAAACAAAACCAACAAACAAAAACAAACAAACAAAAAACCCTCAACAACCAATCTAGTAGAGTAAAAGGGATTTTGTTGTTGTTGTTGTTGTTGTCCCTAAAGTGATAGTTTTTTCCTCTTTCTTTGTTTCTCTCTCTCTTGAAACCAGTGCCTAACACATTAGTCAAGTGCTCTACCATGAAGCTTTTTTATTGGATGGATACTTCTCAGAGTCTCATGTAACTTAAACTTCAAATAATATAAGACAAAGGGCTGAGAGTTTCTGGTTTTAGCCAAAGTGTGGCTACTTTGAGCCTGAGTGTGAGGGTGTGTATTATATAATTTGTAGATAAATAGAGTCAAGATCACCTGGGTGTGGTAGTGTGTGTCTGTAGTCTCAATTTATTGCTTGAGCCCATGAGTTAAAGGCCAGCTTGGGCCATATAGTGAGATCCTGGGTTTTTTTTTTTTTTTTTCAAACAACAAAAAACCACATGCACACAAAAACAACAAAACAAGAACTCAGTTCAGAGAAATTATTTGTTCTGATATGCAAGAAATTTAGAGAAAGGGAAAAACACTGTGAGCACGTGATACGAAATTCTTATAGATATGAGACAGGATAGTCATCCAAGTACCTCCTCACATGTGTACAATTATCTAGAACTCTTTATCATTGAACGCAGTTTTGAAAGGTTGTTTTACCACTTTTGTTAATCAGCTTTTGTCACCATGACCAAAATATGAACAAGAACAACTGGAGGTGTTTAAGTTTAGTTTGGCTCATGGTGTCAGAGGTTCAGTCCGTGGTATGCCAAGTCCATTGTTCTGAGCCCCAAGAAGGACAGAACATCATGGCTGAAGGGAGTGGCAGAGGAAGCTGCTCAGAACAGGGCAGTAGGGAAGGGGTCACAGAGAAGATGGACTCTTCCAGACCACAGCCCCAGTGACCCACTTTCTTCAAACACACCTTACCTGCCTACAGTTACCACCTAGTTAGTACATTCAAACTAGGATGAGTTGATTAGGTTATAGCTCTTATAATTTAATTTCACCTCTGAACATTTATTATGTTAACACAGGAGCTTTGGGGGAATACCTCATATCCAAGCCATGATATCAGAGAAGCACCAATTTGTATGTTCTTTTTTTGTTTTTTGCACTAGGGATTGAACCCAGGGGCACTTAACCATGGAGGCACATCCCCAGCCCTTTTTTGTATTTTATTTAGAGATGGGGTCTCCCTGAGTTGCTTAGGGCAACTTACTAAGTAGCTGAGACTGGCTTTGAACTTGGTATCATCCTGGTTCAGCCTCCTGAGCTGCTGGGATTATAGGTGTGTGCCACTTCACTGGCCAATTTGTATGTTCTTAATTCCTGGCGGTTGTGGTAGTGGAGAAGGTGAAGAGTAACATTTAGAATTAATGAGACCCCTGTTTTTAGCCTGATAGGTATTTCTGTTGTATGATGTTCAAGGGAAAAAAGATAGCAACTTGAGAAGGAAAAATATTGTGTATGAAGATGAAAAGTTTAAAGAGCAATTCAAAAAACTTTTTTTTTTTTTCCCCTGGGATAAAAGTTACTTTTAAAGTAGTAGAAGCTGGGCATGTTGGTGCAAGTCTGTAATCCCAGTGATTTGGGAGCCTGAGGCCAAGAGGATTGTGAGTTTAGGGCCATCCTGGGCAACTTGGGGAGACCCTGTCTCCAAATAAAAAACAAAAGGGTCTGGGGATACAGAGAGCTTACCTAGCATGCATGAGGCCCTGCGTACCTAAATAAAATACCTAAATAAAGAAGACAGAGGGCTGAGAGTTTCTGATTTTAGCCAAAGTATAGCCACCTTGAATCTGGATATGAGGGTTGTACTATCCAATTTACATTTCAGTTTCTTCCATATTTTATTTTAGGCTTGATACAATTAAAAATTGCAGTATCTATGGAAATTTTTGTGGCAAAGCACCCCTGGGTTCAATCCCCAGTACCTAAATAAATAAATAAGATATAGATTTCTTTTCATTTTTTTTTTTAAATAGACTTCTAGGGGCTTGGTTGTGGTTCAGTGCTCGCCTAGCACGTGCAAGGCCCTGGTTCAAGCCCCAGCACACATAAAAATAAATAAGTAAGTTAAGGATATTGTATCCAACCAAAAAAAAAAATAGACTTCTAATTGCTACAAAGTAATTGTGCGTATTTATGAGGTACAGTATGACATTTCAATACATATTTATAACGTGTAATGATCAGATAAATGTAATTGGCATATCTGTTACAAATATAACCTCATTTTTTTGTACCAGGGATTGAATAACATCATTGTTTTATACTAGTGTCCATTAAAAAGTTTCCTCCTGGGGTTGGGGTTGTGGCTCAGTGGCGGAGCGCTTGCCTAGCACATGTGAGGCACTGAGTTCAATCTTTTTTTTTTTTTTTTTTTTTTTAAAGAGAGAGTGAGAGAGAGGGGGGCACAGAGAGAGAGAGAGAATTTTAACATTTATTTATTTTTTCTTAATTCTCGGTGGATACAACATCATTGTTGGTATGTGGTGCTGCTGGGGATCGAACCCGGCGGACACAACATCATTGTTGGTATGTGGTGCTGCTGGGGATCGAACCCGGGCCGCACGCATGCTAGGCGAGCGCGCTACCGCTTGAGCCACATCCCCAGCCCCTGAGTTCAATCTTTAATCACATAAAAATGAACAGATAAAATAAAGGCATTCTGTCCATCTACAACTACAAAATAAAAAAAAAAAGTTTCTATTTTAAAACAACTTTTAGATTTCCTTAAATTTGCTGTTTTGTTTCCATGTTTATTTTAGTCAGTTTTTGGTTTTCTCAATTTTATCTAAAAGAATAACTGTTAATTTAGAAAATAAATTAATATTCTCCATTTCATTTTCCTCTTAGGCATGAATCCTACAAAACTCAATATAGAGCAATGTTCGTGATGAATTGTTCTGTCAACAAAGAGGAGGTTCTAAGATATAAAAACTCAGAGAACAGGAAGAAAAGGCGGGGCTATAAGAAGATGAAGTCTAACCATGAAGACTCTGCAGAGCAGGCAGAGACAGAAGAGGAAGAAATCTATCACCCAGTCATGTGTACAGAATGTTCCACAGAAGTGGCAGTCTACGACAAGGATGAAGTCTTTCATTTTTTCAATGTTTTAGCAAGCCATTCCTAAACAGCTCAGCTGGCGTGCATTACCTAATACTGTATTTAAGGCAAATATGTACAGTTATTTTCCTGTCTATCCATATCATTAATTGATGTTGAGTTATTTGAGGAAGCAGTATTTTATCTTATGAAGAATGGTTATTAAACTTTATCTCCTCACCTCTTTTTTTATTTTCCTTTAGTTTTCTTACGAATACTGATGGAACTGATTATTCATTCCCTTTTTGATGGACATTTGGAAACTGGGGTTTTTGTTTATTAAGGCTCTTTAAAATTAAAATGTTCTGGAGTTATAACTAATCTTTGTTTCTGAGTATCTTAATCCATTTTATCTTTCTATAACAAAATACCTGAGGTCAAGTGCTCTATGAACAAAAGAAGTTATTAAGCTTAGAGTTTTGGAGGCTGAAGGCAGATGGCTGTTCCCATCTTTTTGACCTCTCTGAGGGCCCCTCCGCCCTGCTGGGTCATATCATGGGCAATGGCAGGATGGTATCATGGCCAAATCATATTTGAGAGGGTAAGATCAGATGGTGATACAGGAAACCAGAGAGGGATTCAGAGGTTAGGCTTACTCAGACTAACTGAGGAAGCTAACTGAGGTCCTTGGAGAACTATATTAATCCCTTCCCAGGGCAGTAACCCTAGTGATCTAACCACCTTCCACTAGGCCCCACCTCTTAAAGGTTCTACCACCTATGTGTATTGCCAAACTGAAAAACTGAAAAACAACATCTGCACAACAATCTACATTCATAACCTTGATATGATTACATTGGAAACTTTCCCAGACTTCTGTCTGCATTGTTTTTGCTAAGGAATATAATTATTCTTGCCCTCTCCCCACTGTGGAATGACAGTGTTTAGCAAATGTTACAATTTCATGGAGTTGGTATTGTTCTAACTGTAACGATTGTATACTTTAAAATAAAAATTCATGCTTGAGGAAGAGCAATTTCCCTCTCTGACTTAAAATCCTGTTGTTACCTCTTGTGCCTATCATTTTTTTCTTCTGTTGGCAGTAACCAAGGTATGTTCTTTTAGTAGTAATAATATAAAAATCATTAGTGGCAGTTTGAGGGGAAGTTGCATTGTAGGCATATGTGCACTTTACCCTTTTTAAAGAAGGAGTGGTTTGGACTGTCCAAAAGCATGAGGTAGTTTCTAATAGAGCAAATGTGATACAAAGGAAAACAATAGGAAATGTATTTAAATGGGCTCTGTAACATTAATCTTGGGCAAGTCTATTTTTGTGAGAAACAGTTTTCTCATGTGATTTTTGGGGAGTTATGGTGAATGCTGGAGATTGAATCCAGGTCCTCAAGCATACTGGGCAAGTGCAGTTTTCTCATCTGTAAAATGACAAAACACTGGGGACTGGGTATACAGTTTAGTGATAGAATGCTTGCCCACCATGCATGAAGCCATGTCAATCCCCAGCACTGAAAAAAAAAAAAAAATTGAAAGCTGAGCTAGACTACTGATTCCCCACATGGATCAGGGCTCAACAAGGTTTAAAAGGGATCCTTACATATTCCACAAGGGAAAATGTCCTCAACTACTTGCCTTCTGGGCTTTCTATAAGCTATACGGAAAGAGTTGGAACCACTGATTAAATGTTTATATGAAGGAGGTGGAGGTAGGAAGATGATAAAGAATGAGTTTTGTGGGTGGGGATGTAGTTCAGTGGTAGAGCATGCTTAGAATGTATAAAGCCCTGGATTTAATCCCCAGCACCACTCTCCTCACTTCATATACAGTTGGTTTGGTTATGAGATGTCCCCAGAAAACCTCATGTATTAGGCAATACAGAAATGTTCAGAGGTGGAATGTTTAGATTAGGAGAGCTATAATCTCATTAGTGAATTAACCCATTTGATGGATTAATAATTAGGGCTACTGGTGTTAACTGTAGGCAGACAGAGTGAATATGGAGGAAGTAGGTCACTGGGAATGTGCCTTGGGACTATATCTTTTCCCCACCTTCACTCTCTTTGTCTCTCTTGTTCTTATCAGGTATTTTGGTCACAGTGGACTTACACAAACTAGTTTTTAGGATATTTCCAGTGCCTTAATAACATTTGATAAAGTAATATGCTAATATCTGATTGGGAACTCTGTGTATGTGTGTGAATTTAAGATGTTTCAACTTACTGCCAGGTGATATGTTACAGGATAACACAACAGTATGTCTGTTGTAATCTTGTGCTGCCATATTGTAGCTATGCAAGACCTACAGTGTCACTGTCAAGCCTTGCATTCTTCCCAGATCTCACCACCACCTTCACATGCACCTCCATCGGGGATTCTTGTGAGATGAGAGGTTCTCAGTGGTCTGAAACATAAAAAACCACCTGGAGTAGACATTAGAAAGACAGGTAAGTTATTGTGCCTCTCCTCTGAGAATGTGACTACAATAAGAAGCAGGAAAGCACAAGATATACAGATGTAATTTGTTATAATAACAGAGGAGAGAGCTGTACAGGAGTAGTGTTTTGTATATTATTTAAACTTAGTTGATATTATTGGTTCAAGCTAGTTTGTTATAAATTTAAGAAGATAATTATAAACTTCCCAAGGCAATCATGGAGATGTTATAAGGAGAAAATTGAAAATGATGCAATGATTGACAATAGTATATTTATTATAAAACTATTCACAATTATTCCTATGTCCCTTTAAATTTTTTAAAAATTTCTTGAACTATCACCTAAGCAAATTGGTGTCCAACAGTGTTTTGGCTTGATGTACAAAGGGCTGCAAAAGTTTTTCTACCTCAATTTTACAGCATAACTCTGGACATATTTTCTTGTCCTTTTGTGTTCTTAGGATGCTATCTATAAGCAATTATCTCAGATTATTCAACAGTTGTAATGTTTTTCAGCATAAACCACAAAGAGAACTGCAAGCCTTTGGCCTTAATCTGCCTCAATCCCTTTTAAAAATGAAGCATAAATTATGTAATAACTATATGAAGTTTAAATAAATACATGGATCTGGAGTTATAGTTTGCTGATCCCACTGAAGCTAATTGTTCTTTTTCATGATCAGCTTGTCTTGCTGTTTAATTTCATGCTGTGTAACAAATGACCACAGATGTAGAAGCATTGAGCAATGCACATTCTCTTATACTCTGAGTCAAGAGTCAGGGCACACTTTAGCACTTTAGCAGTGTCTTCTACTCAGGGTCTCACAGGCTCTAATCCAGTTGTTACATTCTTATATACATATAAAGATAGATAGATGTGTGTGTGTGAATGTATTTTTTTAAGTTGTTGATAGAACTTTTATTTATTTATATGCAGTGCTGAGAATTGAACCCAGTGCCTCACACATGCCAGGCAAGTGTGCTACTGCTGAGCCCCAGCTCCAGCCCCACAGTTGTTACATTTTTTAATATATTTATTTTATTTACTTATTTTTATGTGGTGCTGAGGATCGAACCCAGGGCCTAGGTGAGCTAGGCAAGCACTCTACCGCTGAGCCACAATCCCAGCCCATTGTTGTTACATTCTTACCTGGAGATTCAATTGGAGAAGAATCTGCTTCCACCATCTTCAGGTTGTTGGCAGAATGCCCATCCTTATGGTTACAGGACTGAAGTTACTATTTTCTTGTTGGTTGTCACCCAGGATCTGCTCTTAACTCTTAGGTGCTTCCCCTGTAACTGTGAAATATGCACAGTTACAGTTTGGATTTGAGGTGTCCCTCAAAAGCTCCTGTGTTAATTCAGGAATATTCAGAGGTGAAATTACTATTAGATAGATTATTAAAACTGTAACCTGATCAATTCATCCTAGTTTGAATGTAATGGGTGGTGCCTGTAGGCAAAGTGGGGTGCAACTAGAGAAGGTAGGTCACTGGAAGTATGCCCTGGAAAGGTTTGTCTTCCTTGTGCCCCTTTCCCACCCTTTTTGCTTCCTATTTGTCATGAGGGGAGAAGCTTTCTTATACAATGCCCTTCTATCATTATGTTCTGCCTCATGTTAGGCCCAGAGCAATGTATTTGGCACACCGTGGAATGAACCTCTGAGATCGTGAGATAGGATGAACTGTTTTCTTCTTTTAACTTGTCAGGTATGTTGTTTGCAGCAAAGAAAAACTAACAGACATTATTAATGTCACTTACTAAATCTGTCACTTAAGCTTCAGTGAGTCCAAAATGAATTTGTGCTTATATGGTATGTGTTTCCATGTATATAAAACATAGACTATATATTCTTTTCTCTATTCCTCTTCCTCTGAACCCCTTGAAACCTTACCCCCATTACTCTGAGTTTCTTCTTTGCTAGAGCCATTGCCCCACACTCTCTCAATCACCCTCAGTGATTTGGAATAGAAGGAGACAGGTAGTTATAGAATGAAAACAGGAAAAGAGAGACCTTACTCTGTGTCATGAAATATTAGGATATTCTTGATAGCTTTCCATAGCTGTGACAAAATATCTGAGCAAAAAAAAGGCTGAAAGACTTATTTTGGTTCACAGTTTCAGTCCATAATCAGTTGGCTACATTGTCTCTAGACATGTGGTGAGACAGACCATCATGGTGGACGGGTATGACAGAACAAAGCTGCTCACCTCATGAAAGCTAGGAAGCAGAAAGAGAGGCCAAAAGTCCCTGAACATTGCTGTATTATAGACCAAGCCTCCAACACATGAGCCTTTGGGGGACACTCCAGATCTAAACTATACACACCCATATCCAATTTTGAATATTGTCAATATTGACATTTGACTATGTTGACTTATTTGATTTTTATGATTTCTTAGCAATCAGGCAGACACTGGAAAAATTGAAAAATGCAAAAAAAAAAAAAAACCTAATTGTTTTCAAATATAATGAAATTTATTTATGTTTTACATTTAAATATTAAGGAAGTTACCCCATATAAGCACATGTATATTATATAATTTGTATCAATTAAAATATTAAAAATTTCAGGGCTGGGTTGTGGCTCATCAATACAATGCTTGCCTAGCATGTGCGAGATGCTGAGTTTGATCATCAGCGCCACATAAAAATAAATAAAATAAAGCTATTGTGTCTACAACTAAAAAAATTTTAAAAAAATATTAAAAATTTATGAAGCATAAAAATATATAAAATTCAAACATTTTAATTTTATAGTTTTATTTTCTTATTTAGAACCAGTTCCTCACCTGCCCAGATTTCAGACATTTTCCTGTGCTCTGAAAAAGCTGGGGGACCCTGGCACTGTTGTATTCACATGTAGTAGCACATGAATTCATATTTTGGAAACAATCCCCCAAGTCACTTTCTGTATAGAAATATGAGTTACAAATAACCTCCTCTCATTTTGTGGTTCGTCATTTCACCTTCCTTGTGGTTTCTTTCAACAAATAGAAGTTTTTTTCTGTTAAGATAGTCAACTTTGTTGTTAAGATAGTCAACTTTGTTATTTTGTATTATGGTTAACACATTTTATATTTTGTTCATTATTCTTAGATCAAAAAGATAATCTATATTTTCTTTGGAAAGTTTGAAAAAATTCCATTCCTATTTGTTTAATTCATCTCTGATATAATTTTTCATAGGGACTAAGCATGCTTTATCTTTGTTGAAAAGTCCATTTCTTCCCAGCGATTCTATGATGTTATCTTTGCCTTATGAAATTTCCAATATGCCTGGATCTATTTCTGGCTCTGGGCTCTCTATTCTGTTCCATTAATTGTTTATTATTCTTTTTATATTTTTATTTTTTATTACCGGGGATTTGAATCCAGGGCCTTGTGCAATGAGCTACATGTCAGGTCCTTTTTATTTTTATTTTGAGAAAGGTTCTTTCTAAGTTGTCCTGGCTGGTCTTAAACTGCAACTCCTGCATCAGCCTTCCTAATAATAGATTATAGATATGTAACCTTCCAGTTTATCTGAATGGAAAAGTGTAATGACTCTTATAAACCTTATCTAAAACAGTGAAATTATCTCCTACCATGTGAATGTGATATGCCAATGTTTATTCACTGTAAAAGGAGTCTTCCATTTGTGCTATGTTGAAAGTTCATTTGAAACCATGTAATTAGACCATTGAAAAATATGTTGAAATGTAATGAAGACATTCTTCATTTCAGTGGTACACAAATAGTCTTTAGCAGCCTTTTATTTTAGCCTAATATGTAAGGGGTCAAGAAATAGATCAAGGGGGCTGGAGTTATGGCTCAGTGGTCAGGCACTTGCCTAGCATATGTGAGGCACTGGGTTCGATTCTCAGCACTACATATAAATAAATTAATAAAATAAAGGTCAATCAACAACTAAAATAATAATAATAAAAAAGAAATAGATCAAATAACTCCAGGTATTTAATTAATTTTTAAAAATTTTTATTTATTTTTAGGTACTAGGAATTTAACCCAGGGGCACTTCACCACTGAGATATATCCCAGTCCTTTTTATTTTCTATTTTGAGACAGGGTCTGGCTAATTTGCTAAGTCTAGCCTTGAACATGGGATTACAAGCATGCCCTGCCAAAGCATCAGGAGTTTGAAACATTCACTTGAAAAATCTCTGCCCTTGGAGATTTTAGTAAATTTCTCCTGGATTCTATTTTAGGCATTTAGATATCTTTCCCTTGTTCAGTGGATTCCTCACATTAGTGCCCTACACTTTTTGGTTGGTCTTGTTGGTTTGGTTTTATGCACACACATACACAGATGAGCCTTTACTTAAACTAAACATATTCTGAACCTAGTAACTTCACTAAGGTTTAGGGTGGAGTATTTGGAGTATTTGCAAAGAAAGAATTCTGTTGTGTAGCTCCTGTCAGGCCTCTGACCCCTTTGTTTAGACCCTGTTTCCTCCTATTTCTCTCCCAGTACTTCTTTGTAAAAAAGAAACAGTCAAGAGCTTCCTTTGTCTTCTTCTCAGGTCCACAAGCAATCTCACAATATTTCAGAGCAGGGGTTTCTAAAATGTGGTCTTTGGGGCCAGGTGTGGTGGAATACACTTGTTATCCCAGTAATTTGGGAGACGGAGGCAGGAGGATCAAAAGTTCAAGTCTAACGTCAACAACTTAGTGAGACCCTATCTCTAAATAAATAAATAAATAGACAGATAGGACTAGAGATGTAGCTAAGTAGTAGAACACCTCAGGAATGGTACAGTCCCCAGTAACACATATGAATGTATGCATACATGTTCGTGCGGGCATGCACGGGCGCGTACACACACACATCACACATTTTCAGTTTATCCCTAGATATTTGGTTTGCTGTTGCAGATGGCATCTTTCATCCATTATATTTTCTTTTTTTTTTTTAAAGAGAGAGTGAGAGAGAATTTTTAATATTTATTTTTTAGTTATTGGGGGACACAACATCTTTGTTTGTATGTGGTACTGAGGATGGAACCTGAGCCACACGCATGCCAGGCAAGCGTGCTACTGCTTGAGCCACATCCCCAGCCCCCATTATATTTTCTAACAAGTTAAAACTGAAGGAAAGCTGTTGATTGTTGGAAATGATTGTTTTTGTTTTTTGGTGCTGGGGATTTAACTCAGGGGTGCTTAACCACTGAGCCACATCCCCAGCCCTTTTTATTTCTTATTTTTTAAACATTTATTTATTTTAAAATATTTATTTTTAGTTTTAAGTGGACACAATATCTTTATTTCATTTTTATGTGGTGCTGAGAATTGAACCCAGTGCCTTATGCATGCTAGGTGAGCGTGCTACCACTGGAGCCACAACCCCAGCCCAAAATATTTATTTTCTAGTTGTAGTTGGACATAATACCTTTATTTAATTTATTTATATGTGGTGCTGAGGATCGAACCCAAGGCCCCTCAGGAGCTAGGTGAGCACTTTACTGCTGATCCACAACCCCAGCCCCAGTCCTATTATTTTTTGAGACAGGGTCTCACTATAGGGCCTTGCTAAGTTGCTGAGGCTAGTTTTGAACTTGGGATCCCCCTGTCTCAGCCTCCTGAGCCGCTGGGATTATAGGCATATGCCACCACACCTGGCTAGGTTTAAATGTTTAAATTTTTCTTTTGTTTTTTATACTTTCTTTACTTCTTTCACTTTGTTATCAAGTCTTTTTTCTTTCACCATTCAAACATCCATTACCCTTCTAGTTCTCCCAGCTAGTCTCACTGGGGCCAGGTCATTTTCATTACTTGTGGACCATTACAACCTCCTGGAAATGTTTTTTTTTTTTTTTTTTTAAAGAGAGAATTTTTTAATATTTATTCTTTAGTTTTTGTCAGACACAATATCTTTATTTGTATGTGGTGCTGAGGATCGAACCCAGTGCTGCGCACATGCCAGGCAAGCGCGCTACCGCTTGAGCCACATCCCCAGCCCTGGCAATGGGTTTTCTTGCTCCCAGTCTCTGCTTCTCTTGTTGGCTCATCTTGTAATCATTAAGCCCCTTCCATGGGCCAGGTGCCAGGCATTTATAGATCAATGTCAGGCTGTGCTCCCAAAAAGCTAAGACAAATGGAGACACAGGTAAGCCTATAATCATAATATTATGGTGGCATCTGCCACCAGAGTTTAGAAGAGGAAGGCAGGATTATGGCCAGCTCTGAAGGAGGTAACTTATGAACTGTGTCTTATAGGATTAGTATGAATTGGCTAGGAATTCATCCTTGTGAAATTTTAAACTCTTTCTTTCTTTTGTTTGTTTGTTTTTTGGTACTGGGGATTGAACTCAGGGCACTCAACCACTGAGCCACATCCCCAGCCTTTTTTTTGTATTTTATTTAGAGACAGGGTCTCACTGAGTGGCTTAGGGCTAAATTGCTGAGGCTGGTTTTGAACTCACGATCCTCCTGCCTCAGCCTCCCAGGGCACTGGGATTACGGGTGTGCGCTGCTGCGCTGGGCTGTAAACTCTCTTTGACCATACTCTTCTTTTAGAATTTTTTTCTCTGAATATAAACTTTCTACATATTTTACATTTAAAATATATTTTTGTTTTAAACTGACACATGGCAATTATACGTATTTACAGTGGTAAAATGTGATATTTCAGTACATGTATATAATGTGTAACGATCAGATCAGGGTCAGTGACACATCTATCACCTCAGACATTTATTAAATGTCCTAGCCCATCTAGATGTCCCAGACCAGTAATCTGGCAAAGCTAGGTTTATCAACCCATTGTAAGAGAATGTACACAAGAGTATCAAAGGATAGAGTCAATGTAGAATTTGCTGGACGGATACAAATACAATTAAAATGAAGCAATGTTTTGACAACCTGAAAGCAAAACTAGGCTCCTGTAAAAAGGGCAAGGTCAAGTATGAATTGCAAAGTGGCCTTAGGAAGTTTAGATATGGAGTGCTATGTCCACAGACCTCTTTCCAAAGCTTTGCACTGGGTTGTAAATTAAGGCTACTTCTGAATCAAAGTGACTTCAGGTAAGAGTGAAATGCTTCAGTCCTACTGATAAAATTTCAAACAGCAAAGATTCTGATAATCTATGATTCTAGAGAACAAAGGTTTTCAGTCAATACAAAAGTAGTGTTCTAAGAAGGGGATTGTGTTGATACTTCATAGCTGTAATGTGTTACTGGGGGAGTCACTTTTTTGTTTATTTTGTAACTACCTTTATTTGTGTCAGTTTTCCAAGCCTGGACAATGAGGAGGCAGATTTTTACTTTTTTAAACCATGCCCATATTACCCAGCTTCTTGCCTCTGTAGTGGTAATGGCATTGTATGTAGTAATAATGGAAACCACCTGCTTATGTATCTGGGCTGTGAGCTTCCCTGAAAACTGGGCCTTTGAAAGACTCTCTTTGTCCTGACAGTTCCTGGCACACAATATTGAATGAACTCATAGATGAGTCATTGAGATTACTCACTGTCTAATTTTTACCAATCTGAAACTTTTTCTCCAGATCAAAGTTGATGTTAGTGAGCACCTCCTGTCGTCTGGCCTGCACATGCTCAAAATTCCAAGGCTTGTAAGCGCTTTAGACTCCCGTTTTTTGCTGGATCAGGAAGAACAACAGGGCAAGTCATGTAAATACGTGTCAACATCCGCCAAGAGCCTTAGGCCTTGCTTTGAACTTCTCACAGAATCTCCGGCCCCGCCCTTAGAAGCAACTCTGTAGTAGCTGCAGTGGGAAAGTGTGATGTTCTCCTGGGGCATCCGTAAATAGAATGCAAAATAGTAAACATTAATCATGGATTTCTCAATTTTGGCACTCACAGAGTCTAAAAGAAGCAGTCTCATATTTAAATGAATTCTTAGTCGCTGAGATTACCTCTATTGGTGTGTAATTGTGTTAATGTAGGAATGGCCAACAAGAGTCATTTTAGAGACTCACTTTCAATCTGTGTGGCTTTCCCTAAATCTCTTAGTTGTTTCTGGGTTTTAAAATTGCTAGATGGGTGTGCCTTCCCCAGGATTTCCATACCTGTGCAGAACTGCTGGCTTTTGTAGGGTTTTAGGCCCTAGGGCTAGAGAGTCTCCTTTCTCTCTTACTGTAGTAAGCTGCTTTATAAAGTACCTTTAGCTTTACAGTATTTAGCTTATAGTTCACATTTACTTTATTAGCTCAAATGTAGAGGTTACTGCTAAACTCATTGCATCCCTAATGGAACCATAACACACATAAGGCAGCTTTCCTCTATACAACCATGGAGGTGGTAAACACTTTCTAGGGAGGATTGAAATACATCTTGTGGCTTGAAACTGGAGTTTCCCAGAGCACCTTACAGAGGAACCAGATTGCATAAAATGGACCCTTCACCAATGTGTTGTGAATGAAAGAATGATGTTCATGTTTAGGTAATGCAGAAAACCTACCAACCAGCCAATCAACCAACAAAACAACTTTGTGAGGCCCTAAGCAACTTAGTGAGACCAGGTCTTGAAATAAAAAATAAATAAATAAATAAGGGGCTGGAGTTATAGCTCAGTGATAAAGCGCTTGCCTAGCATGTGTGAGGCATGGGGTTCGATTCTCAGCACTGCATATAAATAAATAAAGATCCATCAACAACTTAAAAAAAAAACAATAAATTAAAAAAATTAAATACTGATGTGGCTCAGTGGTTTAATCCCTACTACTAGAAACCAAACCAAACCAAAAACAAAACACACACATACAAAACAACAACAAAAAACAAAAGAACTTTGCCCTTTACTACAACTTTATCTTAAATTTTTAAATCATATAATTTTATCAAGTTAATATATAAACACTTTGAAAAATAAAATAGTACTAAAAAGCAACAAAACCAGCATTCCCTTCTGTGCTCAAAGGCATCTATTTACATTGTAGTTTGTTATTCACTTTCTCTAACTAAATAATATGCTTATATTATGGATTCTTGATTAATCAATTTTTGAAAATAATGTTTACTTTCTATTATAGTCAACAAGAATTGCTCTTATAGCTCACCTTATCTCAGTATGAATTCAGCACAGGAATTCTTTTTTGAATCCATATTAAGTGATTAGGATGGCTAACTAAGCATGTTAAAATGGTTACAATTCCTTTCTTGTACATTTTGTTTTTCTTTGAGTTAAAAATAACATTTGTTCTCATTAGCTTAATTTTCTTGAGCATCTGACTATGTTTATTCACATATTCCAATTGCTTCTCAAAGAATCTTTTAATCAAATCATGATCCCTTGTATGTTTTCTTTCCTGGAAAAGGCCCCTCCTGGAATGCTCAACTTACTTCTAGTCTCTAACTCTGCTGTATACTTGTCATTTTAGGACTTCCCTCTTAATATAATATGGGGAATTCTCTTGCCCTCGCTCCTATGTTGAATCTTATGTTCTGAATTCCTTGTCTTATTTATTTTTGGCTTAAGCCCTCTTTTTCTTTTTCTTTCTTTTTTTTTTTTAAGAGAGAGAATTTTTTTAATATTTATTTTTTAGTTTTCGGTGGACATTTGCAGGTAAATGGATGGCATTGGAGAAGATAATACTAAGTGAAGTTAGTCAATCCCACAAAAACAAATGCCAGAATATTTTCTCTGATATAAGGAGGCTGACTCATAGTGGGGTAGGAAGGGGGAGCATGGGAGGAATAGATGAATTCTAGATAGGGCAGAGGGGTGGGGGAGGAAGGAAGGGGGCAGGGGATTAGCAAGGATGATGGAATGTGATAGACATCATTATCCAAAATACATGTATGAAGACACGAATTGGGTGTCAACATACTTTATATACAAATAGAGATATGAAAAATTGTGGTATATATGTGTAGTAAAAATTGTAATGTATTCTGCTGTTATTTATTTATTTATTTTAAAATCAATTAAAATAAATAAAAAAATTTAATTTTATTATTTATTTGTATTTTATTTGTATTTATTTATTTTTAAAGAGAGAGAGAGAGAGAGAATTTTAATATTTATTTTTTAGTTTTCGGTAGACACAACATCTTTGTTTGTACATGGTGCTGAGGATCGAACCCGGGCCACACGCATGCCAGGCGAGCGCACTACCGCTTGAGCCACATCCCCAGCCCATGTATTTTATTTTTTTGCGATACTGTCAGGTGGATCCGGGGGCACTCTACCACTGAGCAACACCCAAAGTCCTCTTTATTTTTATTTTGATACAGAGTCTTACAAGGTTGTTCAGATTGGTCTAGAATTTGGGATCCTCCTGCATCCGCCTCCTCAGTTGCTGGGATTACAGGTATGTGTTATTTCACTGAGCCATTTGTTATTTTTAATCATGCCTATTTATGAGGTACAATGTGGTAATTCAGTACATGTATACAACGTATGACGATCAAATCAGCATACTTAGCACTTCCATCTTCTTAAATATTTATCATTGTTTTGTGCGGGAGCCCGTCACATCATGTGACCAGCGTTTTCCTCTCCTGATGGGTTGAGGCACTGTTGGTCGCTCCCCGTGATCTGACCACTTTTAAGTAGCTGAAGATGGTAGCCCCCATCTTGAGAGTAGTAAAAATGCAACCAAATGTGTCTTCATGAATAGGCACGCTTTCCCGCAGCCCCATGGGTGGAGTTACGCTCACCTGTTCCTTTATGATATCACCCCTTGCCCTGTTTGGGATAGAATGTTCCATGGAAACACCTTTTGTGTGTCTCTTTCTCTTACTCTGCCCTTGGGTGTGGCCTACCCAGGTGTCAGTCAACCTGCTGACAGTGGACATCATGAAGCTAGACTCAGCCCCTTGAAACCTGACCCCTTGCCTCATTTGAATAGCTTCCCTCAATAAAAGGGATCACACAAGCGCTCTTCCTCTTTCTGAGGATCCTTAAGGTCAGAGGAGCTGTCACAGCGACCCCAAAGAAAAAGGTATTTCTGACTCTTGTGTGGTTATTTCATGTGGCCCAGTTCCCTTGGAGTGACCCTGAGTATTTAAGTCGTGAGGAACATGACAGTTTTGAGAATCTTTTTTTTTTTTTTTTTTTAAAGAGAGAGTGAGAGAGGAGAGAGAGAGAGAGAGAATTTTTAATATTTATTTTATTTAGTTCTTGGCGGACACAACATCTTTGTTGGTATGTGGTGCTGAGGATGGAACCTGGGCCGCACGCATGCCAGGCGAGCGCGCTACCGCTTGAGCCACATCCCCAGCCCCAGTTTTGAGAATCTTTGAGCTTTTGAAGCTCTTTCTTCTAGTTCTTTATAAAGTAGACAAACAATTGTTATAAACCATAGTCACTCTAAAGTGCTGTAGAACACAACTTACTCCTCCTATGTATTTTGGTTCCCATTAATGGATCTTTGTCAAACTCTCTCCCCTTTCCTAGTGATCACTATTTTTCTCTCTATTTTTTTCCTCTTGTGGTTTCTGGAGATCAAACCCAGAGCCCTACACATGCAAGCACTCTGCCATGAAGCTATATCCTCAGATTTTATATTTTATTTTTAAATTTTGGGATAAGAGTCTCACTAGGTTGTATATACTGGCCTCAAATTCATGATTATCCTGCCTTAGCCTCCCCTCCTGAGATTATAAACATGAGCTGCCATGCACAGCTTTACTTTCTACTTTTTGGAAATAAAAAATTTCAGCTTCCACATATGAGAACATGTGTTATTTGTCTTTCTATTCTAGATTGTTTCACTTAACATCCTTCAGTTTCATTCATTTTGCTGCTAATAAAAGTATTTCATTTCTTTTTAATAGCTGAATAATATTCCACTGTATGTGTGTGTGTGTGTGTATGTGTGTACATTTATCTGTTGATGTTCTTATTGGTTGAATCCATATCTTGGCTTTTGTGAGTAGCGCTGCAATAAACCTAGGAGTGCAGATATCATTTTAATATACTGACTTCATTTCCTTAGGATATATACCCAGAAGTGGTATAGTTGAATCATATGGTAGCTCTATTTTAGTTTTTTTTGTGGAGCCTCCATATGTTTTCTGTAATGACTGTTGTAATTTACATTTCCACCAACAATGTAAGAGTTCCTGTTTCTCCACAACCTTGCCAACATTTATCTTTTGCTTTGGCTTACTGATTATAGCTATTCTAACTAGAGTGAGATGATATCTCAATGGGGTTTGATTTGTATTTTCCTGATAATTAGTGATATCGAGCATTTTTTATATATTTGTTAGATATTTGTATATCTTCTTTTAGGAAATGTGTATTCAAATCACTTGCCCATTTTAATTGGATGATGGTGATAGTGATGATTTTGCTCTAGAGTTTTTTTTTAGTTCCTTATATATTTTGGATATCAATCTTCTTTTGTACAAGTAGTTTACCGCTATTTTTCTCCCATTCAGTTGATTGTTTCCTTTGCTGAGAAGAAGCTTCTTAGTTTGATATTATCCCATTTATCTATCTTTGCTTTTGTTGACCATATCATTAAGCATTTTAAAGGCATTGCTCCTTGTATTCTATCATCTGAGGATGCTATCAGAAATCTGATACCATTTTGATTTCTTTGTATGTGACAAAAGTAGGTGCCCTTATTTCCCTGTCTATAGCTTCTTCACAAGACTCATTCCTTATGGGTGAAAGATTCTTACTTGAAGTGCTCACAAAGCTCCAGGTAGGCCTTTCTTTAGTCCTAGGAGTTTGATGTTTTGATGCCTTCATAGTAGCCCTCAAAAAATGAGGAAAGGACTTAGTGGTTAGTCTTCTTCAGGTGGGACAACTCTGAGGTGTGTTTTCCATAGTTTCCCAGAGTCCCGTGGGACTTAGCCTTAGTTGCCCATAGTAACACCTTGTACATTAAAGATTCTTTTTTTCCCCATGTCTTACTTACCATTTCTCTATTAAAATTTCTTTTGGATCATATCCTAGACTTGTACTCATATCCCAGATTCAAGGTATGCTTCTGGTAATACTTAACCTAAGACAGGAACTGCATACCACTTTATTTCTCTTTTCCCCTTGATGTTTGAAATTTCACAATTATGTGATTTCACTTTTTGTGTGTGTGTACTCGGGATTGAACCCAGGGTGCTTAACCACTGAGCCACATCCCCAGCCCTTTTTTTAATATTTTATTTAGAGACAGGTTCTTGCTAAGTTGCTGAGGCTACCTTTGAATTTGCAACCCTCCTGCCCTATCCTCCCAAGCCACTGGGATTACAGGCATGTTCTGTCATGATCAGCTGTTTTTACATTTTTTAAATCCATAGAATGGGTCATTCAGTTGACCTGTTTAATTTGGATCTTCTCTTGTAGAAGTGTTTGATTTTCTTATAATTCTCATTAGGCTCTTTTTTTCTTTTAGGATATCCTATGTTAGTATAGGATATTCTCGTTTTCTTATTTTTTCCTAAGAAAAATCAAAGGATAACTTTTTTCATGTGTTTATTTCACCTAGGATAAGGTATTGTATTTTTATTTTTTTATCATTTGTTGTTTATGTTAAATGATCCTTACTTGAATCTTCTAGTGTATATATATACTGGGCACTGGGGGTTGAAACCAGGGGTGGTTTATCACTGAGCAATTTTTATTTTTTATTTTTATTTTATTTTTTATTTTTCACTAAGTTGCTAAGGGTCTTGCTAAGGTGCTGAGGCTGGCCTCGAACCTGCAATCCTCTTGTCTCAGCCTCCTAAATCACTGTGATTATAGGTGTACACCATTGCTCCTGTCTCTTTTAGCATATTTATTTATATTGGTTTTTATTTGGGCTATCTTGTTTATTCACTATGTGTTTATCCTTTTTTCTTTCTGATTGTTACATTTATAGTATCATTTTCTTAATCTATGAATGTTATTTTTTCATGACCTGAGATCTGTGTTCAAAATTGACATATTATGTTTCATTCATTGATCTGGTTCTGTCTTTGATGTAGGAAGATTTCCACGTATGTCTAGTAATCCTTGACTATTCATTGAGATTGAGGGATGAAACACTAAAGCTGACGGGAAGTTTGTGTGTCTGTATAGTTTGTTGAAATGGCCAATTTTACTATGGTTGAGGATTGTAGAAGTTTTTTTTTTTTTTGGTGGTTCTGGGAATTGAACCCAGGCCCTTGTGCATGTGGGGCAAGCACTCTACCAACTGAGCTACACCCCAGCCCAGAAGTTTTTGTTTAATTCATCTCTTTTCATCAATATCCCACTTTGTACTGTGCTAAGTATTCTAAGCCAACAACCTCTCTAGTTCCATATCTCCAGAAATTAAGCTTCTTGTTTCCTGTAGGGTTGGGGAAAAGGAAAATCACTTGGTTTTACAGAGTTGTGGTAGAACTAGTGTTAGAGAGCTCCTTCAACCCATCTTTCAACCAATTCTCTTCTCTTTAGACTTTCATCTCACTCCCTTACCTAACTAGCAGTACTAGTATTTCCAATTCCTGATGTGGCCCCCAAATTCTCATCTTTGGTTTTTCCTATGTATAGACAATAAAAAGAAATGGCTGAATAGAGGAAATTATCATGCAGAAAACATTCCAAGATTTATAATACCAAATATAGATCTGATTGCTATATCTGTGTCCTAGTTTAGAATTTCATCATCTATTACCTAAACCTCATTTCATAGATTATATTCCATTTAACCTTAGTGTCCTGGTCAGTATTAATAGATACTTTACAACAACAACAACAACAACAATGATGCTTTGGTCTAATAAGTTGGGATACATTGGGTCAAACCAGGTTCCAAAAGCAAGTTTATGTGCTAATTTGCATTATAGCTCTCCAAGTACTAGGGATTGAACTCAGGGGCACTCAACTACTAAGCCACATCCGAAACCCAATTTTGCATTTTATTAGAGACAGGATCACACTGAGTTGCTTAGCGCCTCACTGTTGCTGAGGCTGGCTTTGAAGTCATGATCCTCCTGCCTTAGCCTCCCAAGCCGCTGGGATTACAGGCGTGTGTCTCCATGCCTGGCCACTGGTCTTTTTCTTTTGAGGAGTTTCAATGTTCCCTGGAACACATTGGGCACTTCTGAACTGGATCATTATTTTTTTTAGTTGTTGATGGACCTTTATTTTATTTATTTATATGTGGTGATGAGAATCAAACCCAGTGCCTCACACATGCTAGGCAAGTGCTCTACCACTGAGCTACAACCCTAGCCCTGAACTGGATCATTTTAATAACTTCCTAGTGGACTCTTCTCTATCTCCAGTCTCTTTTATCCTTGGCCTATGATTTACATTGCTTTTATTTCTAACTCACAAAATCAGTTCTGATACTTTAGTTCTCATAAACTTGAATACATTTAACCCATACTCAAGACCTGCAAGACCCTCCATGTTTTGAATCTAACAGACTTTCCTATCCACTCTTCCTACATTTGTTTCACGTGCCTGCACTTTTCAGCTTAATTAACCACAAATCTTACTTAAGGCTGCTAGGTAACTGAAAGGCCCTGCTCATGCTCTTCCTTTATCCTGAATGCTCTTCCCTTACCTCTCTTCATCCTCCCTGAAGCCTTCCCAATTCACTTTCTTCCCCAGTTGCCACATGTTAGGTTGGAATCTGAAATGTCCCTCAAAAGTTCGTGTGTTGAAGGCTTGCCCCTTATACATCAATATTCAGAGGTGGGCCTTTGGGGAAGTGATTGGATCATGAAAGCTCTGATTTCATGGATAGATTAATCCATTGATGGGATCATAATTGAGTGGACTATTGGAAGGTGGCAGAAACTATGGGAGGTGGGGCCTGGTTGAAGGAAGTACGTCACTGGGGGCGGGTATTCTCTGGAAAGGTATATTTTGTCCCTAGACCCTTCCTTTCTCTCTCTCTCTGCTTCCAGGAGGTGAGTAGCTTTGCCCTACCCTGTGCTCTGCCAGGATGTTCTACCTTACCTCAGGCCCAGAGCAATGCAGTCATCTGGTCATGGACTGAAACCTGCAAAAACATGAGCCAAATATATCTTTCTTCCTTTAAGTTGATTTTTCTCAGTATTTTGTTACATCGAGAAGCCACTGCACACAAGCTGCAGCGGCTTCCTCCCTCCTCTGTGCTTTCACCATTTTGTTTGTGGCTCAGATTTTCTGCATTCAGCCTTCGAGCTTATTGTCTCACTGTAGAGGTCAAATCCCCTGAGAGCAAGGCAGTGTCTTCATCTCACGTTTCTTATGGTGGCTAAATACTCAGTGATGCTCATTCTAAAAGAATCAGAAATTCAATTACTCTTGGTGGGTCTCGTTTAAACAAGAAGAGGTAGCTACAGTTAACATTATGGAGGAATTGATTTATAAATTTCTGGGTTGTCTGGACATCTTATTCTTTATCTACACCTTAGATGGTTTATAGCATCTTCACCCCTTATGAACTGGGATGAAAGGAAACCAAGCATAAGATTACTATAATATTTGTGATATTTGGTAATTTTTTAAAAATTAAATTTTGGTTATAAAAACATGCTAAACTTGGGGTGTTAGATTCCATTAATTTTATTCATGCTATTCTTACCTCTAATTGGCATAGATAATAGAATTGTATGTTGCCAGATGCATCTATTGTTTATTAAGCCACTGAGATATTAACTCCAAACCCTTATTGACACACTGAATGGGTATACTGTGACAACTGAAAAGGGATCTAAAAGTAGGTTGAGTTTACCTTTTAAAGTCTGATAAATATGAAGATTATAAATTAAAACAACCACAAAAGGGGCTGGGGATGTGGCTCAAGCGGTAGCGAGCTCTCCTGGCATGGGTGTGGCCCGAGTTCGATCCTCAACACCACGTACAAATAAAGATGTTGTGTCTGCCGAAAACTAAAATGTAAATAAAATATTAAAAAAAAAACACAAAAATCTGATTGATGACTTAAGTCAATGTGGTTGACTTTGAAGTAGAAAAATTTACCAGGAAGAAAAATTTTATGCTATTTAAAAAATGTTAACTGAGGTAGGGCTTAGAACCATGAGAAAAATTTACCAGTGCATTCCTTTGTTATTTTGGATATAGAACTTGGTTTTATTTTTTTGATGCAATACTAGGAAAATTTTGGAAGATACTGCCATTTTTACTTGAAAATGAGAATCTGGTATTTCTGTATTTTATCATTTTCAATAAAACTTATTAAGTGTTTTGAGAAAAAAGCAAAAGTAGAGACTTGGGGATATAGCTCAGTGGTATGGTGTTTGCCTAGCATGCATAAGGCCCTGGGTTAGATCCCCAGCAATGGGGTGAGGCTGCAAAAGTAGAAGCTCATTCACAATATAGAATGCCTGTATCTGTCCAGGCTGCTCACTCCCCAACTCTAAAATGTGGGCAGTGAGAGAAGAGGCCTCAGTTACTCTGGCAAGCTAGCTGGCCTTGCTTCTTGAAAAGCTTCCTTCTTGATATCCTCTTTCCTGCTGTCTGCCTTAAAGTCTCTGGCCTCTCATCTCCCGTCTCTTGTTGGCTCCTCTTCTTCCTAACTTACATGTCGAAGCTGGAGTTTCTTGGTCTTGGTTCCAGGATCCCGATCTGGGATCCAGATTTGTACTTGGATCACAGGCACCTCAAGCACATTATGGCCATATGGCTCCTGCTGTCTTCCTCCTGCCTCTGCATACTTTACTTTGATCAGATTTTACCTTTATTTATTCAATAAATATTGACTGAATGCTTAATATGTGCTTAATGTCCCAGTTTCAGGAAAGCCTTGTCTGATGTCCTAGATTAGATCTGAGGCACCCTTGTTATTAGGTAAACTATATCCTTCCTGTTGGAGCATCCACAATAGAAATTATGTGATTTTTTTTTTCATTAAGTTGGTTACAGAGACAGAGGACTGGGGCTACTCACGGGGAGGCCAATGTCCATGGAAGTCCCCAGGCAGCCTCAGCAGAGGAGCAGAAGGAAATGGAAGATAAAGCGACTAGTCTAGAAAAAGCTGAATAAGCAAAATTAAAAGCAAGGTTTTCTCACCTGAGCCAAAACCCTGGCGGCTGATCTTTTTTTAAAAAAATGATTGCAGAAAGGGTAAAAATATTTTAATTCTGGGGATTACAACATGGCAAAAGCAAAGATGAAGAACAAGCAACTTCCTCCGGCAGCCCCGGATAAGACAGAGGTGACTGGTGACCACATTCTCACTCTACAGGACCTTCCTTAATGGAAACCATCCCTTGTTAGCAAGCTGGCTGGCTGATTTAAAGAGCTGACCTACATAAATCTACTAATTTCTGCAATTTTTTCCTTAATATGTTACTTATTTTCTTTTTGTTTCCTTTTCTTTACTAAGTCATTTGAGACTGATGGCTTTGCAGGTAGCAATAGTGTGTATTGCTATTTTAAGGGAATATACATGTGTAGAGGTGATGATTAGTTCTAACAGTGCACTAGGAAAAGGACATGTTAGAGCAACATAAGAAGTAATCTACTTGAAAATATTTGTATATATTTCCTAACTCTTAGTGTTACAATTTGTAATGTTTTGACTTTTCTTGCTTAATCTTGATTGTAGCTTTGTGTGTTACTCTTATTTAATGTAACCTTTGCATTGATTTCTTCTGTCGAATTTTCCATTTGGATTTTCCAAAACAGAAGTTTAAGACCTCAAGTTGGAAGAAAGGTCACATAATGCAAACACACATAGAAAGACTCCAAAAGATTTGTGTAACTATGCTTGAACTTGAATGGCCTTGAACCTGTTTCAGCTTTAACATTAGAATTTTACTTGGCAATATTTGCCCATAGTGGTGTAACTTACAGGACTTCAGTGCTTAACAGCTGCCATTGAAGCTAGTACTCCTATTTAGTTCTGTAGTGTTGGATACCTTTTGTTGTTGAAGATGCAAATGAAGTATGCCTGTGCATTGACTGTTGAATTCACTTTGGGCCATTTTTGCACAAACAATAAGAAAAAAATCTATCCCTCATAAGAGCCTCAAGAACAGGGTTAATGCCTATTTTTCATGATATCCCCAAATGCTTGTTTCACAGTAGATACTCAATAAATGTTTGTGGAATACATTTAAGAGGATTATAATGGAAGTATTATAAAAAGTATTTAATGGAATTATTTGTAACCTAGTTGAGGAAAGACAACATTTTCACTTGTAACAGTTATTATGAAGCAGTGCTGATAGAGAGGTGGTTAGACTTTTTTTTTTTTTGATACCAGGGATTGAGCCTAGGGTTACTTAAATGCTGAGCCACATCTTCAGCCCTTTTTATTTTTTATTTTTGAGATAGGGCCATGTTGCCTAGGGCCTCACTAAGTTACTGAGGTTGGCTTTGAACTTTCCATCCTCCTGCCTCAGCCTCCCAAGCTACTGGAATTATAGGCATGCATCACCATGGCCAGCAGTAATTAGACTTTTAAAATCCTATCTGATCTTCAGACTCTATGACCTTAACATGCAAGTTAATTTAGAGTACTGTGTACACTTGGGTAATGAAAGCAAAGGCATGCTCAAGTTGGGTATGGTTAATTTGGAAATGTTTTCTAATCCAAATAGATAAATATGAGGTCAGTGTAAAGTAGTGTTTCTCAATCTGGTTACTACAGACATTTTTGGGCCAGATAATTTTTTGTGTGGGGCTGTCCTGTGCATGATACGGTATTTAACAGCATTCCTGGTTTCTACTCATGAGTTGCTTCTAGCAACCATCTGTTCTGACAATCAAAAATGTCTTTAGGGGCCATGATGTAGCTCAGTGTTAGAACACTTGCCTGGCAAGTACAAAGCCCTGGGTTCAATCCCCAGTACAGGGGCAGGGAGGGAATGCCTCTAGATATTGCCAAATATTCCCTGGGTGCAGAATCACTCCTGATGAGAACTGCTGATTTAAAATTGAGTGAGTAATCCCAGTGGCTCTGGAGGCTGATTCAGTAGGATTGAGAATTCAAAGCCAGCCTCAGCAACAGTGAAGTGCTAAGCAACTCAGTGACCCTGTCTCTAAATAAAATACAAAATAAGGCTGGGGATGTGGCTCAGTGGTTGAGTGTCCCTGGGTTCAATCCCCACTTTCAAAAAAAAAAAAAAAAAAGTGAGTTGAGTTGCCTGAGGGAGAAGATTTCTGGGAGTGAAAGGTGTAGAAGTACTGAATTGGGAATGAAGAAATCATGTTTAAGGGCTGGGGATGTGGCTCAACTGGTAGCGTGCTCGCCTGGCATGCGTGCGGCCCTGGTTCGATCCTCAGCACCACATACAAACAAAGATGTTGTGTCCGCCGAAAACTAAAATAAATAAATAAATAAATAAATAAATATTAAAAAAAAAAAAAGAAAGAAATCATGTTTAAGAGATGGGAGGATTCTCTGGTTGAATGCAGAGTACCAGGATATAAACTTGATTAAGCTGGGTAAGAGAGCTGAATTCTGTTTTTTTTTTTTTTTGGTTCCAGGGATTGAACCCAGGGCCTTGTGCATGCAAGGCAAACACTCTACGAACTGAGCTATATCCTCTACCAACGGAGCTATATCCCCAGCTCCTAAAAATTCTGTTTTTAAAAAAGTTGTTTTGGAGGTTTTGGAGCATTGATTTATGAAAATTGCATGTTCTGTGGAAATAATAACCATGAAAGACAAGGACAGCCTGCTGATGAAATAAAGTGACAAAATGATCTCCCTGGAGAATGGGTGGAGCTCTTTTCTGGGCTGGGTGCCTCCTACCTGTGCCCTGATGGCTCCCCAAATGACTCTTCTCCCCCACACCCCGTCAGGGGTAGAACAAGTCTTACCTAGTACAGTGTGCCTAGCACATTGATAGATTTAATTAAATGAACTCTGAGCTGAGCTGATCTGAACAGGATAAAGGAAAAATCCTACCTAGAAGGCAGATATGAATATTTTAGTTTGTTGGTTTAATGAATATCCCACCAACTACTTGAATAACGGCAAATCAGACACTTGCTTTCTTAAAAGAAAACCACTCCTTTGCTATGTGAGGTGATAAAAACCTGTAATCCCAGCAACTCGGGAGGCCGAAGTAGATGGATTACAAATTTGAGATCAACCTGTGCAATTTAGCAAGGGCCTGTCTAAAAAATTTTTTAAAAGAGCTGGGGATGTAGTTCAGTGGTAGAGAGCTTGCTTAACATGTGCAAAGCTCTAGATTTAATGCCTCCTAACACAAAACAAAATGAAACAAAATAACAACAACAACCCTCCCCTACCACCACCAATTCCTTGTTAGTCTTCTTAATTTTCCTACTTTCTGATTTCTATCTTTATCCCAAGCTAGAACTCCAAGATGAAGGTGACAATTTCTGGCTTAATTACTTATGACTTTTATTTAAGTTAACTTATTTTACATCTTTTTAAAATCAGGGGATGATGTTACTGAAATAATTTTATTTATTTATTTATTTATTAAATATTTATTTACTTTTTAGTTGTAGTTGGACACAACACCTTTACTTATTTATTTTTATGTGGTGCTGAGGATTGAACCCAGGGCCTCACATGTGCTAGGCAAGCGCTCTACCGCTGAGCCACAGTCCCAGCCCAAAATAATTTTATTTTTAAAACATGAGTTTTCTTCATCATACCCAATGTAAGTATAATACTATTTTAAAAAAATATGCATAACAAAATAGTTTATGTCTTCAGCCTTTTTCTTTTTTGGTACAGGAGACTTAACCCAGTGGTGCTTAATCACTTAGCCACATCCCCATCCCTTTTTATTTTTTACTTTGAAACAGGGTCTTGCTAAGTTGTTTAGAACCTTGCTAAGTTGCTGAGGCTGGTCTTGAACTTGTGTTCCTCTTGTCTCCGCATCCTGAGTTGCTGGGAATACAGGCATACTCTACCAGGCTTGGCTGTTTTCAGCTTCTTGACTTTTCTTGTGTGTTTACTGTGAGCAAAACATGGTAGGTGCTATCAGAAAAATTAGTTTTATTCTTGATAATAGTGACTTTGGGAAACTGCTTGTTTTTCTGATGCAATTCTTGCTAAAACATTCTTAGAACTCTTCATTATTTACTCATCTAACAAATATTTATTTATTTATTTATTTATTTTTTAATATTTATTTATTTTTTTAGTTATCGGCAGACACAACATCTTTGTTTGTATGTGGTGCTGAGGATTGAACCCTGGCCGCACGCATGCCAGGTGAGTGCGCTACCGCTTGAGCCACATCCCCAACCCCAACAAATATTTATTGAGAATCTATTTTGTTTCAGGCAATGCTGGGAACATAGAAAGGAAAGGTGTATAGCTTGTCTTCCAGGAACTTGTTCAACCTCCAACCAGACAATGACAAACGCAGGGAGTAGGTGCTATAGGGAAGGGTACGCTAGGACCTGTGTCCTTGTTTGGGGAGTTGAAAGAAGCATGAAGAAAAGGCAGTGGGGCGATTCTTGAAAGTTGAGCTGGAGGAGCAGCAGAAGGAATAGTAGTTCTTCTATTTAGGCACAGGGGAATAGGAAAGTACATTTCACACAGAGTAGTAATAGTTCAGTGTATGTGGGGAAGAGAGGCCAGAGTACAATCATGAAGAAGTGCCGGGTTTCTGTTCCTGACTAAAAGGCTCAGGGGTCACTCCAGTTAAACTAAGCTAACGGGCTGGGGATGTGGCTCAAGTGGTAGCGCGCTCGCCTGGCATGCGTTCGGCCCAGGTTCGATCCTCAGCACCACCTACAAACAAAGATGTTGTGTCCACCAAGAACTGAAAAATGAATATTAAGATTCTCTCTCTTCTCTCTATCTTAAAAAAAATAAAAATAAAGTAAACTAAGCTAACTGGGCTGCACGAAATAACCACACAAGAGACACAAATACCTTTTTCTTTGGGGTGGCTGTGACAGCTCCTCTGACCTTAAGGGTCAGCAGAAAGAGAGCAAGAGCACGCGCTGACCCCTTTTATTGAGGAGAAGTTATTTAAATGAGGCAAGGGGTCAGGTTTCAGGGAGCCGAGTCTATCTTCATGATGTCCACTGTCAGCAGGTTGACTGATACCTGGGTAGGCCACACCCAAGGGCACAGTAAGAGGACACACACAAGGCACTTCCATGGAAGATTCTATCCTAAACAGGGCAAGGGGTTATATTACAAAGGAACAAGTGAGCATAGCCTCACCCAAGGGGCTGTAGCAAGATACACCCATGCACGAGACACCGACCCTCGCACCCAAGAAGGGTGGGGAAAGTTCTGCCACATTTCTGCAACTGAGCGCCTCAGCACCCAGCCGGGGAGTGTGATCCAGTCAAGTGTAAGGTTGGTCTCCCACAAAGAACCTGTCCTGTCCTGATGAGATGTGTCCTGATAAATTGTGGTAAGATTCTTGGAGGATTCTCTTCAATAACAATGAGGAAGAATGGGTTAGGGGACAAGATAGGAAGATAAGGGAAGTGGCTAACGCAGCTCATCTGTTCAACTTGGGTAGATGCCTGAGAGTGACTAGCCCCTCCCCCTCAATTTCTAGAGGGAGTCGAATAACTTTTATAGTGTTCAAAAATGTGATTAAACTATGTGACACTATGTGTCATGGTTTGGGTCTTAAATGTCCCCCAAAATCTCACATGTTGAAGACTTAGTCCCAATGCAACAATACTTAGAGGTGGGACCTTTGAGAAGTGATTGAGTAATGAGGGCTCTGAACTCACGAATAGAGTAATCCATTTATAGATCTATAGCTTAAGGGAGATTGTCATCAAAGTGAACTCATTCTTTTCTTCCTGGCCAACATGAGGTGAACAACCTCCTCTGCCAGAAATTCCTGTTGCCATTGTCTGCCTTACTATAGACACCAAAGCACCTGGTCCAAACATGAATTGAAATTGTAAGCAAAAACAAACCTTTCATCTTTTTAAGTTGTTAATGTCAGGTATTTTGTTTCAACAATGGAATGCTGACATACACACTGCATATATACATGGCATAATGTAGCTATGTTAGTTTTCTGTTTCACTAATCAAATACTTAAAAGGAAGAAAGGTTTATGGTTTATAATTTTGGAGTTTTCAGTTTATGATCGATTGACCCCATTACTTTGAGCCTGTGGCAAGGCAGTACCTCAGGGTGGAAATGTGTGATGAAGAAAGCTGTCTACCTCATGGAGGCCAGGAGTCAAAGAGACAGAAAGAGGTCAGGATCCAAGTAACTCATCCAAAGGCACACCCTGAATGACTTAACTTCCTCTCACTAGACCCTGCCTATATTAAATGTTCCACTACCTCTCCACAGTGCCACAGGCTGGGGATCAACATATGAGCCTTTTTGACATATGAGCCTTTTTTTGAGTGTATATAGGGAGGTATTCCAGATCCAAACCCTAGCAGGAGGCCATAGTCCCACGTGGTCTGCAAGAGCATGATCATTGAATATTTTCCATCAAGATAGAAAATCACAATCTAGTTTCTCCCACTCTCAACCAATCAAAGTATGTGTTTAATCACCTGCACCTGTGGTTTGTACAAGCAAGAACCCATGATCAACCTCTGATATGGACCGGGAAAGAAAGGAGGAAGGTGGCAGGGACAATGGTGTCATTCAATTATTAGGGAAATGATTATACATCTTGGTCATTAACGTAGGGTAAGGGTAGGGGTTTAGGGGAGAATATAAGATAATTCCTACATTTCTGGTTTGGTGATTAACTTTCTCTCTTTTTTTACTTTCTGTACTAGGGATTGAACCCAGAGGTGCTTAACCACTGGGCCACATCCCAGTCCTTTTTAGTTTTTATTTTGAGACAGGATCTCATTAAGTTGCTTAGGGCCTTGCTAAGTTTACTTTTGATCCTTCTGCCTCAGCCTTCTGAGCCACTGGGATTACAGGCATTTGTCACAATGCCCAGGGGTGATTAACTTTTTGGGGGGCTGGGGGATTAAACTCAGGAGCACTTGGCCACTGAGCCACATACCCAGCCCTATTTTTTATTTTATTTAGAGAGAGGGTCTCACTGAATTGCTTAGCCCCTCGCCATTGCTGAGGCTGGCTTTGAACTTGCAATCCTTTTGTCTCAGCCTCCCAGGCACTGGGATTTCAGGCATGTGCTACCTCGACAGGCTAATTAACTTTTAAAATGGTCTTTAGAGTCTTTTTATGGGGTAAAGTGGTTGGCTTCATTGCTTCATCTTTTTTATTGATTCCATACAGCATGAAAAAGTTTGGTAAGCTACATGCATCATGAAATTACTCTTTAATTGACTTTGGGATATTTACAAAAAAGGACTTACTTTCAAAGGATAAATTTCGTTCCCAGTATGTATTTGCAAGACAGCATGCCTAAGATCTGTCTTATTCAAAATGTTTTCTTCTTTCATTTGGAACTGGGAAAATATTTCATAATTGGAAAAATCTAGTGAAAACTCAATCTTCAACTGAGCCACTGTGCTTACTATTCTAAAGACATTGGGCCTCTGTGTCTTTGATGCCTCTGGCTCATGCAGTTTCCTCTGGAATGTCTCCACATGATCCCTTGCTTTCTATTTCCAAGTTGAGAAGACATACCTTTCGAGATTCGGGTCAAATGTTACTTTTTCTACAGGCTGTCCTGGCAACTTCATCTTTCAGGCAGCAAAACTCACCGCCTTTTCTGAACTGTTTTTCCCATTGGACCTTTTTTTTTTGGCACTGGAGATTGAACTCAGGGGCACTCAGCCACTGACCCACATCTCCAGCTCTGTTTTGTATTTTATTCAGAGACAAGGTCTCACTGAGTTGCTTAGTACCTCACCACTACATTGCTGAGGCTGGTTTTGAACTCATCATCTCCTGTCTCAGCCTCCTGAGTGCTGGGATTATAGGCATGCAGCACTGTGCCCTGCTGGACTGTGCATTCTTATGAGGAGACCCCACATGCCTATCTTTGAATTGTCATCATTTACATACCTTCAGTCACAGCATAAATTTATTTTTTGAGTTGTAGAAAATTAGAAAGAGTAGTAAATGGTGTTCCATCTGCCTGAGAAGGTTGAAACATAGAACCTACCATCAGGAGGCTAGATGACGGTGCCCAGACCAGGGGCAGAACCTCCTTTCTAGCACCTGGCACCAGAAATAGGTGTGGGTCAGGGAGGTCTGAAATGCAATCAGGATGGGCTGAGGATTACTACCCCTGGAAGGCCTGGAGGAACAGAGAAAATAGGTACCAAGAACAGCTAGGCATAGATAAAGGAATGCTTGGATAGTTAGGAAGGGGCTTAGGGAACAGAGATAAGGCATTACCCAAAATGTGAGGGAAAAAAAATCAAGTGTTGATCTATATTGTTGGCACAGAGCTGCTGCTATTATTGCAAAGAAGTAGATCACTTTTGTTGTTAAAAGTTTAGAGAAAGCTTTATTTATTTTTTCTTGGCTTGCTTGGCTTACTTAAAGACTTTGAGACAACTCAGACATCTTCAAAATATATTGACACTGGTTGAGTTTAAATATTGGTAGTCAGCACAAAGAGTTATTTTGGGATGTTATCAAAAGTACTGATTCCAAGAACTTGTTAGGACAATAACAGATAATCTGGCCTTTGTTGTATACATAATTTATAAAATTAGGATGAATTAGAGTGATGTCAGATAATCCAGTTTTTAAAAAATATACTTTTTAGTTGTAGAAGAACATAATACCTTTGTTTTATTTATTTATTTTTATGTGGTACTGAGGTTGAACCCAGTGCCTCACACATGCTAGGCAAGCTCTGAACCAATAAGCTGCAACCCCAGCCCTAATCCATCTTTTATTGTACATATAACTTATAAAATTATAATGAGATTAATATATAATATGATATAATGGTATTGGGCAGCTGCTCTTGAGTCGGAGGCCTGTGTGACAAACAATCTAGATGAAATTTAGTAGTAGGAATTGAAATTTAGTAGTAGGAAGCTCAGCCTTTTAGCATCAGTAACACAAAATACTAATTTGCTTTAATGAGCATATGTGCAATTTAAACAAATAGTTGGAAACAACCTCTACCTTAAATTTGGGGTAAGTGCTTTCAGAATCTTAATTGGATTAAATTATGTCCAGATCAAAAATTGCAATCCAAATCCTATTTGATAAAACTTTTAGAATCATTTTATTTTATTTTACCTGAGGGCTCACCTACCACATCCGAGGCCCTGGGTTCGATCCTCAGCACCACATAAAAAAAAAAAATAAATAAATAAAATAAAGGTATTGTGTCCAACTAGATCTAAAAAATATTTTAAAGAAAGACCCAAATTGCTGGCAACAAAGTATACTGTAGCACACTGGTTGTTTACCCTCTTGATCCGATGACTGAATGGGACATGCAGCTTGCTGTCACTGTCCAGCCTTGTGAGAAAGTAGCACAGGATGGCCTATTGTTAGCCAGGGAAAAGATCAAAATTCAAAATTTGAAGTATAGTTATCTACTGAATATCATTGTAAAGTAAAATAATCCTAAATTTAAGCATCATAAATTGGGACTGTCTGTATAAGAAATCAGATCTCAGGGTAGAGATTTGATAATGATTTACTAAATGTAGTATGAATGAATGTAGTGGTTAATAAACTTTCTTGTAACAACTTTACCTTGAATTAAATGACTTGTCATGTTAGCTGTATTCAATGGATTTACCTTTACACCTAACACTGTGAGGGAAACTTCAATTTTGATTCTGTCCCATTTTGAGGCCCGTGCATTTACTGAACTCTGTTCTTATTCCACAGTGGGAGTCTATTTGATTAAAACATGTATAAAAATTTTGGTAGCAGTTCTATTATGAGTGCTTATTCTCATTTTTTGTGCCTGTCAGCATTTTCTCTAATAAAAAGTTCAACAAGTTTCATCAAGCATTTACTGTGTTTTGAGACACTGCATAATGTATTTGGAGGGTTTTTTTTTTAAATTTATAGTTATATTTACTAGCCTTGCTTGATCCTTTTCTTCCTATACCAAGCTATAGGATTAGCATTCTTTTTACTCAACTCTCACCTCTCTAGTCTTGTCTCTAGCCCCAGAGTTCCTCTGTGTGTCACCTTCTTTACCTTATACAATCCCTTCATTACCCCTAGAACAGCTCTGTTGTCAGTACCCTGCCCATCCCCTAAAGGGGCTCAGGCCTAGAACCCAGAGGATATTCTGACTGCCAGTCTAGGAATTTCATGAAAACCAAGTAGGCGAGAGGAATCTCATATTTTTTCCACCCTAACATCAAGGGCTGACTCTGTGTGACCTACGCTACCACTCCCACAGCACCTGGCAGAGGTTGGCACTTGATGTAATTTTAAACTTAATTATGCCTTTCTGTGAGACATGTAGGCACATTTCTTTTCAGATCACACAGACTCTGAGGACAGAGGTCATGTCACATTGTTCTTTCTGTGACTTGGCACTGGCACAGCCGCCATATTTGGAGCACAGGGTAATGAGCAGTAAGTGAATGGATTGGTGTAATAATTGGGTCATTTGAGTTGAAAAGAATTTAAGTGAGGGATGGGGTTGTGGCTCAGCGGTAGAGCACTTACCTCTTATGTTTGAGACCCTGGGTTTGATCCTCAGCACCACATAAAAATAAATAAATAAAATAAAGGTATTGTGTCCAACTACAACTAAAAAATAATAAAAAAATTAAGTGAAAGCTTTCAGGAGACAAAACGTGTTATTCTTTTCTTATAAACTAGAAGTGCAGTATGAGAGTTTTTTTTGAACTAAAAGTACAAATATAATTTATGGTTAACAAACAGGAATAGCCAGTGGTAGCAGGTAAGCCAAGTTTGGGTAACAATAGCCAGCTTGTTAACTAGGTAAGAATGAGGTTGTGTGGGTAGTATAAAATGGCAGATCCTAACAAGGCAAACCTGAGACACTTGAAAGAATGACTTGGTCAGTTAGAAACAGAAATAAGAGGGAAGGTGGCAGGGGGAGAGAAGAGAATTAAAACTGGTATAAGATTTCTGTCTGGAAACTGAGATATTTTGTACCACTAAGAGAAATGAGAAAAATGGAAACAAAATTGATTTTGGGTGCAAGATTAGTTTGGCCTTAATCCTTTCTTTCTTCTTTTCTTCCTGTCAGGGATTGAACCCAGGAGTGCTTAACCACTGAGCCATATCCCCACCCACTTTTTATTTTTAATTTTAAGACAGGGTCCCAATAGGTTGCTCACAGCCTCGCTAAGTTGCTGAGGCTAGCTTTGAACCTGTGATCCTCTTGCCTCAGCCTCCTGTGCCTCTGGAATTATAATTGTGTGCCATCATGCACAGATGGTCTTGATTATTTCAACTCCAGTGTTCATAATTATTAAATCGAGGTTGTACTTGCTCTTTATGAGGAAATGAGATGATGAAAACACTTTGTAAACTGGAAAGGACTAGGCAATTGTAATGTGTTTAAAGATATCTTTATCATCAGTGTATGTGTGTGGTTTTCACATTCATCTTTAAAGGTGAGCCTACACCACATTATGATATATATGGTGTAGGCTCACCTTTAAAGATATATACACACACACACACACACACACATCTACATATATATATATATATATATATATATATATATTTAAAGAGAGAGTGAGAGAGGAGAGAGAGAGAGAGAGAGAGAATTTTTAATATTTATTTTTTAAGTTCTCGGCGGACACAACATCTTTGTTGGTATGTGGTGCTGGGGATCGAACCCGGGCCGCACGCACGCCAGGCGAGCACGCTACCGCTTGAGCCACATCCCCAGCCCGACACATCTATATATAAATATTTTCTGCAGTAGTCAGAATAAATACCTGAAGTGATGTTTGGGATCCAAAGGGAAGGAAGAACAAACAGAGAAGCAGGCATGAATGGGAGAGACAGAAGGGCCAACAGATCTTTAGGAATGGGGAAGAAAATAGGCTTTATTAAAGGAATCAAAGGAGGAGAAAGTACAGTGTGGCATAAATCAAGACTGAGAGAATTTTTAGAAGATGAAAACTCTTGGTGTCAAATGCTATAAACAAGTTGAGTAACAAGAACAATTTTTTTTTTTTTTGATAAAATAAAAGACCTTTTTTGAGACAGGGTCTTATTGTGTTGCCCGGAATGACCTTGAACTCCTGGGCTCAAGTCATCCTCTTGTGGGTCTGGGGATGTGGCTCAAGCAGTAGCATGCTCGCCAGGCATGCGTGCGGCCCAGGTTCGATCCTCAGCACCACATACAAACAAAGATGTTGTAAATAAATGAAAACATTAAAAAAAAAAAAAGTCATCCTCTTGCCTCAGCCTCCGAAGTAGCTGGGACTACAGATGTGTCCCACCATGCACAGCTAAGAGCAAGGACTAAAACTTCATGGGAGGCTGGGGGTATGGCTCACTTTCCTAGCATGTGTGAGGCTCTGGATTTGGTCCCCAGCACCACAAAAACAACAACAAAACAACTTTATTGGATTTGGCTTGAAGGACATTTTGGTAAATTTGATAAATGGTTTCAGTGCAGGGTTGAGAGAGCACTCAGAATTTGTATATTTTGGAGGGGTGACTGGGACTGTGTCAAGATACCTGGGAAGAGTAGGCTATAGGTATCAATCACCACAGTTGTTAAGTACTTAGCAGCAAGAGGACAATAGCTTGGTAATTTGTTTCTAATTCCCAAAAGGATTTGAGTCAGCAAATGGGGTGGGGAAGGGAGTGCAGGAGGAAGTTGAATGAGGACAGAAGATTGCTGAGAGTGTTTGGAGAGTGTAGAAGGTGGAGGTGGAGGGAGGGGAGACTTTTTAGGACTTGTAACAGAATGTGATATCTACTGTCTAAGGGAGGGAATAGCCTTATAGATTAGAGATAACTCCAGAGGCTAGAAAGAAATGCAAGATGCTAAGTATAGGGTCCTGATATTTGTGCATGAGGGAAGGCTCATAAAGACTCTTTGGAGGATCTCAGAGTATTGGTCCAGGAGAAGAGAGGCAGAACAGGAGTGTTTGAGAAGCTCTGAAACTGTTGTGGAACAAAGTGCTAGATATTTAACAATTGTTTCTTCTGGTATAAAAAACATATAAAAATTGGTAAATACTAGTGTTTGTTTTACCCAAATAAGAACTATTTGCCTCACCCAAATGCAAAAATATATAGCAACCAGGTGCTTAATAAATGCTGCTTGAATTAAGTTATATTTATTAGATGTGAATTAGGCACTGACTTAATTTATGAATACAGCTATGTAGCTCTGTATGTGTGTGTTTCTTTTAAAGGTATGATAGCTTGCATTCTGTTTTTTCTACACACAAACCCAGAACTAATTGTGCCACTAGCTTTTACCCAAGGCTCCACTTTTCAGAGGCCAGAGCATTGGGCTAACATGCTTTCCTATGCCCTTTTCCTCTCTGGGAAGAAGGCTGGAGGTTGGGTGGTCTGCATAGACTTAGGTTGCTTCCAAAATCTGCATCACTCAATCACTCAGAGCTGAACTTTGCTCAGGCACAGATTACTTCTTATTAACATGTATTTGAAAGACAAACTGAGAAACTTGAGTGAAGGTCCTGGCTTTCTTACCCGACTGCAATCAGTGGTTGCTTCAGCCCTGGACAACAAAAATTAGGCTTTCATACAGGTGTGCCACATACTTGAACTTGGAATATTGCACCCTTTTCTCTCCCACCTCATTCATTCTTCTACTTACCTTCAATGCTCAGTTCAAGCACTATTTCCTGGAAATCTTTTACAATCCCAGTCTGATGTTCTCTAGGCTATTCAGACAACAAAAATACCCTTTACTGTAGCTGGTTAATTTGTCTCTCTTCCCTAGTAGACTGGGTACTTAATGAAGGCAGATGTCAGTCTATCTGCCTTGTTATTCCTAACATTTAGTTCATAAACAGCACCTGATATTTCTAAGTAAATAAAGCGTTATCAATCATGAAAGTTTTAAAGTTTAACAGTTGGCTATTGAACCTAGAAACTCTCAACGTTTTAACAGCAGTCCATTTATTGTGTCAGTTTGCATGCTAACAGTGCATGGCATTCCTGAGGGAGAATGGAAGGTTCCCAGTCCATTTGCCAGTAAGAAAATCAGGACATTTAAGAATGTATCTCGGGGCTGGGGATGTGGCTCAAGCGGTAGCGCGCTCGCCTGGCATGCGTGCGGCCTGGGTTCGATCCTCCGCACCACATACCAACAAAGATGTTGTGTCCACCGAGAACTAAAAAATAAATATTAAAAATTCTCTCTCACTCTCTCTTTAAAAAAAAAATGTATCTCTAGGAGATATAACCACACACATACTGATCTCAAATTGCCTATCAATTGCAGAACCCACTAGATCAGCATGCTTTTCTTGATCTTGACCAACATACACTGTCCGTCCCAATAGTCCCTAAAGAGGTGGTCAGAAAAAATTTTATAACGAACTGTTGTTTTTAGGTTAAGCAGTGTATGGGTATGTTGGCTTACATGAGTGTGTCTTCATGCCCGTGCATGGGTGGAGGAAGTAGGAGGAGGTGATCTAATGCATCACTTCTAGAGAGATGCCTTTCCAGACCTCCTTGACATTGATCTCTTATTCTCTCTCTGATCTCCTTATTCTCCTCTTTTGCACAGATCACTGCTTTGCTTGCATTCCTGTGAATGCCTGTTTTCTTTGCTAGAACTAGATTGTAAATTGCACAAGGTAAGGAACTGAATGCATTCCCATTCAGCCCTGTAATCTTGCTGTCCAGAAAGATGTCTGAGGCATAACAAGTATTCCACAAATTCTTTTCTCTCATAAGCGCTTCTGGGAGGGTCTATAGGGACCGACCACCAAAAAAGCTAGCTCTCGCAGCCGGATTCAAGGCCAGGGCAGGCCCAGGCCTAGGAGGGGCGGGACGCGGGGCGTAGCGCTGCGCGTTGCGTGTACCGGGTGCGGTCGCGTAGACCGTTCTTCGGCTCGCGGGGGCGCGGTCTGGGGGGAGACTGGTGGGTGAGGGAGCGAAGGTAGCAACCCGGCCAATGGGCGCCAGCCGGGCGGGGCTCGCAGCGACTGCTCGGGCGCGCGCAGGGCTGGGCGTGCCATGGGTGACGCGCAGGGCCGGACAGGCCAATGGGCTCGGGGTGGCGAGCGGGCGGGCCTGGAGGCCTGGGTTTTAGGACGCTGGCAAGCAGCCGGCGGGACAGACTGACGTGTGGTTGCATCGCAGGAGGCGCATGGCGGGGATGGCGCTGGCACGGGCCTGGAAGCAGATGTCCTGGTTCTACTACCAGTACCTGCTAGTCACGGCGCTTTACATGCTGGAGCCCTGGGAGCGGACTGTGTTCAGTATCCTGCCGGGGCCGCTGGAGCGGGTGCCGGGGTGGGGCGCGGGCCTCAGCCTCCCGGGCCCAGGGTTTGGAGTTGGGGGCGGAGAGGCTGGATCCGCTGGGGACTCGTTTCCTCGCCGCGGGCTCGGGGTGGTGGTGGTGGCTTGGAGGTCGGGGACGGTGCTCGTGCGGTTAAGGAAAGGCCAGAACTCTTGAAATCCGGGGTCTCCCATGAAGTCACTGGACTCTAGGTAGAATCGTCTTTATTTCTGGAGGAAATCCCCGAGGGCGATGTCTAACCCGGTCTGTCCTCGCCTCTACTTCGGCCGCGCCTGCCTTGATTCAGTCCCCAGTTCTTGTGGGAGGCAAAGACGTGTAAGTGGAGCTTGTCGCGCCCAGCTTAGACGCATTTGACCTTTAACTGTCCCTGATTTAGCTGGCTTTGGACCCATTAACAATTCTAATTAGTTTACCACTTTTTTAACCAGGTTGTGAAATTGTGCCTTTGGCACTCCAATGTAATTTTTGGAAAGAGTCTTTAAGTTATTGTATCTTTATGGTCTTCAAGATGGCAGTTTTAAAAGTGTTGTATTCATTACTTCTCTGCACTTTAGGTAGAAGTTGTGCCCGAAAAGGAATTTGTTTAGAAAAAGATTTTGTAGTTTGAAACTGTTTTGGTGGATAGGAAATAAATTCTTATTAAGGACTATTAAGCGAAGCAACTGTGCTAAATACTTTGGGTGTCTTACCTCATCTAATTTTTACAACCCCAGTGAGTAACTCAAGGTTGTGAAGGTAGGTTCTCTGAAGTCTGTGCTGTTTTTGTCTCCAGTTGTAAATGCTGACATCCCTTGGTGATATTATTCTTGCAGAGTAAATACTAATAATGAGATCTGATTTTTTTCCCAACTCAGGGGCTAGTATGAATTAAATATTTTAACGTTATATGCTTATTTCATTCAGGCTCTTTCCTTTCCATTGTGTTTTAGTTGGAGTAGCTTACTTCAGAACAACTTTGAAAATGCATTCTTTCATTCCAATGACTAGCTGAGGCAATTTAATTTCAAGTCCTATAAAATGTTTTGCTATTGAAATAGTATACCATTGTAGTCAAATTTGTCTTTTGTTTCAGCACTTTTGAAGAATTTTAGCTACTTACAGGACGGTTTGTTTACTTATTACTGTTGGCATTTCTTTCTAAACCTGGAACTTCATAAACAGGATGCATATTTTGAGTTTAGACTTTGAATATAAAATCTGCTCTGATTTCTAGCACCATTTATTTCTAGCTGCAGTTTGATCTCTATCTTTAGGTTTGATCTCTCTCTTTAGGTTTGATCTCTATCTGTAGGTCAGGGCTTATGAGATCATGCTTGTAAAGTGTATGTTTATTCAAATGCACATTTAATTGAAATATCTCAGTAGAAGCAGGTATCTTGACTCACTTAAAATCATCTTACAGTTTAAAATTTAAGCCATGTTGGGATAAATCAAAATTCTTTAAATTCGAGGTAGAATGTAGAACCAAGTTATAGAGTCTTGTATAGATTTTATATGTAAAAATCTCTTGTTGGCATACAGATAAATGCTACAGTATCAATGGTGTTGTTTTTTTCTGATTATGTTCCAGTAGTAATAGTGTCCCTATTACTTACCTGTGCTGTTTTGGAGATGCAGAAATAAATTATGAAGGGACATGTAGTGCTTCTGTAGATTTTTGCTTTTGATGTTTTTGACTTCTGATTGATTTATGGGGTCAGATGATTAATTTTTAAAAAAGTAGAACTAGTCAGCTGGTATCTAGTACTGTAAAATGTTAGGTTTTTAAAGCTAAGGTTCAAAACATTGATTTCAAAGATCATATTATGGAAGTTAACTTAGTGTAGAAATGCAATCCTTTGATATAAGCCAATCTTAAATTACTGTCAGCTGTTGTATTTATTGTATTCCATGTCAACTTCTAGAGTTATTTTAGTGGGGTATTTCATTGTTTTGTAGCTTGGAACAGCAATTTGAGATTGAATCCTCATTCTAGCTCAGAGGAAGGAACTGAATGAGAAAGCTGGATTGTTTCCCTACTTATCTGAAGACTTAACTGTGAAGTGGTTTGAATTTTATAAGTTCACTAATAATTAGAAAGAACTATTTTGGGGCCAGTTACATGGTTTTGGAAAAAGGGATACTTTCTATAACTTTAAAAAAATTTATTTTGGGGACTGGGGTGTAGATCAGAAACAGAGTCTATGCTTAGCATGTGTGAGGCCTTGGGTTTAATTCCCAGCACCAAAAACAAAACAAAAAATTATATGGAACATGATCATGACTACTGTAAACCTAAAATTTAATGTAGGAGAAATTTGCTTCTATCTCTCAGAAAGTTGGTCTGTGAGTTAGAAGTCCTGGACAATGGAAACTAATTTCTTAAAGAAGTTAAATGTATTTGTTTACATTTTAACTCTATAACTCCTTTAATAATTTGAAGTTGCTATTTTAGGTAAAACTGATAGTCTACTATAATTATTTCTGCATACTTTCTAGAGGCATCATGGAACATCTGCTTGGATGTTTAGAAATTATTTATATCTCTGTTTTTTCCTAAATCAAAGAAGTTAGTTAAGATCTGTTATACGTTGAAAGTCAACCCCAATCAAATGTGTTTGAATTTATTTATAAAATTGTGATAAAAAAGAAGTTTAGGGGCTGGGGTTGTAGCTCAGAGGTAGAGCACTCACCTCAGCACTACATAAAAATAAATAAATAAAATAAAGATATTCTGTCCAACTTACAACTAAAAAAATATTTTAAAAAAAGTTTAAATGTTAAAAAAAGAAAAAAAAAACCTTCAAAATGTAATATTTATTTATTGTGTAGCTGAGGCTCAAATCCAGGACCTCACATATATTAGGCAAGCCCTCTACTATTGTGTTGTACCCTCAGCCCTAAAAATATGTTTTTAGAAATGTATCTATTGTATCAAGTCAGACACACTGTAAGTAGTTCTTAAAACAGTAAGATTTGTAAGTGATTTTAAAAATCCTTCCATGATAGGGACTGTATCCTAAAGTTTTATTTTCTGTCTTCTGATACTACATTTAAAATGAAAAGTTAATAAACTTTTGCCTAGTCAAAAATATTTTAACTTTTTAATGTGCAATAGTTTTTTATTTTATGAAGAAGTGGGCCCTCCTGCATTAAGACAGAAGATAACCAATAAAAAAAAATCCCAGTGCCTCTAATAGGGAGGTTGAGGCAAGTTAGCTAGACCTTGTTTCAAAATTAAAAAAAGAAAAAGAAATAAAGAAAGAAAAGATCTGGGAACTTGGCTTCGTGGTAAAGCTCTCCTGGCTTCAATCAAAACAAACACACAGCCACTTTTACATATAGCAGTGACTAGTGTAGGAGTCCTACCACAGTTCCAGAGCTACTGATCTTTCAGGAGGGAAAATTTTTAACTTTGAAACTTTTAAATGTTTCAAGCCTCCCTTCCTTCCTGGAAGCCAAAGACAGGAAAGGAAAAGATCAGGTTTTGTAACAAAGACAAGTTTTTCTAACTGGTAAGAATAGAAGCCTCCTCCACATACCCCCATGTAGAGCCTCATGGAAAGAATAACATTGTAACCATGCCTGTTGAGAAAGGGGTGGACAAATTAAAAATAGCTTGTCAATATAATTTCAATCTTAAGTATGTTATTTTAACCTTGTTAGACAATAAAGTCACATTAATCTGTAATTTATTACTGGGTTCTATTTGTCATTTCACTGCTACTGTTTGTTTTCATGGCTTGTTTTTTCTTTTCTTTCTTTTTGTGGTGCTGGTGATTAAACTCGTGGCTTGTTTATGCAATGCAAGTGCACCACTGAGCTACAGTGATATTTTGTATTTCAATTTATTTTAAGCAAAACATGGTCAGCTTCTTTTTGGTTTATTGTTGGGAACTAGCTTTCCCCTGAAAGACAGTCCTTGTTTCTTCAAAAGATTAAAAAAAAAAAATCACAATGTTGAGTATTTACTTGAAAATCATTTGTTATTTATTTTGTGCTAGGAATTGAACCCAGGGCCTCATGCATGCTAGATATTTTATTAGTTAGCTTTTTTGGAGCTGTTACTAAAAAGACTTGACAAGAAAATTTAAAAGAGGAAGTGTTTATTTTAGGGATCACAGTTTCAGAGGTCTGATTTCATAGATAGCTAGCTCTATTCCTTTGGGCTCTAGGTAAGCAGAACATTATAGCAGAAGGGTGTGGTGGAAACGCAAGTCTGGACATGGCCACCAAGAAGCAGGGAGAGCTCTCTTTACCAACACAAAGTAAACCCTAAAGGTACGCCCCCAGGGACCCACCTCCTCCAGCCACACCCTGGCCTTCTATTACCACTCAGTTGATTCCTATCTGGGGATTAATTCACTGATTATGTTAAGGCTCTCATAACCCAATCATATGACCTCCAAACCTTATATTGTCTCACGCAAGAACTTTTTGGGGACACCTGATTTCTAAACCATACACTAGATAAGTGCTTTACCACTGAGCTATCTTTTATTTTTACTTGTAGTTGGACACAATACTTTTATTTTATTTATTTATTTTTATGTGGTGCTGAGGATCGGACCCAGTGCCTTGCATATGCTAGATGATTGCTCTGCTGTTGAGCCACAATCCCAGCCCCCAGTCCCCATTCCTTTTTAAACTTTTATTTTGAGACAGGGTCTCACTAAAATGTCTGGAGTGATCTTGAACTTTTAGTTCTCCTGGCTGAGGCTCCTGAGTAACTGGGATTGCAGATCTGAGCCACTGCACTTGTCTGAAAAACATTTGTTTATATTATTTTTGTCATTTTAAAGTAATTGCAAAAGTATCTGGGTGGGGAAGAGACCTGATCCCCTCCCCACCCCTATCCCCCAGTCCTGAGGATTGAACCCAGAACATTGAGTATGCTACCACCAAGAGACCTGATTTTGAGCCACTTTTAAAGTATCTTTGTAACTTGGCTGATTAACAGAATTCGGTTCTCAGAATTCAAATTTAAAAAAACCTAGAAACTACCATGGATTGGAAAAACTTCTTTGATGTATCAAAGCTGTTAACAAAATTTGCATTGCTCTGTTTCTCATTAATAAAATAGGTATGTTTGCTGGATTCTGTTTTCTACAAGTATTATGTGCCTTCTCTTTGCCAGATGCTATTCTCAATCCTAGAACTATAACTGTGAATAAAACATATTTTCTTCTACTGCTTCTAAAAAAGTAGAAAAAAGTCTATTAGTTGTTGTAATTATTATGGATAAAAATAAATCAGAAAGTGATGGGAAGTAAGGAAAAGGGAGTGTTTTTTAAATTTTAGCTAGAATGGATAGGAGGGGACATTTGGAAATATTTAATCAGGTAGAGAATTTCAGAGGAATGATGAAGCATTCCAGGTAGAGGGCACAGTTAGTGTAAATGCCCCAAGGCATGAGCAAGTCTGGCCTGTTTCAGGAATAGCAAGAATAATGTGGCTGGAGCCTGATGAAGAGCTGTGTGTGTGTGTGTGTGTGTGTGTGTGTGTGTGAATATAACTGAACAAGGTCCTGTTAGCTGCCACCTAATAGAGTCAAGGAATCAAGTATGAGGAAGAAGGAAAGAACTTTATCAGCAATAATCCAGCATTTTGAAAGATAGTTGGCTCTTGCCTTCCAATGATCCTATTACCCTTTAGGGAGATTCTCCTTAGGGAGAATCTTTTTTTATAATTTTTCAAGGGAAGATATGTGGGTACCAGACAGGTGGGTACCTCAGTTATTTAGCATTTCAAAAGTAGCCTCTTCTGGAGGGTAGGCTGTGTACTTCTTATCTTGTTCACTATGTCGATGGGAGTTGCAGTACAGTAGATCCGAAGAAGGAATCAGTGATCAGACTTTCTGTATTTTTGATTTTTTTTTTTTAATTTTATTTTTTAGTTCTCGGCGGACACAACATCTTTGTTGGTATGTGGTGCTGAGGATCGAACCCGGGCTGCTCGCACGCCAGGCGAGCGTGCTACCGCTGAGCCACATCCCCAGCCCTGTATTTTTGATTAAAGTGGCCTTTTTCTGGTTTTGTTGTTGTTGTTATTTGTGGACATTTGCCCTTCCCAGGTGTGACCTGTAATTTGGGACTAGGGAGTGTTTGGGGAGGGAGGACTTTATGCATTTCTAATTGGCTTTAGTGTGCAGTTAATCTGTAAGAGATCGGGCAAGAAGAAGACAAGAGAAACTTCTGAGAATTGGGTCTTGATGAGGTGGAAGACTAATGTATGCATTCAGGTACTTAATCTGGAGAAGATTTAAAGTATGCTGGAGAATGTGTCTAGAGTATATGCATATAGTATGCCATTTTGTATAAGGAATTTGAACATTCTCAGACTTTGGTATCTGAGGAGGTCCTGGAACCAGTTCCCTACACATAGGGAGGGATGACCGTAATTTTTTTTCTATGAGACTCAAAGCTGTTTTCATCTTAATGGGGAAAAAAAATACAAGCAATAGAGAGTTTTTCCTCCTTCATTTTTTGGTTTACTGTCCAGAGTTCTGTGGTATGTTTCCAGGAAGATACATGTTCTTAGATATGCATTCTTAGAGTGACCCTTCTGTGTTGTTGGCTAAGGGACCTGGGCAGCAGGTGCTTTGTGATGCAGGGCAGGAAGAGCATGATGCACTGGGAGTGCACAGAGAACTTGCAGTGAGAGGTGTGTGTGTGTGTGTGTTTTGCAGATAGGGAAGAAAGTGCAGACTGGCTGTAGAGGTGCTTTGGGATAGCAAGAACTTCAGTCTGCATAGCTGGAGCACGCATTCTTTAAGGCAGAATAGATAGGAAATAAGGTTGAAAAAGTAATTTGGGCCATTCATCAATTTAACAAATACAGTTGGCCCTTTGTATCTATGGGTCCTATAACCATGGATTCAGCCAACTGCAGATTGAAGAGGTAGCTGGTGACAGTCTTTCTGCCTCAGTCTGAGCCACCCTGGGTTGGCTAATGACACCAGTTTTTTATGCATCTCTCCTGAGACACTTTGTGAATACATGGAAAATATATATACATATAATTTTTTTTTTTTTTGGTTCCAGGAATTGAACCTAGGAGCACTTAACCACTGAGCCATATCCCAACCTTTTTATATTTTATTTAAGACAGGGTCTCACTAGATTGCTTAGGGCCTCGCTAAGTTACTGAGACTGGCTTTGAATTCATGTTCCTCCTGCCTCAGCCTCCCAAGCTACTAGGATTACAGGCTTGTGTGCCCAGCTGTAAAATATATACTTAATAGATGTTTTGGTGTATGTGGTTTGGTGAAATCAGTTTTTATAAGCCAAAAAAGAGATGTTTGAAGAATACATTTTGCTGTGCTATCATTGGAAGTGCTGATAATGATTGGCATAATTTCCTACAATTAAATTAGTATCTCTGCCTATTTTCTGTTTATATGCTATTTGTAAATAGACTCAGCAAACAAAACTGATGAAGAAAACCCCACATTCGGCTAGTGGGCACTTTTCAGTCACAATATGATGTTTCTGTCTGTGTCAAAGCTTCTCTTGAGCTAGTCAATAACGGGAATTATTAAAACCTCAATTCACCAGAGACTTTTGCTAGAACTTCTATCTTATTGAACTCCTATTTTGAAGAAAACATATATATATATGGAATTATCTGAGACTTTAATAGAGTTCCAGTAAAAATCAGTGTGTGATAATTAGGCTGAATTCTCAGTATCATAGAAAGTTCCTTCTAGAAAAAAATATTCTTAGTAAACTTAATGCCTTTTAGACTTTTATCAAGATATTTTTAATCAAAATGTGATTTCAGAATAACCTTAAAATAATCTGAACATTTTGTATTACCTTCAAACTTGAATAGAAAAAGATCCCCCCCCCCCCCCCCCCAGAGATCTTTACTCTTCCATTTTTTTCTGCCTGTGCCTTTGGACCTTCCCTTTGTAGAAACAAATGCAGCTTTCTGTGGACTGAGTGGGGGAAGCAGAGACAGGAATAATTGTAACTGATAAATTAATGTTCTCAATCTTCCAGCCCCAGTGGTCTTCAGGCTTTTTTTTTTTTTTAAAAAAACCTCCTCAAAGAACAAAAAAGGGTCGACTTTGCATTGCCTTGGGGTGTTTAAGTTGACAAGTGAACTTTCTCTGATAGAAATTAAGGTTGTGTTTGCCTATTTGACTTCACAACAAAGACTGGCTTTGCCAATTGGTTACATGCTGAATATTTTTTTTTTTTATGACCTGTATGAGGAAAAGAAAATGGCTTCAAGTTTTAACAAAATATACATTTTTAAAATACATTTATGAATGCCGCATGTCTCACAAATTTCTAGATGGATATGTAGACAAGCTTCGTGTTGAAATAGATGAGGCTTGGTGCTATGCCAGAAACTTGTTATCTGAATGAAACAAAGTGCAATCCAAGTTAGTTATTATCCCTCTGTGTGGTGTCCCAGAGGTGATTTTATACCCCAGGAAAATGTTCCATTGTGAGATTCAGGAAATAAAGTGGGAAAAGTACAATTATAAGGGGGGTTGGGTAGGAGAACTAGCAGTACCACAGCAGTTCTCAGATCTGCTTTAGGAGAGGATAGCGGGAGCACTGAGTAGATTCTCAACTACCATAACATCTCGTGTTGTCAACTCCATGACTCTGGAGCTTTAATTTAAAGACACCTGCTCTAACTCATTTCATAGTGCTTTTATGTTTGGCTGGACAAGTGAGAAGGTTAGACTATCCCTTAACTGTATTCCGTAGAATATTATAACTTTTTCTTTAGTAATTTTCAGCAAAGGTGAGAAATAATGAAAACCATGCTTAGCAAGGTCTATACCAGGACAGGCAGGGAAGGTCCTAGTAATTAATGGTGGTAGGGACTGAACACACATCCATATTCTACCTCTACTACTTCACTTTAGAAATCCTATGTAATCTTTTAAAATATTTATAGACTCTAGACTTTGAGTGTTGTAACATTATGGCACTTAGGAGATAGATAAGACAGATTCTTCTGATATATATTTTAAAGAACAGACTTAGAATTCTTAAGTTTAATAATTAAACCTCTGTTCCAGAAGATCTACTTGGTAGAGTGTATACATTCACATATAGGAATGCTTAAACATGGTTATAGAATGATAGAAAGATAATATTTATGATCAGTCATTATGAGAAGTAGAAGTTTTACTGAAACAAGAATTTTGGTCATCATGAATGAGTTATATGTGTTTCTGGAAAATTCCAAAATAATAAGGCTTATGGGAAAACAATCTTGAGGCAGACTACTGAAAATCTGTGCAACTTGGTAACCAAGCAATAACAGAAACAATAATTGGCATCTTGGGGGAAACATAGATAACCCAGGCAGGCAGCTCAGTGTGGCTGGAAGCTGCCCTAGGGGACATTAAAAATGCACTGGACCAAGTTGATTGGAAATGTTGATGGTAGATGCTGATGTAATGCATAGTGTGGGCTGCCACTGAGACTACACAGGGGGCAGTGCCACCAGCCATTAACAGAGCTGTGCTGGCCTGGAGGTATGTACCTCTCTGGAGAGGGGCCCAGGTGAAATGCTAATTTCTAATTTTCTAAAACAGAATTAAAAAGACTTCTGCCTGGACAGCAACTGAGCTGAGAGGTGTTTCCTGCTGAATGTTATAAATCTTTTCCCATTAATCTGGCTTCCCTAGCTGATGCAAAATGCCATGTGAAACAGTACAGTTCCTATACCATACCATATAAGTGAGCTAATGATGTTCCAGAATCAGATACTGCAGCAGAACAGATTGTATTTCATTGCAGACTGGGATTTTTTTCTCCCCTTGACACTGGGACTTCAAGTCTTCATGAAGGTGGTAGAAATAATCAATAAAATTATACATCCGTTGTGACCTTGGTGTCACCGGAATTGGAGCTATAAACTATTTCCGGGATTTCAATTCAGAATGAAAATTTCAGTTCATGATCATTGCTCATTTCAGCAGCATGCTTTTTTTGTTTGCATAGTTTTTTTAAAAGTTTGTCATCAAGTTGTGATTACTAAAAATAATATCCTTACTTAGGCTTGTACAGTCAACACACTACAGAAAGTCCAGAGAATGGGCTTGCTAAAGTGACATCCTTTAATATGATTTAAGAATAGCAGATTGGTTAACATTCACAGGACTGTAACAAGGTCAGTATATTCCATTTGCTTTATTTTTTTATTTTTTTATTTTTTAAAGAGAGAGTGAGAGAGGAGGGAGAGAGAGAGAGAGAGAGAGAGAGAGAGAGAGAGAGAGAGAGAGAGAGAGAATTTTTAATATTTATTTTTTAGTTCTCGGCGGACACAACATCTTTGTTGGTATGTGGTGCTGAGGATCGAACCCGGGCTGCACACATGCCAGGCGAGCGCACTACCACTTGAGCCACATCCCCAGCCCATCCATTTGCTTTAATATAAGGCAAATAGAAAAGTCAAGACATAGGCAATATATTTGGGAAAAATAACTTTGTTAACCTTTCTGTTGTGGGGTGATCTCATTTTTTTTTTTTTAAGTTAAGGAAAAGAATTATAGTAATAAAGATTTCCTGTTTGGAGCTTCATTCAGTAGCCAGCAATAGCTTTCACTTTTTTGTTGTTTTTTGAAGTACCGGGAATTGAACCAAGGAGTTCTCTACTAATGAGAAACTACATCCCCAATTCTTTTTATTTTTATTTTGAGCAGGGTCTCCCTAAAGTTCCTAGACTGGCCCTGACTTTCCATCTTCCTTCCTCCTGAGTTGCTGGGATTACAAGCGTGGGTCACTGGCCTAGCTAGGGCTTTGTTTGCTTTAGAGTAAACTGCCTGTGATAATACTTTGTTAACTGCTGTTCTTTTTTTTTCCCTATTAAATTGGTTCCTTGTGAGGTATGGTGGTGCATACCTTTAAGTCCAGAGACCTAGGGGGCTGAGCTAGAGGATCACAAATTGTAGAGTCTAGCCTGGCCAATTTAGCTAGACCTTGAAAATAAAAAGCACTTTGAAGATAGCTCCGTGGTAAAGTGCCCCTTGAGTTAAATCCCAGTTCTGCTCCTCTGCTACAAAAAATAAGTGGTTCTTTAAGATAAATAATATTTATAAAAATTGTTGAGTATTTCTAAGGATAAATAGCATCTTAGACTTGATTTTACAAAAGGAAGTTGACTAACACCGAATTGTTTTTAATGTCATTTTTGCTTTTCTAGGTGACCAATTCAATCAGAGACTTAAAGCATTGAATTTTTTTTTTTTTTACAGTAGTGAAGAAGTATAACTTCTACCATTAGAACAGCCCCTAGCCTTTTCCCAATGAGAAACTACTTTAAATTTTCCAAAATCTTATGAAATACTAAAATCAAGTTTGGAGTTACTGTTTAGGACAGGAAATATTAGTTGCTGTGGTCTTACTTCTGTTGTACTAAGCTTAACTTTTTAAAACATTTCCTTTCTTTGTTACAGGATTTTTTTTTTTTTTTCTTCTCATTTGAAGTTGTTGGGACAAGAGCTGAGGACAGCTCTTTTATGGGCAAAACAACAACAAAGCCTTTATTTTTTTCTTATCCAGCTGGATAACTTATTAGCTTATTAGTAGTTGAGGATCTCTCTTAAAGAAATGGCAAACAACATACAATTATATGGTTTCACATCTATTTGTTTCTATAACCAGTCACCTCATAAAATATTTATGTTCAGGTTGTAAATAACCTCTGATTGTTCATTCAGCCCTTGAACAAACATTTATCTTCAGTGCCTGCACATACCCTGGCACATTATCTGTTTAGTTGTGAAGTGATTTATGAAGCATCTACTTTATCAAACAATGCAGCACAGCTGGAAGCACAGGCTCTCTCTTGCTCTCAAACACTTACAATTCAGCACTGGAGACGGGTCATAACCACACTAGAACAGTCCATTCTTTTAGTTTTTGAGAATTTTTTTTTTGTTATATTCTAGATTGTACTGTTATTCTCTATTGCTTGAATCTTAGAGCCCCCTCCTGAAAATAAATCTGACTAAATTATATGAAGCTACTGTAATTTATATAAAGAACAGTAAGAATTTGGTAAATAAATTATTTCTTTGTATTACATTTTACTGGGTGTGTCTTATATAACACTGTTTGATTTTTACATTTTGTCTTTGTGAATGTCTAGAATGAATAGGAAGATTCCTTTAGGGATGAATGAGAGGTGCTACCCAAATGTCCTCTCCAGACACATGAGATTCTGAAATGTCTGTAAAGGAAGGGACTTCATTATATGAAGACACTTAGGCCCTGAGAAAATTTGACATCCCAGGATTAAATTATAAACCAATAACAAATTAGTAACAGTGTAACCTTGGGCAATTCCCCAGCAGAGGTCTGAGTCATCATGGTAATGCTGAAACCCTGGGAGAGCAGTTTTAGGAAGGGTTATATTGTCTTCTTTTGCAGAATAGATCCAATTTCCAAATTCTCACACCAACCCTGAGAGATAGGTGAAGTATGTCTACTTTTTTTTAGATAGGAGACTGATGACCCAGAGTTTTTGGTATATGCATGGATGAACAGATCATGATTCAAATCTAGGTGTCCTCCAGTGCCATGTTCTTGGTATTCATTTCTTGTACTTCACAGAGTGTTGAGAATACTTAAAACTTTGAGAAGGAGGTTATAAAATGAGATGGACCGAGAAATCCACTTGAGTTCCAGGGAGCAAATTATAACCAGTGAACTATAAATGGTGTATCTTTATCTCTGTGAGAATGCTTCTAAGGAGATGAAGGTCACATGTTCCCCAATCTTACAAATGTCACAATAAAACCATTGTCTAAGAGTGTCAATAGAAACTACCACTTTAAATGGTGCCAAGCATAAGCCTAGGGAATATTCAACCCAGTGTATTGGAACTGTTTCAACTACATGACTAAGATTGCTTAAATTGAATTTGTAGTAAGTTACTTATCTCTGGGCTGGGGCTGGGGCTCAGTGGTGGAGCGCTTGCCTAGCATGTATGGGGCACTGAGTTTGATCCTCGGCACCACATATAAATAAATAAATAAAATAAAGGTATTGTGTCCATGTACAACTAACAAAAATATTAAAAAAAAAAGAAAGTTACTTATCTGAAGTGCCTTCTTTTTCATTTTTTTGCAAGGTGATTTTTAAGGCTTGTAGAAATTCCTCACTGTTCCCTTCCTTGTCTACTTGTTTACCTGGTGTGTGTTGCTATATATAGTTGAGTCAATTTAAGTATTCTGTTATGGAGGAGAGTTTTAGGATACTTCTTTAGAATAATTTTGAAGTTTAACTTGTAGAAAACTTCCTTTTGTAGACTTAGGTTATTATGATTCTGGAATAATCAAGATAAATGGGGTCAGACTATAAAAAAATTTTTTTGGGGGGGTACTGAGAATTATGTCTGAACTGAACTACATTTCCAACTCTGTGCTCCCCTCTCTGTCTCTCTCTCTGTCTGTCTCTCTGTCTCTCTCTCTCATATATATATATATATTTTAGATTTATTTTTTTGGCACTTGGATTGAACCTACAGATGCTTTGCCATATCCCCAGCCCTTGTTTTTTGGGGACAGGTTCTCACTAAGTTGCTTAGGGTCTTGCTAAGTTCCTGAGGCTGGCCTCAAACTTTTGATTCTCCTGTCTCAACTTCCAGAGTCAGTGAGATTATAGACATGTGCTGCTGCATCTAGCTTATAGAAATACTCTTGAGGGGACACAGGATGAGCATTCATTTCTCTGGATAAAGGTTTAGGTTAAGTTTTTGTTTTATGTATTTATTTATTTATTTTAGCAGGATATGAGTTGGTATTTGGATTCAGATTCAGGTGACTTTCACTAACTTCTCTTTGCCTTATCCAAAATTGATAGTTCTTTGTTCTGTTTCCAAGAGTGAAGACTTTCTGTTTATTTTGCAGTTATAAACTAGGTCCAAATGTATCTACCCTAAATTTTGTAAAGGAAGAGGATAATTCACACACAACAGTTTTCAGACTAGTACCACGTGCTTTTTCATTTTTCCTTTATAGTTCTTATTAAGGAAACCAGGCATACCAAAACAACAACAACAAAACAAACAAAAAAACTGATAAACATAATATAATGAATGTGTACTAACTAGCTAAAGAAAAACATATATTACTATATATTTGAAGACGCCTGTATCTCCCTTTTTAGTTCCTTCTCCCTCTCCCTGTTCACCTCACCAAGTAACCACTCTCCTCAATTTACCATTTATTTCTTATAACTTTTATTCCATATGCATGCTTCACAACATAATGCCATATACAATTTTGAACTCTAGTATCTTAGCTAAAAATCTTTTCAAGTTCTGATAAGTTCTTGTTTTGCTTAGAAAAAAACATGATGTTTATATGCATATAAAAAATTTAAAAGTCTGATAATTTAGTGTTCACAAAATTGAGTTTAAATTTCAGATTCTTATGTTATAGTGGAGTAATCTCTATTTAGCTAATTTATGCATGTTCTTTAGTGGATATATTCTCCAAACTAAATTAAAGAATGGTAGTGCCAAAAAAGTTATGTAGTTTAACTATTCAAGTGTCTGTCTTATGGTAATCAGTCCGTCATTCTGTTGAATTCGAGCCTATGACCTGAGGCTTATTACTGTATTATTTTCATTTGCTCAGTGTATATATTTAAAGACTTACATAAAAGTCTTTAAAAAGCTAAAAAGTATATTTTTAAAAACTTCTTTTCTGTAGTTGTAGATAGACAGCATGCCTTTATTTTATTTGTTTATTTTTTTATGTGGTGCTAAGGATTGAACCCAGTGTCTTACACATGCTAGGCAAGTGCTGTGCCACTGAGCCACAGCCCTAGCCCCCCAAAGTATTCTTAAATACAATATTGCCTAGACACTGATTTGTTTTCTTTTTTGTAGTCATCAAGTTTGCCAGCTACAAAATATATGGATTATGGGTTGGGCATGGTGGTGCATGCCTATAATCCTAGTGGTTTGGAAGACTGAGGCAGGAGGATTGTGAGTTCAAAGCCAGCCTCAACAAGTTCAAGGCACTAAGCCATTCATTGAGACCCTGTCTCTGAATAAAATACAAAATAGGGCTGAGGATGTGGCTCAGTGGTCGAGGGTCCCTGAGTTCAATCCCTAGTACCCGCCCCCCCCAAAATGTATGAATTATGTAGAACCTATAATCCATATAATTAATAATAGTAAATATAGGATCAAGTGAATATTTCTTGAGAAATTTCTTATTCATAAAATATTTATTAAGCATGTGTTACTTTAGATGCTAAAGATACAAAAATAATATGTTTCTGTGTTCAAGGAACTGCTAATTAAGGTGAGATAAATATACTTGCAAATAGGTCATGAGGGGCGATAAGTGCTGTTTTTCATGAATAAAGAGCTATGTAAACATAAGGAAGTAATTAGTTCTGCCAGGAGGTTGGGGTAAGGATGGAAAAATTTTGAGTGGTTGGGAAGGCCTCAAAACAGGAGTTAACTAACTGAGTTCTAAGAATTACTGGGTTTACCTAAGGAGATTAGGACTTTTCAGAAGTAGGAAGATAGTATAGTTTAGTTGTTAAGAGCACAGATATTTGGAACCTAACTGATTTTTTGGAACTGGCTTCATTACTTACTTTGACATTGAGGATGTTATTTGAATTGAATGAAGTGCTTAACACATATTAGACATTCATGGAATGAAAGCTGTTGCTACCACTGTTATTCATTATGATTAGATTGTAAGCAAAGTCAGAGGAGTATGAAAATATATTGAGGCCAGGTGTGGTGGCACATGCCTTTGATCCTAGTGGCTTGGGACACTGGAAGGAGGATTGCAAATTTGAGATCATCTTTAGCAACTTAATGAGCCCTAAGAAACTTAGCAAGACCTTGTCTCAAAAAAAAAAAAAAAAAAAAAAGTTGTAGCTCAGTGGTAAAGCACCCCTGGGTTCACTCCCTAGCACCAAAACAAAAAAGAAAATGCATTGAGATTCATATAACTTGGCTATGAGTAGGATGTGTATCTCAAAATAAAAAAACAAAAACAAAAACAAAAAGGACTGGGGATGGCTCAGTGATTCAATCCATGGTTCCAAAAGAAAAAAAAGAAAAGCAGCATGGTAGATGTGATTGGTCTGATCCCCCTTTACCAGCTGATGTACCTATCCACCAGCTCCCGTGAGTGTTGTCTGCTCATGTCTTATAGCTGACTCTTCTCAAGCATTGTCTTCTGCTAAGTGAGCTTTCTTGCTCAAGTGGATTTTCCTTACCCCATTCTGTAGTTAATGATTCATAGAAAAGGGATCCAAAAGCTCAGGCCCCTCACTTGAGGCCATGCCAACTTAGTAGCACAGTGCATGCTCTTGAGTGCCCTGCAGAAACTAAGACCCCATCCCAGCTTAGTTTATTCCCCTTGATCTATTCTATTCTACTTGCTCCTCTTCTTCTGAGATCAGTTCCTCAGTCTCTTCTATCGCTGTGAACTTCCACATAAGATAAACACCTGGGTCTAGATTGTAAAGGTTCTTGAATGCTTGCTTTATAATTCTAGGTGCCATCCTCTAGGCAATGGGAAGCCTCATGAATTTCACAAAATTCACTTTAGTAAAGAGGGGCAAGAAGCCAAAAATGGGAGAATTTTTTTTTTGTCCTGGGGATTGAGATTTGGAAGCACTAGTCCTTTTTATTCTTTGAGAGAGGGTCTCCCTAAGTTGCTAGGGCTTCACTAAGTTGCTAATGCTGGCCTTGAACTTGTGATCCTCATGCCTCAGCCTTCATGTACCACCACTCCTGGAGGGAACTTTTACGTGATCTAAGTAAGGAATGATAAATGTCTCAATCAGTTGTCATTGATTGGGGGAGGGGAGATAAGATATAAGAGTCACTCGTAGGGGTTACGGAAGAAATGAGCTCTTAAGACAATTTAAATATGAGGAAAAGAAATCAAAGATGCCTCTGAGCAAATGAGTAGGTAAATAGTTATATGAACTGAAAAAATAGAACTCATAGAAACTGGTAGTTTTGGAGTTAATGAGTTTAGTTTGGGCTGTCTTGAATTTAAGGTGTCCTGTGGAATGTCATATGGTGGAAATGTTCAGTAAGTTAAGTAGGAAATGTCTGTCAGTTGTGTGGAAGATGGGGTCAGGTCAACAACACTAAGGTGGTGGTTTTAGTTGTAAGGGAGTACAGGGCTCAAGGCAGAACCCTGGAAGCCCCATTTTTATCATTTAGAATGCTTTCAGCTCTGTGTAACAAAGAAAAATCTAACGTTCTGAGTCTTCTTTCCTCAGGAAGGAAAGGTGATTCCATTGATTCCAGGATTCCATTTGCAAACTGCATATTCTAGAGGGGGAGAGAGCAGCTGGTTCCTGAATTCCTGGCAGAAGTCCTAAGCTTTGAGCTAATCAGTTTTGAGGAAGCTATTGCTGTCAAGAGAAGGGGATATTCTAATTGGTTAAGATCAATCAGGGGCCGGGCTGGGGATGTGGCTCAAGCGGTAGCACGCTTGCCTGGCATGCATGCGGCCCGGGTTTGATCCTCAGCACCACATACCAACAAAGATGTTGTGTCCACCGAGAACTAAAAAATAAATATTAAAAATTCAAAAAAAAAAATATCAATCAGGGGGCTGGGGTTGTGGCGCAGGAATAGAGCACTTGCCTTGCATATGTGAGGTACTGGGTTGGATCCTCAGTACCACATTAAATAAATAAATAAATAAAGATATTGTGTCCATCTATAACTAAAAAAAAAATTAAAAAAATAAAAAGATCAATCAGGGCTTATCCCCAAAGATACAATAGGGTTAGGCATGATTAGCTGCATGCCTATAATCCAGCTACTTAGATGGCTAAGATAGGAGGATCTCAAGTTTGAGGCCAGCCTTGGCACCTTGGTGAGACTCTATCTCAAAACAAAAAATTAAAAGGGTTGGAGATATAGTTCCGTGGCCACGGGGTTCATTTCTTGGTACCATGAGCAAACCCCTGCCCCACCCCCAAACAAAAACAAAAACAAAAGCATGATTGTATTCAAGGAGGAGGGTGCAGTGTATGGAAGAAAGGTACAAACTTCACTCCAATCTTATACATAAGGGACAGTCAGGAGAAAAGAGCCAGTGACACAGGAAAAATGGTGATAGAGAGGGAAGAGAGACCTAGAGAAGTGCCTAGTGTTAATTCAGAAAGCCACTGGATTTGACAGTAGGTCACTGGTGATCGTAGAGTGATGTCCACAGCCTGGAAGGGCAGAACTCAAATGGTTGTCCAGCTAAATATGTGATAATGATAGGGAAGCAGCAAGTGTATAATTTTTTTGTATGTTTGTTTTAAGGTGGTAAATAGAACTGGATTAGGACAAATTAAAGTATAAATTTTGATTATGGACTTGGCATGTTTTCTGAATGAGGTGAAGAATTTAAGGTTTGAACCTTGGTTTGACCTCTAAACACACTTTTCTGCATGCCCCGAGATAAGTCACTCTGTTTTCTCAACCTCTGGTGAGTAATAACCATAATAAATATTTCATAGGAAAGCCATAGAGTTAAGCACGATAATGTTATGTGAAGAATATTTGTCAATGAAACTGTTATACAAATATTAGCTAGTAGTAAGCACATTGTTTATTTAAACCCTATCTTCTTATAAGAATGTAAGTTATTATAGAATACTAGTATGTAGAACTGAAAGGCTTATGAGGGAGAGAGGGAGGGAGGGAGGGAAAAAAGGAGAGAGAATAAATGAGTATGAATGAGTGAATTAATGAAACATGGCCATAGTTCAGAAGCAGTTATTTCTTTTAGCATTCCTTCTTGACTTTGAAAAGTCAAAAGCCCTTAGGTTTTACATGATTTGTTTTTACACAATATCTTATTTATTTATTTATTGTATTTTTTTTTTTAGTTGTAGATGAACACACAGTATCTTTATTTATTTTTATGTGATGCTGAGGATCGAACCCAGGGCCTCATGTGTGCAAAGCAAGCACTTTACCACTGTAGGTTCAACCCCAGCCCAGATTTTACATGATTTTTGTTAGCAATATTTTGTGAGGCTCTGGAGAGGGGACCCTTGTTGACTTGCTACTTTTTAGTTCCTTCTGAAATGAGCAGAAACAAAGTGAATAATGGTTATTGTATAGGTTACCAAGATGACTTTAATTTTTTTTTTTGTGATTGTAGATGAACAGCATGCTTTTATTTTATTTTTATGTGGTGCTAAGGATCAAATCCAGTACCTCACACATGCCAGGCAATCTCCCCAGCCCCCAACGTGATTTTTTTGCTTGAAGCTGTTGCAGATAGTAGCAATAGTAATAATAATGTTTAATAGTGATAATAATAAGTGATTGATGCTATCATTTTGTTATGTCACTAAGTATATAATTGACTTGTAGCTTTTTCTAACTCCATTGTCAGTACTTTCAGTCATATTATCTGTCTTCTTCTTTCTTCCTCCTTCTTTCCTTCCCTTTCTTCTCTCTTCTTCTTTTCTCTTCCTGTGTCTTGGCATTGAACCCAAAGACACTTTACTACCAGGTGGGGTCTCACTAAGTTGCTGAGGCTGGCATAGAAATGAGAAGTACTAAGCGAATGATTACTTAAACATGAAATGGTTATTGAAGAAGTTGTGTGATTTTGTTTTAAATAAACTAAGAAAAATAATAAGTTTCCTTAACTAAAACTCAGATTCCATGCTGGTTTCCGTTGTGGGGATGGCACTGTACACTGGATACGTCTTCATGCCCCAGCACATCATGGCGATTTTACACTACTTTGAGATTGTTCAATGACCACGATGTAACCAGGATCTAGAGGTTCCTTGGGGAAGATCCACCCTATGAAGTTGGAATGAGACTTCATCAGATGTCATAAGAAACTCTACCAGATGTCAACATAACCAACCTTATAAATACAGAGACTAAGATCCATGAGTAGAACAGGAAAATCATCCTGACTCATGTGTTGTGTTCTTTATTTTTAATTTTAAAAGAGGCTCTTGTATAGTAGTTTTTGTCTATTTTAACATTGTAGTCATTTGTACTTTGATATCAGTATTTTCTTAACCTTTGTGACTGTTTCAATATTATCCTGTGAAAGCTTTTCTTAATGTAACTTTGAGTACATTTTAATTGCCTTCTATTTTTAAAACCCAAAGTCATTAGTTGGGCTCTACTGTTCTTGCTATTGTATGGCATATACATCTGCCTGGATATATTTTTACTCTTGACCAAAGTTTTGTAAGAAACAATACACGATTTGGGGCCAGGGGCGTGGGAGGGAGGATATTTTATTGAAGAACTACTTACAAAAGACTTCTGTAAGCTTGAACTCAGGAGTACAGTTTAGCTATCTAGACTCTTAACAGCTTTTGCTTTAAAACTATTCAAGTGTTTCTTAGCAATGAAAAGTAAAAGATCTTGCTAAAATTAAAATAAGGAACACTTTACCTTTTAGATATTTATTCATTATGTAGACTTATTTCTAGAAAACTTTGGTGATGATTCTTGACAACAGATGGATAAGTAGAATTATTATGTAATGCTTGTATATACTGTAGAGTTTTTAATAGAAGGTAAATCAGTTTCCTCCAAGGGCCACTATTAACAGTATATGTACTTCCTTGAATTTAGTTTTCATGATTGTAATGGGTGCTGCAAATGCATTTGCACATTGCAATAAGATGTGATGAGATGAATTGTTAAAAACTATAGCAGCAAAAAGAAGTGTAAATTTGGTTAAAATTCTTTCACTCTTTGTATTTTTTTTTAAGATTTTTATTCCTTAAATGTAAAATGACTACCTAATTTTTTGATGTAAGCTCATTAAATTCAAAGAGAAGAAAAATCAGCTAATGTAGTGGCATGTCTTTTTTCCATGGTTTAATATTGATCTAGTAGTTGTATTTCTGAGTTGATTGCTGTGGAGGATCAGAGAAGCAAGTGAGTATAAGTTAGATTATATATTTTAAGATAGCATAAGTTTTGCTAATTTTAAAGACTGCAGGTATTGTTGGCCCTAGATTTTAAAGGCTAGAATTTTGAAGTGCTTTCCAATTCAGAGGCCTCAAATAATATGCAACACTTGAGTTTTTTTTCTTTTAAGAGCTCATCTGTATCATCCCAATTAGATTGGATAATATAATATAAACCCAATATGGATTATATGTTACTGTTTAGTTTTAAAGTAGTTAAAAAAATTGGTTAAGGTTTTATGAGCTGTATTCATACTCTTTCAGGTCAAATAATGAATTTGAAGATTTAACTTGGGATTTGTTGAATTAATGTTCAAATTTGCCATTCCTCTGTTGTCCCCCCAAAAGAACTACTGATAGGGCTAGGGTTGTAGCTCAGTCGGGGAGCAATTGCCTGGCATGTGTGAGGCACTGGGTTCAATTCTCAGCATCACATATAAATAAATAAATAAAGGTTAATCAACAACTTATTAAAAAAAAAAAGAACTACTGATAAGTGGATACCTAATATCCCTTGGTGTGTTGAAGATAGGATAAAGTGAGAATCACTATTTAGGTGGGTACTAGATTCTCTACCTGGTCCTCAGAACTTTTTAATTTGTCCTCACTCTGCTGAAATCCATTAAATTTCTGTTGCATAGCTGATGATTGAGTTTTTTTTTTTTTTGTCTGTGAGATATGTGGAAGATAAGTTTAGTCTTACATGAAATCCTGAGAAAGTTTAGACAGAAATAGAAGAATGTCCATTGAAAGGTGATCAGGGAAGTATATTCTCAAATGGCTAGTTTGTTGGTTGGTAAATAAAAAAATGGGGAGATAATTTCCACTTTCTTTGTTTAAAATAAAGTATTTATTAGATAATTTTCTTCATGGCCTGCTTGTCTTTCTGAATATCTTGTAAGAAGAGGTACTGACTACCTTAATTCAGGTGTTTTTTCAAGGATAAAGATGAAGAAGATGGATACATCTCCTCCAGAGCAAAGGGTAGGTTTGTTTAGATCCTTGTAAGATAGAGGATTTCTCTTCCTGGAGGAAAGGACATTTAAAAAGATTTAGGTTCCCTGTACTCAGAATTCTTTTCCTGTAATGCAACCTTCTGCTTATGCAGGTTATATTGCCCCTTGGGAATTGGGGCTTGGGAACCAAAAATAAGAAAATTTTAATACTTTGGCTATTGCTCTGATTAATAAAGTCCTTTGTCTTTGACCTTGGAATCTCACATTTTCTGCCAGCATCTGTCAGGCTAACTTGTTGGCTTGTGAGTAGAGTAAAATTTCCGACCCTCCACAATTGTCAGTTTTGGTGGTGAGGATGGGATATCGGCAGATGTGGTCATCTGGAAAAGGAAGAATAATGGTCTTGCAAATGAGATTTGGAGAGGTGACAACTCCTAGGATTCAGTGATAAATGCTTTTGTCCAAGTATTGGGTGAGTTAGGAGAAAAAGGATCCCCCAATAGTCTGTTTGTTGTAGTGAGAAGGAAGGAAACAAGCTTCCTAAATGGTGCCTTGGTGGCTGCTCATTCTTTGCTGGTAGAAGGGATCTTATCACAGTGGGACAATAGGCTCTACCGCCTTTGACTAAGGGAAGTGTGTCTATGGCTGCTCAGCCGAAGAATCCTGAAAGTTGAAGTAAATAGTGTCCGCAGGGAGGACCATACTATTCAGCAAAGACCTTGGGTGTTTTGAAAACCTTGGAAGCTAATTCAGGTAAGCCATGAATGAGTGGCAATTTGAAATGGAAATTGAACTTGAAACTTAAGTTTCATTAAAGAGAGCTGCTCTTTTTCTCTGTCCTCCCAGTCTCTCCCTTGTGTTCTATCCTAACCTGAGCTTCATGAAGGAGAAAGATGGTTACAAATGAGACCCATTGCATACCTGCTCAAGTGTGTTGGAGAATTTTTGCAAAGGGGAGAAATTAAAACTTACGGCTCTATTGGATATAGCTATACAAGGCACTAGCTTTCCCTGTGGGATGATGGGGCATCTTTGTTCAATTGATTGGATTTGAGCAACAGTTACAGTGGCAAAGGGAAATTAGTGTGACCTTGTTGCTTGAGGCCTTAGTGTACTATTTCTTTTACATGAATGCATAATTGATATTTGTTTTACATGCCTATACTTTGAATGATTGTAAGTGCCAGAGATGATCCTTATAATTCTCTATGTACATAGAGAAATGTTTGTACCTTTGGGTCCCAACAACTAGAACAACTCCTTTGAGCTACAAGTTTTTGACTATGACTTTACCATTTTGCTGGTAAAAAAAGAAGCCTCCTTTATCTGGAAGCACCCTTTGAAGATTTTGACTCTTTGTCCCTCTTATATGTCTTTGAAATATCCCACTTTTGAAAAGCATCCATTAGCATGCCTCCGGGCTCTTCTCGAAACTGATACATGGAGGTTTTGTCACTCTGCATGATAGTCCCATTTTTTTAGGTGAGTCAACTGGACTCAAGACAAGGTGAGCAAGGGCCAAAGAAAGTCACTGTCAAATGGAAATGTCATTTTCAAGAATATAGCTGATCTGGTTCTAGCAACTTCTCAGTATTACATGAAAAAGTGGCCTCTGTTCTGCTCTGGATATTTCATTGCTTATTCTGCTGCCTGAGGCAAAATTGCTGGTTCAATGGGGACTTCAATTCATAAAGTTTACCATAAATGCTTGGTTACTGTTAGTTCAGAAGCTCAACCCTGATGTTGTCCACTGAACTGTAGCCACTGCTCAGCCTTAGAGCTATGTCAGCAGAATCAAATGTGGGCATTGTTCTGTTCACTATGCAGAACTTGAAACTGTTCTCACAGTCCTGGCCTATATACCTTTTTGCAAAAGTTTGTTATATTTTTACTGACTACTGGGCTATAACCAATGGCCTAGGATTTGGTTTCAGACTGGTAGGTTAAAGATGCCCTTCTTTTGGGTCCCAAAATGAGATAAGAATATTACATAATACATTAATTAAACTGTTACTCATGTAAGTGCCCCCCCCATAGTAAGGATCAGTTCTCTGGTACTAGCTGCTGATAAGCTGTACTAGCCATCATTACTGCCTGGATCCATCATCCTACTGGACATGGCAACCTGTCCACCATTGTAGGTATGGCACAAGGGATCTAGTTTGTGATTCAGAGGCTACCTGTGCACCAGACCTGTGAAAGTGTTGCCATGTGTGTGGGGTGTGTAGGAGGATGGCCGTGGTTGTGTGTGTCACATAGAGAGCCATCACCTCCATTTCCCTACACTGTGCTTGCTGATATATCAGTCCTTTGATCTCTCAGTAGCATTCCTTGTGCATCACTGCTGTTGACACTTTTTCAGGTGACCCTTTTTCCCCCGTTACAATATTGCTGTTCCAGACTGCAGTAGATCCTAGCCATACTATTGTAGTCCTTAAATGGCCCAATTCTGCTGCGTGACCAGCATGCTGGCTTCATACAAGAGGTTCGTAGCATAGAAGTTAACTAGTGAGATCAAAATAAACACAAACTCAATTTACCTTTTTCTTTGACCAGGTCTGAGATGGCCCTCCCTCTGGCTCCTGCCTCGAGCCACCCGGTGGGGCAGTGAGGCTTACTCAGGATTAGCAGGAGAGAGAGAGAGAGTACACCAGGGAGTGGCCTTTTATTGGGGAACAAGAAATTCAGGGGAAAATTCCATCCAATGAAGGTTGAGGGGGACAGCATTCCAAGGTCAGGGTCAGTGATTGGTCTCAGGGTCAATGGTCAGTCACACCCCCACACGGACAGGCTCTCCCACCTAGAGAGGGTGGGGGTTAGTTCCGACACAGTTTAGCCAGAACGCCTCACACCCAATCAGGGAGGTGCCCAATCACGTTTGAAAATGGCTTCCTACAGCCCTAGAACTGAAAAATAAAAATTTCCCTTCTTTCTTTCCCTGGGAATTGAACCCAGGGCACTCTACCACTGAGCTACATTCCTAGCCCTTTTTATATTTTATTTTGAAGTAGGTTTTTGTTACATTTTCTAGGCTGGGCTGGAACTTGGCAACCCTCCTGCCTCAGCCTCCTGAGTTGTTGGGATTATTTGTGTGTGCTGCCACTCCTGAAATCAAATAGATTTCTGATTGTGGATTCCTCATCTGATTATGGAATGTGGTTGTGCTTAGCCATTTCATGGTTAATGATCTGGATGATCTATTGCTATTTTAAAATTTGGGATTTCTTCCTGACCATTCCTGGGTATGATGCTTTTCAATTCACTAAGGGAATCCTCAGACCAGTGGATTGGAAATCTAGTCAAAAGAGACCTAGGAATGTCACACTCAAATTCTGGTTCAACCATTTGGAATATTGGATTTGTATGACCCAGATTCATGAGGCCAGTCACTACTTGGTAAGTACACTGCTTTGTGAACTGCTGAGTTGTTCATGCAGGCCAAAGTGGGTAGCATAATGAATCTCTAAGTTTTATAAAAATGGCTTATCCCTTTTACATTGGACTCTGGGATTAAAGGTCTAAGTGTGAACAGAGATGCTTAGGAAAGGGTGATTTATAGTTACTGAAATGAGGCAAACTGGTTTTGTGGGATAGAAAGCAATCCCAGCATCTGGGGTGAGAACACCTGAGACATTAGGAGTTGGGAGGAAGGATCTCTAACAATCTTTTGTCTTTCAGTGTGACACCTGGATTCTTCTTCAGGAAGGAATACGCCTGAGTAGTCTCCTAAAATGTTGCAAATACCTTAAATGGTGAAACTGCTGAATCTGCTTTTCTTTCCCAATGGTTCCATCCATGATCTTGATTGTCATTTCTCTTCACCTTAGCAAGAGTCTACCAGAAAAAGCAGTGGATAACCCAGCTTCCATATCTTCCATTCAAAACACCGGTTAATACTACCAGATGTCTTCCACATCTCCATTCCCACAGCTATTGCTTAGTCATTCTATGGGGTGATCAGTACCCCCTACCTGATGGCAAAGACAAATAGAATAGTTTGGACAGACAACCCTGAGGCAATCCCTTCAAAATCAGGGATTAGATTTCAATTTTTCAAACTGAACTAGGGGTTCTAAGGCTCATCAGCTTGCCTAGAGTCCACGTTGAAGGAACTGTCACCTCTGCTCTCTGAATGAATATGTCCTACTTGGGAAGGCTGAGCATTGTAAACAATGTTTTCTTTCTAGGGGCACCTTGTGTGTCCTTAGGACTTTATTTCCTGGGTGGAAGCCAAGAGTTAATCTGTCTCTCCTGACAATACCCTTAAGAGCAAACATAAGATCTTCAAATCTTTAAGGAAATAGATCATGTGACCTTCAAATGATTCTCTCTCTCTATATATATATATTCAAAGTGAAGCAATTCTTAGTTGCTGGAGGGATCTCCCTAGAATGATAATGGATGCATTATTTATGTACACTTTCAGGGCAGTTATTCTGATAACAGAAGTTATCCAATTAGGAAGAGTAGCAAAATTTAGCTGTAGTTATAAGTTACACTACCTTGGCCTTGGAAGGAATTAAGGTCAGCTTCAGCTTACTAAACAGAGTTGCTATGGATGAAAGAATTGCCTTAGACTTCCTCCTCAGGTGACATCTGTGCAGTATCTGATATATCTTGCTATGCTTGGATTAATGACTCAGGCCAAATGAAAAGGTCAATATAGAACTTTAAAGGGAAAGCTACTTGGCCTTCTAAGTAGACCCCAGTGGTGTGTGGGATTTTTAAACTGGTTGGGTCCAGGACTTTGTAGTTTGGCCTTATCTTGCTGTACAGAGTTCTATTGGTGGTAACCTTAATTAAATGTTGTGTGAGACAAATTGATTTGGTCTTCCCCTCTGTTGGTCAGATTAATTAGAGTGGCTGATGGGAGTGGCATATCATGGGAAAAATTTTCCAAAAGTAAAGACTGTAGAAACTATAAAGTAGTAGAAATCACACAATTTTGTGGATCTTGTTGGGAGATTGTCCATGGTGTTGGGAGACAGTTCTCTGTAGCCCTCTCATATTCCACATATTTCTTGTGAGCAATGGGCACTGATTGTCTATGTTCCAGACTGTTTCTTTAAGGATGTTTGCATAGGGAACATCATTGGCAGAAAGAGATAGTGTTTCCTTCCAGGGCAAGGGACAGGTGTGTTTGGAATCTTGGAAGATGTAGTGTCTACTTTTGGAACAAAGTGTAGGCATGCTTACTGTCCCATGATAGTTAGGTTTTCTAAGCTTGGTGGGGGGGTCTTTCTTATAATGTAACTCATTGTATGCGTAGATGTCATCTAGGTCCTTTTTGTGCAACTCTGTGGGAGTTAGAGATTGAAGGACTACAACAAGAAAATGTTAGTATTTTATTCCAGTTACTGCTGTTGCTGAAGGCAATAACTTTTATCTCTGATTCTAGACTCTTATGTCTTTTGCCAGCATCCAGCAACAGTCAGTAGGCTGTTACTTTGTAAAACAGGATAAAAATCTCAGATTCTTCCCAGTTCTTTATTGCATTTACCTTGAATAAAATAGTACCAAGGTTTAATTAAAGCATTATTTTTTTTGTCCTCTTACTTTGATAGTTTTCAAAATCTTTGGGTGTATAAAAATGCCTTGATCCTGTGTTTTCCTCTAGTTTAGTGGGAAATTCGATAGCTTCTACAATTCTTAAAAATTCAGTGGGGGCTTCAAGAGTACATCAGATGTTCTTACACATAAAACATTTTATAGTACAAAATTGAGCATGTTGAGCAAGCTATTCATGAGGGTCATGTTTTGCTTCTGCCTCAGGCTAGTTTAGCAGTCCAGATGAGAAAAGATTGTGACTGGGACCAAGTGGTGGTACTGAGGGTAGGATATGATGACTAATTAGATAAAGAGGAAGAAGGGAAGGGGAGAATCCAGGTTTCTGGGCTTAAACAAATTGGTAAATGGTAACATTCAGTAATCCAGGTACTGGGGCAAAAGGATCAATAATAGGGGAGATGATGTAACAAGTAGGTTGTAGATTATAAAGGATTTTGTAGGCCACATTAAGGAGTATAGACTTCATCCTAAGAGTAATAGGGACTCTTTTTGAAGAGTTTTAAGTGAGGGAGTGATACTGGATTTGCATTTTATTTTATTTTTTTTTAGTACTTTGAATTGCATTTAGGTATGCTCTACCACTGAGCTACATCTCCAACCTTTTGAAAAAAAATTATATTTTGAGACAGGGACTTGGTACATCTTTCAGTCTGGCCTTGAACTTGCAGTCTTTCTGTTTCAGCCTTTGCAGTAGTTGGGATTTCAGGTGTATGTCACCATACCTGCCTCAGATTTGCATTTTAGAAAGATCTCCCTGGTTGCAATGTGAAAGATGGACTGAAGGGAATAAAGGCTCTCTTAGGAAAACTGTTTAGGAAGCAGTAGAATAATTTAGGCAATGAATGATAGGTGTATTAATCAAGATCCTTTAGAGAAATAGCCAAAAGGAGATATGTATACATACACACCCATATATGCATGTACATGTATATACACACACACACATAAAGAGATTTACTATGTGAAATCAACTCATACGACTCTGGAGGAAGGCAATTCTAAAATCTCCAGAGCCAATGTCCCATTTTGAGTCTAAAGGCTAGAAATCTTTATAGAATTTGGAAAAGTCAATGTATCAGTTTGAAAGTCATCAGACAAGAAGGACTGATGTTTACATTCAAGTTTAAAGGCCATCAGTAGGAGAATTCTCTTTTATTTGGGGAGTGTCACTATTTTGTTCACTTCTGTTGATTTCAGGTGAGGCCCAACCACGTTAGAGAGGGCAATCTGTTTTTACTCAGTCTACCAATTTAAATATTAGTTTCACCCAGAAGCACCTAGAATAGTGTTTGACACAATATCTGGACCGCCTGTGGCCCAGTCTTGTTGACATAAAATTAGCCATCACAAGGGCTTAAACTAAGTTTGTTGCCATGGAAATGAGAAATGGATAAAATTAAGAGCAAGGATATAGGAGAGATTAAAATCATGATTGCTGACCAGATTCTTAGTTGAGTGGCTAGTGATTCCAATCAATAAGAATTAATATAAATAGATGAATAGGTTTGACATAAGAGAAAATGATTTCAGTTTTTGATGTGTTGATGGTACGTGCTGAACATTCCCAGTGAGGCTCAGGGCAGCATGCAGTTCATCAAATATATTTTTAGTTTATATATTTATTCAAATATATGAATGTTCATTCTAAATGGGGTAAATAAAATTTAAAATAGCTTCACATCAGTTCAGGAAAGGTTTTGCTGACAACTGACTTCAAGTCAAGATTGGTTATGCTATCAAAAGGGCTACAGATAAGTCACAAAAGAAGAGATAGAAAATATCCAGTAAACATATTGAAAGCTAAATATATATTTAGTTTCACTGGTAACCAGAGAATGCCACGTTTGAAAAAGCTGAAGGCCAAATGTTCTCTCTAATATTCAGATTCACAATAAGAGGAGGAAGGAAGAGTAGAAGTTCACTGAATTAGACAAAGGGGACTGAGGGAAGGGAGGGGGAATGGGAATAGAAAAGACACTAGAATGAATTGGATATAACTTTCCTATGCTCATATATGAATATACGCAACCAGTGTAACTCCACATCATGTACAACCACACGAATGGGATCCTAATTAGAATAAGTTATACTCCATGTATTTATAATATGTCAAAATATACTGTCATGTATACCTAAAAAGAACAAATAAAAATTAAAATTGTAATAACTAGGTTGTTGAGAACTATTATATGCAAGTGCTTTACACGCAGGCAGTAGCCTCATTTGGTGTCATCTCTGTTTTACAGATAAAGGATCCTCACAGAGACTTTTCAAGTTCACGTATTAATACAATATGGTTGGGTGGGTTGGGGTTGCATATTTATGCTTAGGGCTATTAGTCTGGAAATAGTGGTTCCTGACAAGGATGATCATCCTTGATGTTCTGATCAGGAGATCCACTATGAGGGAATTCCTCACTAGTTAATCACACTGAGGGGTATGTAGTTCTACAGTACCAGTTTCCTCCCTTCCTCCCTCCCCCTATTTTTTTTTCTGTAAAGGTTTTATTATGTACAGAGGAAAAAGGGGTCTTAGTCCTCCTTGGCAGTTAGGACATTATTCAGTTCCTTTCTCTTCTTGTTGGCATGGATGTGTGTCCCACTCTTCTCTTTCTTGGTACTGGGGATTGAACCTAGATTTACTTTGCCACTGAGCTACATCCCCAGTCCGTTTTACTTTTTATTTTGAGACAGGTCTTGCTAAGTTACTGAGGCTGGCCACAAACTTGCAGTCTTCTTGATTTAGCCTGCCTCTGCCAAGTCACTGGGATTACAGGTGTGCGCTATTGCGCCCGGCTCCCACTTTTTTTTTTTTTATAAATTTTTAAATTTACATATGACACTGGAATACATTACAATTTATATTACATAAATAGAGCACAATTTTTCACATCTCTGTATGCAAAGTATGTTGACACCAATTCGTGTCTTCATACATGTACTTTGGATAATGATGTCCATCACATTCCACCATCCTTGCTAACCCCCTGTCTCCTCCCTTTACCTCCCACCCTTCTGCCCTATCTAGAGTTTGTCTATTCTTCCCATGCTCCCCCTCCCTACCCCACTATGAATCATCAGCCTCCTTATATCAGAAAACATTTGGCATTTGGGTTTTTAGGATTGGCTAACTTCACTTAGCATTATCTTCTCTAACTCCCTCTATTTACCTGCAAATACCATGATTTTATTCTTTTATTGCTGAGTAATATTCCATTGTGTATATATGCCAATTTTTTTTATCCATTCATCTATTGAAGGGCATCTAGGTTGGTTCCACAGTTTATCTATTGTGAATTGTGCTGCTATAAACATTGATGTGGCTATGTCCCTGTAGTATGCTGTTTTTAAGACTAAGGAGAGGAATAGCTGGGTCAAATGGTGGTTCCATTCCCAATTTTCCAAGAAATTTCCATACTGCTTTCTATATTGGCTGCACCAATTTCCAGTCCCACCAGCAGTGTATGAGGGTACCTTTCCCCCGACATCCTTGCCAAAACTTATTGTTGTTTGTATGCATAATAGCTGCCATTCTGACTGGAGTGAGATGAAATCTTAGAGTAGTTTTGAATTGCATTTCTCTGATTGCTAGTGATGATGAACATTTTTTCATTTATTTGTTGATTGATTGTATATCATCTTCTGAGAAGTGTCTCTTCAGGTCCTTGGCCCATTTATTGATTGGGTTATTTGTTTTTTGGTGTTTAGCTTTTTGAGTTCTTTATATACCCTAGAGATTAGTGCTCTATCAGATGTGTGAGGGGTAAAGATTTGCTCCCAAGATGTAGGCTCTCTATTCACCTCACAGATTGTTTCTTTTGCTGAAACTTTTTAGTTTGAATCCATCCCATTTATTGATTCTTGATTTTAATTCTTACTCTATAGAAGTCTTATTAAGGAAGTTGGGGCCTAATCCCATACAATGGAGATTAGGGCCTACTTTTTCTTCTATTAGACACAGGGTCTCTGGTTTTATTCCTAGGTCCTTGATCCATTTTGAATTGAGTTTTGTGCATGGTGAGAGATAGGGGTTTAATTTCATTTTGTTGCATCTGGATTTCCAGTTTTCCCAGCACCATTTGTTGAATCCCACTTTTCTTGATGAATTTACAGAACTGTTTAATCTTTGGAGAACTTGAGCAGCTCCACAGTTTATTATTCATACAGGACAAAGCCACACACCTCTTGGGGTCATGTCCTATGTGAATATGGTGTGCTCGGTAAGGTGCCTGTGGTTGAAGCTGTGCCTTGATTTACTCATGCTCTTCGTCACCTTCTTGTCCTTGTTGAGGCCCATGGCCATAGAGGGGCCACACAACCATGGCTGTGGTACTTCCGCAGATCTGCTTGCTAATACTCTGGGTAAGTCTTTCTATAGTTAAGGTCTCAACGTGTCTCTGGAGTCCCTTGCTGTCTACCTGTTGATGGTCCTGGGGCATCTTGGTTGTGGAGCCTCTGGATACTCAAGCTATGGGTTCAAACTGAAGAGAAAGGAGGGAAGTCAGAACTAAGCAAAGAAACATGAGGAAATAAAAGAGGGAAGGGAGGAAGGAGAGAAGGAGAAGAAGAGGAGAGAAGGAAAGGGAAAGAATCTGGCAAATGAAGGAATATTTTGTGATGATAGAGTAATACAACCTTTTTTTCTTGTGTGACTGAAAATCCATCTCTGAAGACAGTTTAATTAGGGTAGCACCAAACATAAATTTTAAACATGTAAAATTTTCTGATAACAGGGAACTGGACTATGACACATTTGGGGAGAAAGATTGGACTACAAAAATTTGCATTCTGAGGAATCAGGGTCCTCTTTGGCTTTGAGATCTTTGCATTCGGCCACTACTCAAGTCAAAGTCTAACAGTGAGGATAGCCCTGAGGTGAAGGATCACAGGCTAAACTGTTCAGTCAGGATGAGGGTTATTTTTAAAATTTATATGAATGGAAAGTGCTTTATGTATTCTTTTTCATCTTTCCTTTATTGCTTATGTTTGTATAGTTAACCCTGCTTTTATATATAGGTATAATTCATTCATTTCCATTGCTGTGTTTCATATTCCATTTTGTGAATATGCACAATTTATTTATTCATTCTACTGTGTTAATTTATACTCCTATCACAATGTATGAGTTACAGCCTTGCCTTTAATAGTGAAAAATGGAAAACTTCCCAAATGCCCACCAGTAGGAATTGGCAAGTAAATTATAGTACATCTATGCAATGAAATGCCATATAAGTGTTTAAAAACACAAGCTAATAACTTGAAAATAACTTGAAAAGATGTCTAAAATATATTGCAAGATTTAAACAATTTCTTGGCATTTCATTGTTTATAATAGTTGTTTATGATCCTTCATATTTCTGTGGTATCATTTGTAATACTTCCTTTTTCATTTCTGATTTTATTTTTCTTCTTTTTTATTATTCTAGCTATGAGTTTATCATTTTATCATTAAAAAAACCCTGAATTTTCTTGATCTTTTCTATTGTCTTTCTGGTTTCTATTTCATTTTTTTCTGTTCTGATCTTTATCATTTCCTTCCTTGTGCTGACTTTGGGCTTAGTTTGTTCTTTTTATAGTTCCTTGAAGTGTAAAATTAGGTTGTTTATTTGCAGTCTCTCTTTTTTCTTCACGTAAGCATTTATCACTATAAACCTCTCTCAGAACTGCTTTTTCTGTGTCCCATAAGTTTTGCTATGTTGTGTTTCCGTGTTCACTTGTTTTGATGTTTATTTTATTTTGATTTTTTTCTTTGACCTTTGGTTGTTCAGGAGTGTATTACTTAATTGCCATTCATTTGTGAATTTTCTTTCTGCTATTGATTTCTAGTTTCTTACCATTGTGGTAAAAAGAGAGACCGGAAATGTAATTTCAGTCTTCTTAAATTTTTAAGACTTATTTTGTGGACTAATATATAATCCATCCTGGAAAATGTTCCATGTCCCCTCAAGAAGAATGTGAGATCTTATGCTGTTGGATAGAATGTTCTATGAGTATATATATATATATATATATATATAGTGTGTGTGTGTGTATATATATATATATATCTCATTTGGTCTGTAATGTTTAACTCCACTGTTTATCTATAGATTTTCTGTTTAGATAATCTGCCCATTGTTGAAAGTAGAATATTGAAATCCCCTACTAAAGTATTGCTGACTATTTTTCTCTTCAGTTCTGTTAATATTTGTTTTGTATATTTAGGTGTTACAGTGTTGAGTGTATCATACTTATAATTATGTCCTCTTGATGAATTGACCCTTTTATCATTATATAATGACCTTCTTAGTTTCTTTTTACATTTTAACTTAAAGCCTATTTTGTGTAAGAATAGCCACCCCCCATCCCCTTTGTGTGTGTGTGTGTGTGTGTGTGTGTGTGGTGGGTGCGCACAGGAGTGCCCTGGGGATTGAACTCAGGGCCTCACACATGCTAGGCAAACACTCTACCAATGAGCAACACCCACCGGCCTGATTATTATTTCATAGAATATCTTTTTCAATTCCTTTAAGCCTGTGTGTGTCTTTAAAGCTAAACTGAGTCAGTTTATAGATGGATTTTGTTTTTAAAATCCATTCAGCCAATCTGTATCTTGATTAGAGAACATAATCCACCTACCTTGAAAGTAATTATTGATAGGTAAGGGCTTACCATTGCCATTTTTATAATTATTTTCTGACTATTTGGTATTTCTTCTTCTCTTGCTGTCTTCCTTTGTGATTGGTATTTTTTTTTTTTTTTGTAGTGGTATGCTTTGATTTGTTTTTCTTTCTCTTTTGTGTATCTACTACAGGTTCCACAGGATTTTTTCTTTGTGGTTATCATGCTTACATAAAGCATCTTAGAGTTATAGTAGTTTAAGTTGATAAAAACTTAACTTTGCATAAAAATCTCTACCTTTACAATTTATGTCTTTTTTAAGTTACATGTTCTTTATAACAAATTGTAGTTATTTTTTATACTATTGTCTTTTAACTTTTATTTTGTGATTCTGGGGATTGAGCCTGGGGTGCTCTGTCAATGAGCTGCATCCCAGCCCTTTTTTTATTTTTCATTTTTTGATATAGGTTCTTGCTAAATTGCTGAACCTTGAACTTGATATCTTCCTGCCTTTGCTTCTCAAGTCTATAGGATTATAGGTGTGTATCACCACATCTGGCTGTCTTTTAACTTTTATACTAGAGTTAAAAGTGATTTACACATCACCAGTGCAGTATGGTGAATTTGATTATGTTTTTACCTTAACAGTGAATTTTATACTTCATATGTTTTTGTGTTGTTAGTTAGCATCTTTTTAATAAATTTGAAAAACTATTTTTGGCATTTTTTTTAAGTCAGGTATAGTGGTGATGAACTCCTTCCACTTTTGTTTGTCTGGGAAAGTCTATTTCTCCTTCATTTATGAAGGGAAACTTTGCTGGGTGTAGAATTCTTGGTTTTCAGTGTTTTTCTTTCAGAACTTTGAATACATCATCCTACCTTTTCCTGGCCAGTAAGATTTTTCCTAAGAAATCCAATAGTCTTATGGAGATTTCCTTGTATATGACTAGTTGCTTCTCTCTGGCTGTTTTCCAAATTCTCTTTGTCTTTGACTTTCGAGACTTTAATTGTAAATACACATAGATGAAGATCTCTTTATACTTAATCCACTCAGGGATCCCCGGGATTCATGAATCTGGATTTTTTTTCTCTGCATTTGGGAAGATTTGTTATTATTTTTTTAAATAGATTTTTTTATTGCTTTCTCTTTTTCTACTTTACCATAATGTATATTGTGGCTTACTTGATGGTGTCCTATAAATTCTTTAGGCTTTCGTCACTTTTTAAAAAATTCTTTTTGCATTTTGTTCTTCTGATTGGGTGTTATATTTTGGATTTAGACTGTGTTCCAAAGTTTCATGTGTTGAAATCTCGGTCCTCAATGTAGCTGTGTTCAGAGGATAATGATACTGGTTATCATTATTATAATCATCCTTTTGGATAATGATTGAATCATGAGAATGATAACCTCATCAATCCATTGATGATCATGTTTATAAGTTGTATGTGTTGGTCACTGGGAAATTTTGAAGGATATGTTTTTCCCTGGACCTTTTCTCTTACTCTGCTTCCCAGCCACCATGAGGGAAACAGCTCTAGTTAGATTGTCAGAGATTCTGGGCTACTGAAGTTTGTGGGTAGACTTGCTGCTGGAATCCTTGAGTAAGCTGGCGAGATGCCTGTGTCAGTGGGCAGATGGATCTGGTGCTGGGTTTTACAGAACCTGTGCTGGTGATTGCAACCATGGAGGTGGGCTTGGAGCCTGAGTCTGTGGGGCTAAGCATAAAGCCTACTTTGCAGGGGTTCGTCTGATGCTTATGTGAGCCTGCGTTCTGGGTCCACAAGGGCTAGCCTGAAGCAACTGGAGGTGGCCTGTTACGGAAGTTGTCCTGGAACCTAAATTCACAAATACCAAGCCTGGACCTTTGCTTGATGGGTGCCAGTCCAATACCTAGATCATGAGGGCCAGCCTGATATAGAACTGGCCTGGAATCTAGGCCTACAGGGGCTAGCCTTGAGTCTGGGCCCACATGGGCTGGTCTGGAACCAGGGTTCACTGGGATAGGCCTAGTGCTGAATCCACAGTGAAGCCAGGTGCTCACTCTTTCCCCACATGGAGGCTATCTCTGTCCACATTTCTCTATTCAGATTTAGGGTAGTGATGAAGTAAATAATATGAAACTGTCCTTCCTACCCTCTGCAATGCATCTTATTTCTATGATCTATACATGTGCAGTAATGTCTCATTTGAATTCCATAGCTCCCGGGAAGGAATTTCCATTTGTGGATGGTTGTTCAAATTGATATTTCTGTGAGGAGATGAGCATTAGAAACTTCTTTCATTTTGCTGATACTGCTTGTGGAAATCAAGATAGTAAATTTTATGGTATCTATATTTTGTCACATAAAAATTGAAAAAAAAATTGATGGTTTAAAAAAGAAATGTAAGAGAAAAATAGATAAAAATGCTATAGGGTCTTGATTTAACATCTGAGCAGCCACCTTAAATGTTAACCTGCCATCTTAGGAGATAAGTTTTGCTTTCTTGTACTTCCTCTTACCAACCTCTTCCTGTGAGGATGGCCTTAGGCCTTAGCCTAAGCAACTCCATTTTAAAAACTCAGTTTGAAACCTGCAGTCTCACCAGGCATGCCTAATGGAGCCCTCTAGTATGGCCTTCAAGTCACTTTCCCCCACCCTGATAAACTCAAGAGTGAAGCCTCTGGCAGGCTGTTCTTGCCTGATAAGAGGGGACCATGGGGGCCAATTCCACCATGTGGCCAGCGCAATGGTTTCATTAATGAGGTTCTTGGCATAAAAGTTAGCTAGCTGAGATCGAAATAAAACACACAGACTCAGTTACCTTATTTCTATTGCCAGGTCCCAGACGGCTCCCCTCTCTGGTTCCCACTTCTAACCACCCGGCAGGGCAGCAAGGATTACTCAGGGCTAGCAGGAGAGAGAGAGCGAGCGAGCTCGCCAGGGAGTAGCCTTTTATTGGGGAATAAGAAATCCAGGGGAGAATTCCATCCGATGAAGGTTGAGGGGGGGCCGCACTCCAAGGTCAGGGTCAGTGATTGGGCCCCCGGGGTCAGTGGTCAGGCACACCCCCACACGGACGGGTTCTCGCATCAGGAGAGGGCCGGAAAGCTCCGACACAGCCAGAACGCCTCAGACCCAAACCGGGAGTCGTCCAGTCACGTGTGAGAATGGCTCCCCACATATGACCAGATGTTTTAACCCGAGGGTAAATGATGTCACTGAGAAATCCAATGGTAGCTGATAAGGATTGAAAGGGGAGTCAAAAGCCCCAAAATTTAGTATAAATAATAGAGCAAATAAACAGACATCCAACCAGCCCATAGTGATGCATATAAGCCTGAGAGCCTGATGAGGACCTGAACTGACATCCCAACTCTTCTCATCTGCCTGAACCTCTGTGTTGTTCTCACCGCTTTCAAACTCTACAGCCACATCTTGACCCTGGTGAGAGCCACAACTCCTCCCTAGAACCACCTCCTCAGCCTGCTGTCAGCTCCACCCCAGGAGAAGCCTGCCTTGGTTCCTGATCTCATCACCGCAGCATCTGCTGCATTTAAAGCCTAAGGCTTGAGACTTTTGATCTGACACTTGAACTTAGCATGCAGAGGGAATGTCTGTCATGATTAAGTGTGTTTGCAGTGCTTAGAATTAATCTAGAATTGTTTATTTGCCTATTGCAGTGCCCAGCATTAAGGATTGTCATTTTCTTGATTAAGAACCTATAGAATGAAATTGTACTGAGTGATTTGAGTGAATAAAGCATTGAAAAGGGCAGAAGCGTGTGGACATTCTTTATTTCTCCCTCTCAACTACATAAATCGAAACTTTTGGCCATGGGGGCAGCCCGCCACCCCCATTAGTGACCTACCCCATGGTACTATAAGCCTAAGCCAGTCTCAGAAGGATAGACCCCTTTGCTCTGGAAAGCCCCATGGTGCCATCTACCTAAGCCAATCCCATGTTATTCCCACCCGCCTAGCTCTGATGCAAGCACCCCTGAGCCTATCCCATAGCGCCACAACTACAAGTCCAAACCCCTACCCCACAAAAGCTGAACACCTGAACATCTAGGGTGCTTCTCTCTCCTATAGAGAGATGGCCTTTATTTGTCAGCTCTGACAAATAAACTCTCATGTGTATCTCCGCCTAGTCTGTCTTTCATTTCTGGATCACTTGTCTCTCATTCTTTGCTTTCCCTTCAAGTGCTAATTTAAAAAAAAGCATTTACACAGATAATTTAATTTCTCACTCTTCATTTCTTCCTGCAATACTAGATTTCCATTACATTTTATTTCTCTTTAGCCTAAAGATTCAGCCTGAAGAACCACCTTCCACATTTCATAGTAAAAGACAAATTTTCTCAGATTTTATCTTTATAAGAATATCTTGAGTTTTTCTCCATTTTGAAATATATTTTCACTGAATGTACAATTCTATTTGGCATTTTTTCCCTAGAAACCTCTCCTCCCCCAACTCCTGGGCCCTGATAATCATCATTTTATGATTTCATTATGTTGACAATAGAGGATAACAATATTTTTAACATAAAATTGTGGTAAAAAATTATACAACAACAGAAAGGACACTGGAACAGACATAAATTGGTATTTTTCATTGTCTTCTGACTTTATGGATATCTGAGAAGTCATCCTTCTTTTCTATGTACATGATTTGTTACCAGACCCCTCCTTTGGCTGTACTATTTTTTACTTTTGCTTTTCAAAAGTTTAATTTTGTGGCTGGGGATGTGGCTCAAGTGGTTGCGCGCTTGCCTGGCATGCGTGTGGCCCGGGTTCCATCCTCAGCACCACATACAAAACAAAGATGTGCCCGCCGATAACTAAAAAATAAATATTAAAATTCTCTCCCTCTCTCCACTCTCTCTTTAAAAAAAAAGTTTAATTTTGATGTGTTAAAATGAGTTCTTTGTATGTATCCTGCTTAGAATTCACCAAGATTCTTTATTCTTTGGGTATTGTTATTCCTTTAATCAATTTTAAAAAGTTTGGGCTAGGGATGTGGATCAAGCGGTAACGCACTCTCCTGGCATGCGCGGGGCGCTGGGTTCAATCCTCAGCACCACATTAAAAAAAAAAAAAAATAAAACAAAGATGTTGTGTCTGCTGAAAAACTGAAAATAAATAAATAAATATTGAAAAATTCTCTCTCTTCTCTCTCTTTAAAAAAAAGTTTCTTGCAAATAGTTTTTCAAATAATTCTTTTTTTAAGGACTTATTTTCACAATATCTTTATTCTCTTTATTTATTTTTATATGGTGCTGAGGATCAAACCCAGGGCCTCACAGATGCTGGGCACTACCTCTGAGCTACAGCCCCAGGCTTCAAATATTTCTTATACCACATTTTCTCTCTACTTCTAATATTCTCCAATTACATGTATTATAGGCCATTAGATATTATTTCACAGATTTGTTGTTATTGTTTTCCCCTTCACACTTACTTTTATGTTTGAGTACATGTTTTCTGGCTCCATTCCTCTGCTTTGTTTAATATGTTGTTACACACCTCTAATGAAATCTTTGCTTCTGCTACCATATTTTTCATTGCTAGCATCTTTGATTTTTAAAAATAATTTCAATGTCTCCGTTGAAATTTTCCATCCCTTTAAATATATTGTCCATCTTTCTCACTAGATCCTTTGACATTTTAATCACAGTTCTCTTAACTCAGTCTGAAAATTTCAACATCTGAGACATAGACAATGTTTCACATTTTCTTGATATTACATATTTCTTGTGATTTTTAAACTGGGCTCATTTTATAAAGGAATAGTATGGACTGAAGCAAACAATATTGGTTTTCAGAAAGGAGCACACAATTTTTGTGTATTGGCCTACTAGAAGGGGATAGAATCAATTTGATCTCTTATTGAACTGGAAGGGCAGTATTTTTGCAATTTGATTTGGTTCACCACTGGCCTTAGATATTTTGAAGGTGGGATCTAACTTTCTCTTTAGCAGGCCCTATATCTTGATACTGTTGATTTTTCTAGGAATCTTCTATGGCTTCACAGCTCATTATCACTATTGGATATGTCTCTGTGCATTATGAACTGGCTGCTCACTTTCTGAGTTTTGGGGGATTTTTCTTCTTTTCTCCATTTCTGCTATCTCTTATCCTAATTTTTGAAAAAGAGGCTTCTATGAAACAACCCTTTATTTAGGAGCCTAGAAAGTAAAAATCCACTATTATTATTTACTATAAAACGTTGACTATAAAATTGCTAGCAGAGGAAACTATATTTCCTGGACAATTTTTTTTCCTTTAACTTCTTTATTTTTACTATTATTCTTCAGTATAAGTAATGTGAAAAAAGTAAGCAAGTCTAGAATATTTTTATACCTTACCAAAATATTCTAAAAGTTTTTATGATTAACAGTGAAACTAGGATTTTTTTTTTACTTGATAAATAAAAATTGTGTGAATCTATTGTGTGTTACCTGGTTTTGTGAAATATGTATACAGTGTGCTCAATGAAACTAATTGGTATATGCATTACCTCATATTCTTATGATTTTTTTGTGGTAAAAATACTTAAAAATCTACTTTTATACTGGGCACAGTGGTGCATGCCTGTAACCTCAGCAGCACTGGAGACTGAGGCAAGAGGATAGTGAGTTCAAAGCCAGCCTCAACAAAAGAGAAAAACTAAGCAACTCAGTGAGACCTTGTCTCTAAATAAAATACAAAAAATCAGGCTGGGGATGTGGTTCAGCGGTTGAGTGCTCCTGAGTTCAATCTCTGGTACACTCCCCCCATCTACTTTTTTTTTTTTTTAGTTGAAGAGGGACAGTATGCCTTTATTTTATTTGTTTATTTTTATGTGATGTTGAGGATTGAACCCAGTGCCTCACACATGCTAGGCAAGCGCTCTGCCACTGAGCTACAGCCCCAGCCCACCCCCATCTACTTTTATAGTGTTTTTCAAAATACATTATTATTAACTATAGTTACAATATTATACAATGTTTCTCTTGAACTTTTCCTCCTATTTAACAGAAATTTTGAATCCTTTGACCAATATCTCCTCACCCCCCTACCTACTACTCCCAGCCCCTGGTAATCATCATTTTATAAATTCATGTGAGTGATAGAGAATAGCATTTTAAATACAAAATGCTGACCAAAAATTATACTTATAACTGAAAGAATACTGGAGCAGACATAAATTGTTAGTGAGTAATTAGAAATATCTGTAGGCTAGTGAGACTTTGGGTATAGTAAAAAATAATAAGTCTAGCATTTCCAATGGATTACTTTAGGAGATAATAGAATCTACCAGTAGTGGGGGAAAGCAGAGGGAGATTGCAAAGTAGGATATTTTGAACATATGAAAGTTTTCACACCCACTTGTTTCTGAAGCTTCCTGATTTTTATATTTATAGAAAAATTCAGTTTTTATTTCAGAAAAATTTGATGTAGGAATAAGTGTTGTTTAACAAGTAGAGATCAATCCAGAGATAACTTTAGATTTACATTTAGCATTGTTTCTTTTCTGGGTCTAAAGAATTTACCAGTTCATTCCCATTGCCCATTGATTTTACTTCCAAATTCTTTTCAATGTGGTTAAATGTATGTAACATAAAGTTTACCATTAGCTATTTTTAAATATACAGTTCAATAGTATTAAGTGCATTCATAATGTCATGCATTCATCACCACCATCCATCTCCATGACTCTTTTATTCTTGTAAAACAGAGACTCCCTTTCCTCCAACTCCTGGAAACTGCCATTCTACAATCTTTATGGTTTTGACATTCTGAGTATTTCATATATGTGGAATTATACAGTAGTTTTTTTTTTTTTTTGTGACTGGCTTATTTTACTTAGCATTGTGTCACCAAGGTTCATCCATCTTATTGTGTATGTCAGAATTTTCTCCTTCCTTAAGGTTGAGTAATGTTGCATTTCTACGCCACATTTTGCTTATACTTTCATCTGTGAATGGACAGTTGTGCTGCTTATACAAAATTTAGTTATTGTGAATAATGCTATGAATAAGTAAGTACAAATATTTTTTGAGACTTTGTGTTGATTTTTTTGGGTATATATTTAGAAGTGGAGTTGCTGAGCCATTTGGTAATTCTACTTTTAATTTTTTGAGGTACTTCAATAACAGCTCCAATTTCAGCATATCCTCACCAACACTTGGAATTTCTGTTTGATTGGGAATATTTTATTGGGTGTGAGGTGGTGTCATTATAGTTTTGACTTGTATTTCCCTAGTAATTAGTGTTGTTGAACATCTTTTTACATATTGCCCACTGACTTTTTTTTTTAATATCTTCACTTTTATTTATTTATTTTTATGTGGTGCTGAGGATTGAACCCAGGGCCTCACGCATGTGAGGCAAGCGCTCTACCTCTGAGCCACAACCCCAGCCCCCCCATTGACTTTTTAAAAAAGTATAATTTCCATTTTATTTGTTTCCAGAGGATATATACATATTTTTTTAATCTTTAAGAGTCCAGCTTCACACCTGGCTTTGGTAGCAGTCGTGAGGTTCAACTCAAGGTGGGTCTTCTTAGTCCTTTCAACCTTCATGTGAATGATCCCTGACTACTTTGCTGTGAATAGCAAACCCCTGCAGTAATGTAGTTTCAAATACAGCTTGGAGGCACATTGGCATCAAAATCACTCAGTTGAGAAATGCCCTTGATGCCCCTATGGCTGCCTCTGTATTTTGAATGATGAACTTAATGGCCTTGTCCTTGGGCACTCATGGGGCATGATTCTTGTAGTGAATGGGTGGCATATGGCCATTTTTGACAGGACTGCTTATTGCTCCTTCTTTTCTTTGTTATCTCAGTAGTGAGGACCTGAGAGAAATTGCCCACTGACTTTTATAAATAATCTTTAACTTCTGACATATCTAAACAAAATTCATTTTAGAAATATTTATCATTTTTCACAGACTTAATAAAACTCTGCTTTTTCAGTTGTGTATTGTTTGAAAGATGACTCCTTTTAAAAAATTTTTATTGGTTCATTATAATTTTCCATGATAGTAGGTTTCACTATGGCATAGTTGTGCATACACATTCTGTTTTTTCATATTTTTATTGTAATATAGTTATATATAATAGTGGGGTTCATTTTGACATATTCATAAATGCATATAGCATAAATTCCCAGCGCTATCTCCTTCCCTCTCCTCCTCCCTCCCCTTTCTCAACTCCAGCGACCATTCTTCTATTTATTTATTTATTTCTTAGTTAATGCATTGTAGTTATATATAAAATTGGAATTCATTGTGATACATTCATAATTGACTCCTATTTCCTTACTTGATTAAATTATGTTAAAAACAAATCATCAGTGATAACATTAAGTTTTGTCTTTTTGTCTTAACTTTTTCAAAGTTTTTAAAAATTGCTAAATGAGAACAGGTAGGATCATTTAATGAATATTTGTTGTGACCAATATAAAAATACTGACTTACAGATATTTCTGTTTGGGACAATATTAGGTAGAAAAACTTGAGTCTACACAAAAATAGAAACCATTGATTGTGCCAGTAAAAATGCAAGTAACTATTCTATACGAGAAACAAAAATACAAGGAGTACACAGAATTATTTATGAATTAAACCACAGCTACTTTTACTATATTACTAATTATAATAAGATTTCTTCCCACTTTTAAAATTAGAATATTTTCAGACATTCAGCATAGTTGAAAAAATGGTCCAACTTAGCCTTAATCTAGATTTATTAAATTGTTTTTTTAAAATTTTTTTTGAGAGTGAGAGAGAGAGATAGAGAATGTTTTTAATATTTATTTTTTAGTTTTCAGCGGACACAACATCTTTGTTTTTTTGTATGTGGTGCTGAGGATAGAACCCAGGCCGCATGCATGCCAGGCGACCGCGCTACTGCTTGAGCCACATCCCCAGCCCTATTAATTGTTAATATTTTCTGATAGTTCTGAACAATTATGACACATTTTTATTTGGGAAGCTGAGGATTTTATTTTGTATGTTTATTTTTTTTCTTTCTTCTTTCTTTCTTTCTTTCTTTTTTTTTTTGATAGTTTTCTTTTTGGCAATTAGGTAGAGACAAAAAAAACCAAACAAACCTGTGACAGAATTAATCAATATAAACCTCATGGTATCTGCTACTTTTGACCCTTTCTTTATTCATTTAGGACATAGGGTTAGTTGAATCAGAGCAAGGAAAGAAGAGGAAAAGAAATAAGAAAATCTTTCTTCTATGAAGTATCTTTTCATCATTTTTTGATGAGTAGTTGCTGCTCTGAAGAATTAACCATGTGCATCAAGGCAGGGTGAATTCCTTTTTCTTCTTATCAAGTGAAGAAAATTCAATCTTTTCTAGGTTATTCTATTTTATCCATCAGAAAATTCACTATGATTTTGGATTCTGATATATTTCCCACAAGCCTGTCTTTAGGGTTGATAGTTTACAGCACTCTTGTTCAAATAAAAAGGATTGGTACTGGAGGATTTATGATATCTAACCTAATTTTCCATCACCATACCTTGACCTTGGCCTTATGAGTTGTTGCCCATACAAAGCAATTGATTGCTACCCTTTAGAGGCAAATGACCCTCTTTAACTCTAGGGCAATAGCTAATAAGGTCTTGATAATTGTGATTTACCCACTGTCAGCTGTGAGCATGCACCTCTCTCAAGCTGCCTTGGATTGATGGATGCAACTTGTATGATAGGAAGCCAGTTCCAGTGCCTTTCTTCTTTTATTCTTAGCCTCACCAGGGCTCCTAGAATGGGATTGATGAAGTCATTTTTCTTTCATTGTGGTCTTCTATAATGAAATAGGGTCAAAATTCATCTTCTCTTGAGCGTGCCATTTTTTTCTTGTCAGATCTGCAGTCTTCCCTTGACCGAACCAATTTGTTATCTACAAAAGTAGTGGCCTTGTACTTCCCTTTTGACTCAAGGAGCTCTGGATTGGCCAAAAAGCATTTTCATCTGTAAATTTAGTAGGGGCTCAGCTCTTCCCTCAACCAAGACATTTGGTCTCCCTTTTAATGAATTTGAGAGAAAACTAAATGTTTGTTATTGGAAACCCTTTGGAATACTTCAGACTATCTCATTCTTCCAGCATAGTTGATCAGACTTCTATGCAAAGCTAATTTTTCTAGGATTTATGGATGCCTTAGTTATTAGTAGACAGGAGAATAGGACAGTCTGGATTCCCCTCATTTAAATGAATCATCACTTAGGAATTTGTGGAACTCTCAGAGTCTCTTAGTGTTTCTGGCTTATCTAAAGCAAGAGCCTATGAGCATTGTGCTATAAAATATTGGATCATGAATAATGCTGGATTTCATATTAATGTGAAAGTAGCTAAAGTGGGAAGAGAAGATATTATTTTCTGATGTCTGGCTCTACTATAGTTGCACATTTTTATATATTTTTCTCACTAACTTTTGCTTGGGAGTACTTGAAATATTACAATCTGAATCAATACTTGCTTTTGTGTTTGTATGGATTTATTGCCTAAATAAAACTGTACTAAATGTATCTTGGACACAGGAAAATGAAGACTTCTTTATATTCCAACAAAGAAGCATGTTTTGGTTGTCATATTAAATGTAGGACCTCTTATTGAAAAGATGATGTTGATGGCACATGATGATAATTGGTTCTTAGGCAATATCTCCCAAGATAACTTACTATTAGTACAAATGGAATCACATCAATCATAATGACTTGAGTAGCTCTTTCCCACCCACTCCAGCAGGTCTTCACCCTGTAATTTTTTCTTGGAGTCTTTAGGAGGCATCTGCTGAGTGCTCATAAATTAACACTCTCCAGCCTGACACTGCTATTGCTTTGCCACCTCCACACAGTACTATTTGGGTCCTAGTGCCATGTGTCTGAGTCCTGCATCCTGTTATTGCCTCTGGTGCCCAAAATTTTCACAGAGCCACAGCTGTGTGGCGTTTGTGGGGAAGAATGCCTGATCACCCGAGAGCTTGGTATTGCACTCAGCTAGAAAGATCACAACCCACTAACTCCCCAAGCTTCCCATCTGCGCTTTTTCCTTTTATGGCACCTGCTCTTCACAGAACTCAGGTAGGGATCCTTGGGGCCTGGGGAGCACCATCATTACTATAGTTTATCAACAATCATTGAGCTTTTACTATATGCTTAAAAGTGTGATAAGCCCTTTAACAATTCTTCTTTAAGGTTTATGTTATAGGCCCTTAAGCAGAATCCTTTAAATTTTTTACAAAGTAGTTCCTATTACTATGTTCATTTTATAGAGGAAACTGAGGTTTCGCAAGTTAATTTACTCCATGTTACTCAGGATTTATGGATGCTTTAGTTATTAGTAGACAGGAGAATACTAACACATGTAGTCCTCTCTCAAAGCCTGGTGTTTTTTTAAATATTTATATTTTAGTTTTAGGTGGACACAATATCTTTATTTTATTTTTATGTGGTGCTGAGGATCAAACTCAGTGCCTCATGCATGGTAGATGAGCGTTCTGCCTCTGAGCCACCACCCCAGTCCTCAAAGCCTGGTATTTTAATCCCAGAATTCAAAGGGCTGACATTGTTCTTCCCCTCCATTTCTCCCCCCCACCCCTCCAATAATCAAAGCTTCTTTTTTTGCATTTGTTCGTGGTCTTTTCTCCCTTTTTTTAGGGGAAGTTTTCTTGCAAGTGGATCTTCAGTCTCTCAGAAAATAAGTTTCAGTTTGGTTATTCCATGCATTGTTCAGAAAGGTACAAATTTATGTGAATTTGGCAATAAACACAGCATAATTTTCCCCCAGAAGGCACTTTGGTCTTTTTATTTTTAATAAATTGACTTATCCTTACCTACATTTCTGCCAATTCCCAAATTAGATTTAAAGTGAGTCACTGACCACTCACTGCCTTCCTTGTGCACACGGGTTTATGATTCGTGTCATTATTTCAAAAGAAGGCACTGCTTATAACTCAATTTTCTAGACCAAATTAGAAATGTGTTTTCAACTATCCATAGTATGGTTTTACTTAAATCACCCTCTTTTACCTCATGTAATATGTAGAAGATGAGTCTTACTCCACAATCTTATTTTTGTGGGTCAAACTTTCATTCTACCTTTTCCTAAGAATGAAAATTCTGAGAAGTCTTTGACTCTTCCCTTACTTTTATTGCTTATGTCTGGTCAACCACCCAGCCCTCTGTAAGGTCAGGCAACAGTGGCAACCAAAAGGAGGCAGATTTAAAAAGGCCGTTGAAGGAGGCTTTACTGAGATTCCACTCCTGGTCAGACCTCTATCAGACCCACAGAGCAGATAGGAAGAGGGTCTGAGGAGAAACCACGTGGGGGCTCAACTGGACTGGAACTTTATGGGGCTTAGGGCAGGAAGGGAGGGCTTGGGACAGGAAAAGGGGTTTTAGAGTCCCTTGTCCTGCTGGAGTTGGTTGGGGGAACTGGCTGAGATCCAGGATTGGCCAGGAGACCCCACTGATTGACAGGCAGTTCCGTAGGTGCCTGATGAATGTTTCTTTTGCGGTCGCCGGCTGCTTGGTGCTTTGTTCGTAAGTCACCTTCATTGACTTGACACCTCCACACAAGTTTTCTGTCCCTTATAATACATAATACTATTAAAATGAAGTTCAAGGTCCATTTAAACAATCACTTAACATTCTAGCTTGGAAAATCTTTGATTCAGTCCCAGGTTTAATAAGTTTATGTTTACTACTCTAGTCACTCACTCTATGCCACATCTGGACCTTGTCATGTGAAAATGCTCCATCTTAGAAATCTTAAGCTCTGAGACATGTTTTTTGTCCTTTTTTCCCCTTACACCTTAATTTTATTTACTTATTTTTATGTAGTGCTGAAAATCAAACCCAGTGCCTCACACATGCTAGGTGAGCGCTGTACCATTGAGCCACAATCCCAACCTCTCCTTTTTTTATTTCTTTAAGCTTCCTCGGGCCCTCTCACCTCTATATCCTGTGTTCTACATGAATCCCTTCCCATGCTTAGGATGCTAGTTTCCTTCAATATCCATTTTCTCCTTTTTGTGCAAAGATAGGATTTCTAGTTTTTAGCTCAGCATATGGCTGTCCCTAGAATAAACGATTTATTTCCCTTTGCAGACAGTTGTGACCATGTGACTATATTCTGACCGGTGTGATCTGAGGCAGAGCAATTTCCAGATTGTGACTTTAAAAGAAGAGGGTGAGTTCCTTCTTCTTCATTTCTTCTACTCTATTGATTGGAGTGTGAACATGACAATCGTCCTAGACTTTGTAGACAATGGCAACCATCTAGGGATGGTGGTGTGACAAGATAGGAAAAGCCTTGTCTCTTAGCAACCTCATGGAATAGGGAGCCTTGCCAGCTCTCAGATTATGGATGGACTGTTTTATGAGAAACTTCTTATTTAACGCACTTCCCTGTCTCTATGCCACCGAACCTGTAACCTAATTAGAAACCTATTGTCTGTGTTCCCCAGTGGACTGACACTCTGTCAGAGTAGGTACTATGTCACCTTTTACTTATGTTAGTCTAATTCAGAGCTAATTTGTTAGTTCTGGAGGTGGAACTGGAAACAGATTAGTTTTCTTCCTCCAAATTAAAGAAACTCAACGAGATATAAATATACACAGTATGGTAAAACATAAACTCTAATGCTGCCCCTATTTCCTAGAACTCAATAGGGAAGGAAGGTGAAGGCCCCTGGGCAGAAGGCCAAGGGCATACAGGGCAAGGTTCCACCCACACTGACAGCAGAGAAGGAAGAGGTGGTAACATCACAACAAACCACAGGTACTTGACAGAACTCAGTTATTTCTTATCCTGACAATGGAAGGAGAGAACCCTGTCAGCAGGGTTCTGGAAGCTGGCACAATAGCCAGATTCAGGTCCCTGCCTTAGGCTATTCTGTTGGGTGGGGTCCAGATGCTGAAAAGAACTCATGCCTGTGGTCTCAGCATCCTCATTACATCAAGAGCAGTTAGGTATTTAAGGATTGAACTCCACAATCACATTAAATGTGGGCAGACATTTAGGAGTTGGGCTCCCCAGACAAAAATTACTCAATTCTATGAAATATAAGGATAAAACCCAATAACATACTTACATTAAAAAAAATTTTGTAGGGCTGGGGATGTGGCTCAAGCGGTAGAGCCCTCGCCTGGCACGTGCGCGGCGCTGGGTTCGATCCTCAGCACCACATACAAACAAAGATGTTGTACCCGCCGAAAACTAAAAAATAAATATTAAAAAAAAATTCTCTCTCTCTCTCTTTAAAAAAAAAATTTGTACTGGCATTGCCCAGCCAGAAGATAGAAACCAAACCAGTTATTTGAACAAAGAGAATTTTGTAGAATTATTAACTAGGCATAAAGTTGTTAACTAGGCAACTGAAAAGGCAGAAAAAGAACACCAGGATATTACAGAGATGGCAACTGCAGGAAGCAGCCACCACCCACAGAACCTGGGAACAAAGGTTGGGATCATTAAAACTTAGAAATGTGGGGAGGGGCCTGTGAGAAGGAGCTGTTGGTGCTTTCCTGGGGCTGTTGATTTTGAACTTCCAGAATGGGATCTGTAGCTTTGGGAACCAGACCTCTAGGAAGGAGGCACCACCTGAATAAAAACAGTACTACATGTGATCTGCCTCTGATTTAGTGGTGGCACCATTTTGGTTCACTTGAGTGTAATGCAGACACCCGGTGGCTTCATTTTTTTTGTGTGTGCTGGAATGAACATGTGATGACTCCTTTGGATATTGATTCTGTGTGCTTTTTTTCTAGGTCTTGCTCCTTTGTTCCTGCCGCCTTCTTTTCTTTTGTTTGAAGGATTGAGTAAGCCACATCTCCAGCCCTTTTTATATTTTTATTTAAATATAAAATAAATAAGCGGCTCTCTGAATTGATTTAGAACCTTGCTAAGTTGCTGAAGCTGACTTTGAACTCTTGATCCTCCTGCCTCAGCCTCCTGAGCCACTGGGGTTATGGGCATGTGCCACTGCATCCGCTCTTTCCTTCCTTATTTATTTTTATTTTTAGTGGTAATTGGGATTGAATCCAGGACTTCATGCATGGTGAAAAAAACAAAACAAAACAAAATAAATAAACCCTGAGAACTAGATTTGAATATTTCTTGGCAAAGCCTAACAGGGAGACTGTTGACCAAGCAGACGTTTGGTTTGTAGAGTCCCACCCAGCTCCAGCACTGCAGGGTAGACCATTGAAAGATGGGGCTGAAGCTAAGAGATTGTAGGTTTGTAATCGGCATACACTTCAGTGGTATTTAAATTCAGACTGTTTCATTTGGGTCAGTCAGCATTTTAGGCAAGGCCTACATACCTCAACTACTTAAGCGATAATATGGTGACTAGAGAAAGAACATCTTTTTAATAAGATGGCATTTGGATTGTTCCAGGAGTTGAGGCAGACCAGAGATCATAGGATTGGTGACAAAAAGTATCTTGTAGGATGAGAAGGAGTTTGTTAGGTAAACAGGGAAGAACAGTATTCCAGTCAGAAAGAATAATAGATGCAAAGGCCAGAAAGTGAACCCAAGCTTCAATGGGCTGAGTTTCTCAGGGTAAAGCCTTTGATACTCTAGTCTGTGAGCTTTCCAAGGACAAAGCAGGACTTGGAGCACAGGGGCCTAGAGAGAGCAGAGGCTTCCCAGGATAGTGTTCTTACTCATTATAATGATTAGGACCTAATCTGTCCTTTCTGTTTAAGGATAATGTTTTATGCTGGGAAAACTTAGACTAAGTTAGTTAAACCTCTGAGAAGAGAATATTATTCTCATTTGACAAATAAGAAGAATGAGGCTTTAATAAGGTAAGTAACACTCCCAGGATCACGGAGTCATCCCAATGCCCTAATTTCCAACTGGACATCTCTACCTGGGGATTCTTATGGATTCTCCAACTAAGCCTGTTCCAATAAGACCTTTCTGGAACTCTGAAATCAATTGGTAATCTCTGGAATCCCTGGATTCCTTCTGTTCTGCTGCCATATCACTACCTCACCCCATATAATCAGTCACCAAATCTTGTAAATTTGACCTGCTGAATATTCATCTTTCTACTCTCTATCATTGTTGGTTTGTCTTAATTCAAATCTTACTTGATTACTGTGAAAATTCCCCTCTAGTTTCTCTGCTTCCAAGGCCCTGTCCTCTTCCAATCTGGGCATCATTCTGAGGCCAGAGAAATGTTTCAAAACTGCAAATCTGACCACTTCATTCGCCTTCTTAAGACTTTCTGATCGCTCTCATGGACTATTGGATAAAACCCAAGCTTCTTAATTCATAGTAAGACCACTGTAATGTGGTCCCTACCAATTTCTCCAGCTTCACTGACCATTGTCTACCTTAGCATGGGGCAGGAGCATAATCCTGGCCAGGAAAACGAGATCAGAGTTCAAGTTCCTCCCTCTACTGACTAAGCTATGGACAGGAAGTTGCAATGATGCCATGCTGTCTTCTGCCTTTGGGCAGGTGATCTGCCTCTAATTTAGTGGTTGCACCACTTTGGTTCACTTGAGTGCACCTGTAATGCAGACACCTGGTGGCTTCATTTTTTTGTGTGCCAGAATAAACAGGTGATGACTCCTTTAGATCTTGTTTCTGTGTTCTTTTTCTAGGTCCTGCTCCCTTTTTCCTTCCTTCTTATTTATTTTTTTATTTTTAGTGGTGATTAGTATTGAACCTAGGACTTCATGCATGCTAGGCAAGAACTCTACCACTGAGCTACATCCCCAGTTCCTCCTTCTCCTTCTTCCATGTGTTTATTTGACAGGAATCTTTTAATGCAAAGGGTAAAGATCCATTCCAAACTGACTTAAGCTCACAAGAGGAATTTATTGACTTATTTAACTGGGAAATCTGAGTGGAGCTTGATCCAGGGATACAAATACCTGCCCCCCCACTCCTCTTTCTGTTTTGCTGCTTTCTCTGTGTGTCAGATATACTCTTTCCTATTTCAAGATGTGCTTCCTGTGGGCAGGGGTAAAGTGTGGCATGTCTGCAAGAGTTCTAAACCCATGCCATCCCAGCCCAGGCAGCCCAGAGGAATAGAGAGTGTTTCTTAACATCTTTTTATAAAATCCTGAGGGAAGACTGGTTCTTCTTTCTTCAAAGTGCCCCCCAGCACTCCCCTCCCCTAATCCCTGGAACCAGGAGGAAGGGAAGCAATAATTACACAGCCTGGATCAGAAGCCTATTTCTGTGGTCAAGGTGTGGGGGCACTGGGAGTGGGTAGTTACCCAAATAAAAGGTGGGTACTATTAGAATTTAAAGGAAATGAATGCTGAACAGCACCTCCACCCCCAGGCCCCGCAAAAGGAAGAAAGCAACAGAGATAACCAAGGAACTAATTAGGTACAGGGCAGTTCCTTTATGTACATAGCCTCTTTCAGAAAACTACATATGACACTGGCTGTTATAGTTTGGATCTGGGATGTTCCCACAAGGCTCTTGTGTTACAGGCTTTTTTTCCCCAGTGGGACACCATGGATAAGTGCTGGAAAGTTTAAGAAGTGGGGCCTAGTAGCTGGGTGGTCTAAGGTCATTTAGGGTGTATCCTTGAAGGGAATAGTGAGGCCTAATCTCCTCCTTTGTCTTCTTTTCACTACCCAGACTTTAGGTGAACAAGCTTCTCCCACCATACTCTCCCACCTCATGTGCTGCCTCACCACAGGCCCAAGAGCAATGAGGCCAACTGAGTGTGGACTGAAACCCCTAAAGCTGTAAGCCAAAATAAAACTTTTCTATTTTTAAGATAATTAGTCTAGGTATTTTGTAACAACAATGGAAAGTTGACAAACACGCACCGTTTTATAGAAGAGGAAACAAAGCCTTAAAAAATTTAAATTGCTTAAAGTCACCAAGCTAGTCAGTCTGACTCCAGGCCCGTGCACTTTACATTATGCTACGCTTTATGCTTCACCAACCTTTTCCTCATTGGGGAATCTTCTGTCTTGGTGTTATTCACAAATGACCCTAGTAAGGAGGATTTGGAAGAGTGCATGACTTTTCAAATTGACCTTCAGTCACATTGGCTGACTTATGTTTTTCCAACATTGAAGGTGTACTTTTATGAGCTTATATGTAGAATGAGGTTAATGAACCAGTACTTTCCACACATGGAGCTTAATATGATTGCTGAGGTGAAAATGAAGGAGGCTGAACCGTTTTATAGAAACAGGGCTGACAAGTATACACTAAGAAGACCAAAGCACACCAATTTGTGTTTTTAGTCAGTGTTGCATATATTCGTTTTAAAAAAGCAAAAGCCTATAAAATATTTTTGCATTTGTTCTTTTACTTTTTATTGTTTAAGTTAAAAACCGTTGACTTTGGCTTGTTACTAGTTGTTAAAAATTTTAAGCATATGAGTAAATAACAGTCAAAAATTCTGAAATATAATTTAGCCTTGACATATGAGCTACATACTGTACTAAGGAAAGAGGTCAATGTGTCTGCTATGTATAGTTAAAACTGACTCACCTATTCAGTGAAGAAAAACTGAGAAAAGGAATTAATATGGATGCTAGTCTCATTTTGGTCACAGAATACTTCGGTAGACTGGGGGTGACTCTTAAGACACTTGAAAAACCCAAATTTATCTTAAGTTTCCAAGCTACAAATGGTTAGATTCCTCCAGGGTTATAAGCCCAGTTAGAAAGCTTTTAGAGTTTCAGAGGGGTATAGGGACTGGTTCCTGTTTCATTTTGGTGTTTATTATGATTCTGTGGGCTGGCTGCCACAAAGGGGCCAGAGAGACTTCCATGTTATAGGCTGGTCAATTGGTGCTCTTCCCTTAGAATCATCTGCTAGAGGTGGGAGAGTCACAGTTGATTCTACTCTCTGGTCAGAGGTGCACCTCCATTCCAAAATTAGGCTGTAAGTTGGTCAATGGCTTATAAGATGTTTTAATGCCAAGAATTTGCCCAAATTATTATGTTAGTGATCACACTGGAATAAGCCATTTCTTTGTCCTAAGACAACCAAGATACATAGCGAGTTGGTTGTGGGAGCAGGTGATGAAAAGTCATACAGATAGAGAGCAGTTTGCCGATGTCATGAGCCTCAAAGCCACAAGCAAGCTCATGTCAAGAGGAAGAAAAAAGGCATTTATACTGCTCCTAGCAGTGTAGCCTCAGCTGTGTCTGGCCAGTGGTTAACATTTGTTCCTTAAATGGGGTTTCCTAGGCAAGCACATTTGGGAAATACCACATCTGTGTTCCCCTTCTGGAGAGTTCCGCAATGCTTTGGCACAATAAAGAATACTAATCTTACAGAAAGAAACTAGACAGACATTGGGTCTGTTTTACACTCTTAATATTAACCCAGTATTTTCTAGACCTATTGGATGACTCTTACCTGTTAACATATTTTATGACACTTGTGTTCCATGGAATAGAGCAGGAGTAGGCCTATATGGATGGGAGCAAAAGGAGGGGTGGTACAGAAACAGAGAGGTTGCTCTGTCCCTATGTCAGGGGAGTCCCAGAAGTCCTTTGCTAAGGGGGTGATGAGCATGTCTGGTCGTTGGATCTGTTTTACACTCTGCCAAATAGTCATTGCGAGGTCTAGGGTGGTTGCCCTTGGGCTGCCACCGTATTTTAGTGTTTCTTATCTCTGGGGGTATCCTTATCTCCAACCTCCACTAATTAAGATGAATTGAGTGAGTCTTTTCCCTTGTAACTTAGAGTCTGAGTAGTTTGTAACAGGATCTTAAATGTGACTTTCTAGCTGTCTCCTCAGAATACTAGGACAGGTGACAAATGTCCCTACTTCCTCAGGAGATGCTGAAACAAGTGTGGCATTTGTTAAGAGATTATGGAACTGGTATTGCTAGCATTAGCTCCTGCTGTGCACCAGGTGAGGTGAAGAGGGTAGAGAATTCATCCTGGGTGTGGACAATGAGAATTCTTTGGAGAGAGGGTTGTCAGTGTGCCTTCCTGAGGGCAGGGAGATTGCTCCCCTAGGGTTGTAAGCCAAGTGAGGGAGCCTTTGGGGTTTCAGGGCTGTTGTGACTTGTACCTGATTTGTTCTGAGTAGAGCTGGCAGAGTGAGATGAGGAGGTAGGGTAGAGAAACCGTGCTCCTACTGGTGGAGGGTTAAAGTGTGAACAGGTGAGGACCTAGGGCAAGAAGTGAGACTTGGGTTATCTTAACAAAGAGGACCTTCTGGAGGGCAAGACAGACCCAGCATCAAGTAGCTAGAGGAAAACAGTAGGAAACTACAGCTGAGGGGAAAGTACTGGGGAATTAGGGGAGGTCCCACCCATACTGGTGATTATAGTAGGGTCCTCGTGAGGAGGAGGGTACCTTAATGAGGGCGGAAGAACTAGTAATTTAGTATTTGCTGCACAGAAGCCTGCTTTCAACTAACAACTCCTCTGGCACAGGAAGACTTCAATGTCCCTGCCTTTCCCTCTCCACTGCTCCCTCAACCTGGGGGGAAGCCAGGGGCAGCAGAGAGCATGGGAGAGGAGCATAGAAGGTATTGATGGTGCTGTACTTATCCCCATTTACATAGCAGATTTCCCAGCTCAGGTGGGTCCTAACTAGGGGGCATGGAGATATTTTAATTGGCAAGAGTTGGAGGTTGAGCTGTAGGGCCAGACTAGATGTTTTGCTTAAAAAATTAGGCAAGTGGCTGGAGAATCAATGAGACTGAGGCTGGGAAGTAGAAGGTCCACATGCAAATTCTGCAGGACTGGTCATGCTTTGGCTTATTTAATTCTGTACTCCACACTATGGGAATAGGGCAAAGCTAAAAATCAATTTGAAGAGTTTATGCTGTGTCCTAAGTAATTAATCCACATGAACTAACTCTAACATAGAACATCATGGACATGTAATATAATTAACACCAATTAATATGTATTCCATTAATGAACATTTATGAAGCACCTTGGCTGGGTCCTGGAGCTACAGGATGACTAAGAACTGCTTCCTGTCTTTAAAAACACAGTCTAGTTGTAAAAGTCCAAGTCTTGCCTGAGGGTGCTGGGGATTGAACATAGGGCCACATGTACTAGGCAAGAGCTCTACCAATGAGGTGCACCCCACAGCCCTAGGTGGGTTTTTTACTTCAGGTTGTCAAAGAATAAGATATGTTAGTTTTGACACTGGTTTAAATGCATGTTCACCTCAAAGTCTGATTCAGTAGGTCTAAGGTAGGACCCAAGAATTTGTATTTTCGTAAGCATCTTGTTCTACAGGATGGAAATAATAATGTAGCTCTCTAAACAGCACCACACACCAAAACAGCTCCTACTGTATTAGGTCATGTGTTATTGATCAAGACAGAATTTGCCTCAGAATCCAGGACAGTATTAGTCAATCATGTGGAGAAAACAAAGTTTCTGCCTGTTCATTATTACATCAAATGAAAACAACTAGACAGATTCTCACAGATTCTCAGAGCATGTTTGTGTTTGTCTGACGTAAAATAAGGGACAAAGGAAATTTATTTTAGGAGTATCTGAAGAGTGTCCTTCAAAGACATACAGCCATATTGAGAGCTGTGCCCAGTGCTGATTTCTAAAGACACTGTTACTTCTCCCATGCCCAAACTAGGCTCAGGGTGGAAGGAGCAGGAGTTTATCGATTTGATGATGGTTAATGATTGATATGAGCAGCCCAGGGGAGACCAGGCACCTGATAACAGAATCTTCACAAAAACACATGCAGGAGAAAATGGACTCTACACGTATGAACAGAAAATTTTAATCCCTCCTCTTCTATTTGTCAGAGATGTTTGGACAGGATCTTGCCTTCTGGTTTTTTTTTTTAATTTATTTTTTTTGTAGTTATAGACAGAATGCCTTTATTTTGTTTATTTTTATGTGGTGCTAAGGATCGAATCCAGTGCCTCACATTGGGTAGGCAAGTGCTTTGCCACTGAGCTATAGGCTCAGCGCCCTGTTTGCTTCCCTAATTTTATAATTAGGACAGTGTGGACTTTTTTTTCATAAGGTTGTTGTAAGGAATAGTGACTGAAAGCTTCTGTTAATCACCTGGAAACTTTGTAAAGACGAGTTTAGTTGTATGTTAAAAATGTAGAATAAGCCAGGTGCGTTGGCATATGCCTGTAATCCCAGTGGCTGGGGAGGTTGAGGCAGAAGCATTGTGAGTTCAAAGCCAGCCTCAGCAATTTATTGAGGCCCTAAGCAACTTAGTGAGACCTTGTCTCTAAATAAAATATATAAGAAAAGGTCTGAGATTGTGGTTCAGTGGTTGAGTGCCCCTGCACAAAAGAAAAAAAAAAAGGTAGAATAACTGGGGTAAGCTAAATTTTACTGCATGATTTCAGACTTGGTTTAATCTGTCATTTTCCAGTATTGTTTCATCTTGTTTCCTTCACTGCTTATTTAGATGATCCAGTGTACAAGTGTGATGTGATTTTAAAATCACATGTGATTAGATTTTAAAAATCTAATATAGGAAATAAGGGCAATTGGAAACAGGTTGGGCATGTTTTTTAGAAAGCAGAATAGATTTTTAGAGCTAAAATAAATGGGGAGATGTATGCTAAGCAACAGACTGTGGACTTAAAAACACAGAAGTCCACATTCTTTTGGTTATTAATTTGCTACAGGCCCTTGAGCCAAGAATACAGATGGAAATCTATGAAAAATTGACACGTGTACTCAAATTGAGGCAATACATCACCATAGCCAAGATATGGTGCAGTAGCATAGCCTTAAATATTTAACATAAAGCTATGCCATATAATTACATGTGTGGCATTATCTTTAATGGAAGCTGATTAATGAGGGTAACAATAAAGCAAGGATGAATATTAGCTCTTCAGACACTGATGTTCAGATAGCCCCTGAAAAGTCATTTTTCTCAAAGCCCCATTCCTTAAGGATTGTGGAAATGTCAATTGTTTTTGCAGTTTCCAGTTCAAGAAGCAGTTATTCAAAATCCCCAGAGAACTCTTCTCTAACAGACTATAATAAAACTTAGAATTAATGGTGGTGACATTTTAGACCTAAATTACTGCCTTCATGCTTTAAATAATTATCTTGCTATCCCTATGCAAGGGACTTTCAAATTTTTCACTTTATTTCAGCCTTATCTGTCATCTTCACTGCTTGACTAATTCTTTGTCCCTTACAAATGAATACAGGAAGCTGAATTTCTAATTTTTTTCCCCCTCAAAATTCTGCTTTTAAACATTCCTTTCATGGTAATTTATCTAATGTAGATTTTCAACATACTCTTCTCAAAGGCCTTCTCAAAGTTGTCTAGATATTCTGAGTTATCCTTAGGGTAGTTCCCCAACCCTGTGTACCCCTTTGTTCTTGCTGCCCTTCCCACTCTGCTCTAGGTCCTGGGGTTCTGCCTCTCTGATTGTGTTCTTTAAAGATCACTAAGGAGGTTCTCTTCAGGAACTTGTTCTCTTTTTTTTTGCATGGTTCTGGGATCAAACCCAGAACCTAGATAAGCATTCTACCACGGAGCTACACCACCAGCGGTTACTTATTCTTGATAAAGTAAGGATAGAGTTCTGGGAAAGGAAAATCTTTTTTTTTTTTTAAAAAAAGTATATTTTTTCAGTTGTATATGGACACCATATCTTTATTATATTTATTTTTATGAAGTGCTGTGGATTGAACCCGATACCTCACATAGGATAGTCAAGTGCTCTATCACTGATCCACAACCCTAGTCCCAGAGAAACCTTAAGCAAGACCTTGAAAACCTTGACCAGACACTGGGAAGTCTGTTTCTCTGAGCCTGTCAGCTCCCGAGGACTCCTGTCCTCCACTGTTGTGCATAAGTGGCAGTGAGGAGAGGCAGTTGCAGTCACTCAAGGAACACCCCAACTTTGCCAGCCAGGTGAGTGCACCAAGAATGAAAGGTGAGCATTCTTCTGGTGTGCATGGGAAGTGTCTTTCACAGAATTTCTCGGTGGCCCCTGGAATCAAGCTCCCAGTGTTCTCCAGATCAGGCTCTTCCTTTGAGGCTTCCTAAGCACCAGACACAATGGAATCAACTTTGAACAATCCCACTGCCATGTTTTTAATTTTGCTTTTTTCTTGCCCTCAGAGTTTACTCCATGTTGTAAAAACAACTTTAGGAAGTTAAAAATGTAAATGTGTTCTAAGGAAATGGGCTTTTGCTATGTGGTGGTTGGGATCTAGGTTCTCTGAGAGCAATTGGTGGAGGGCTAAATGTGGAGAATCCCTCTTTGAGGCTAAATTCCTCAGTGTAAATAGGGTTCCATGTACAAGGATCCTTTTGTTTGCAAACTCTGGAATGTTTTTCGGAGAATGAGAAGGCATCAGCCTCCTTTCTCTTGGTTACTACCCCATGTGCACACAGAATATCCTATTTTTAGAAATATAAAGTTAGAATAATGGGTAAATTTTTACTAAATCCAATAAAATCCACTTGACATCAGAATGAGCTTGTTTTTATCCTTTGCATTTCAACTCCCTAATTGACCCACTTCCATTTCCCCAACTTTCTTTCAAGTCTAGGGCTTAACTCAGTGGAGAAAAAAGGGGTGAAGACTATTGTCAAATAATTCATTCCCTGCAGTTACTTCCCAGTCTCTTTTCTTGTTCCTAGTTTTAGTTGGTCATAGCTTTTTATAATTTGGAAATTAAAGTTCTTAAAGACAAAGAGACTATTTTACTGATATGACCATCAAATTTTAAATGAATAGTTGTTGAAGTGCCTATTATAAACAAGATGGACTGGGCACTTAAAAAAAAAAAAAAGCAAGGTCCCCTGTCATTAAGAATCTCACAATCTGTTGGAAAGCCAGTTGCACAAACAAATCACTTAATTCATTAAAATAAGTTGCTTTAATGAGGTGGCGTATCAGGATTGCTGGGACAGTAGGAGGTTGGAGCTTATAAATAGAGCCAGGGAATGCAGGGAAGTGTTTCCAGACAACATAGCTTCTCTGGTAGGAGTATGATGGTATGCAGCATGGGGAGATGCCGGGACAGAGGTGGCTGGTGCTTGCAAGCAGACAGAATGGCATGTGCAGAGGCCCGACAGCTCTGGATGACAGAGTACACAGTACTGTAGTATGTTTGAAGAACTGGCTGTGGCACAAAGATCATGAAAGGCCTTATAAACCATGGGGAGCCACTGAAGAATTTTGAGCAGAGTAGTAATGTGACAAGATTTTTGAGGAAGGGTGGGAGATAGATAGGAGGACAGCAAGACTGAAGGCAGGAAAGACCAATGAGGATGCTTTTATAGTATTTAGTTTGGAGAGAGAAACAAAGGGCATTGGGGAGGATTTAGAGAAGAGAAGTTTTTGAGGCACCCAGGAGCTGGTGACTGATTAGATAAAGGGCAAGGAAGAAAGAGGTTTTTGGCTTGGTCAACTTGACAAGATAGAGAAGACAGAGGGATAGATTTTATTATTTTTAAAGGGGAGGGTTGGGGAAGAGGAAAGATGAGTTTGGGTTTGAATGGAATAAGTTTGAGGTGCTGCTGTTGAGGCAGAACTGTTGAGGAGAAAGATGACTTCACAATAATCTGAATAAATAGTTGCAATGTCAACTTACATCAAACTATACTTTAATGACTCAGAACATGCATCATTTTGTAGAAACAACTTGGAAGTTGGAGGAGAGTTCTGAGCTAGAGATATTGGTTTGGGAGTTATACTCATGAGTGACAGTATTAAGTATGTGTGAGTAGAGGGGGTAAGGATGAAAAGAGGGGTAATGGAAGAGTACCATGCTGCAGACATGATGACAGTTCAACCAGAAATACTTAAGCTTGCATCTCCTAAGAATAAGGACATTCTTCTTGATGATCATGACAACATTTTTGCACCAAAGAAAATCTGAATTACTTCAAAATCATTATTTGAATCTTCTCCATAATAAAATTCCCAAATCTGCTCCTATAGATGATTTTTAAAAAATCAAGCTCCAAAGTTCACGCGTTGTATTTGACCATCGACTTTCTGTATTATCACTCTCAAACTCACTTCCCCCTCAGTTCTCCATGACCTTGAGTCCTTACATACTGTACTATAGGGCAGCCTATATTCTGGATCATAGTTAGATTTAGGCCAGCTACTTCCAGTAGTTCATTACTAAGTGATGTTTGTACCTTTCACTATGTCACATAGGAGAGATTTTAACATCAGGGGAAAACTCTTTTATAGTTAGATTTTTGACTAGTATATTATTAGAGCTGACAAATCATATGTATATGATATATATATGTGTGTATATATATATGTGTGTATATATATATATACATATATAGTATATAATAAATGGAGAATATATATATTTTCCATTTATTTATTTTATGGCCCTAGTTCTTTCTAAAAAATTATGCATGCTCTGAGTCATTAAAGTATAGTTTAATGTAAGTTGACATTGCAGCTAGTTATTCAGATTATTTTTTCTTGGTTTCATGTTCCCATAGAAACCTGTATTGCAAATAATTTGTTCTGAGTGAGGCCTGTTCTGGTTCAGTTAAACCCAAAGGCTTCAATCAATCTGACTCACTGACATGACTACCAACCATTTCTTTTCAATCATTATCCCCTATAATTCTGTTAGATAAAACAGTGTGTAAGGGGTGAATAAAGGAAGAGTTTCCCACTGAGAAGCCTTAGAAGCAGTAGCCAGAGAGAGGTGAATCATAAAGGATGATTTATATCAGTTGCAACTCCTAGTGGCAAATGACAGAAGCTAAATGCAAACTGAAGGAAAACAGGGTGTGTATTATAAAGATAGGGATAGGCAGCTATGTAGACATAAGCACACAACTGGTATTTGTCAGTAGAACATATTGAGAAAGGCAGGAAATTCGTTTTCTTCTCATTCCAGAATTTTAGGGTGTCTGGTTGGTTTTGCAGGATGAAGCCCCTCTCTGGGCAAGTAAACAGGGTGGGGAGGTGGAGCCATGTGAGTATACTCACTGGGTTTGGCATTTAGGATGTGAGTGGAAACTTTAGCAGGTTTAGTTTTAGTGGAGTGAGGACAGTGGATTGATAAGGGGAAAGGAAACAATGAACACACAAGTCTGTATTCTAGAAGGGTTGCTTTGAAAGGAAAGAGATCTATTAAGGTTTGAGGTGGAAGAGACTTTTGGTAAAGCAAGGATTCCTTACCTGGGCTCCATGCATTGTTGAAATCTATAGACCCCTTGGAAATGGCATGCAAAATTTACCTGTTTCTCAAAGAGCTTTGTGGTCCACAAATATTAAGAATCATTGTGCTAAGGGAAAGATGCCAATAGAAAGGGAAAAGTGAAAGAAATAAGAGAAGATGGATAGCTGGAACATGCTTGTGGGAAGGGGGCCCGTGTAGGAGCCAGATCTTAAGGAGTAGGATTACCTTGTTGGAAAGAGAATGGCTTATTTATTTAGTTTTTTCTTCTGAGACTAGGGGAAATGATGTGAAATTCAGGACAGCTGCAGTCTGTTTATGCATAGGATGGTAGAGACTGTGAATTTCATTCCTGATAGTTTCTCTTACTATATTTTTTGTCCTTGATCCATCTTAGCCTTGGCATCAGGCACTCTTTCTACAGACGGCAGGACAGGATATGGTCCTAATCTGTTCTTTTTTGGATTTGCCATTGGGTCTTCTGCCTCCATGATTGTTGCTGACTGATGTGCCTTGTCATTTATTTGTGCTTGACGTCCACCATGAGTTGGAAGCAGAGCTGTACTGTGCTTTCCTCTTGTCCTCATCTCTAAGACCTTCTAACAGCTACTCTTTATATCATGTAGATGAAACTGATAGCATGAACAGTTAATTGCCCCCTTCCCATTCTCTAAAGGTAAGCTGAAGTCAGAGCTGTTCCCTGGTTTGGGGGTTAATGTGTTGGAGTCACCTGGGTATAGAGTGAGTCAGTAGATAGTCATGAAAGTAGGTATATATGTGGGTGGACATTTGTTAGAGTTAATTAATAAACAGTGAGTGAACCTGTGTTTCTTAAATGATCTTGAGCCAAAAGGCAGGAAAATAGTGGTCTTTTGGCCAGGGACTCTAGATATGGATTCTGAACTTCTCTTTCATGGAATGTTCTAAGCTCAGTCTTATGTTTTTCATGCCTTGACTTTACCATCTGCAAGAACAAATATTTTCCACTTATGAGGGACAGTGTCTGTTGACCTTTTTGAGAAGTAACATGAGAACACACTGTTTACTGTATTATTATTAAAGGAACACCTGGCACCTTATAAACTACCCCTGAGATCTGAATGTTCTTCAAGCTACAATTGTGGAAGAACCGGTTTCTGAAGAAAAGCTTAGTGATATTCTTTATAAAATCTTATTCATAAACAATACTTATACCCATGAGAGTATATTGATTTTTTTTATTAGTGCTTTATAGTTATACACTGTAGTTGGGTTCATCCTGACAGAGAGTATATTGATTTTTGATTTAAAGGCATTTGTAGGATAAGGGCATATATTTTTCTGCTTTTAATTTTCATAAACTCTTGAAGTTGGTAACCTTTCTATAGTACAAAGATTCCCTTAAATCATCATCACCGGTGATTGTTAAGTTCCCTGTGACTTATCTGAACTTCTTTACAAATATTGCATTCAATTTAAAAAAAAGTTTCTTTTTAAATTTTTTTTTTTTAGTTGCAGATGGACACAATACCTTTATTTTATTTATTTTTATGTGGTGCTGCGGATTGAACCCAGTGCCTCACCATGTGAGACGAATGCTTTACCACTGAGCCACAGCCTTAGGCCTTCTTTTTTAATTAAAAGAATTATGGCAAATATATGTAACAAAAAGCTTACTGCCTTACCAATTTTAAAGTGTACAGCTCAGTGGCCTTAAGTACATTTACAGTGTTGTGCAACCACCACCCAACTCCAGGATTAGCTGTACTTCTTTAAATGTGAAAGTAAAGATCTGTTGCCTTCAATGACTTTCTTGGGAATCTCTGATAAAGTGGGTAGGCCGAGTAACTGCTTGTTCCTTGGAAGCTTCTTATTTCTGAAGAATAAGTGAATTTTTGAAGTGAAATTAAAAATTAGGAAGACAAGAGAGCCCACTAATCAGGATTCACAATAGTTTAGGGTTCCTATTACAGCTCAGCTTGAAGATACTGACACCTATTGTTGACTGACATGGTGAAGTAGGTTTGATGTGTAGAGTAGAAGAGAGTTCCCAGGTTTTTATAACTTCTAAATCCATAGTGATCAGACGAGCTTTGTAACAGTGACCGCGCAACATCTTGTGGCCCAAATCAGCCAGCTTCAGCCACATGGAGGTACAGGAAGGAGCAGGAAGGTGGCTGTGAGTAAATGGAATTGAGCAGAAATTGTTCTCAGGGGAGAAGGGCACTATTCCAGCCTCCTGTCTGCAGGAGAGAGCCCATTCTCCCCTCCCTGAAATCAGTTGAACATCCTGTTGGAAATGTCCCTTTTCCTCCCATGCCATTTAAGAACTACAGTGAGGGGGGATGGGGTGGGTAGTAGTTTAGAAACTTTAAACCTTAGAACACTGTTGTTTTTCAACTCTTTTCCCTATGATTTTGTTGTCCCCTGACATCATGTGAAAGAATGATGTCAGGGGACAACAGTTCGTTAACACCTCAGTTTGCTTAACACCTGTTCCCTAAAGACCTGCTTGTTCCAAATGTGACCTCATCCATACTTATACAATTTTACCAAAATTGTGTTGTGATAGGTGTTACAAAGCTCACAATTGACAGCTGCAACAGAAAATACTGTATCGAAGGCCAACACAAGCAGAGACGGGATTCAGAAATCTTCCTTTAGAGAACTGGGTTGTTTTCCCCTTTGACAAGGGGATAAAAGTTAGCCCTCTGTAGTTGTGGTTGAAAGTCCCTGTGGCATTGTCCAGGGCTCTGCTGAGGAAAGCAATAGATTTTCTTCTCATCAATTAAGGAGGAGGCCTCTGCAAGAGTTCAAGGTCATGGGGTCTATTCATCCTGACTAAACGTGAGGTGCCTCAGAGAGTGTCAGGACGGCCTGCTCCTGGGGTGCCTCTCTCTTTAGCCAACCATTCACTATCTCTGTGATATCATGTTGGCTGTGAGCACCCCTCCCCACTTCTAAGCTCCCCCCTATAGCCTGGGAAGCCTGGTGATAAAAAGAAGAATGTGATCTTATTGTTTATCATTCATTTTGATTCACAAGAAAAATGTAAGGAAACATTATCCTGGACCTATATTAGCGAAAGAAAGTTTAGAGCAAATGAGCAAAAGATTGCTTAGTGGGCTGCTTGGCATGTTTGTCATTCTGTACACCTGTATGTCTCTCCCAAACTCTGGCATGTCTTTCTTTCAGTGTCTCTTTTTGCCTGTCTTATGCATTTCTGTATGTCTGGGCACATCTGTCTCTTTGTATTTTGTTTCTCTGAGAAAATTCTGAGGTCCAGGTGTGAGCCATGTACTACACTAGATGTGGAGAATCTAATGGCAAACAAGATGCTGTAAAAGAACAGTAACAATAGTAACGAGCATTGTTGCTAGCTGTTTAGCATTAACTAGACCCTGTGTTAAGAGCTTTAGATTTATTACTGCACTTGATCCTCACAGCAGCTCTATATGATAGTCTCAGCACTACCCATTTTACAAAGAAACTGTGGTTTGGATAGACTTATAATTAGGTCATGAAGCTTGCAAAGACTCAGTTCTGTCCAACCCACATTATCAACTATTGTCCTTTAGCTGGTAACTTGAGTCTCTGGGGACTTCAGGCTTTCTCTAGGAATATTTTATGATATCAAATTAATTCAAGATTATTAATCTGTTCAGATCTTGGAAGCATTATGCAGTTCTGAAATTTAATTGAGTGCATGTGTGTGCATGTGTAGAGACAGAGATAGCGACAGACTTAGAGGTGATAAGGTAAAACAGAGGCAGTAAGACTTAGCGGCAAAGAGAAATAAGATGGAGACAGACATGTTGAGGCATACAGACAAGAGACAGAGGGAGGAGTGGGGAGAGTGAAAGAGAGAGAGAGAGAGAGAGAGAGAGAGAGGGGGGGGGAGACATGAGAGGAAGATATAGACTGTGAGCATAATTGTAGCCATCTTCCTTTTCCCCATCTCCACTTTATGAATACTGTTCTTATTCCCAAGAAATAGAAACTAGCCCCAGATTAAACCTACTGGCCTGGAGACGTGCTGGTCTCTCCCTGTTCTCACATTGAGAGATAGGAGACAACTTACTGGCCCCTGAGTTGGGGACGTACTGGTTTATCTTGAGAAGATAAAGGGACATGCTGGTTTTCTTGTTCCCCCTCTGAGAGATAGGAAAACTATCTGTCTCTGTTCCCAAGAAACAAACTTGCTTTTCCCAAGATCATGGGATGCTTACTATGTCAGTCAAGACTAAACCCGCCCCTAGTGCGAAGCCGTGATTCTAGCCTATAAAAGGTAACATTTAAGGGGGGAGTTGCTGCTGCTCTCTCTCCTTGTGGCTGCTGTTACTCTCTGTGCAGAGCAACCTTGTCAGGCTCCTGACAATAAACCCGCTTCTTATCCCAGGTGTGTGTTTGATCAGTCCTGTGCCACTTTTCTTTCATAGCCAGGTACACTTATTGACAGATACACCAGCCAATCCACTGATTCAAGTGTCTTGTCCTTTAGTTAGTACACTTCTAGTATAATGTTTCTTATGAATTAACATGAGTGATGACCAATGGTGACCAGGACAATGTTGTGTGCTGTGGGGAATTAGTGAAGATTAGCAAGATTTTGGCAATTCTAAAGTACAGAGAAACCTAATAAAAGCAATTCTGTTTTTCTCAATAGAACATAATAGAAGCATTATTTAAAAGTGTCTTGTGTATTTAATGTAAGTGACTAAGCATAGGCTTTGAAGTTGGACTGATGAAATTTATACCCCAGTTCCTATACTCACTGATTGTGGGCTTTGAGGAAGTTAGTGAACTCTGAACCTCGGTTTTCAGATTGGTAAAATGGCAATAATAGTAATAACAATGCCTCTTTTATGGAGTTTTTGGTAGTGTTTAAAGAGATGAAGTCCAAAACTGTTTGGCACAACTAACTTTAACCATTTTTTTAATTAAATTTAATGTAAAATTTATTTAATGTAAAGTTAATTGAATAAACTCATCTATTCTTAAGACATAGTGGCTGCAGTGCCCTGGTTTTAGAATTCCCAGACCTAGTTTCAAGGAGAGCTCTCCTCAGCACAAGCCCTGTGGTGACCTGGACTCTCCCACCCTGATACCTGCAGTCAAATAGCCATTACCCTGCTACTGATCATTTCTGAGCCTAGGGAAGCCCTGTTTAGAATCTGCTGTAGAATGTGCTCTCTCCTGAGTTCCTGTGTAGAATCTGTTTTGAATGCTTATAAAAAGAGAGGAGAAAGAGGAGAAGGAGGAGGAAAAGGAGGAGGAGTGGAGGAGGAGGAGGAGGCAGGAAATAGGCAAATCTCTGAAGTAAAATTTGTGCTGCAAATAAGTGGGACCATCATGGTTCTATCTTGCATTTCACCTCCCCAGAGCATGTTTCCAAAATACACTGGGCACTTTCACCTGCTGGTGAATTTGCTGACATGATTCTATTTGCCCAGAATTTCTTTTCCTTCCCTTCCTCAACATTTCCATCTCTCTAAAGCCCAGGGACTGCTTTGTGTAGCTTTCCCCAACACCCACAGATAGAAGCAATACTTTCTTCTTCCATAGACCCAGAGCACTTTGGAAACATTCCTATTACAGCGGTTATTACAACCTGCCTAATTAGGAGCAAGGGGGATCTGTTTACCCCAGGAGATTGAGAGCTCCTTTGGGCTGGCAGGTCTAATCTGCTTTGTACTCTTGGCAGGTGGGCAGAGCCCCTGCTGGTTCTTCCAGGAATTGGGAGTTGGGGAGACTGCTAGAGCCTCTTGCCATTTGTCAAGTCCCAACTTCCCTTTCTTTGCTAAAAAGTTAACCAGAGAGCCTGGTTTAGACATTTCTATCCTACACCAGGGACAGACAGGGCATGAATGTAAATTAGTTTTAGAATTCATGTACAGCTTGTATTGTGACATGAGAATATTTTCAGTCTTGTTATTTTGAAGTGCCTTTGGCAGACATGAGAGGAAGTCTGATTTTCAAGCCCAAATAAGATAGAAAAAGTTGTTGTATACTGTCACTTTCAAGCCAACTTGGATCTGACAGGGAGGAGTTACCCCAAGAGAGTTAGTTGTTCATCAGCTTGATTGTGGGTGAACCTTGTTATGTTCATCCCACCTAAATTGGGGGATTGTCCATATGGTCTTTTAAAATGTTGAATCATTTAAGGAAAGAAAACTTTTAAATTGATGTCTAATAAACTAATATAATATCTAATTATTCATTAATATCGAGTAGAAAAAGGGCTGCAAAGCTCTTTAGATTGATGTCTCAAACCTTAGAAACCTCTTGCAACTTAATTTATAGGAAGAGCCTGCTTATCAACTCTGGGGCTTATGAGAGAAGGAAGGCTGCCAAGATATTTGAGCAAAAATATCCCTAAAACATCAGCATGCAGTACAATCTCATAGTACAGGACAGGTGATTAAGAAGTGCTTACTGAACAAGTCAAGATAAAAAATGTTCCAAATGACAATTGCAACATCTATCATGTTGATAGGAGATGAGCAAAGAAATGATATGGGCTGAAGAACTAGTTTCACATGACCCAAAGTTGAGCTGCCTTTAGTTCCACCATTGCATTGCTTCACAGTTTTGTAGATCTGAATCACAGGCTGATTCAGATTCTGGGCAGGAATTTAAATTCCTGGACTAACTGTGAACATTGGGTAGGTGGCAACCCTGGGGCTCCAATTGCTGACTGAATTTTAGTTTGGCGTTCTTGTATGGGCTTAAAATTATAGAGAATGATATAAGTTCTCTCTTCTCCTTA